>NC_080188.1:151906935-152531935 GCF_030028045.1 Hippopotamus amphibius kiboko
GCCACTAGGTACATCAGTACCATTTTTCTAGATTCCGTATATATCTTGTTCAGTTCTAAATGATAATCTTGCTGGGTAGAGTATCCTAGGTTGCAGATATTTCCCTTTTAGCACTTTAAATATACAATGCCACTCCCTTCTGGCCTACAAATTTCTTGCAGAAAAATCAGCTGCTAGCCTTATGACTATGCATTTTTTTACTTCCTTTAGAATTCTATCTTTTAACTTTTGCTATTTTTATTATTATATGTCTTGGTTTCGGTTCATCTTTATGCTTCCTGTACCTGGATACCTGTTTCCTTCTTAAGGTTCTGGAATTTTTTGGCCATAAGCTCATTACATCCATTATCAACCCTTTTCTCTCTCTCTTCTAAGTCTGAGACCTCTGTAATGTGAATGTTGGTATGCTTTATGTTATCCCAGAGGACCTTAATTTGTTCTTATTTTAAAAAAAAAAAGTGTGTTTTCCTTTTTGCTATTCTGATTGGGTGATTCCCATTATTCTGTCTTACAGTTCACTTATGTTTTTTTAGTCTCCTGTTCATTCCTTTTAGTATGTTTTTCATTTTAGTTATTGTATTAATTTTCCAACTGGATCCCTTTTATATTCTCTAGTTCCTTTTTAAAATTCTCACTGTTTTCCTCTATTCTTTTCCCTAATTATGTTGGCATTCTTATTACTAATGCTTTGAACTCTTTATCTGGTAGATTATTTCTGTTTCAGTAGTTGTTTTCTCTTGTTTTTTTCAATTGAAACAAATTCATCTGTCTTCTCAGTTTGATTATCTTTCTCTATCTCCTTGAAATTAGTTGAAACCATTACCTTTTCTAGTCTTGAAGGGAGCATCCTTATACAATCTGTGTGTGACCAGTGTCTTTTGTAGGAGAGCTTGATCTGACACAAACATGGGTCACATCTTGCCCCTGGGTGTGCCAATAGCTATCACTTGATAGGTGTTGGGGCTGGATATGGGGGTCCTCGGGCCAGAGCCAGGTGCAAGCCAGGCTTCTTCCATGCTCAGTGGCCAACATTACCCTATTGACAATGGGGTTCAAACCCATGTTGCTGAAGCAGAAGCCTTGAGATTCGGGTGCATGCTGACTCCTTTCCCTATAAGCATGCTCTGTCTGCTCTGGCACCTTTGCCCCTGATTGGAGCAGTGCTGAAGCAGGGACTCAGCATGAGTCTAGGTATAGGCTGTGGTGACCCCAGCTCCAGTTAGCATCTTGGACCACTTGTGATGCACTGCCTTCATGAGCACCAGTAATGGCATCCTCTGCCCCATCCAGATGCCCTTCTAGGCCAGGCTTGCTCTGTTCCTCACAGACAAGAACCTCCTTGGCCATGGAAGCAATAGGGTGCTATTGTGGAGGTGCAGGTGTGAGGCATACCCTGCCAGAGCAGGCGCTCATCTCATTCTGGGTTGTGTGTAAGAGTGGTGGCAGGAAATTGGCCAGTCTCATGTAGTTTTATTCTGCTTTCTCCACCTTGCTTCAAGAGAGTGGAGTCTGAGTTTCTTATAGCCCTTCTGTTAGTCCCACTGGTTTTCTAACCAGCTAAGGGGAGTCATCTTCTCAGTGTCCAACTCCAGGCTTTGGTGCCCAGTATGTGGCTCAAACCACTCACTCCACAGTTAGGCTCTTTGTCCGTGTAATTCCCCTTCTTTTTTATGTCCTCTCCCAGGGGCACAGGTCCCAATTTGAGCACCTCACTTCCCTTCCTACCTGATTACGTGTGGGTCTTTCTTACAGCCTTGGTTGTACAAGAGTCTTTCTGCCAGTCTCCAGTTAGTTTTCAGTGGTAATTGCTCCACATGTAGATGTGTTTTTCTTTTTTTTCTTTTTCTATTTATTTATTTTTTATTTTATTTTATTTTATATTGGTGTATAGTTGATTAAAAATGTTGTGTTAGTTTCAGGTGTACAGCAGTGTGATTCAGTTATACATACACATGTATCTAAAAATGAACTTATTTATAAAACAGAAATAGACTCACAGACTTAGAGAATGAACTGATGGTTACTGGGGGGTGGGGATAGACTGGGGACATGTACACACTGCTATATTTAAAATAGATAAGCAACAAGGACCTACTGTATAGCACAGGGAACTCTGCTCAATGTTCTGTAATAACCTAAATGGGAAAAATAATTTGGAAAAGAATAGCTACATGTAGATATGTTTTTGATATGTTCTTGCAGGAGGTGATATTCCGCAGTCATGATCTGAATCCCAATAAAAGTCTTTATTAAAAACCGTTTATTGGACTTCCTAGGTGGCGCAGTGGGTAAGAATCTGCCTGCCAATGCAGGGGACACAGGTTCGAACCCTGCCCCAGGAAGATACCACATGCCGCGGAGCAACTAAGCCCGTGTGCCTTAAAAAAAAAAAAAAAAAAAACCGTTTATTGAGGTATAGTTGATTTACAATATAATGTTAGTTTCTGATGTACAGCAAAGTGATTCAGTTATATATATTCTTATTCATGTTCTTTTCCATTATTGTTTATTACAGAATATTGAATATAATTCCCTGTGCTATACAGTAGGGACCTTTTTGAATCTGCCGATCCCAGACTCCTAATTTATCCCTCCCCTACCCTCTTTATCTTTGCCATGAGTTTGTCGTCTAAGTCTGTGAGTTTGTTTCTGTTTGGTAAATAAGTTCATTTGTATCATATTTTAGATTCCATATATGTGATATAACAGATATATAAGATATATAAGAGATATGATATCATATATTAGATTCTCTTTCTGAATTACTTCACTTATATGATAATCTCTAGGTCCATCTGTGTTGCTGCAGATGGTATTATTTCATACTTTTTATGGCTGAGTAATATTCCAGTGTGTGTGTGAATATACACACAGCACATCTTCTTTATCCATTCATCTATTGCTAGACATTTAGGTTGCTTCCATGTCTTAGCTATTGTAAATAGTGCTACTATGAACATCAGAGTGCATGTATCTTTTTGAATTAGAGTTTTCTCCTGATATATGCCTAGGAGTGGGATTGCTGTGTCATATGGTAAGGCTATTTTTAGTTTTTTAAGGAACCTCCATACTGTTTTCCATAGTTACTGCACAAATTTACATTCCCACCAAGTGTAGGAGGGTTCTCTTTTCTACAAATCCTCTGCAGCATTTATTATTTGTAGACTGTTTAATGATGGAAATTCTGACTGTTGTGAGGTGATACCTCAGTGTAGTTTTGATTTGCATTTCTCAATTAGCGAAGTTGAGCATCTTTTCATGTGCCTATTGGCTATCTGTATGTCTTCTTTGGAGAAGTGTCTATTTAGGTCTTCTGTCCATGTTTTTGATTGGGTTGTTTGTTTTTTTGTTATTGAATTGTATGAGCTGTTTGTATATTTTGGAAATTAAACCCTTGTTGGTCACATTGATTGCACATATTTTCTCCCAGTCCAGATCACTTATTCATTCTTCTGCATTATTCAGTTTGCTGTTTACTGCCTTTAGCTCAGCTTTTGTCTCAGTAAATAAGTTTTCTAATTTTATTTTGTTCCTCTTTACAGTTTCTAGTTCCTTTTTATAGTAATCTGCATTTTTATTGATAGCTTTTCTTAATTCCTTCAGGATTTTTATTACTTCCTTTTTGAACTCAGGGTCTTCTAGTTTGGAGGGGTCTGTTTCATTGTTTATTCTTTCAGGGCAATTCTCTTAATTGGGAGTGGTTCCTCTGCTGCTTCATTTTACTTATATTTCTCTGAGTTTACGAGAAACAGTTATCTACTGTGCACTTGAGGGGCTATTTTTATGTGGGAGTGTCCCTGTGTAGCCATGTGACTCTGGTATTTTTGGTGTAAAGGCTGTTTTTAGTATGTAGGTGCCTGCCATGTCTTTCCTCAGTGTGTGCTGGCCATTATCCTCTTGATAAGGGGTGTGACTGGTGGTGTGGTTACCAGAACCTGCCCTGGATGTTGAGCAGGGCCTCCTCTTTGCTCTGCAGTTGTCACAGCCCTCTCAGGGCAGGGTCTGTTACCCAGTTGTTGGAGTAGAAGCCCCCAGATATGTTTCTGAGCTGTGGTGTGAAGTTGGTGAGACTGGAGTGCTTCTGCTGGCAGAGGAGCCACTGAGTGATTCTTCCTAGGAGCTGTCCACTGGAAAGTGCACTCTGTGGTGCCACATGTCATCTGTTGTGTATCTGCCAAAGAACACTGTTGGCACTGTCCTCGGCCCCACCTCACCTGTGGGAACACAGGCAATTGGCCTGCTGTCCCTCAGGCACTGTGCTCAGAAAGTCAACAGCACAGATCCTTTGGTGCAGATCTGGTAAAGTGAGGCATGGGGACTGCCATAGTCTTGCACCTGGACCTGCTGTAGGAGCTGCAGTATCACCTCAGACCCCAGCCTCTCCTCCACGTGTGCACACTAGCAAAGTCTGCAGCCAGTAACACTGGAGTTGCTCAGCTACAAGTAATCTGCTTGGATGTCCCACAGGCACTGAGCTTACAAAGCTGCTGGTGGTAGAATAAATCTGAGGCTCACACAGCCACTGGGACACTGCTCAGATTTCAGCCCCACCTCCTCATGATCACCATGCTTCTCAGTGGCGTGAAACAGGAAAATGGAAGGTTTTCATGGGGCAGACCTGGAAATTTCTGCTTACATTATACATGGCCACAACTGCAAGAGAAGCTGGGAGTATGTGCTGTGTGTCCAGGATGATTTGGTTAGCTAGTCTCTACCACAATGTACTTGGGCAAATTATTTGGTCCTGTTCCTAATTATTTATATTTTTTAAATGGAGTAGCAAATAACTTACCAAGGAACTTAACAAACTTGTTAGGGAAACTTTGCTGATTACTCAAATTGCACTGAGCAAAGGCATTTTTGGAATGAAAGTTTACTAACTTTGTAAGTATGCGCTTTAGAGTAAGACAGATTTTTGATGTAATAAAAGTTGCTAAATGCAACAACCATCACACAGCAACCACCAAACAACTACAGCAAAGCTGTTTTCTGTATGACACTTCTCTGCCCTTTACACCTTCAGTGGCATATTTATGTATAAAAATTTGTTGCAAATCAAAAATATATCTTATAAATATCTAATAGCACAATTATCCTGTGTTTTTTTCAATGTTCTATGTGTCTGTACTCACTTCTGCATACTTTTGTTTCATTCAATGTGCCAATAATCAGCTCATACTTTGGTATTACAATTAAATTAAGATTTATATGCAACTTGTCCTTATTTTCTGGGAATTTTAGAGACATACAGTTTGATCTAGATGGATAAAGGTAATTAATTGACCTCTTACATCTATATTACAATGCAGAATAATATTCTTTTCCATTAAAGAACTGAGTTTACAGAGGAAGAGAAAATCTCATGGAAGGCAGAGAGAACAGGACAATCAGGGTCATATTCAGGGGAAATAGCATTTCAGCTGGAATTTTGAAGAAAGTTTATATTTATAGAGTTAATTTATGTTAAAGGTTTAGAATAATAATAAGTACACAGTAAGTAGTCTGTAAATATAGCTGTGACAATGATGTTGAAGGTGATGGTGGTGATGATATAATGGTGATGGTGATGGTAATAGGGTGAAAATGCTGATGCTTATATTGATGCTGGTGCTCATGGTGATGGTGATGTTGGTATTGGTGTTGTATACATTGATTTGGGTATCCTTTAGTAAACAAAAAGTGCTACTAATCTTTAGAACTTCCAGTTACTGAGACATGTCCTTGAGAAAGCAGGCTACAAAATTATTTTGAGTGTATATTGAACTGTGCCCCAGTTCTGAAGTTTTTCCTAATCATTCCTACCAGAAATGATGTACCTTTCTCAAGATTCCTTTGAATCCTTCTTTGAAATTATGTTACAGTATTTTTTTAAACATCCTCTATCTGATTTCGGTGCTCATATGCTAAAGATAAATACACTGTGTGAATACCTGAAGAAATTCTGCATCCTTGCTTTTTTCCATATTTCAAAGAACTGTCTGGCTTGGAAATTCTAGGGCTGAAATTAAACATTTCCTTTCCATCACCTCACTTGATTTCAGAGCAAATACTGAACTGCCCACTACTTGATATCTATGTGCTGTGACCTAGCCTTGATGTTTTAGCTCCCTACCACCAGACATTATACCCCAAAGAATTGATGACTTTCCTCCTTTTATCTTGAGATCTTCAGCCCCTTTAGCATCCTTAGTCCACCACATACCCCTCAATTCCTCTTAAAAGAGGGTTCATTCTACCCTGAGTATCTATTAATATTAAGCATGAGAAGAACTGGAGGGTTAGAAGAAGGAAATAGGATGGATATCCCTAAACTCCTAAAAGTGTATTGTACCATACTCTAAATAAATTTATATCAAGAGTATAGATGTTTATTAACTGATTCATCATTGTGCTGGTTTTAGTTCTTTGCCCCTTTTTCAGTATATTTAACATAAGTTTATTGGCTCCCTCTCCATATAGCCTCAATAAATTCTATCTGAATGAATAAATAAGAATCCCATTTACCAACCCTTGCATGACACAGAATAAGACATATATAAACAAATGTTAATTATAAAATTGCTTGCTTTCTGTTATGCAGCCAACATAATTTTACAGCTCAAAGCATAACGTTACTTGGTATTTTTAAAAGTATTTATTGTTTCCTTTTGGAGAGGAACTGTGTAACTTTATCATGACTCTCTGTCATCAGTTGGACCTCCTTAGCTCTAATTTACATGTACATGAACAATAGCTTTGTAACATTCCGTTTGATCATGTTTTGAAGCCTCTTGCTTTATTCAGTGCTTGATACCTGAAGAGATATTTTTGTGTCATCCCATGCCTGGTGGTATTTGATAGTTATTCTGGCAACAGTAATACAACTTCAGTAAAGGTCTGAAGATGCCTTTTCGAATCATACAATGGCTTAACATTTCATTTGGGAAAGTCACTTGGGAAAATATGAGCATATGAATGGGGATTATTTTTCACAAATGTGCAGACCAAGCTAAAAGAATAATATTTTTCAAATAATGAGATTCTAGTCAAGAGTGACATGAGTGTTTGAATTTACATATTCCTTTCATTTGTGTCCCTTGGTTTCCTCTTTCTGTGAAAAGTGTAATGATGCATTTATATTTCCCAGCCAACATCAAATATATGGCGAAGAGTTTCATGAGTCTCTAGACTAACAGTTCCCAGGATAAGTCTCTCAAGGTGATTCTTCATAAGAGAAGTACTTGATCAAATAATTGTGGGATGTGCTATTTACTGTATCTTCCTTTTGAGCTTCACAGTGTTCATTAGCATTTTTAAGGTTCTGAAAAGTCCCGTAGTAAGGATACTTTTTAAAAACATTTCTTAACCAAGCACTTCTGAGCATATTTGACAGTAAACTTCCTCCATCTGTTTTTTCTTTTCAGGCAACCTCAATTTCAGTTTAGAATGTATTTTGGAAATGTATGCTTTAAATTAAACATTCCCAGAAGTTTAGGGGACCGTCACAGAGTTGCTAACCTTATTATGCCAAGTAAAGACATAAAAAGAAAACTGTTATCTGTTATCACTATAATTTATTAAAAGGAAGGGCATTTTATCACCAAAAAAAATTTAGAAAGTGCAGTAAAAAATAAATTTTTAAAAATTAAATATATTTAGCTTCAGAAAAATTTCAATATATCATTTTTTTCTCATTTCATTTTGAACCAGTGAGAATTTTATCATGAGTATGTAATACATTTTAATTGTTTTTGTCTATGGAACATTCCTTCCTCTTTTTTTAATATCAGAACCTCCACTTTTCAATAAGGAGAACTTCATTCAATGCGGTTTGTTTGGGGGTGGTATGAGTGGACTCACTGTGTTCCCTGTCAAAGGTGTAAGTTGTACGACTTGGGCCCAACAGAGCATGGCCCCGCCCAATGCCCTGATCACAACCTTGGACTATCAGCTTCCATCTTTTGTACTATGTGGAGAGGATTTCCTAAAGAGGAGCATGTTCTAAATATTACTTTGGCTATTATATGGAGAATGGCTTTAGGAGCAGGAGTGGAAACCAGGAGGCCCAATAAAAGTCCCATGGCATAGTCCAGGGGAAGGATAATGGTTGCTTAGACGAGGGTAGTAGCAGTGGAGATGAGAGAGTCAGGCTCTGAAATTCTTTTGCTGACAGAGCCAGCAGGATTTGGTGATGGTGGGGTGAGGAAAAGAAAGATCAAGGAGACTCTAGGTTTGGATTTGCACAGCTGGATGGGAGGTGGAGCCATCTACTGGGGGGGGTGCACATTTTTTTTAGAAAAATTACATAAGTTATGATAAAAACGGACCAACTTAAATTTATTCCAGTGCTCTGGGAGAGAAAAGAAACTCACATCTTTCAGTCAGTATTGGATGCACCTATTATGTCAACAGATCATGGCTGATGTAAGAATACAGAAACCACCTTAAGCCTCCCAGTCAATCCACTTTTTTCATTGCCTGGATGGAGTAGGAGGTAAATTACACCTGGCTATTCCTTTAAATAAATTGTCAAACATTAGTGAGAAAGGAGCAGTCTAAGAAGAGTAATCTTTATGCTCAGCGTAATAGCTTAATCAAAGAGTCTGGGACAAACATGGAAGCTGTATGTTGTGATGTGTATCATTCAGGAAAGCCTTCAGAAGACAGCTGTAGAACCATCATCAGTAAAATGGAGGTGTCTGATATTTGTGCCTCTTCATTTCACATATTGCCACAACCAACTACATTTAAAAAGGCGAATACTACCAAAGAGAAATGAAATAAATTTAGACTAATACAATATTTTTAGCAGCTGTTGTTTACATCATAACTGATGCACACAAGCAACCATATCTGTACAGTATATTTGTCTCTGAATGCTGTGAAATCAAAGAATTTAGAGGCAAGCTATCAGTAACCATATGGTATCCCTTTTAGGGGGCATTATTCAATTTAGCAGTAAATAGATCAGCATGCTGGGAAAACCGATGGCAAATAAAACCCTGGGATGCAAGGTAACTGAATAATCATGGAGTTTATTCTTGTTCAGATATTGTAACATTCATCTTAAAGGCTTAAAATAGTAAATTTCTGAATTTTCACATGCCACTGAATTTGGAATATTCTGGTCAAATGGCAGCAACAGGCTCTATAGCAAATGGGTGGAAGCTCATTTAGAAAATGTTTGACTTGCTATCCAAATCATTTTAAACCACAATTCCAAGCCCCAGGCCCCAAGTCAGCCTTTTCTTTTTTTTTTTTTAATTAAAAAGGTAGATTTAGGGAGGGGTTATGTTTAGAATGAATGAACATAATTACATAGGGTTTTTAAATTTCATAAAAAAGCACTGAAAGTAAGTGTTCATGTCTGTGCCTAAAGCTAAAAAATTTGGGTGCTGTCTATTTTACTGGATTGTTACTCTTTTTTTCTTAGTAATTTTGTCAGTGAGAAGATTGTTGGATTTGTGCCACCTGGTAGAACATCTTACTCGAATTTATGCTTTTTTCACTTCAAAAACCTCACCCTGCAAACCTACTTAGCCATGTCTAGAAACTCTTATTCCCTTGACTTCCACCTCTTAGATCTTATCCTCCATTATCCTAAAGATAATGTTGCAGCCCAACAGAGCAAATGATTTCTCCTACTTACCAATGTTGATCAAACCTGTGCCTAGAACATCCTTTCTCCCTTTCTCCATGCATCTAATTCCCAGCTTCTTTAAAATATGGATCAAATCTTGTATCCTTCGAAGCCCATTATGAATTTGTCCAGTCTCTCTACCCAGATGTTAAGCCCCTCAAAGATAAGAAAATTTTTGAATATGGTTGTTAACTCCTTCATGTCTGGTTTTTGTCTCTTTACTTGTCCTCTCCCTTTTTACCTATCCAAAGCTATCTATATCCTCAACAGAACTAACCATACCTCTCTGGATTCTCACTAGTCTCCACCTTCTTTGCTTTCATCTTACTTGACTCTTAACCACCATCTCTTGGCTGAAACACTTTCTTTAGTTGGCTTTTGTGGTGCGATGCTCTCTGGGCTCCCCTCCATCTCCTCCTCAGTCTCTATTCCTGGCTCAAAAATCTAATATAGAAGTAATTCCAATGGAACAGTCTGTGTACCATGCTAGCTTTTTCTATTCCCTAACTACACATCATCTGTAGCTGTGTAACAAGTATAATATTACAACATTAAAGCTTTGTATATGCACACACTATAATTGTATTTATGTCTACAAACTGAGTATGAGTTCCAAACTCTCTCCTAGCAGACAACTTAATGTAGACACTTTCAATTCGAAAGGTGATTTCTTGGTCAAAGGGAAGATTGTTAACATATCCCTGTTATTTAGTAGTGCCTCTCATTCACAGGGCCTTTTTTATTTTCTTCACAGTGCTTAGTATCTGAAATAATTTCATTTATGCAATACTACAATTGTCTGTCTCCTTCACTACAGTGTAAGTATAGCCAGACCATGACCTTGCCTATCTGGTTCACTGTTGGGAAAGTGGCCACTGCCCATCCAAAGCTTAACATTCAAGTGGGCAGAAGTAGATACTAACCAAATAATTGCTCATTTAATTATTTACAAATTTTTATGCACTACAAAGAAGTTTAAAAATATATTAAACAGACAACTTGCCAATATCCACCCAGTACTGCTGCATTTAAAATATATGCCTACATCGCCATATGTCGTTTATATACTATGTACTGAATAAAGAGCATTAAAAATTAAGACTGTATTTCACCTGAGGAATTTATCATCCCATGGTGATTCAGTTTTAACACCAACATGCCCTCATTTCTAGAAAGTTAGTGTGCTATTGATTATAGTGTTGATTTTGTTCAGACATCTGGGCATTTGAGTTCTGTATTCTAGTAGCTCCATCAGGTAACTGAGTTGATTGAAAATGATCCATGATAGTTATGTTCTTATTACGAAATGTAGTATCCTCCATTCAAAGAAAAGCTTTTGTATTATAATTTCCCTTTTTCATACATGCTTCATCTCTGTGGTTCTTCAGGCACAGATAAAGGAAAACAACAATACTCTCTCCCAGAAGTTAGTTTTAGTGATTTTCAGCAATGCAGGATGTGAAAAGCTCCCTGCCACAGCCCCAAGAGCCCTGGGCACTCCAAGTGGTTAAGAACATGACCCTGGTATTGGACCTGAGGGTTTGAACCTCACCTTATTAGGTGTGTAACCCTGGGAGCATATCTGAACTTCCCTGTTTTACTTTTATTAACTGTGAACCTGGATAAGGATAGCATGTAAAGGATTGTTGTGAGGATTAAAATGCCTAATACATAGAAGGCCTTTGAATCAGTCATAGGTACTTTGTGAGTGTTCAATATAGCATAGATAGCACTACTGCCTATTAACCACTGGCCTATCTTCTTCAAGTATTGTGTATTTTAACTTCACTTGAAAGCCCATGTCCTCAACTATTTGTGTGCATTTGAGAATACATCACTTGCCTTAAAATACTTTGCATTTCATGAGTTGAAATAGTTTCTCTCTGGAACCAAGGGATGGCATTTACTCTTCCCAAGAATAATTTAGACTTTCTCACAATAGAGCCTGAAACCAATTGCCCCCTGAGGCTGATTCCTGGGGACTCAATAGAGTGAAAGCTATTGCAACCTTTCAAAGTTTCTAAAATCAGTAGCTCTCAATTGGAATTTATCAAAAAATAGCATGGGTAGAAATTAACATTTTAATTTGCAATCAGCCATTCTTTGACCTGCTCTATTCTTGATATAGGGATGAAAGCATTACATTTGGGTGGTTTTTTTTGGTTTTGTTTTGTTTTTTAATTTTTAAAGCTCTTTATTGGAATATAATTGCTTTACAATTGCTGTGTCAGTTTTTGCTGTAGAACAAAGTGAATCATCTGTATTTATACATATATCCCCATATCCCCTCCCTCCCACGACTCTATCCCACCTCCCTATCCCATCCCTCTAAGTCATCGCCCATCATCAAGTTGATCTCCCTGTTTTATGCAGCAGTTTCCTACTAGCTATGCATTTTACATTAGGTAGTGTATATATGTCAATACTATTCTCTTGCTTTGTGCTAGCTTCCCCTTCGCCCCCTACCCTGTGTCCTCAAGTCCATTCTCTACAACTGCATCTTTATTCTTGCCCTGTCACTGGGTTCATCAGTACCATTTTTTTAGATTCCATATATATGAGTTAGCATAAGGTATTTGTTTTTCTCTTTCTGTCCACATTTGCTTTTTTAATATGGGCACAATAGAAAGCTGGCCTAAAATATCCCCCAATTAATACATAATCATTTCAAATTAGTGAGCTTCAAGGGGTGTTTTAAAATTTCAGTTTTAGTTTATATTGGAGTATGGTTGATTTACAATGTTGTGTTAGTTGCAGGTATCAGCAAAGTGATTCAGTTATATGTATACATATATCCATTTTTTTTCATATTCTTCTCCCATATAGGATATTACAGAATATTGAGTAGAGTTCCCTGTGATATACAGTATGTCCTTGTTGGGTATCTATTTTATATCTGGTAGTGTGTATAATTCCAAAGTCCTAATTTATCCCTGCATCATTATTTTAGATTCCACATATAAGTGATGTACACTCCTTATGATTGCTGGTTTTGATATCATATTTCTGTGTGGAAGATTTCCTTTCTTTACTGTATGTTCACCTTTACTGGTGAGCTTTCCCATTCATAATTTTCTTGTTTCTACTTTTGTCCTTTTCATTTCCACCTAGAGGAGTTCCTTTAGGATTATGTTGTAAGCTGGTTTGGTGGTGTTGAATTCTCTTTTTCTTGTCTGTAAAGCCTTTGATTTCACTGTAGAATTTGAACGGGAGCCTTGCTCAGTAGAGTATTCTTGGTTGTAGGGTTTTCCCTTTAATCACTCTTTTTTTAAAAAAAATTTATTGGAGTATAGCTGATTTACAATATTGTGTTAGTTTCAGGTGTAGAGTAAATTGAATCAGTTTTACACACACACACTCGTTTTTAGATTCTTTTCCCATATAGGCAATTATAGAATATTGAGTAGAGTTCCCTGTGCTATATAGTAGGTCTTTATTAGTTATGTCTTTTGTATATAGTAGTGTGTATATGTCAATCCTAACCTCCCAGTTTATCCCTCCCCCTCTTTCCCCCTGGTAACTGTAAGTTTGTTTGCTACATCTGTGATTCTATTTCTGTTTTGTACATAAGTTTATTTATACAGTTTTTTAGAGTCCACATATAAGTGATATCATATTATATTTGTCTTTCTCTGTCTGACTTACTTCACTCAGTATGACAATCTCTAGGTCCATCCACGTTGATGCAAATGGCATTATTTCATTCTTTTTTTGTGGCTGAGTAATATTCCATTGCATACCGCTTCTTCTTTATCCATTCCTCTATTGATGAACATTTGGGTTGCTTCCATGTCCTGGCTATTGTAAATAGGTCTGCAATGAACATTGGGGTGCATGTATCTTTTCGAAGTATGGTTTTCTCCAGATATATAACCAGAAGTGGAATTGTTGGATCATACAGTAACTATATTTTTAGTTTTTTAAGGAACTTCCATACTGTTCTCCATAGTAGCTGTACCAATTTACATTCCCACCAACAGTGCAAGAGGGTTCCCTTTTCTCCACACCCTCTCCAATATTTATTGTTTGTAGATTTTTTGATGATGACCATTGTGACTGATGTTAGGTGATAAATTACTGTAGTTTTGATTTACATTTCTCTAATAATTAGTGATGTTGACCATTTTTCATGTGCTTTTTGGCCATCTGTATGTCTTCTTTGGAGAAATGTCCAGATCTTACACCTACTTTTTGATTTAGTTGTTTATTTTTGATATTGAGCTGCATGAGCTCTTTGTATATTTTGGAGATTAATCCCTTGTTGGTTACTTCATTTGCAAATATTTTATCTGATTCTAAAGGTTGTCTTTTCATTTTGTTTATGGTTTCCTTTGCTGTGCAAAAGCTTTTAAGTTTAATTAGATCTCATTTGTTTATTTTTGTTTTTATTTTCATTACTCTAGGAGGTGGATCAAAAAAGATCTTGCTACAATTTATGTCAAAGAGTTTTCAGCCTGTGTTTTCATCTAAGAGTTTTATTGTGTCCAGTCTTACATTTAGGTCTTTAATCGATTTTGAGTTTGTTTTTGTGTATGGTGTTAGGGAGTGATCTAATTCCATTTTTTTTACATGTAACTGTCCAGTTTTCCCAGCACCACTTATTGAAGAAGCTGTCTTTTCTCCATTGTGTATTCTTGCCTCCTTTGTCATAGATTAGGTGACCACAATTGCATGGGTTTATCTCTGGACTTTCTATCCTGTTTCATTTATCTATATTTCTTTTTTGGTGCCAGTACCATAGTATTTTGATGACTGTAGCTTTGAAATATAGTCTGAAGTCAGGGAGCTTTATTCCTCCAGCACCATTTTTCTTTCTCAGGATTGCTTTGGCTACTCAGGGTTCTTGGTGTTTTCATACAAGTTGTAAAGTTTTTTGTTCTCATTCTGTGAAAAATGCCATTGGTAATTTGATAGGGATTGCATTGAATATGTAGATTGCTTTGGGTGGTATAGTCATATTGACAATATTGATTCTTCCAACCCAAGAACATGGGTTATCTCTCCATCTGTTGTGTCATCTTTGATTTCTTTCATCAGTATCTTATAGTTTTCTGAGTTCAGGTCTTTCGCCTCCTCAGGTAGGTTTATTTCTAGGTATTTTATTCTTTTTGATGCAATGACAAATGGGATTGTTTCCTTCATTTCTCTTTCTGATTTTTTCTTATAAATGTATAGGAATGCAAGAGATTTCTGTGTATTAATTTTATATCCTGCAACTTCATCTAATTCATTGATGAGCTCTAGTAGTTTTTGTTAGCATCTTTAGGATTTTCTATGTATAGTATCATGTCATCTGCAAACAGTGAATGTTTTATTTCTTCTTTTCCAATTTGTATTCCATGTATTTCTTTTTATTTTCTGATCACCATAGCTAGGACTTCCATAACTATGTGGAATAAAAGTGGTGAGAACAGACATCATTATCTTGTTCCTGATTGTAGAGGAAATCCTTTCAGTTTTTCACCATTGAGAATAATGTTGGCTGTGGGTTTGTCATATATGGCCTTTATTATGTTGAGGTTTGTTCCCTCTATGCCCACTTTCTGGAGAGTTTTTATCATAGTGTTTGAATTTTGTTGAAAGATTTTTCTGCATCTGTTGAGATGATCATATGGTTTTTATCCTTCAATTTGTTGATATGATGTATCATGTTGATTGATTTGCATATATTGAAGAATCCTTGCATCCCAGGGATAAACCCCACTTGATCATGGTGTATGATCCTTTTTTTTTTTTTGTATGATCCTTTTAATGTGTTGCTGAATTTGGTGTGCTAGTATTTTGTTGAGGGTTTTTGTGTCTATGTTCATCAGTGATATTGGCCTGTAATTTTCTTTTTTGTATGTGATATCTTTGTCTGGTTTTGGTTTCAGGGTGATGGTGGCCTAGTAGAATGAGCTTGGGAGTATTCCTTTCTCTGCCATTTTTTGGAAGAGTTTGAGAAGGATAGATATTAATTCTTCTCTAAATATTTCATAGAATTCACCTGCGAAGCCATCTGATCCTGGACTTTTGTTTGTTGGAAGATTTTTAATCACATTTTCAATTTCAGTACTTGTTATTGGTCTGTTCATATTTTCTATTTCTTCTGGTTCAGTCTTGGAAGGTTGTACCTTTCTAAAAATTTGTTCATTTCTTCTAGGTTGTCCATTTTATTGGCATATAGTTGATTGCAGTAGTCTGTTATGATCCCCTGCATTTCTGTGTTGTCAGTTGTAACTTATTTATTATTTCTAATTTTATTGATGTGTCCTCTCCATTTTTTCTTGATGACTCTGGCTAAAGATTTATCAATTTTGTTTACCTTCTCAAAGAACAAGCTTTTAGTTTCATTGATCTTTGCTATTGTTTTCTTTGTTTCTATTTCACTTATTTCTACTATGATCTTTATGATTTCTTTCCTTATATTAACTTTGGTTTTCGTTTGTTCTTCATTCTCTAGTTCCTTTAGGTATAAGGTTAGGTTGTTTAAATTGAGATTTTTGTTTCCTGAGGTAAGATTGTATTGCTATAAACTTCCCTCTTACATCTATTTTTGCTGTGTCTGATAGGTTTTGGATCATTGTGCGTACTTTGTTATGTGTCTCTATTTTTTTATTTCCTCTTTGATTTCTTCAGTGATATACTGGTTGTTAGTAACATTGTTTAGCCTCGTTGTGTTTGTTTTTTCTACAGTTTTTTTTCCTGTAATTGATTTCTAATCTCATAGCATTGTGATTGGAAAAGATGCTTGATATGATTTCAGTTTTCTTAAACTTGCCAAGGCTTGATTTGTGACCCAAGATGTGATCTATCCTGGAGAATGTTCCATGTGCACTTGGGAAGAAAGTGTATCCTGCTGCTTTAAGATGGACTGTCCTATAAATATCAGTTAAGTCTGTCTGGTCTGAGTTGTCATTTAAAACTTGTTTTCTTACTAATTTTCTGTTTGGATGACCTGTCCATTGGTGTAAGTGGGGTATTAAGTCCCCCACTATTATTTTGTTACTGCCAATTTCCCCTTTTATGGCTGACATCATTTGCCTTATATACTGAGTTGTTATGTCTTCTTCTTGGATCGATCCCTTGATCATCATGTAGTGTCTTTCCTTGTTTCCTGTAATAGTCTTTATTTTAAAGTCTAGGAGGGTGAGTCAGAAATTATCCACCCTCTGGCTGTAGAATTTATTTTTTTAACTTTTAGAAAAGACAAATACATCATTTTTTGACATAATCTCTTTGCTCTTCAATACACTTTGTCCATCTGTCAACAAGTTTTGTATTCCCTCATTAAAAAATGTTTTAGTCTGAGCTGCGAGCCATCAATGCACTGTTGTCTTCACATCTTCACCAGAAGTGAATCTTTGTCCTCTTAGGGCTGATTTCAAGGGACCAAACAGCTGAGAGTCTGATGGAGCAAGATCAGAACTATAAGGAGGATGTTTTAACACCTCAAAACCAAGTTTATGCAGAGTGTTGACAGTGTGGACAGAAGTGTGCAGACGTGTATTGTCATGCAAGATCACAATGCCCTTGGGTAGCAGTCCTCTGCGTCTAATCCAAAGTTTAGGCTTCAGCATAAACTTTTCAAAACCTAAGTCTGTCATGGATTATTTCATAGGCAGAGCCATGGCTGATTTGCAAATGATTTGCCACATAATGCACTATTACTTGTCTGTTCGACAGAATCATTTCACTCGTATGCTTAATATTGTCATCACCCATGGACATGGATGGGCGTCCGGCTCTTTCTTGATGGCTAACACTCATGTGACCTTCCTTGAACTTCTCTATCCATTCATACACACTTCTTTGTGACAAAACACTTTCTCCATACTATGCACAAAGTTTTCAATAAATAATGGCTCCAGGTACACCCTCAGACCACACAAAACGAATCATTGCACACTGCTCTTCTTTTGTGCAAGTCACAAGTAGGGCATCCATTTTTGCTCATAGCACAGTTACAAATGAACTGCTGTAACACATTCATACCTGTACAGCAGTAACTGGGGAGACAGTAGCCTTGAACAGAGAGCACTGATAAGACAGTGTGGCCAACAGAAGTTTTAATATAACTGGAGTGCAGATAATTTTTGATTCACCTTTGTATTTTGTCTGATATGGGTATTGCTACTGCAGAGTGTTTTTTGAATTTTATTTGCATGGAATATTTTTTTCCATCCCCTCACTTTCAGTCTGTATGTGTCCCTAGGTCTTAAGTGGGTCCCTTGTAGATAGCATATATATGGATTTTGTTTTTGTATCCATTCATCCAGTCTTAGTATTTTAGTTGGAACATTTAATGTAATTATCACATGTATGTTCCAATTGCCATTTTCTTAATTATTTGGGGTTTGCTTTTGTAGGTCTTTTTTCTTCCCTTCCTCTTTTGTTCTCTTCTCTTGTAATTTGATGTTCATTGTTCGTGTTCTGTTTGGGTTGCTTTTTCTTTTGTGTGTGTGTATCTATTTTAATTTTTTGGTTTGCATTTCCCATGAAGTTTTGATATAGCAGTATATATATAAACAAGGTTGTTTTAAGTTGCTGGTCTCTTAATTTCAAACGCAATTCCCATTTTCTTCATTTGTACTCTCCTCTTCTCATTGTTGCTGGTTTTGATATTGTATTTGTGTATGGATGAGTTCCTGACTGTACTGTATGTTTGCTTTTACCAGTGAGCTTTCCCATTCATGGTTTTCTTGTTTCTAGTCATAGCCTCCTTTTTTTCTTTTTTTTTCTTTCTTTTTCTTTTTTCTTTTTCTTTTTTTCCTCCCCTGCCTAGAGAAGTTCCTTTAGTATTTGTTGTAAAGCTGATTTGGTGGTGCTAAATTCTCTTAGCTTTTGCTTGTCTCTAAAGCTTTTGATTTCTCTGTTGAATATGATGAGAGCCTTCCTGGGTAGATTATTCCTGGTTGTAAGTTTTTCTCTTTCATCGCTTTAAATATGTCATGCCATTCCCTTCTGGCCTGCAGGATTTCTGCTGAAAATTCAGCTGATAACCTTATGGAGATTCCTTTGTATGTTATTTGCTGCTTTTAATATTTTTTGTATTTAGTAATTTTTGGTTTGATTAATATGTATCTCAGTGTGCTCCTCATTGGGTTTATACTGTATGGGACTCTGCACTTGGGACTTGGGTGACTATTTCCTTTCCCATGTTAGGGAAGTTTTCGACTATAATCTCTTTCAAATAGTTTCTCAGGCTCTTTCTCTTTCTCTTTCTCTTCTTCTTCTGGAACCCCTATAATTCAAATCTTGGCGCATTTAATGTTTGTCCCACAGGTCTCTGAGATTGTCCTCATTTCTTTTCATTCTTTTTTCTTTATTTTGTTCTGGGGCAGTGATTTCCACCATTCTATCTTCCAGCTCACTTAATCCATTCTTCTGCCTCAGTTATTCTGCTGTTGATTCCTCCTAGTGTAGTTTTCATTTTGCTTATTGTATTGTTCATCTCTGTTTGTTTGTTCTTTAGTTCTTCTAGGTCTGTGTTAAACATGTCTTGTATCTTCTCAATCTGTTTCTCCATTCTTTTTCTGAGATCTTGGATCATCTTTATTATCATTGCTCTGAATTCTTTTTCGGGTAGACTTCTTATCTCCTCTTCATTTAGTTGTTCCTGTAGGTTTTTATCTTGTTCCTTTGTCTGTAACATATTTCTTTGTCATTTCATTTTGTCTACCTTACTGGGTTTGTGGCTTCTTTTCCACAGTTTGAAGGATCATAGTTCCTGTTGCTTCTGGTGTCTGCCTCTTTTGTGCTGGGTCACAGTGCATGTGAGACCTTGTGTGCATCCTCCACAAGTGGAGTCTCTGCTTCCCCCAGCCCTATGGAGCTCCTGCACTCAAACTCTGCTGGCCTTCAAGGCTGAATGCTCTGGGGGTTCTTCCTCTTAATGTCAGAACTTCAGACTTTCTTGGAGGGCTTTTTTTTATATGAGAATATCCCTGTGTAGCCTGTGTGGGTGTAGTGTGTATGTGTGGACTGTTTTTAATATGAATGACTGCCACCTCTTTCCTCAGTGTATGCTGGCCGTTATCTCCTTGATAGTGGGTTTGACTGCCATGGTGATCAGAGCCTGCCCTGGATATTGAATGGGGCCTCCCTTTTCCTCTGTGGTTGTCACTGCACTGTCAGAGGTGGAGTCTGCTCCCTAGTTGTTAGAATAGAGGCCCCCAGATCTGTTTCTCAACTGTGCTTCTGATCTGAGTTGTGAGGGAGGTGTGATTGGAGCATTCCCACTGGGAAAGAAGCCAGTGAGTATTCCTCCCTTGGAACTGTTCACCTGTAAATGTGCTCTGTTGTGTCCCCTTTTGCCGGTTGTGCTAGATCACAAAATACACTGTTGGTTGCATTGCTCTCAGTCCCACCTTAATTGTGGGTATGCTGGGAGTTGGCCTTGGTGACTCTCAGGCATTATTTTCACCAGGCCAGTGGTGTAGATCCACTGAGGTCAGCTCCCAGGATTGCATTAATCATGTACCTGGAGCTGCTATGAGAGGTATGAAGGCAACTCAGATTGACCTTGTCGAACCCCTGCATGTATGTGCCCAGAAAGCCCACAGCTGCTAAAGCCAGACCTGTCTCAGCTGCAGGAGCATTTGTTGTCTCTTTGGATGTTCTGCAGGTGCTGAATTTAAGAAGCCATCAGCGGAGGTATAGCTCTGCTGTTCGTGCAGCCACAAGGAGAGATTTCAGCTCTTCTTTTTTAGTCACATGGCCCCTGGGGCTCAGCTATGGTTTCAGACGCACCTCTACATGTGTTCCTCCCACTGGCGTCTGCTTCTGAGGCTGCTTGAGCACACGAGCCCATCAGGTGGAAGGGAGCCGAGGTGGTGATCAGGGAGAGTGGGTGGCCCAGGCTGGAGGGTGCTAAGACAACATATGGGGCTAGCAAGCCACCCAGACAGGGAGGGGGTGGAGGAGGCAATGACCATGGGTGAATGAGCCTGCTCTGGCAGGGGCTCTCCACAGTGCTTGTGAAAGCAGGGAATGGCGAACGAGGAGAGAGGCTGCAATGGCAGCCCTCCGCTTTGCTCACCACTCAAAATGGCACTTTGCTTCTATGACAGTCTGGGCTTCCTCCACAACCATTCCCAGTTGTGGAGCTCTGCACTCCTGTCCCTTCAGGCTGTCTCCCCTCAGCCAACATCAGTCCCCTCCCCAGGTCTGCTCTCTAGACCCCACGTTCCAGCACCCAGTTCCTGTATGCACTGTGGACACCCATTTTTGGATGGTGCACATAGGGCTGTGGCAGTCCTGAACTGTCCTGCCTGCCACACACTGGTTGCTGTGCTCTCCTCTGAGCCCCTGAATCTCCCCTTCTTTCCCACCTAATCTCCTTGCTGGTGAGGGGTTTCCCTAGATGAAGGATCCTCTTTGACCCTAGGGGCACAGGTCCCATCTTGCTTCCTCTCTTCTTTCTTTTACCTTTCTTTGTTTCATGTTAGGCTCCCCAACCTGAGGGTCTGGCATCAGGAAGAGAAGCCACCAGAGCATTTGGCTAAGAAGACCAGCTGGGCTTGAGTGCAGGAGCTCCAGAGGATCAGGGGAAACAGAGACTTCACTCTTGGAGGGTGCAAGCAAGGTTTCACATGCACTGGGACCAAACACAAAGCAGTGAGACTTCATAGGAGCCTGTGCTAGACCTACTGGCAGGTCTTGGAGGGTCTCCTAGGGAGACAAGGGCTGCCTGTGGCTCACTGTGGGGGCAAGGACACTGGTGGCAGAGGCCCCAGGGAATATTGACCAGTGTGAGCTCTCCTGGAGGTTGCGCTTTGGGCACTGAGACCTGGCCCCACCCAACAGCCTTCAGGCTCTAGTGGTGGCACGCCTCAGGCCAAACAACAGGCAGGGTGAACACAGCCCCACTCATCTGCAAACAGGCCCCCTAAAGTTGTATTGAGCTCATAGTCACTGCTAAACACACCCCTTGACACAATCCTGACCACTAGAGGGACAAGACCTAGTTCCATTCACCAGTGGGCAGGCACCAGTCTCTCCCACCAGGAAGCCTATGCAAGTCCCTGCACCAGCCTCACCCACCAGGGGCAAGACACCAGAAGCAAGAGGAGCTATGACCCAGCAGCCTGTGGAAAGAAGAGCACAAAAACAGGAAGTTAGACAAAATGACACAGCAAAGAAATATGTTCAAGATGAAAGAACAAGATAAAACCCCAGAAGAACAACTAAGTGAAGTGGAGATAGGCAATATTCCTGAAAAAGAATTCAGAATAATGATAGTAAAGATGATCCAAGATCTTGGGAAAAGAATGGAGGCACAGATCAAGAAGACAAAAGAAAGTTTAACAAGAAGCTAGAAGAACTAAAGAACAAACAAAAAGAGATGAACAAAACAATAACTGAAATGAAAAATACAAGAGAAGAAATCAATAGCATAATAAATGAGGCAGAAGAACAATTAAGTGAGCAGGAAGACAGAGTAGTGTAAATCACTGCTGTGGAACAGAATAAAGAAAAAAGTGTGAAGGAAATAAGGATGGTCTCAGTGACCTCTGGGAAAACATTAAATACACCACCATTTGCGTTATACTAGTCCCAGAAGGAGAAGAGAGGGAGAAAGGGACTGAGAAAATATTTGAAGAGATTATAGTCAGAAACTTCCCCAATGGGAAAAGAAACACTCACTCAAGTCCAGGAAGCGCAGAAGGTCCCACAGAGGATAAACAAAAGGAGGAATATGCCAAGACACATATTAATCAAACTGACAAAAACAAAAGGAAAAAAGACAAAATATTAAAAGCAACAAGGGAGAAGCAACAAATGACATACAAGGGAATCTCCGTAAGGATACCAACTGATTTTTCAGCAGAAACTCTGCAGGCCAGAAGGGAGTGACATGATAGATTTAAAGTGATGAGAGAGGTCTCATAAGATGGTGGAGGAGTAGGAGGATGTGGAGTTCATCTCTCTCCACAAACACATCAAGAATACATCTACAGCTTTTCTGCCCACTGCCCCTATGCCTGAGCGCCGCTCTGGCTGAACCGCACTCACTCTGAGCTCTGGGCTCCTAGTAAGGTAGCACCACTGTCGTCTCCCTCCAGTTGCCATCATGATCATCTACTGGGACCTCATCAGCCATGATGAGATGTTCTCCGATATCTACAAGATCCAGGAGGTCAAGGATGGTCTGTGTCTGGAGGTGGAGGGGAAGATGGTCAGTAGGACAGGGGGTAACATTGATGACTCACTCATTGGTGGAAATGCCTCCACTAAAGGCCCTGAGGATGAAGGTACCGAAAGCACAGTAGTCACTGGTGTCAATAATGTCATGAACCATCACTTGTAGAAAACCAGCTTCACAAAAGAAGCCTACAAGAAGTACATCAAAGATTACATGAAGTCAATCAAAGGGAATATTGAAGAACAGAGACCAGAAAGAGTAAAATCTTTTATGACAGAGACTGCAGAACAAATCAAGTACATCCTTGCTAATTTCAAAAGCTATCATTTCTTTATTGGTGAAAACATGAATCCAGATGGCATGGTTGCTCTGCTGGACTACCATGAGGATGGTGTGACCCCATATATGATTTTCTTTAAGGATGGTTTAGAAATGGAAAAATTTCAGCAAATTTGGCTGTTACTTTGGATCTATCACCTGCTCGTCATAACTGGCTGGTTGCTGCTTTTCATGCGCACAACACCAGGACTTAGACAAATGGGACTGATGTCATCTTGGGCTCTTCATTTTGACGTTGATTTGTTTGGAGTGGAGGCATTTTTTTTGGGGGGGGGTACACCAAGTTCAATCATCTGTTTTTATATACATATACCCGTATTCCCTCCCTTCCTTGACTCCCCCCCCTCAAATCCCCCCCACCCTCCCCGCCTCAGTCCTCTAAGGCATCTTCTATCCTCGAGTTGCACACCCTTTGTTATACAACAACTTCTCACTGACTATATATTTTACAGTTGGTAGTATATATATGTCTGTGCTACTCTCTCGCTTCGTCTCAGTTTCCCCTTCACCCCCCGCCCCCTCCCATACCTCGAGTTCTCCAGTCCATTTTCTGTATCTGCGTCCTTGTTCTTGTCACTGAGTTCATCAGTACCATTTTTAGATTCCGTATATGTGAGTTAGCATACAATATTTGTCCTTCTTTTTCTGACTTACTTCACTCTGTATTACAGACTGTAGTTCTATCCACCTCATTACGTATAGCTCCATCTCATCCCTTTTTATAGCTGAGTGATATTCCATTGTGTATATGTGCCACATCTTCTTTATCCATTCATTTGTTGATGGGCATTTAGGTTGCTTCCATGTCCTGGCTATTGTAAATAGTGCTGCAATAAACATGATGGTACAAGCTTCTTTTGGGATTATGGTTTTCTTTGGGTATATGCCCAGGAGTGGGATTACTGGATCATATGGTAGTTCTATTTGTAGTTTTTTAAGGAACCTCCAAATTGTTTTCCATAGTGGCTGTACCAACTTACAGTCCCACCAACAATTCAAGAGAGTTCCCTTTTCTCCACACCTTCTCCAACATTTGTTGTTTCCAGATTTTGTGATGATGGCCATTCTGATTGGTGTGAGGTGATACCTCATTGTGGCTTTGACTTGCATTTCTCTGATGATTAGTGATGTTGAGCATCTTTTCATGAGTTTGTTGGCCATCTGTATGTCTTCTTTGGAGAAATGTCTATTTAGGTCTTCTGCCCATTTGTGGATTGGGTTATTTGCTTTTTTGGTATTAAGCTGCATGAGCTGCTTGTATATTTTGGAGGTTAATCCTTTGTCCATTGTTTCATAGGCAATAATTTTTTCCCATTCTGAGGGTTGCCTTTTAGTCTTGTTTATGGTTTCCTTCGCTGTGCAAAAGCTTTTAAGTTTCATGAGGTCCCATTTGTTTATTCTTGATTTTATTTCCATGATTCTAGGAGGTGGGTCAAAAAGGATCTTGCTTTGATGGATGTCATAGAGTGTTCTGCCTATGTTTTCCTCCATGAGTTTTATAGTATCTGGCCTTACATGTAGGTCTTTAATCCATTTGGAGTTTATTTCTGTGTATGGTGTTAGGAAGTGTTCTAATTTCATTCTTTTACATGTTGCTGTCCAATTTTCCCAGCACCACTTATTGAAGAGGCTGTCTTTTTTCCATTGTATATTCGTGCCTCCTTTGTCAAAGATAAGGTGCCCATATGTGTTTGGGCTTACATCTGAGTTCTCTATTCTATTCCATTGATCTTCCTTTCTATTTTTGTGCCAGTACCATACTGTCTTGATCACTATGGCCTTGTAGTATAGTTTGAAGTCAGGAAGCCTGATTCCACCAACTCCATCTTTCCTTCTCAAGATTGCTTTGGCTATTCAGGGTCTTCTGCGTTTCCATACAAATCGTAAGATTTCTTGCTCTAGTTCTGTGAAAAATGCCATTGGTAATTTGATCGGGATTGCATTGAATCTGTAAATTGCTTTGGGTAGTACAGTCATTTTCACGATGTTGATTCTTCCAATCCAGGAACATGGTATGTCCCTCCATCTGTTTGTGTCGTCTTTGATTTCTTTCATCAATGTCTTAAAGTTTTCTGCGTACAGATCTTTTGCCTCCTTAGGCAGGTTTATTCCTAGGTATTTTATTCTTTTTGTTGCAATGGTGAATCAGAGAGTTTCCTTAATTTCTCTTTCAGCTCTTCCGTTGTTAGTGTATAGGAATGCAAGAGATTTCTGTGCATTAATTTTGTATCCTGCTACTTTACTAAACTCATCAATGAGTGCTAGCAGTTTTCTGGTAGAGTCTTTAGGGTTTTCTATATATAATATCATGTCATCTGCAAAGAGTGACAATTTTACTTCTTCTTTTCCAATTTGTATTCCTTTGATTTCTTTTTCTTCTCTGATTGCTGTGGCTAAAACTTCCAAAACTATGTTGAATAATAGTGGTGAGAGTGGACACCCTTGTCTTGTTCCTGTTCTTAGAGGGAATTCTTCCAGTTTTTCCCCATTGAGAACGATGTTGGCTTTTGGTTTTTCATATATGGCTTTTATTATGTTGAGGTAATTTCCTTCTATGCCCATTTTCTGCAGAGTTTTTATCATAAATGGATGTTGAACTTTGTCAAAAGCTTTTTCTGCATCTATTGAAATGATCATGTGGTTTTTATCCTTCAATTTGTTGAGATGATGTATCACGTTGATTGATTTGCGTATATTGAAGAATCCTTGCATCCCAGGGATAAACCCCACTTGATCATGGTGTATGATTTTTTTAATGTGCCTTTGGAGTCTGTTAGCTAGTATTTTGTTGAGGATTTTTGCATCTATATTCATCAGTGATATTGGTCTGTAGTTTTCTTTTTTTGTGACGTCTTTGCCTGGTTTTGGTATCAGGGTGATGGTAGCCTCGTAGAATGAGTTTGGGAGTGTACCACCTTCTGCCTGAACCAGCTCTTCGGTTCCCACGCTCCCGCTCCCGGGCCCTCCGTTCAGCCGCGGATCGACGTCTCAGTCCGGAAATGCTGAGCTGCGCTGTGGAACCTCCGTATGTTTCTCACTCCCTCCCATCTGCCACAGCTCCGCCGCTTCACCCTCTTTGAGCCCTCGTAGATGCCTCCCTACCGGCCATGTCGGGCTCCCTGCGGTCCTTTCTGGTGTCCGAGGCCGTCTGCTGGTGTTCAGCTGGTTCTCTGTGGGAATTACTGCGTCCTTCCTTGCATTCCCAATGCATCTGTGGAGAGGGATTCACTCCACGTCCCTCTACTTCGCTGCCATCTTTTCTCCCCTGAAGCATTGTTTTTGAGAAAGAAAAACATGTCATGTGGGTTGTCTAAAATAAAATGCATTTAAACTCAAAAAAATAAAAAAAGAATACATCTACAAATGAAACAATTCTCAAAGAGCACATGCTGAACTAGCAAAGGACCTTGCACACCTAAAAGGACAAGAAAGATCCCCACTGGAGCCCACTATGGTGGCTGCAGCTCATGCCCACCCCCAGAGCTCAAGCAATTGGTGTCTTATTGCCTGAGAGCATGCACAGAAAAGAAGCTTTTATGGAGGCCCCACCCCTCTCCTCACGTGCCACCCCCCCACCCCCCAAGTGATGGCACTTTGCCTGTCTGGCAGGCCCAAGCTTCTTCGAAGTACACCCTCAGTTGTGACACTCCAGCCTCTTCAGGATCTCTCCACACAGTCAATCCCAGTCTTCTTTCTGGGTCTGACCTCCGAAGTCAGCACCCAGCCCCTGCCCACACCAGCAGATGAATGTCTCAGGTTGGGGAGCACAGGGAGGTGGTACTGACTGTCTGTGCAGGTCACTCTCCATTTGCCTACCACAAACAAGTTGCACTCTCCTATGAGGCTCCAATGCTCCCCCTCTGTGCAGGTCCCATCCTGATTCCTTTCTCTCTCTCTCTCTTTTTCATTTTTATTTTGTTCTACCTGGTTACATGGAAATTTTCTTGCCCTTTCAGATGTCTGAGGCCTTCCGCCAGCATTTAGTAGATGTTCTTTGCAAATCGTTCCACTTGTAGTTTTTTTTTTTTTTTTTTATTGTCTGTGTTGGGTCTTCATTGCTGTACACAGGCTTTCTCTAGTTGCGGCGAGTGGGGGCTACTCTTTGTTGTGGTGCACGGGATCCTCATTGCCGTGGCTTCTCTTGTTGCGGAGCATGGGCTCTAGGCATGTGGGCTTCAGTAGTTGCGGCACATGGGCTCAATAGTTGTGGCTCACGGGCCCTAAAGCGCAGGCTCAATAATTGTGGCACATGGGCTTAGCTGCTCCGCGGCATGTGGGATCTTCCTGGAGCAGGAATCGAACCCGTGTCCCCTGCATTGGCAGGCGGATTCTCAACCACTGCGCCACCTAGGAAGCCCTAGATTTATTTTTGATGTATTTGTGAGAGGAGATGAGCTCCACATCCTGCTCCTCCTCCACCTTGATCACTCCCCTCCCCCTTTGAGAATACATCTCTCTCCATAATTTCTTTTGTTTTCTGTGTACATGTCTTAGTTTCTTGACTATATTTGACCTTGCCCTTCATAATTTAGTCTTCCATGTGGCATTGTTAAACTTATCAAATGGCATTTAGACTTGATTAGATTGTCTTTAAACTGGTCAATTCACCTTTATTTCTTTACCTTAGCAGTAATATAGTGAGATATCACTGAAAAATTTACAGATACACTGCCCATCATTCCTCAGTGGTGTTTGTGCTTCCCACTGGATGGTCAAGAGTGGCAGTAAAACCAATCTAAGCAATGAGAGCACTTGTATTCAGCCATAAGGAACCAGAATAAGCACAAACCTCTGGAACTATTACTGTGATCACCCAAGTCTGCAAGGTTACTAAGAGCTACTGCCTGGACCCAGATTTGCTTGACTTGAGTCATATTTTCCTTCTTCCCCTGTATAAGCACAGCTTTTAGCTTTTGAGCATCTATTATGTATAGGTGCTGGGCTTCTCAAACTTCCCCATAGCCCTTTGGAGTAAAATGATTCAGACATGGCCTCTAAAACTAGAAGGCCAGGGTTCTAGTCCTATCTCTACCAGTAGTGTAACCTTGGGTAAATCACTTCATCTTTCTGCATCAGTATTCTCATCTTTAAAATGGTGATAGAAAGCATCGTCAGAGCAAAAATTGCACTGGACAAACTCAAACAACCAAGGAAAGCTTTCTTCAAGACTATTGCAATAGGGGAGAGAAACCAGAAAGCAATCTGAATTCAACTCCACTGAAACAAAGCATAGGAGAGTTTTTAAGAGCTGAGTGGGGGAGATCATAGGCCATCTGTATTTTCCAGTTGGCCTTACTCAAAGAGAAGGTAATCTTTCCCATATCTTTGTGACGGGAGGTGATTCTACAACTTTGGAGCAAGATGCTCACTAAGATTAGGCTCCTGTCCTCCTACAGAGACAGGGATTTAGGGGTGCTGTCCTCCATGATGATTTCATATAAAGGGGATGGCTCCCAGGTCCTTGGGAAAGAGTCCTAGGTTGTAAAACAGGCAAGAGGTGTTTAAAAAAAATGTGCCTCAGAGGAGCAGAGAAGGAATTTCAATTACAAGTTTTCTAAAGTAAACGTTTTAAGAAAAGGGAGGTCAGGGGCCAAGAGTCAGGAAGCATCTACAGTTTATTCAAGCTGAAGAGAATGCTATGGCCATCTTGGTTATCACTTACATCCTTATATAGGTTGTTATAATCATTAAATAAATAAAACCAAATGAGTAAAATGTAAAGTACTGAAAACAATGCCATAAATGCTCAAAGAGTATTAGTTATTATTCATGATAGGTAGAACATCCATAGTTTAGAGAATAGGATTTGGAGTCAAACAGACCTGCCCATAAATTCTTACTTAATGAGGGCATGGGCAAGTTACTTAACCTTTTAAATCTCACTTTTACCATACATTGTATGAGGTTGAAAATGTCTATCTAATAGGGCGATTGTGAGGATTATTGAGGTCTTGAGTATTACAAGCCTTGCATGTAATCAGTTCTCAATAAGTGATAGCTAATATAGTTCTCTTAGGTCCCTGTTCTGCATCAAAAACTGCTGCCTTAAAGAGCACAGCGTAACATGCAGTGTTCAGAGAGAACCCAAGAGGTAACTGGCCACCTCTGTTATCACTGACTATCACCCATCCCTACCTTAGGAATGCCAGGTGTTCAGTTTCTTATCCTTTCCCACCATTTTTCTCAGGTTGAACAAAGCACATGCTTGTGTATTAAAAAGTAAACTAGGGTGATGGAGGTGGGACACCAAGTGATTAATGATTATTTGATAATGGAAACTAATTAGCTTTTTGTAAGACACAAAACTGGAATATTATCATATCCATTAGGAATGTTTCCACATAGATTTTTAATAGTAAAGAAAAAGACATTCAATCCCAGCTAATAGTCTATCCTCCATCTCCTTTTTTCTCTGTATAATTTAAAAAGCTACAGCTAGAGAATATAAAACTGTTTTTGAAATTGGATAAATGGTCTTGAAATCCATCCTTCAAGTAAGCTCTGCAATTTTGCATTGCTCTGCACCAGTCAGAGGTGTGTTTGCTATCCAAATGATATGTATATACTGAAAAGTGAAGCTAAAGCATTATACCCAAAAGTATATTTAAACATTTTGATAACAAATTACAGACCTTGAAAATTAAGATAGTACACTGTATTTTGAAACAAGCTTTTTTGTTTATTTAGAAATGGAATGTTATTGTTTCTTTGCTCTTCTGTTTTTACTCAGTTCTGTGCCTCACCCCTGGCATGTGCACTGAACCAGTGAGAAATAAAATAGCAAACCTGCTTATCACAGTAGAATGAGGACTTCCAAGCAGCTGTGTAGTGTTACAGGGGAGGACAGATAAGTGTAAATTGTTCATTGCTACTGATGCAAGCAAAATAGAACTTCTTTGTTTCTCGAGCCTAGATTGAAATTTGTGAAAGAAGATAAGGCAATGCAGCTATTTGACAGCACTAATAAGGAGGTCTACCAACACTGCAAGTCTTTCTGTCAGCATTTCTAACTAAACTGTAAACATTCACTGAATTACCCTTCTATGTAAATTTCCCATTTACAACATAAGAACCATATTATTTTCTTCTTCTCTATTCAAAGGAATGATCCAAAATAGCTTCTGAAGATAAAATATTGTGATCCACTCTGGAAGAAAAACTGTAATTTGATATGGTTTATCATGTTTCTTTGAGTATTTAGCCCTGATGATTATATCGTGGGATCTATTATATTGTACAAAGAAATAGAAAACATCCCACTCTGTTCTTCTAGGGAAATCTAGAACTTTATATAAAAATTTAAGATTAATCCTTTGACCAAACTGATGGGTTGTTTCAGTGCAACAACCAATGTAACTAATGCATTTTAGTGGATTGAATGGTGACGCCTCAAAAATATGTCCACACCCTAACTCCCAGAACCTGTGAATGTGAACTTATTTGGAAAAAAGGCCTCTGTAGATGTGCTGAAGTTCAGGACCTTGAGATTTGATGACCCTTGTTTGTCTGGGTGGGCCATAAATCCAATGACAAGTGTCCTCATAAGAGATAAGAAAGGAGAAGAAATAGAGGAGAAGACCAGGTGAAGATGGAGGCAGAGATTGGAGTGATGGAGCCACCAGAAGCAGGAAGAAGCGAAGAAGAATTTTTCCCAAGATCCTTCAGAAGGTGGCCATACCAACAGACTGATTTTGTACTTATGGCCTCCAGAACTGTAAGAATAAATTCCTGTTTTTTTAAGCCACTACGTTTGTGGTAATTTCAATGGCAGCTCTAGGAAAGTATGCAAGCATATTTTATTGACTAGAGAGGCCACATCCCTGGAATAAGCAATTCATTGGATTATTTTGTTTTGTTTAGATACAGCTTGTGAGACAACTAGTAGGTGAACTGTTATAAATTCATTCCTTTTAATTGAGTCAGTCTGGCCACTTGGCATAATGAGGGATGGAATCAGCACTGACTGAGCACCAGATGAAAAACAACCACAAAAATAGATTTAGTAATTTTCTAAGATTCTCACAGGTAAGAAGAAATGCGACTTCTACTTTCACCTTCAATATACAGAGAGCTTGTGATTCATCACTCCCATCCTTGCAATAAGAAAAACCTGGACAAACTGAAAATCTGTGACCTGTCTTAGACCCATCACAGAACTGAGGTCATAGGTCTGCCTGCCACCCTGAAACCTGTAGAGATAGTTTCATCCAGGGACGTACCACATGAGAGCAGGAAGGGGCGGGCAGTATTGCTTATGGGGAACAGAAAATGCTAGATATTGTCAATTAGTAGGAACACTTAAATAGTGACAACGGTGAATTGCTGGAGGCTGAGGGCAGAGTAGCATTAGAGCGAGAGACTGGTAGTCATAGTAAGGCCCTCATACATTGCCGGCTTTCCCTTCAGAAAGCACACCAGGTTCTCAGGGTTAGGTTCTGAGAAAGATATCCTCAGAGCCTTGGCAGGGGGAATGGGAAGGTAACTGTCCCAGACTCTTTTCCCCAACAAAGGCCTTCTCTCCAGGGGGGAGGAATTTTCCAGAGGCAATTCTGGAACTATATCATAGCTGGGATAAGGGAATTTTGCCCCACTCCAGCACTGTCTACCCTGAGGAGAAAAGAAAAACCATAGTCATCAGGGGGCAGCACTTCAAGAAAATAGATTGGAAACACCCAGAGAAGAGAGCAGGGAAAGTGGGTAAAAAAAACCAGAAATCTACATCCCTTAAGGAAGGTGGGACAGAAGCACACATGGAGGCCACAGCCCCATTAAATGACTGAGAAGTAATCAGAAAATTATAGAATGTTCCTATCTGCTATACCCTACCACCACACCAATAATCCTCCAGTATCATAACACTGTATTACAGTTTGAAGACCAGTAAGGCACAGATCTTGAAACTAGTACCAAGAGTAGCCCTCAAATCAAGAGAGAAGACAAAACACAAAAGCAAAAACAAACAAACAGAAAAATGATTCTGGAGGAATTGGAAGCCTCTGATCCTATAGCTGCAATTAACATTAAGCACAGCTAAACTCCTAGCCATATTAATAGAAATTCTCACATTAAAGCCTTATTTACCTTAGTCCCTATTACCGATACAACATCTGGCTTTCAATGAAAAATTTCAACAGAAATTACAAGGCGTGCAAAAAGGCGAGAAAGAAACACAGTAATCATCAGAACAGACAAAGTAAACATCAGAACCAGACTAAGATATAACACAGATACCGGAATTATCAGACAGAGAATAACAGTAATTAAAATACAAAGGGCTCTAATAGGAAAAAATAGACAACATAAGAGAACAGAAGGTGAAGCAGGATTTTTTTAAAGGAAAACAAACAAAAACTTAAGCATATTATACTCAAGCTGTAGAAAATCAAAGACAAAGAGAAAATCTTGAAGGAAGACAGACACGGATAAAAATCATCTTATCTGTAGGAAAATGCACAAGAATTAGAGCAGACTTCTTCTCAGAAACTATGCAATCAAGAAGAGAAAGAAGTGAACTCCTTGAAATACGGAAAGAAAAATCTGCCTGCCTAGAACTCTGTGTTTAGCTAACTTGTACTTGAAAGATGACATATAAATAAAGACTTTCTCAGAGAAATAAAAACTGAAAGAGTTCACCACCAGCAGACTTTCCCTGCAAGAAATGCTAAAAGAAATTCTTCAGGCAGAAGTAAAATGACATGAGTCAGAAAATTGCATCAGAGAAGAAATAAATGAAGGTAAAACAAAATCTTTTATTTTCTTATTCTTAATTGATCTAAAATACAGCTTTTTAAAGCAATAATAATAATAATGTTAGAGAATTATAGCATATGGATAAATGAACTGAATGATAACATTGTCACTAGGGATGAGAGGAATTAGGAATTCTCTGTTGTATGGTACCTGCACTGCTAATGAAGTAGTGTAATTTGAAAGCGGATTTAATTTATTTTGAGATATATATTGTCTATCCCAGGGCAACTTTTAAATAATTTTTAAATTTTTTAAATAAAAAATTTTAAATAAAAAATAAGCATAAAAAGGGGAGATAAAATAGAATGATATAAAATAATAACAGAAAGCAGTAAAAGAGGTGAAAAGAAAAAAGAACACATGCAATGAGTAGAAAACAGGTACAAAGATGGTAGATTTTAATCCAAATATATCAATAATCACTTTAAATGTGAATAATATAAAAATACCAGGTAAAGGCAGAGGTTATCAGATTGGATTAAAAAAATAAATACCCAACAGTATGCTCTGTAGAAGAAACCCACTTTGAATATAAAGACTCAGATAAATGCCACATAGATGGAAAAAGGACATTCTAGTCACAATCCTCTCCCTAAATTGATATGTGTTACAAAGTCACTTAAACTTTCTGGATCTCATTTCCTTATCTGTATTTGTTTTCATGTTGTTATGAGTTTTCGTGTAAAATCTTTGCTAAGGAATTTAAACCTTCTTTGATATGATATAGGCTCCAAGTTTTCATCATTTTCCATCCACCATGTTATCCTGTCCTGCCTCGTACCCTATGAGTGATTTCTGCTATAGTCTTATGAGGTAGGTCTGCCAAATTCCAGGTTAATCATTTTTGGATGAGCATTTTTCTAGTAACCTTATAAATTAAATAATAAATTCAGACACAGTTATGGCCTGAACAAACAGCTTGACGAAATTGCATACTGGGTTTTAAAATTTTGTGAATTTGTTTATATAGGAGTTATCTTAGTATAGCACAAGCCACAGAACTCAGTTATTTTTAGAGACAACTAAAACATGGGGAATCAGGACATGTCACTGTCCTATTCTGATCTGACTTGATTCTTGTAGCAGATTCTATCTTAGTATTAATCATTGGAAAGAAAGAAAATGCTTGTTTTTAAAGGGATAAAAGATCTAAGTGAAATTTTCTGAAATATGTAATTGCCATTTATTTAATTAAATTAATTGAAATAAATTCAGATGGTGGTAATGGTAATCTACAAAAAATTTAAGGACACTAACATGAAAAGAACAGAGGTTGACTTTACTTAGTGCCGTCAATCAGTATATGATTAATCAGTTAATCTATAATTTACAGAGCCATAATAACCTTCTGGAAAGCAAACTCACCTCAAAGCATGTGCTTTGGTTTGAAATATCTCTTATGAAATCAAGCCATAATGGTCAATTGGTTAAAGTCTTGTACGTTGGAGTTTTTAAATTGTTCAAGTTAACATTAACGTAATTGAAAATATTTTACTCCATTAGCAACCAAGAAAAAATGGTGAAAATCCTAACTGAAAATGAGAAGTTTTATTGGATGGTTTTTACATTATATTTCGTCTTCTAAGCCGTAGCAGAACAGTGAGCCTAGAAAGTATGGAGCAGGTGAACATAATGAAACTTAAAATTTCAGATAAAATGAAAATGTAACATTAAAATTCACGACTTTTCCTCAGCTCCCAAGAGGTTGATTTAGAAGATCTTGCACCTTCCTTGAGAGCCTGGAGATGAAACATGCAAAGCTTTTTGAAACTGTGGTTCTTTAAGTTTAGAGATATCGCAGTCATAAATTATAAACATCGGAGAATTTTTCAGCTCATACTTTAGTGCTTATAAACATGCAGAAGAGTGAAGGGGTCTTCTGAAATCTGGCAACTCTTTTAGTTTTATCTTACTCTATTTACCTATGTCCCATCTGAACTAGACTGCATGTTGTTTCCATTAAAATTTCTGCCTTTTGTTTAAGCTGTGAAGCCTGTGTATCTCCATGTAGGGATCTCATCTTTCAGTCTGGTGAAAATTTACCCATTCTTCAAGGCCAGCTGAAATGCCTTTTTCACTCACCAGAGCCTGGAATGATTTACTTCTTTTCAGGATTTTCATAGTTATTTCTATCACTCATGTGGAAAATTTCATACTGTAGTTATTTGTTTTACTTCCTCCATGTGATTGCAGCCATCATAGTATCATGGTGCTTCCTGGAACATAATAAATATTCAAAGAAAATTAATGAATAAGCAAATGAGCAGTCTCCATGTTTAGGAAATGACTATACAGATACATGGTTGGCCCAGTAATTTCTGCTGTCTTAACAGTCCTCTGATATCCTTTGGGCTATAGCCAAAAAAAACTGGAGAGAGCTTCTAAAAGTTTAATTCTGAGGATGCCTGTAGACAAGTAATACAGAGTGCATCTGTCCAGTGGATTTAATGCTGTGTGACCCATTAATACTTAAATTTTTATCTTTAGGTAAAATTGCATAAAAGGCTAATATCATAAATATATATAGATACTATCTAGACAATGCTATCTGATTATTGGACAGACTCAAGTTTTATATTGAGGGGTGGATGTAAACAGAGGGTGTGCACAGAATGAAATAATTTTGATTTTCTGTGTTAGGTACTGTCGTGCCATCTAGTTTTGCATTTTGAGACAAATATCTCAATAAATGTAGAAAATGTAAGATTGTGGGGAAAAAAGATCTTATTTCACAAAAAAAGGAAACAAGGAGAAAATGTAGGCTTGGGGACGTGAATCTCATATTTGACAGCTAAGGCATTTTTAGAAATAATGTTTTAAAGTCTTTCATCTAAAACAGACCATCACCATCACTTCTCAAGTTAATGTCCTAATGCTAGTGAGGTTCCCTGAGAAGGACATTGTCTTTGTAGCTCTCATTCCCTAGAATTTTACTGAGAGTAGAATGTAACAAGATTCACTTACATTATTAGGCTGAAAGTTCCCATTAATATGCTGACTCTCAAGAGTAGCATCACCTCTCTTTGTGCTCTCCTGCCCTATGTCTTTCACTAATATGATATGGTACAGACACTTTAATTATGTAGTGTAACACTAGGTAAAAATCTCTATTTTCCATTTTAAGGTACAGTTCTTAAATCCATTAAATGCATTGACTAGGTCCATTCCCTTTTGCTTTGCATGAGTGGAAAGAAGCACATTTATTGAGCTGGATTTCTCACCAGCAGGGAGGAAGCAATTGTCAAGCCTTCTGAGCTATGAAATGGAAAGGAATTTCCCTTTTGAACCCTTAGTTCAGCTTTTTAAAATTAGCCACCACAACACAACATCAGTAGGCACATACATATACATATATGTGTGTGTGTGTATCTTTTTATTTCTCAGTAAGTAATCTGAACTCCCTTGTGAGCCCTATTTCTATTCATTCATTTCCAGTTTCTTGAAATGTGGCTTAATTTTGCCTATTGAATATAACTGACTCACTTCCTGTTTATCCTGTCACTTCCCAGTGACTTAGTGTCATTTGGGTAAATTTTCTTTCCAAGTCCCCTTACCTTCTCTTTTCCTTTTCTTGGGCAGAATACGTTCAGGGGGGTAGGTTAATATGACATTGTGCTTTTGCAGGAGGTGCCTTGGACTGTTTGCTGGCTTCAGGTCGGTATTGGCTCCTTTGGCTCTCACTGGCCTTCACTGAGGTGTCTTGCCGTACTGTGTCTTTAGGTCTTGCCCTCTGGCCTGGCTGTATCCAGTGTTCAGTTTTCCAGCATTGGTGCAGCCCATAGTCTGTTCTCTGGGCATGATCAATATTAGAGACCCCCTTTCCTATCACCACTATTACTGTTGTCTACAAATGGCCACCCTCACGTATAGGTCCTTCATTCCACACTGCAGAGAACCTCAGTATGCAACATATTTCTTAATTCTCATCTGGCTTCCATGCCCAGCACACAAGGACCTCAGGAATTTTTAGATGTCTTCCACCTCTCACAGGTCAAGCAAACAGGGCCGGATTCCATTGTTCCTCTCCTGAGTCTTCTCCACTTTGCTGTCAGTCATTCCATGAGGCCGGCCCCTCCCATGGTGCTAGGAAGAAAGTGGCACATGTATCATTCTGCCTTTGGATCCCCAAACCTACCAGGATTATTATAGACTGATAGGTTCTGTCCTTCTGTGGCAGTCAACCAGTAATTTCTGCTGAGTGTTGCATTAAAAGAACTCAAAACATATAAATGAAAAAACAAAATCCTTGTATGTTTCTTAGACTAATCCAAAAGGATTAGCGCTCCTAGGGAGCACGCTCCCCCAGCCCTCTTTTATAGGCTTTTCTCTGCTTGAGGCAAAATAAAATTTCCTTTTATGTCACTAGAGTTATATATTTAGATTTAGTTAAAATAAAATACATATAGTTCTTGTTAGATACAAAAACAGTCTGTGTGCAGCATTTCAAACGAGAGGATCAAACATCTGCTGGATCTCATCACCTCTTCCACAGCAGCCAGTCAGCATACTCTCCCCATTATGACATCCTAGATGCTGAGATTCTCAGATGAGACCATTGGCCAAAAAGATGTTAACTTGAAAGTCACAGTATCACAAAATTAAGTGTGAATGTTAAGTAATGTGTAGATGCATTTCTAGAAGAGAAGTTAAGTTTCGATCTATGAGTTTTAATTTAATTTCTGCCTCTTGGCCTCCTCTGCTATGTTGGAGAGCAGAATAAAATATCCTAAAATGCAATTTCCTTCTTGGCATATTACAGACGATCAGCAATTACTCCTTTCTGGGTGTGGAACCTGCCAGTGAGAGATCATCACAGAGCACAGTTCTTCACCCTTTTGAGACTTCCTCCAGATGTGTCCGTTAGGAGCAGGAAAGCATATGTTGCTGAATGTTTCGACTTAAATGTTTACATCTATGTGTATTCTGTTGCTGATGTTAATCCATTGAGGGATCCAGTTTTTTTGGCTCTATAACAAGCACCCAGACTTTGGACTATTAATAGCATTAGCTATTCATTCACAGCACCAACAGGGTAAGCACTTTAGAGCAAAGTGCCCTTCATATACTCAAACTCAGATAGTCATCCCAAGCCTTTTATCTTTTTATTCTAGACACTACCCAAACGTCATCTCATTTACTCTACTCCTTGGCCAGGGCTGCCATAACAAATATCACTGACTGGCTGGCTTAAGAAATAGAAATTTATTGTCTCACTGTTCTGGAAGCTGTACGTCTCAGATCAAGGTATCAGCAAGGTTAGTTTCCGGTGAGGCCTCTCTCCTTAGCTTATAGATGACCATCTTCTCCATGTCTTCGTGTGGTCTTCTCTCTGTGTATCTGAGTCGTGATTTTCTCTTCTTATAAGTACACTTGTCATATTGGATTAGGGCCCAACTTAATGACCTTATTTAACCTTAATTATATTTTAAAATACTCGGTGTCCAAATACAGTCACATTCTAGGGTACTGGGAGTTAGGAATTCCAAATAGGAATTTGGGGGACACAATTCAGCCAATAACATTCACTTAACGCTATAGTTTTGCACCTTTACCTGACAATCCTTCTGCTTTCCAGTTTGTTCCCCTTTGCTGGCTGTCCTTTCAGCCATTTACAGTATGCCTTCCAACATGCCTATTCAATAATAAAGCTGACAGAAGTATTCACTGTCATTTCTGGATATACTGTCAGATGTCAGTCTGTCCCCAAGGTGCCACATGATGCTGCCAGGTCTCAACTCAGTGACTGGTGAAATTTGTGAATGGCACCTCCTATTGGAACTATAACCTCCAAAGCTATTGAGCAGTCTTAGAATTCAGATCAGTGTAGACTTCTTCACCGTAGAGACCCAAGGGTCCTTCTGTATCTCTTTTGCTCTTTCTCTGAGATCTGGCAACTGCTCTTCCTGTATTCTCCAACACAGAAGCCTTACTCAGGCACTCAAAATTGATTTACACTCCTGCAGCCCAGCCATGGCAACATCATCTGGGAGCTTGTTAGAAATGGAGATTATCAGACCCCGATCCAGTTTCACTGGATCATAATCAGTATTTTAATAGGATGTAAACAGTGTGATTCACATGAACATTAAAATTTGAGAAATGCCGGTCTTTCTGGCATCTTCATTATTCAAAAGGAGAAAAACTAAAGAGTTTTATCTTAGTTACTAAGTCTTACTTACATATGGAAACTCCCTTATGGGTCTCTTTATAGACATTCTTTTAGATTCCTGGCCCTAATAGAAACTTGGTCTTTCCTGAAAGATGCTGCTTTCTTTATAGCCACGTTTAGCAGAGGCTGAACATGCATCACATATCCATGTACTTGATGTGGGGCAGGAGAAAAGATAGGTTTTTAAATTTTATTGCTACTTTAAGACTGTCAAATATTTTCTATTTCTTTTAATAATTTTTCTAAACCCTCTAGATGATTAAATGGTCTCCAGGGCCTATCCTTGTGCCACACACACCTTGAAAAACCTCCTGCTTCCTCTCTGAGCTTGTACCTGTACAGCTGAGTGCTGCTGGTGGAAGCCTCTCTGCCCAGAAAACCATGCTTCCCAACCTTACCTGGGCCCTCAGGGCCTCTCGTCAAACCTTTGTCAGCAGCCTCTTCCACTTCTCATAGCAGCACTTCCAATTCCTCGCGTCTTTCTTCAAATTCCAAATAATAACCACGATTGACTCAAAAGATTGCCGTGTCCCCTATGTCATGGTCCAAGTGCAGGTTGGAAAAGAATTTCCAGACACGGAGTATTTCAGAAGAAAATGAGTTTATAGAGAGCAAAGCGCCAAGAGCTTATTGAGGGGCACTGTAAAGACAGCTGGCCGCCTTCCTGGCATCCAGGGAGAGTCAGCCGCTTTCGTGGGCTTGCAGCCAGTTTTTATGCCCTCCAAACAATAAGATTTCCTGCCGGAAGGGTGGCATATAGGTGATTGGTCAGGTTGCTATATGGTGAATATTTTACCCGATATGGAGTTGGGGGTTCTTCAGCCTAGAGCAGAAGGGCTCATGAGGACAGTTGCTGTTGGATTCAGTCCAGGAATTTCTTTTGTTCTGTGTCCTTGACACAGGGCTCTACACCCTGGTTCAAAGGAAAATTTGAGATATAAACATACCTAATTTCCATACTTTGAGAGTACTTTCAATTTCTAGTCCCATTTTTTTTCCATCTCAGGAAAAGGGTTTTGATTCATATTCTGCCTATATTTTGTCCAACACTTTGATTTTAATTCTATCCCATCTCTTCTAGGACCTTCCTTTTCTATAATTCTCTCTCATACATAGGTTAAACCTTTTCGATCCAAGTGTCTAGAGAAGCCTCTCAAGCTTCCGCACTAAACCAGGATCTTTTATTTTAATCTTTCATTGTTCCCTTTAGTTTTCAGTCACAATATTTGCCACTTTAGTTATATATTTAGTTTGGGATTGTATGTACAGTATTTTCTCACTTGCTAGGGTCTGAGTGCCATACTGTTGTCTATGAAGCTTCATTTTTTTCTTAATAGTAAAGAAACTTGAGGGCAAAGCACAGTAAAGCCCTTGAGGAGATGGAAGAAAATGAGCTAAAAAGGGATTTGCTTTGGACAGGAAAATAGAACCCTCTTCTTCAGAAACTGGGGAAAATAGGAGGGAGGAGATACAAAGACAAAAATTTATACATGTGGAGGCAGTAAGTTGATGGAGTTAATCTTTATTAACCTCCATTTTTAAATTGAAGTGAGAGGCGGAGGGAGGGTCACTTGAATATCAGATTGAGATTTATTGACCCACTGATTCCACTGTTTTTTTTAATCCCACCGTCTAACTTTTAAGATTCAGAAATATTACAGTTCGTTTGTCAGAAGCAAGTGGAGAGTATTTACATAAAAAATGAAAACGTAAGTCCATAGTAAGAAATGACAGGAATATTCATGACAGTTTTATTTATAATGACCATAAATTAGAAACAACCCAAAGGTCTATAAACAAACTAGTATATTCAGGCAATGAAAAGAACTCAGTACTTACGAGGAACACTGATGCATGCAATCATGTGAATGTTTATCGAAACAGTACGTCGAGCAAAAGAAGCCAGGCACAGGTAAAGGCATACTGTAAAATTTGGTTTTATAAATTTCTGGGACTCGGACTTCCTAGGTGGCACAGTGGTTAGGAATCCGCCTGCCAATGCAGGGGACACAGGTTTGAGCCCTGCTCTGGGAAGATTCCACATGCTGCAGAACAACTAAGTTCATGAGCCACAACTATTGAGCCCGTGTGCTGCAACTACTGAAGCCCACGTGCCTAGAGCCTATGCTCCGCAGCAAGAGAAGCCACAGCAATGAGGAGCCCACGCACCACAACGAAGAGTAGCCCCTTTCTCTAGTTACTCGCATCAACGAGAGAAAGCCTGTGTGCAGCAATGAAGACCCACTGCAGCCAATAAATTAAATAAATAAATAAATTTATTAAAAAAATAAACAAAGTTCTAGGACAGGCAAAACTAAAACATGGTGATAGAAATGAGAATCCTAATTTTCTTTGTCTAGGGAAGGGGTTTCTTGTCCCAAAGTGATCATGAGAGCATTTCAATTACTATGATGATGAAAATGTTCTGAATCTTAATTGAAGTGGTACTAACATCTTTCAGAACTTACCAGATTTGATACTTGAAATATGTGCATTTTGATGTATATAAATAATACCTCAGTTTTAGTAAGTTTTAGTTAACTTAAGCTTCTCTGTTTTGCATTCATTTTGAGCAACCTCATAGCAGTTGAGAAATTTGACCCAGTAGTGAAAGATTGGAACAGTCACTGTAAAGAACAGGAGAGGAAGCTAACTATGAATGCCAGTTCCTGATGTCCCATCTCCTTTCTTCTCTCTCACTCTATGTTAGGTGCCCTGTATACTCACTCCTGTAGAGTGTTGTTCTTAGGTCTGTCCTAGCACTTACCATACCAGTTTCCTTGCCTCAGCTGCCATTCAGCTCATTGAGAATGGGCATCGTACTCTTTTTAGCTTTTCTCTCTGGTGTGCCAATGTGCCCATTATTTCATTGCATGTATTCATGACTATGGTGTGAGTGGGTGGAAAATAAATTACTGAGTACCAGTGAGAAAGGCTGAGGTAGGAGACTAAGTTCCTAATGGGAGTCTGTGAGTTGTGCGGATTCTTCAGGATTTTCAGTCTTGGTATTGGAGTAAAGGCACAGGGTCAGAAGAATCCAACTTTCTGACTAGGTAGTAAGCTTCTCGTAGGTAGAAATCATGCTTGTCTTGTGTTATTCTCTTGCAGTGCCCAAGAGAGTGCTAAGTGAATTTGGTTTAATGACCAGGTGTGTGGATTCCTGTGATGCTTTGCTGGAGACAGGTGCAGAAGTAGGAGGGAGAACCCCTTCATGAATTAGAATTGGGAATTTTTTTTGTAGTAATTATGTTTTGATGTAAACTCAGAAACCCTTGTCAGAACAAAACACTTTACGGGATTCTATTATCCTTGTCACTAAAGTTCTTTTTTAAGAGTGAGGTTGGTACTCAGGAAAGTGGACTCACTTGCTCAAAACAACAGAATATCAGGTCATATTTGGGGTGGGGGCTGTTATTGCACACAATGCTGAATTGAGTATATTTATGTGTGACCATTTTTATGTGTGTTTATATCTTTATGTACTTGTATATCAATAGGGCACATTTTTTAAATAGCAGATTTTCTGAGCTATAAGGTAAGTGATAGCTGTAATTTAGTACATTTTACAAAATTATCCTGCAAAAGGGACTGAACTCTAACTAGTGTATAAAAGTTCTGGTTCCCTATCCTTCCTTCAAAATGGTGTATCATGAAACATTTTTTTCATTTTGCCTATGTATTCTATGTATATATTGTTTTGTGTATATATTGTTTTAAGTATATATTATTTTATTATTTATGTGTTTATTGTTTAATATGGACTCTTTCCATTTAATTTTTAAAAAATGACCTATTCATATTTCTGCCTGCTTTGCTGTTGGGTTGCTAGCCTCTAATTGTTATTTTCTCAAAGTTTTAAATTTATATTCATCCATTCATTCATCAACAATTTATTGAATTCTTATCATATGCCAAAACTACTTGAGGCACTGAAGATACAGTCATGATCAAGACAGATCACATCATTGTCTTCATGGATCTGACATTTTACTGGGGGATGAAAATAAATACCCATAAAATCTAGTGTTAATAAATATAAAATGTAGCATCAAGAAGATGAGTGCTGAGAAGAAAATGTGAAAGACATACTTCCTTTTCCAAACTGATTACAAAAATTTCACAATTGTTGTTTTCTTTTTATTTTGTTATATGCCTTTCCTTGTTTTGTATAGAATTTTTTAATTTTAAAAATTGATATCTTTCAGTCCTTTATTAATATTTTATAGCTTCTTGGTTTTGTATCTGATTTAGAAAGCTTTTATCCTTACTATTCTACTTTTTAAATTATCTAATTTTCTTCTGCTCTAAACTAATTTGAACTTTTGTCTCTTGTTTTCAGTTTGGAGCACCTTTTTGAATTCCCTTTATTTTCTTCTTACTCTTATTGCTTCATGGAAATGTTCCTTCCAACTTGAGTGGAAGAGATATTAACACATTTTTGTTGTTATATGGCTATATTGTGTTAGGTCCTGTGCTATTTACTTTCACATGCATACTCTCATTTTGAAAAAGGAAGGATTAGCCTGTGAAAACACGCACACATTTAGAGAATTGTTCTTGTAATACTGTAGTATCTGGACAAGGGCTGTCCATTAGATTTTCTGCAATGATGTAAATGTTTTATATCTATAGTTCCAATACAGTAGCTGCTAGCCACAGGAGAGTATTACACACTTGAAGTGTGGCTAGGGTGACTGAGAGAAAATGAATTTTTAAAAAATTTTTGTGGAGTATAGTTGATTTACAATGTTGTATTAGTTTCAGGTGTATAGTAAAGTAAATCAGTTATACATATACACATATCCACTCTTTTTTACATTCTTTTCCGAGTTAGGCCATTACAGAGTATTGAGAAGAGTTCCCTGTGCTACAAAATAGTTTGTTATTAATTTACAATAGCCAGGACATGGAAGCAACCTAAATGCTCTTCAACAAGTGAATGGATAAAGAAGATGTGGCATATATATACAGTGGAATATTACTCAGCTATAAAAAGGAATGAGATGGAGCTATATGTAATGAGGTGGATAGACCCAGAGTCTGTCATACAGAGTGAAGTAAGTCAGAAAGAGAAGGACAAATATTGTATGCTAACTCATATATATGGAATCTAAAAATGGTACTGATGAACTTAGTGACAAGACAGGAACAAGGATGCAGATGCAGAGAATGGACTGGAGAACTCGAGGTTTGGGTGGGCGGGGGATGAAGGGGAAGCTGAGATGAAGTGAGAGAGTAGCATAGGCATATATATACTACTAACTGTAAAATAAATAACCAGTGGGAAGTTGCTGTATAACAAAGGAAGATCAACTCAATGATGGATGATGCCTTAGAGGGCTGGAACGGGGAGGGTGGGGGGGGAGTCGAGGGAGGGAGGGAATATGGGGATATGTGTATAAATACAGCTGATTGACTTTGGTGTACCTGAAAAACTGGTACAAGAGTGTAAAGCAATTATATCCCAATAAAAAAAATTATCTATTTTATATGTAGTAGTGTGTATATGTCAATCTCAATCTCCTAATTTATCCCTCCCCCTCTTTTCCCCACTGGTAATCATGTTTGTTTGCTACATCTGTGATTCTATTTCTGTTTTGTAAGTTCATTTGTACAATTTTTTTAAAGACTCCACATATAAGTGATATCATACTATATCTGTTTTTCTCTGACAACTTCATTCAGTATGACAATCTCTAGGTCCATCCATGTTACTGTAAATGGCATTATTTCACTCTTTTTCATGGCTGAGTAATATTCCATTTATACCACATCTTCTTTATCCATTCCTCCGTTGATAGACATTTAGGTTGCTTCCATATCCTGGCTATTGTAAACAGTGCTGCAGTGAACATTGGGGTGCATGTATCTTTTTGAAGTATGGTTTTCTCTGGATATATGACCAAGAGTGGGATTGCTGGATCATATGCTAACTCTAGTTTTAATTTTTTAAGGAGCCTCCATACTGTTCTCCATAGTGGCTGTACCAATTTACATTCCCACCAATAGTGCAAGAAAGTTCCCTTTTCTCCACACCCTCTCCAGCATCTATTGTTTGTAGATTTTTTGATGACAACCATTGTGACTGGTGTGAGGTGATACCTCATTGTAGTTTTGATTTACATTTCTCTAATAATTAGTGATGTAGAGCATCTTTCACATGCTTTTTGGCCAACTGTATGTCTTATTTGGAGAAATGTCTCTTTAGATCTTCCACCCAGTTTTGATTGGTTGGTTATTTCTTTTTGATATTGAGCTTCATGAGCTGTTTGTATACTTTGGAGATTAATCCCTTGTCAGTCACTTCATTTACAAATATTTTCTCCCATTGTGAGGGTTGTCTTTTCATTTTGTTTATGGTTTTCTTTGCTGTGCAAAAGCTTTTAAGTTTAATTAGGTCCCATTTGTTTATTTTTATTTTTATTTTCATTACTCTAGGGGGTGGATCAAAAAAATCTTGCTGCAATTTATGTCAGAGAATGTTCTACCTACGTTTTCCTCTAAGAGTTTTATACTGTCTAGTCTTACATTTAGGTCTTTATTTCATTTTGAGTTTATTTTTGTGTATGGTGTTAGGTAATGTTCTAATTTCATTCATTTACATGTAGCTGTCCAATTTTCCCAGCTCCACTTATTGCAGAGGCTGTCTGTTCTCCATTGTATATTCTGACTTCCTTTGTCATAGATTAGGTGACCATAGGTGCATGGGTTTATCCCTGGACTTTCTATCATGTTCCATTGATCTATATTTCTGTTTTCATACCAGTATCAAACTGTTTTCATTACTGTAGCTTTGTTTTATAGTCTGAAGCCAGGGAGCCTGAATTCCCTAGCTCCATTTTTTTTTTTTTTTTTTTTTACCTAGCTCCATTTTTGTTTCTCAAGGTTGCTTTGGCTATTCAGGGTACTTTGTGTTTCCATACAAATTGTAAAAATTTTTATTCTAATTCTGTGAGAAATGCCATTGGTAATTTGATAGTTATTTCATTGAATCTGTAGATTGCTTTGGGTAGTGTATTCATTTTGATAGTGTTGATTCTTCCAATCCAAGAACATGGTATATTTCTCCATCTGTTTGTGTTGTCTTTGATTTCTTTCATCAGCAGCTTATCACCTTATAGTTTTCTGAGTACAGGTCTTTTGTCTTCATAGGTAGGTTTATTCCTAGGTATTTTATTCTTTTTGAGTGATGGCAAATGGGAGTGTTTCCTTAATTTCTCTTTCTGACCTTTCATTGTTAGTGAACAGGAATGCAAGAGATTTCTGTGTATTAATTTTGTATCCTGCAACTTTACCTAATTCATTGATGAGCTCTAGTAGTTTTCTGGTAGCATGTTTAGGATTTTCTATGTATAGTATCATATCATCTACAAACATTGATAGTTTTACTTCTTCTTTTCCAACTTGGATTTCTTTTATTTCTTTTTCTTCTCTGATTGCCATGGCTAGGACTTCCAAAACTATGTTGAATAAAAGTGATGAGAGTGGACACTTGTCTTGTTCCTGCTCTTAGAGGAAATGCTTTCAGTTTTTCACCATTGAGAATGATGTTATATGTTGGTTAATCATATATGGCCTTTATTATGTTCAGGTAGATTCCCTTTATGCCCACTTTCTGGGGAGTTTTTATCATAAATGAGTGTAAATTTTGTAAAAAGCTTTTTCTGCATCTATTGTGGTGATCATATGGTTTTTATTCTTCATTTTGTAAATGTGGTGTATCACATTGATTAATTTGCATATATTGAAAAATCCTTATATCCCTGGGTTAAATCCCTCCTAATCATGGCTTATGATCCTTTTAATGTGTTGTTGGCTGAATTTTTAATTTAATTTAATTTTAATAGCTACATGTGGCTAGTGGCTAACATATTGGATAGCACAGTTCTGGACCATTGGATGGTAAAAAAAAGAAAATATTTTCATCTTACCACTTGAATCACATTGAAGACATGAGCAGGGCAGTTTAAAATTTCTCCCTCCCTTCCCTTCTTTTCTCCCTCACTCCCTCTCCTTCCTTCCTTCCTTCCTTCCTCTCTCTCTCCTTCCTTCCTTCTTTTTCTTTTTCTTTTTTCTTTCTTTCTTTCATTCTCTTTTTCTTTCTTTCTTCTCAGTTTTATTGAACTTTATATATGTTGAGATAGTTTTAGAGTGTAAAATTTGATGAATTTTGACATATGAATACATTCTTAAAACCATCACCACAATCAAGATAGTAAACATTTCCATCACCCCCAAATGTTTTCTTATTCCCTTTTGAAATCCACCCTCCTTATCTCCTCACCCCTACCCCAGACCCAATCACCAGTGATCTGATTTTTGTCCATTTAGAATAAACTTCATTTCATATAATTTTATGTAAATAGGATCATACAGTATGAACTCTTATTTTCTTTTTTCATTCAGTATAATTGTTTTATAAATTAAAATATCTGCCTTCTAGCATATTAAAATATAAAATATAATTGAAATTAAAATTTCAATAATTTTTCTCTTCTTTCCCTTACATAAAACAAAATAAATTTTCTAAAAAGTGATTTTAAGAATGTGTGGACATAATTAGTGAAACAGTTCCCCAAAAGAGACAGAGCAAAGTAGGAGTCTGAATTATAATCACTTGGGTTATTTGATGGCAAGCAATCAACCATTTTCGATTGAAATCTCTAGATGAGTTTTTTGAGGTAAGGCTGTCTTTGTCTCCTTATTAGTAAAAATAAAAGCTTCCATGAGGCCATTTTATCAAAGTTAGCAAATATGTTTGTGTTAGAACATTTGTTTTCAGACTTGACGACACATTAAATTCACCTGGGAAGATTTTTCACAATGCCTGTGCACAGGCCCTACTCATGAGGTATTGAATCAGATTTTTTGTGGGTTGGGCTTGGGCATTCATAGTTTAAAATTACCTCAAAGTGATTATAAAGAGGAATAAGGTTTGAGAATCATTAGATTAGACCATTCAACAGAGAAAAATTTACATGCTACATACTACCTTTACTAGTATAACCAGTGTGCCAGCATGGGAAGGAAAACCTGTTTCTTAAAGCATACTTACTAATTAAAAGTATTAATATGTAGAAAGAGAAAATGCAAGCGAGAGAGAAGAGAGCCTTAATAAAAACTGCAAGGGCACTTTCAGTAGAGTGACTTCATTTTGAAAGGGAAGAAGTTGGATTTGAGGGGTTGAGGTAGGACTTCATGTCTGGTAGCAGATAACTGCATAACGCAACCTCATATACCCAAACATTTGAATGATCAATATAACATACATAAAAGTAAATTAAAATATTCTTTTAATTATGTAGGTTTTTGCTTAGGAGCAGCATTCTGTTATTCATTTAAGAAATACTTATCAAATATCAATATTTATGTGATGGTCATTGTTCTGGTGCTGATTTCAAGGAAGCATTTTGTATCAGGTTCCAAATATGTGGCTCTTGTCCCACCATCTGCTGCAGAATTAGGTCTCCTTGGGATACTTGTGCCAAGGAACAGGAATGCTTTATTACTCCCTATGTTTTGGCATCTATCACTACACAATCTGTTATGGTGGTCAACTTGTCTGACTTCCCATATTCTCTAGCTGAAAGCTCTTCATTTCCCAGGCCACATCCTAGCACCTCCTTGGCTCTCTCAGGGACAAAGAGAACATGCTCTTCACCCAGAGGACCTCAGGCATGGTTCACACAGATAAAGCCATGTAAAGAGAAAAAGTACCACAGTCAACAGAATACTGAGATTTACACTTTTATTCCTTCCCTTAGAACTCTACCTCCTGTACTCCATCTCCTAGTGATTTTGAGCACCCTGAATTCACACCAAAGGTTAGATTGTATCATTAACATTTTTCTATAATTTGTTTTCTGCTATAAACACAATGGGCTTAATGAGAAAGCTTATGATCAACCAGAGAGGAGAATAGTTTGGGGGATAAAAAAAGGAGTCAGGGGTGGGGAGGGAGGAGAAGAGGTCTAAAGAGCTAGAAATTCCAAATTAAAAAAGAAAAAAAAAAGTTTCATCATCATCATTCTCATAGTCTTATTATTATTATTTTATATTTTATACCACTCTTGGCACCTATAATCTATCTTTGACACAGTCAGATTGAGCAGGTAAATGCTACCTCTTCTCAACTCATTCAGAGTAAATTCCAAAGTCCTTAAATGGCTTTCAACACTCTATGTGATCTAAACCCATGCCCCTGCCTTTTTCTTTGAGGTCTAGAGATTTTATTTTATTTTATTTTTTATTAAAGTATAGTTGATTTACAATATATTTGGGTGTACAGTAGTGATTCAATAGTTTGACAGATTTATTCCATTTAAAACTATAATAAAATGTTGGCTATGTTCCCTGTGCTATACAATATATCCTCGTAGCTTATTTGTTTTATACATAGTAGTTGTACCTCTTAATCCTCTATGCCTATTTTGCCCCTCCCCACTGGTAACCACTAGTTTGTTTTCTGTGTCTGTAAATCTGTTTCTGTTTTGTTATATTCATTCACTTGTTTCCGTTTTTTAGATTCAGTATGTGATAACATAGAGTAATTGTCTTTCTCTGTCTTATTTCACTAACCATAATACCCTCCAGGTCCATCCATGTTGTTGCAAACAGCAAGATTTCATTCTCTTTATGGCTGAGTAGTATTCCATTGTATATGTATCTATGTACCATATCTTCTTTGTCCACTCCTCTGTTGATGGATGTTTATGTCGCTTCCATATCTTTCTTGGTTATTATAAGTAATGCTGCTATGAACATTGGATTGCATATATCTTTTTGAATTAGTGTTTTTGTTTTCTTAGGATGTATACCCAGGAATGGAATCACTGGATCATATTTGTAGTTCTATTTTTAGTTTCTGGAGAACCTCCATACTGTTTTCCAGAGTGGCTGCATCAATTTACATTCCCATCTAAAGCGTATTGGGCTCCCTTTTCTCCACATCCTGGCCAAAATTTGTTATTTGTAATCTTTTTGATGATAGCCATTCTAACAGGTGTGAGGTGGTATATCATTGTGGTTTTGATTTTCATTTCTCTGATGGTAAGTGATGTTGTATGTCTTTTCATGTGCCTGTTGGCTATCTGTGTATCTTCTTTGGAAAAAAATCTCTTTAGCTCTCCTGCCAATTTTTAAATCAGGTTGTTTGCTTTTTGGAGTTCTATGAGCTTTTTATATATTTTGGATATTAACCCCTTATTGGACATATCATTTACAAATATTTTCTCCCATTTAGCAGGTTGTGGGGTTTTTTTTGTTGATTGTTTCCTTTGCTGTGAAAAAAGCTTTTTAGTTCAAATAGGTCCCATTTGTTTATTTTTGCTTTTGTTTCTTTTGCCTTAGGAGACAGAGCCATAAAAAATATTGCTACAGTTTATGTCAGAGAGTTCTTTCTGTTTTCTTTTAGGAGCTTTATGGTTTCAGCTGTTACATTTAGGTATTTAATTCATTTTGAGCTTATGTTTGACTATGGCGTGAGAAAAATGTTCTAACTTCATTCTTTCATCTGTAGTTGTTCAGTTTTTGTAGCACCATTTTCTAGCACTGTCTTTTACCCATTGTATATTCTTGCCTCCTTTGCTGTAGGTTAACTGACAATGAGTGTGAGGGTGGTTTTATTTCTGGGCTCTGTATTCTGTTCCAATGCTCTATGCGTCTGCTTTTGTGCCAGTTTCGATTACTTAGCTTTGTAGTACTGGAGCATGATATCTCCAGTTTTATTCATTTTTTCAAGATTGCTTTAGCTGTTTGGGGCCTTTTTTGGTTTCATATAAGTTTTGGGATTATTTGTTCTAATTCTGTGAAAAATATCATGGGTATTTTGATAGAGAGTGCATTAAATCTGTACTTTGCTTTGGGTAATATTGACATTTTAACAATATTAATACTTGCAGCCCATGAACACAGAGTATGTTTCCATTTCTTTGTGTCGTTTTCAATTTCCTTTATCTATGTATTATAGTTTTCAGAGTATAGGTCATTAACCTCCTTGGTTAAGCTTATTGCTAGGTATTTAACTCTTTTTGATGTGATTTTAAATGGAACTGTTTTCTTGCTTTCTCTTTCTGATAGTTCATTATTAGTGTAGAGAAAAGCAAAATTTTTGTATGTGAATTATGTATCCTGCAACTTTACTCAGTTCATTTATTAGCTCTAATAGTCTTTTGGTGGAAACTTTAGGGTTTTCTATATATAGTATCATTTCATCTGCAAATACTGACAGTTTTACTTCTTCCTTTCCAGTTTGGATGCCTTTTATTTCCTTTTCTTGTCTGAGTGCTGTGACTAAGACTTCCAATACTATGTTAAATAGAAGTGGTGAAAGTGGACATTTTTGTCTTGTTCCTGATTTTAGAGGAAAAGCTTTTTAGCTTTTCACTGTTGAATATGATATTTCTTGTGGGTTTGCTATAAATGGCCTTTATTATGTTGAGATATGCTCCCTCCCTCTATACCAATTTTGATGACAGTTTTTATTATGAATGAATGTTGAATTTTGTCAAATGCTTTTTCTGTGTCTATTGAGATTATTATGTGATTTTTACCCTTCCTTTTGTTAATGTTATATCACATGGATTGATTAATGGATATTAGACTGTCCTTACATCCCTAGAAAAAACCACTTCATCATGGTGTATGATCCTTTTTATGTGTTGTTGAATTTGGTATGCTAATATTTTGTTGAGGATTTCTGCATGTATATTCATCAGATATATTGGCCTGTAATTTTCTTTTTTTGTAGGGTCTTTGGTTTTGGTATCAGGATAATGGTGACCTTGTAGAATGAATTTGGGAGTGTTCCCTTCTCTTCAATTGTCTGGAATAGCTTGAGAAGGATAGGTATTAGCTCTTCTTTATATGTTTGGTAGAATTCCCCAGTGATGTTGTCCAGTCCTGGACTTTTGTTTGCTGGGACTTCTTTGATTGTAAATTAAATTTTACTGCTAGTGATTAGTCTGTTCAGATTGTTTCTCTGTCATTCAGTCTTGGAAGATTTAATGTTTCTAGAAATTAACGCATGGCCTCTTTGTCTTCATATCCTCTTGCTTTTAACTTTACTGACTCTGTTCCAGCTGTACTTACCTCCTTAGAGGGCCAGGACAGGGAGAGTGGGAGGGAGTCACGGGAGGGAGGGGATATGGGGATATATGTATAAATACAGCTGATTCACTTTGGTGTACCTCAAAAGCTGGTACAAGAATGTAAAGCAATTATATTCCAATAAAGAGCTTAAAACAACAACAACAACAAAAAGCCAAACAAATCATCCTACTTGTTACTCTGATGTCCTGATTATAAAGATAAATGGAACTCTAAGGTATTCTGGATATATACATTTGTACATGAAAATTTTAGCAGATTTGCCCACTTATTTCTTAAAGATAAAGCTGAGAAATTGCCAGAATGGTGCTATTCCTTCCTACACCCCTCCTAACTATAAAGCCATTTGAATCAGTTCTCAACATGACTATGATAGCACGTTTCTCTTTCAATCTTTTGGTTCCATAAGATGCTGGAATTTTTTTCCCCCTTTCTCTATCTCTACTTCTCTCAACTGGGAGTTAAAGTCTTGCTGACATAGATGCATAATAGATGAATATGGTGAACTGGATGTTCATTTAACAATAAAATAATAATTCATAGTGTGTTAACTTAAAACCATAAATATATTGGGTGATCACACAACAATAAAACCACTATAATGATACTGACAGGCAATCAAAATAGCTCTTTTTCTGTGACAGAAATAATCAAAAATAGGCCAGGAAAATAAGTTTCTTGTTTCCTGAATTAAATGTAATTTCAAATTAAGCTGCTTAGTATTTCTTTCTTTTCAGGAAAGGGTGGGGGGAGTGGGGGAGAGAGAGGGAGAGAGAAGAAAACTTAAAAAAAAAAAACTTTTTCTGCAGGTATTTTAAAATCACTTTTCATATTAAGAAAAAATTTATAGTCCTGGAACCAGTATTTGGCTTTCTTCAAAAGAATGGAAATTTTCCATTGGCTGCTCGTATATTTTCCCCAAATAGATGCTCAAATGTGAAAAACAGCTTGCTTGGAGATAGCTAATAAGATTTAGGTACCTGGAATTCTACGTTGGTCAAGTAATACTACATACATATTTGAAAAACTGAGTTTCCCCTTTTGTAAAAGGAAAGACCATGCCTCAAGATAACTTAGGCTGTAAGTAATGTTAGGCACAACACTGCAATGTCTGTGTTCTTGTGAATGGTTCCCCTCCTTCCTTCCCTCAGAGCTTCGTTTAGTATCTAGGTGAATCCATCCTCTCAAATGCATTTAAATCAATGGCAGTTGTAAAGGAACAGTTATAAAAGAATACAAGTTAGATTCAATACTTGAAAGTTAATATTTTTTAAATGCATGCATATCAAAGTCTATGTTGGGTGTAAGTGTTTTCATAAATTTTAGGACATTATTGTCAAGTTCGATAATCAAGTTTGTTCTGAAATTAATTTTGAACTATTCTGCTTTAAGCAACTAGAATTATTTGGCCATTGTTAATGTCACTCATTTGCCAGATCTCAGGTGGGTAGGCTACAATTGTACCCAGTCTTCCAAGGGGGAGAGAAATGGAATCTCGGTTCACACAAAATTTCATTCATGCAGCCCTGATGCAGCTTACTAAGTATATGTAACTATTTACATTACATATTTTTTGCTATTTTATGTAGAAATGAATTATGCTGAAAGCCAAATTTAAACAGAAATGAACATCTCAGGTAAATCAGCTCCTCTTCCTGAATCTCCCACTTCTGCTCACATTTTCACCATTCTGTTCATTCATAATGCTCCTAGACTGGAAACCGTGAGTCCTCTTAATTCTCCCATTGGCCAATCCCAGGTCACAAGGTCCTAGAACAAGTCTAATTTTGTTCTAATTCACTTGTACACTGAACTAGCTCAGAGCCTTATCCTTTCAATCTTGGGTCACAACCCAGTAGAAATGTTGGCTGCCCTGCTTTCCTTTTGGCTGGCTTATGGTTCTCCACACACATTGCCAAAGGTGAGGGTCAAGGGAAGTTCTGTTGTGTAAATGAATCTTGAGTGTCTTGAAAATAGTGGAAAGACCGTTCAGTCAAAGGGAATCATACTATAAAGACATAGAGTCTTGAAACACACAGTAGTTTCAAAAACTGGCAACAAATTTGGGTTGACTTCAGAGTAGATACAGGGACAGGATAGGGCAAACTAGAAATGAGATAGGTATCATCTTATAAACTATTGGTTATGCCATGCTAAAAATTGTGCTTGAAACATAGTGTGCACTCAGTAAACATTCATTAAATGAATAAATTAATGAATCACTTAATCCACTACTAGTATATTAAACCTTTATGTTTAAACATTTCATATTTAATAATTGACTAGTTTGCACGTTGGCTCATTGAAGAAAAACAATGTATTCACACTCTGTTTTCAGTACTTCTTGTGTGGCTGATCTTTAATCTGTTATTATAGCAGTTAAAACATTCCTACTCTTATGAGTGCTAAATGTTAAGAGTTCTTAAAGTTAACGTATATAAATAGATGTTCACATGTATTTGTGTTTTTCTTTTCCTCTTTTTCCAGGGTCAGATATTGTTCAATGGCTAATAAAGAACTTAACCATAGAAGATCCAGGTAAATAAATCATTTTCCCATCGGTAGAAGTATTTTCTTTGTGATTTTAAGAAATATGTTTTCTCAGGGCTAACATGACAAGCAAGCAAACCTGAAAAATTATAATTATATTTAACTATGTTTTTCACATTTATACAGATTTTATGGTAGTTGATGTATATTTAATTAAATTTTATTTAGTTTACTTTAAAATTTTTTCAATATATAATGTCCTATTTTTTAACATTTGATTCAAGAGACAGGTGACTATTAGAATTAGATGAGCAGTAAAGATGTCCATAAATAATTATACATATAATTTATAGCAAGTGATCACAAACTAATGAAATTTCTCTTCTGAAAACACATAGAACTAAATCTCATTAACTTATAATTTTGCCTTAACTCCATTTTTGTATGAGGTTTGAAAACAATGTTATTTGTAATTCCAATTTTTTATCATGCCTACATTATGTTTTTAATGCCCTTATTGCAGTGTCATGGGCTCATTCATTGTGGTGAACATTTTGTGTATTCTGCAACACAAAACCAATGTCCAGAGTTTGAGAACAGTTTCTACCAGTGTACTTTTCCATTGCCCAGAACATATTCCTAATTGTGAGAAATTCAATGACGTTAAAAAACTATCATGTAAGAGCCTTCATGCGTGGCGAATATTTCACATCAGTGAAATAAAAATGAGATGTATTTTGTTTATAGAAGATGCTGGACAAACAAAAGAAAATAACATAAAAATTGGGATTACAGTGACCAAGAATTGACATAATAGAGGAAGATGGCAATACACTAACAACACAGGACACTATTCTTTCGATTAAAAAAAAAAAACTGGCATAGCTTTTGCTCCTGCCTCTCGTGATTACCACCTTAGAATGGTTTAGAAATAATAGTACATGGAGATGCAAAATTTTTATTTTTACTTATTTTGAGCTAACTTAATAAGGCCAGGCCATCAGAAAATATAGTCCTAATTCTGTACACAAATGTCTGAGTTATATCCCCTGATCATTTGGTATACGATCTTTTAAAATACTTATTCTATCAGGTCAAATAGGATTAAAACAAGTAAGTAAAGATGAAGCAGCTACTGCCAACATCAAATTATTACTAGGTGAAAAAAAGGAGATAATTATTGGGAAAGGAAGCCACGGTCTTGCCAGTTTTACCTTTCAGCCTCAGCCCAGTGCCATTCCTGACTTTATAAACTGTATCACCAGACAAAAGACGCCAGTGCTTAAAAAACCACTGGCACAGTCATTGAAAACCAGGAACTACTGATTTGCAAAGAATGTCATTTCTCAAAAGGTGAAGTAGATACAAAAGAGTATTCCTTTTGTAAGTTAAGACTGAAAGTGTACTTCAGTAATAGTGTGAGAAGCAGGGAAAATATACAGATATAATATGCTAGTAAGAAACATTCACTGTTTATAATTTACACAAGAAATATCATTTTAGCTATAATGTGTATCAAAAACTGATTTTATTTGCTTGTTCAACAGTTAAAGGAAGTTGTAAAGCTTCATTAGAAGGTATATAAAAATATAAAATCAATTATATCTAGGAATGAGCATTCATGTTTTTAGTCATGTTTATGACAGGCTGAAAAATTGGGTTTTGTTTGGTTGGTATGGAATGAAAAATTCTGTGTTGGACTTTAAGGAGTATTGATGATTGTTCTGAAGATATAACAGATTTTGCGCACAGAAAATGAATCAATCTGAGAGCATGATTTTAATTAAATATGATCGAGAATGTAGCTGACATCATGAAAGTTACTTTTATGGTTGCATGTATAAAATTAATCATACCATTTTAGAACTGCTTATGAAGAGATAAGTAGTTATTATAAATCTCAGTCTAACTTTAACTTCATAAATTTTCTGAAGATATTTAAAAAGAAAAGAAAAACCCAGGCCAGGCCTCTATCTTGTGTTTATTTGGTGGTCAAGTGGTTATTTGAAGAACTCTAGGGATCATTTGAAGTTCTAGTTGTCAATAATTTGTTGAAAGAAAATTTTGTGACAACTTGGAAGAAAAGATTAATGCTTCAGTATGGGAGCAGGTTCTGGTGATCTATTTAGAGATGGACAGAGGGTTGCATGATCTTCAGGGACTTCTGAGGGAAGAGGGATGCATAATCCAACAATAATATATATTTTTATATATATATATATATGTATGTATATATATATATATATATATATACACCAGATTTTCCTTTACCAATCATTCATTGATTGGTTAGGTTGCTTCCATGTCTTGGCTATTGTAAATGATGCTACAATGAGCATGGGGGTGCAGATATCTTTTTGAGTTAGTGTCTTTGTTTCCTTTTGATAAATTCCCACAAGGGGAATTGCTCAATCATATGGTAGTTCTATTTTTAGTTTTTTGAGGAACTTCCATATTGTTTTTCATAGTGTCTGCATCAATTAACACCAGCAGTGCACAGTGGTTTCCTTTTCTCCACAACATTGCCAATATTCGTTATTTTATTATCTTTTTGCTGATAGCCATTCCAGCAGGTGTGAGGTGATATCTCATTTTGTTTTTGATTTGCATTTCCCTGATGACTGGTAATGTTGAGCATCTTTTTCAAGTAACTGTTGGCCATCTGTATGTCTTCTTAGAAAAATAACTATTCAGATATTCTGCCAATTTTTAATCAGATTTTTTGTTATTGAGTTGTATGAGTTCTTTATACATTTTGAATATTAACCCTTATCAGATATATGATTTGCAAATATCTTCTCCCATTCAGTAGGTTGACTTTTCATTTTGATGGTGGTTTCCTTCACTGTGCAAAAGATTTTTAATTTGATCTAGTCACATTTGTTTATTTTTGCTTTTATGTCCCTTGCCTTTGGGGTCAGATCAATCAAAACATCACTGAGATCTATGTCAGTGAGTTTACCACCTATGTTTTCTTCTAGGGATTTTATGATTTCTGGTCTTACATTCAAGTCATTAATCCATTTTGAGTTAATCTTTATGTATGGTATAAAATAGTGATCTAGTTTTGCTCTTTCAAATGTAACTGTCTAGTTTCTCCAAACCATTTATGACATTTCATGACACCAAGATAATGTCATTTCTTTCTTTTATATCTTTGGCTCTTTGGTAGTAAAGTAATTGGCCATATATTTGTAGGTTTATTTATGGACTCTCAATTCTGTTCCATTGATCTGTGTGTCTGTTTTTGTGTTGATACCCTACTGTTTTGATTAATATAGGTAGTATAGTTTGAAATCACAATACCTCAGGTTTTGTTCATTGTTCTCAAGCTTATTTTTGCTATTTGGGATCCTCTGTGGTTCTATACAAATTTTAGGATTATTTGCTCCAGTTCTGTGAAATGTGTCTTTGGAATTTTGATAGGGATTTCATTGAATCTGTAGATTGCTTTGGGTATTAGGGATGTTTTAACAATATTAATTCTTCCAACCTATGAGCGTGGAATATCTTTCCACTTACTTGTCTCTTCAATTTCTTTTATCAGTGTCGTATAGTTTTCAGTGTACAGATGTTTCACCTCCTTTGTTAAATTTATTCCTACGTATTTTGTTCTTTTTGATACAAATGTAAATAGGATTGTTTCCTTCATTCAACTTTAGGATAGTTTGTTAGTAGTATAGAAATACAACAGATTTCTGTATATTAATTTTGTATCTTGCAACTTTACGGAATTCATTTATTAGTTCTAATAGGCTTTTGGTGTAGTCTTAGGATTTTCTGTGTATAGTATCATGTAAACTGGAAACAGTGACAGTTTTACTATTTCCTTTCCAATTTGGATGGCTTTTATTCTTCTTGCCTAACTGCTGTGGCTGGGACTTCAATACTATGTTGAATGAAAGTGGTGAGAGTGGGAATCCTTGTTTTGTTCCTGATCTTAAAGGAAAAGTTTTGAGCTTTTCAATGTTTAGTGTGATATTAATTGTGGGTTTGTCATATATAAACTTTATTATGCTGTGGTACATTGCCTCAATACCCATTTACTTGAGCATTTTTTCATAAATTGATATTGAATTTTGTCAAATGTTTTTCTGCAAAAATCAAGATGATTATATGACTTTTATCCATTTTGTTAATAAGATGTATCACATTGATTAGTTTACAGATGTTGAATTATCCTTGCATCCCTGGAATAAATTCCACTTTATTAGGGTATATGATTCTTTTAATATATTGATGGATTTAGTTTGCTGAATTTTGTTGAGAATTTTTGTTTCTATGTTTACTAAGGATTTTGGACTGTAACTTTTTGTGTGTGTGATGTCCTTGTCTAATTTGGTATCAGAGTAATGCTAGCTTTATGAAATGTGTTTGGAAGGTTTCCCATCTCTTCAATTTTTTGGATGAATTTAAGAAGGATAGATATTAAATCTTTGAGTGTTTTGTAGAATTCACCAGTAATATCTACTGGTTGTGGACTTTTGTTTGTTGGGAGATTTTTTAATTACTCTTTTAATTTCCTTACTAGTAATCAGTCTACTAAGATTTTCTTTTTCTTTGTGGTTTAGTCTTAGAAGATTGCATGTGTCTAAAAATTTATCCATTTCTTCTAGACTGTCCAATTTGTTGGCATATAATTGTTTGTAGCAGTCCTTATTCTTTGTTTTTCTGTAGTGTCAGTTGTAAATTCTCCTTTTTGCCTTCTGACTTTGTTTCATTTCAGTCCTCTCTCTTTTTCTCTTGGTTAGTCTAGCTACTTTGTTGATTTTGTTTATCTTTTCAAAAAGATTGATGTTTTCTATGGTTATTTTTTTTTGTCTCTACTTCATTTATTTCCACTCTAATCTTTATTATTTCATGTATTCTACTAATTTTGCTGTTGTTTTTTCTTTTTATAGTTCCTTTAGGTGTAAAGTTAGATTGTTATTTGAGATTTTATTGTTTTGAGGTAGGATTCTTTGCTATGAAATTCTCTTTGAACTGCTTTTCTGCATTTCATAGACTTTGGTATGTCATATTTATGTTTCCATTTGTCTTTAGGTATTTTTTTTCTCCTTTTGATTTCTTCAATTATCCATTGATGCTTCAGTAGCATTTTATTTAATGTCCATTTTTTATGTTTTTTCTCTTTTTTTCCTTGTGATTGTTTTTTAGTTTCATGCAATTATGGTCAAAGAAGATGCTTGACATAATTGCAGTCTTTTTTAATTACTTGAGACTTGCTTTTACAAGTTAACAAGTTATCTATCCTGGATATTGTTCCATATGCACTTGAGAAGAATATGTATTCTGCTGCTTTGAGATGGAATATATATATCAAAATGTACATATCTCTTAAGTATACAATGTAATATGTCACTTACGTCCACTGTTTCCTTATTTTGTCTAGATGATCTATGCATTGATCTAAGTGGGGTATTAAAGTCTCCTACTATTGCTGTATTGCTTTCAATTTCTCAATTTAAGTACATTAATATTTGTTTTATATATCTTGGTGCTCCTCTGTTGGGTTCATATACATTTACAAAAGTTGTATGTTCTTGCTGAATTGACCCTTTATCATTATGTAATATTCTTCTTTGTCTTTTATTATAGTTTTTGTTTAAAGCCTATTTTGTATGTTATGAGTATAGCTACTCTTGCTTTCTTTTCATTTCCATCTACATGAAATATCCTTTTACATCCCTTCACTTTAAGTCCATGTGTGTGCTTTCCTCTGAAGTGACTCTCTTGTAGGCAACATATACATGGGTCTTGCATTTTAATCTATTCAGCTAGTCTGTGTCTTTTGATTATTGAATTTAGTCCATTTACATTTAAAATAAGTATTGATAATCATGTATTTTTGCCAGTTTGTTTATTGTTTACTGGCTGTTTTTGTACTTACTCTCAGTTCCTTTCTTTTCCCCTTTTTCTCTTCGCTTGTGTTTTGTTGATTTTCTTTAGGATTATGTTGAGATTCTTTTCTCATTTTCTTTTTTTTTTTTAATTTTACAAATGTAAAATTTTATCCGCTGTTAAAGCATTTGCAAAAACCACACATCCTACTTCAGCTTTATTGCACAATATCTATAAGAAAATATTAATTTTTAAATTAGAAAACATAAAAATGCTTTCCATATAGAAGAGACAATCTGATTTTAAAGACAATACTCTATAAGAATGTCTACCCAGAAAATAACAAACTTTCACAGGATACCAAGCTGGCCAGGTTCAGCAGATCCAGTACAAAGCACTGTGTAAAACCAGTCCAAGATACTTAACCCAAACTGTATCATCCTTCTTCATTGGAAATTTAGATGCCACTCAAAGGTGGTTTCTTATACTTTAAAAAGTTGAGGCATTTCTCAGTTGTGAGCATTCTGAATATATCCTACATATGAAAAACAATCCTTCCAACTTCACAGCCACCTGCGGGGTTTTTTCTTTTGTGCAGATTATCTCTGGCAACTGTGTTTAATGTCTATCAAATGATCATTTCAATTATTTTATGCTGATAGAAAACATCAAGTTAAATACACTTTTAAAACCTAGTCCTTTACAAAAATCAGTTTATAAATTTGTATCATAAAAATTAGTGTCGAGACCATCAAGATGGCCTTCGTTTGTTTTGTATGAGTTGGTTCTCCCAGAGTTGGGATGGCAGGCGTCCCACATTTCAATGTAGTGTTAATCAGGAGATAAATCCAAGCACTGAGCTGGAATCCCAAGACAGGTTAATAAGGCTGTATGATGGATTTTAGTGGGATATCATTGCCCTGGGTATATATACCAACGTAGGCATTAAAATACTGACAGCAAATCTTGGTGGTAATTTAATTCATCTCCAACAATGAATATAACCTGGAGATGCAAAAGGAAAAATGTTCATAAATACATTATCAGTGGGGTTGTGTGTACTGTAGAAAAAGGGAAATAAATCCTTATCTATGGAACAAGGATTCACTAAATTTGATACATATTTTGATGATACATCTTTTTTTATTAACGTATGTTGAGTCAATCGCAAGTGTTTTCAAATGGATGCCTTTGTGGTCCAGGAAATTGCCTTCTGGAACTTATGGCCTGCATAAGCGAAGTCAGATATAGTATTACACACTTGTGTAGAGAAAATAATTATTAAAATAGTGGTTATGCACTCACAAGTTTGTTGTAGGTAGACAGAATTATCAAAAACCCAGATGCTTATAAAAAAAAGTTTGCATTATTTAGAATTTCTTCCTTAGGAATCAAAGCAGTTGCTTTTCTGGAACTGCATTTTTCAGAACTGCTCAAAGCACCTCACCTAGATGAGTATTTTTTAAAAATATATATAAAAAGTCTACCATGAGACTTCACACATCACATATTTCACCTTTTACGGGCTTTTTATCATGTATCCCTTCCTTTAAAGTCCTTCAGAATAAAATAAAAATAAACTCTCACATTCCATTAGAAAAAAGTGGAAACATTCACGGTCTGAAAATTTTCTGCATTCCCCCAAATCCTGGTACTATGTGCAATTTCCCCATATACAAGTTTTGAGGAAACCCCTGATCATCTATTATTGAATATTCAGCTAATGGACATGCCATAGAGAATTGACATTAATAGTAGTAAATAGATTAAAATCTATTCCATAAAATAAAAATGTTCTATGACTTCAATTTAAATACATATCTGAAAAGCTAAGAGGAGGTTTTCTGTTTGTTTTTTAAAAGTGCTAATTATTACAAGTATCTTCAATACATTATGTCCAATTCTTTGTAAAACTAAACCATGCTTATAGGCACACTGCTTGATGAGTTTCTAAGAAGCAGAGGGGAAAAAAATATCACTTGTCAATTAATCCAGCTTCCTTAATTTTACTGAAGAAGAATTTCTCCAGGATATTGGCACATTTGTAGTATTCACTCTCAGGGGGGTTGTACTCTTTGCAATTGGTAAAGACTCGCTGTAAGTCTGCCATGAATAATTTCTTAGACACGTAGTACCTATTCTTGAGGCGTTCGCTCATGGTTTTCAGATCCATGGGGAACCTTATAACTTCATAATATCCCGGAGCTTCTGTTCTCTTCACGGGTTCCATGAAGGGCCAAGCGCTTTGATGGCTCTTCACCTGCTGGAGGATGCTCTTGAGCGTGCTGTATAGCTGGTCGGGGTCTTTGGGCTCTTTACTTTTCTCTTTTCCACTCGGTTTCCAGCCTGTCTCTCGAATTCCAGGAATGCTTTCTATCGGGATCTGCCGGACTCCATCTTTAAAACAGGAAAGTCCAGAGTAGACTTTCCGAATCTGGGCTTGTTTTCTTTCTATCAGCTTTTTAATGATCTCCTTCTGCTTTTTAATGATGACAGAAAATTCCGTATATGGGATCCGTGGGTTTAGCTCACATCCCATTAAAGTGGCTCCTTCATAATCCTTGATGTAGCCAACATATTTGGTTTTAGGGATTTTAATTTCTTTGGAGAAACCCTGCTTCTTGAAATATCCAATTGCATATTCATCTGCATAGGTGAGGAAGTTGAGGATGTCATGTTTTGTGTGATATTCCTTCAAATGGTTCATCAGGTGTGTCCCATAGCCCTTGACTTGCTCATTCGAGGTTACGGCACAGAAAACAATCTCTGTGAATCCTTGGGACGGGAACATTCGGAAGCAGATACCACCAATAACACGACCGTCTTTAATTAAAGCAAGGGTTTTGTGTTTCGGGTCGAAGACTAGCCGTGTGATATACTCCTTTGGCATCCGGGGCAGCTGGTGGGAGAACACGTTCTGCAGCCCCACCAGCCACATCAGAATCTTCTTATTGGGCTTCTGGTTCAGAGAATTGCCCACCACGTGAAATTCAATCACACCCCTGCGTTCCTCCAGCCTTGCCGCTTCGTCCCTGGCTGAGTGCGCTGACAGAAAATTGGTCTCTGGCCCGAGCATCGCTGCAGGATCTGTGATGGTGGACATGACCTCGTGGATTAGTTCCAGTGGAATATCGCCCATCACGCGGGGTTTCTTGGCCTCCTCCAAAACATGAGAGTCGTTCATTTTCCTCTTTTCTCCTGGGTTTACCTCAAGCCCAGAAGCACCTTTACAGGAAGGACTGTTGCTCCCACTATTCTGCTGCTCAAGGGAAGCTGAGTTTGAATTGTAGGAAATTGTCCCGACCACAGGAGGTGGACTGATAACTGTTTGGATTCCTAGCTGGCTGGTTCTGGAAGAAGCTGAGAGAAAATCCTGATCCCAGATGGGAGAGTTTTGACTATAAACTTCTTCTTCTAACATGGACAGAAACTTGGGGAAATGGGTGAGGATCAGAGTTCGTTTCTCGAGTGGCAGTTTGTCCTTTTCCTGCCTCGCCTGTTCCAGGAGCTGTCGCCTCATCACAGTGAAGACGGAGCGGAGCAGGGTTCCCCCGAACACCTGGGCGGTCTCGTACCGGGGCAGACTGTCACAGAACTGGGGCACATTGCAGTAACACAGCCACCTTGTGTAGTTCTCCTTGTATCCAGAAACATCCTCGTTGGGAGATCGCAGTCTTCGTTGAGATGGCGCCTCCAGGTGCCAATAGCTGATGCGGTTCAGGAACATTTTTGCCAACTCAACTATTGTTTGCCTTTCTTTGGATGGCAGGTGACTAAATTTGTACTGTACAAAGTTGTTCACACCCTGTTCTATACTAGGTTTCTCAAACGGAGGTTTCTTCTCCAAAGAACCTTCAACCACAGGTTTTCCTCTTTGTAAAATAGACTTTCTCAAGAGCTTGAATAGGTAGAAATAAACTTCTTTGGTATCTGCATCTTCTTCCTTGTGGACACAGGTAAAGAGATATTCCACATCCAACACGATTCCCAGGAGTCTGTTCATTTCTTCCTCTGACACATTCTCCAGGTGGGAAACATGAGCGGCGAGGGCATGGCTACAACTCCGGCAGGATTCCGTCAGACTGACGATTATTTGCTGCAGGTCGGCTCTCGGGGGAGTGGGAGAAGGGTTGGGGTTTTTCCAGCCATTACATTTACAAGATTCCTCAGGCTTGCAGGCGGAGTACACTCCGAGTTTCTCCAGTTTCTTGGCCCGCGGAGCGGAGCGCAGTTGCGCCTTCTTCACGGCGATCCGGGCCGAGCCGCCGCCTCCCGGCCCCTCGGCCGTGCCCACCGCCGCCACCGCAGTCGCCGGTCCGCAGGCGCCCGAGCCCCCGGCGGCGGCGGCGCCCGGGGAGCCCTGCGGGGGCGGGGGCGCGGGGGGCGGGGGGGGCAGCGCCCCGAGCCCGGCCCCCGCCCCGCCGCCGCCGCCTGCCGGCCCGGCCCCGCCAGCATCGGACATGCCGCCCCGGAGCACGGCAGGAGGCGCCCTCTCATTTTCTTTTGTGTATTTACTACAAGTATTTTTTTCTTGTGGTTATTATGAAGTTCATGTATGACATCCTGTTTAAATAATAGACAGTTTTAAGTTGGTGATAACTTAAATTTGAACACATTCTAAAATTTTATCTTTTTGCTGTCCCCCCCCAACTGGAAAACTTTTTACCAATGTTAACACATTTTATATGTTTGATTTTATGCATCCTTTAATTAATCATTATAATTTTAGTTATTTTTACTTATTTGTCTTTTAACCATTATGCTTGGTTTATAAGTGATTGATCCACTTCCTTTAATATGTATTTATCTTTACCAGTGAAATTTTTACTCTTATATGTTTGTTTCTTTTTTATATATAAATTTATTTATTTATATATTTATTTATTTATTTATTTATTGGCTGCATTGGGTCTTCGTTGCTGCACATGGCTTTCTCTAGTTGCAGTGAGCAGGGGCTCCTCTTCATTGGGGTGTGTGGGCTCCTCATTGCAGTGGCTTTTCCTGTTGCAGAGCATGGGTTCTACAGGTTCTTCAGTAGCTGTGACACATGAGCTCAATAGTTGTGGCTCACAGGCTCTAGAGCACAGGCTCAATAGTTGTGTCAAATGGACTTAGTTGCTCCACAGCATGTGGGATCTTCCTGGAGCAGAGATTGAACCTGTGTCCCCTGCATCAGCAGGTGGATTCTTAACCACTGCACCATCTAGGAAGTCCCTTTCATATGTTTCTTATTATTAATTAGTGCCATTTCTTTCCACCTTAAATAAGTCTTTATAATACTTCAGGGAGGGAAGATGGGGATATGTGTATAAAAACGGATGATTGAACCTGGTGTACCCCCCCAAAAAATAAATAAATAAAAAAAAAAAATACTTCCTGTAGCGAGGGTTTAGTGGTGATGAACTCCTTTCGCTTTTGCCTATCGGGAAAAATCTTGATCTCATTTTCAATTCTGAGTGACATTCTTGGTTAGAATTATTTTCCCTTAAGCACTCTGAATATGTCATCCACACCCTTCTGGCCTATAGTTTCTTTCTTTTCTTTTCTTTTTATTTAACATCTTTATTGGAGTATAAGTGGTTTACAATGTTGTGTTAGTTTCTGCTGTACAACAAAGGGAATCAGCTGTATATATACATATATCCCCATATCTCCTCCCTCTTGAGCCTCCCTCCTGCCCTCCCTATCCCACTCCTCTAGGTCATCACAGAGCACCAAGCTGATTTCCCTGTGCTATGCAGCAGCTTCCCACTAGCTATCTGTTTTACATTTGGTAGTGTATATATGTCAGTGCTACTCTCTCACTTTGTCCCAGGCTCCCTTTCCCCCTCTGTGTCCTCAAATTTGTTCTCTATGTCTATGTCTTTATTCCTGCCCTGCCACTAGGTTCATCAGTACCATTTTTTTAGATTGCATATATATGCGTTAGCATACAGTATTTGTTTTTCTCTTTCTGACTTACTTCATTCTGTATGACAGACTCTAGGTCCATCCACCTCACTACAAATAACTCAGTTTCTTTCCTTTTTATAGCTGGGTAATATTCCATTGTATATATGTGCCACATCTTCTTTATCCATTCATCTGTTGATGGACATTTAGGTTGCTTCCATGTCCTGGCTATTGTAAATAATGCTGCAGTGAACATTGTGGTGCATTTATCTTTTTGAATTATGGTTTTCTCAGGGCATATTCCCAGGAGTGGGATTGCTGGGTCATATGGTGGTTCTATTTTTAGTTTTTTAAGGAACCTCCATACTGTTCTCCATAGTGGCTATATCAATTTACATTCCCACCAACAGTGCAGGAGGGTTCCTTTTTCTCCACACCCTCTCCAGCATTTATTGTTTATAGACTTTTTGATGATGGCCCCTAGTTTCTGCTGAAAAATCTCTGACAGCCTTATGTGGTTTCTTTTCATATGTAACAAGTCATTATTCTCTTGCTGCTTTTGGAATACTCTCTTTATCCTTAAATTTTACAGTTTTAATTATACTGTGTCTTATTGTGTGTCTCTTTGAGTTCATCTTACTTAGAACTCTCTGGGCTTGCTGGACCTGGATGTCTATTTCTTTCCCCAGATTAGGGAAGTTTTCAGCTACTAATTCTTCAAATAATTTTTCTGGCTATTTCTCTCTCTTTTCCTTCCATGATTCCTAAAATGCAAATATTTCATTTGATCATGTTCCAAAGTTCTGTTAAGATTTCTTCACTTTTTGATTGGAAAAGATGGCAGTGAAGTAGAGGGACATGAAATGCATCCCTCTCCACAGATGCATTGGGAATACACCAAAAGACGCAATAAATCCTACAGAGAACCAACTGAACACCAGCAGATGACCTCAGACACCAGAAAGGACTGCAAAGATCCCGACATAACTGGTAGGGAGGCATCTATGATGGCTCAAAGAGGGTGAAGCAGCTGAGCTGTGTCAGATGGGAGGGAGTGAGAAACATACAGAGGGTCCACACCACAGCTCAGCGCTCCCGGACTGAGACGTCGATTCACAGCTGAACAGAGGGTCCAGGAGCAGGAGCGTGGGAACCAGAGAGCTGGTTCAGCGTGAGAAAAATTGTTGCCAATAAGATGATGGACCAAGAGGACGGGAGGGAAGAGGTCCGTGGCAAGGAGTGCCTACCCCGGCCATGATGGCAGCTGGATGCTTCAGGCTCATGAGGGGCGGGGAAGAGCTGCGGGCATAGCCTCTCTCTCTCTTTTGGCACCTGCAGCAGGCAGTGGAGGGATGCCTGTGGGCCACCTAAGGCACTCAGGGATAACAGGGGCCCTCAGGCCCTCAGGCGGGGCTAGCTTAAAACCCCTTGGAATGCCGGCAGCAGGGAGGCTGCCGAGAACAGAGAAGCCCAGAGAGAGGCCCAACTCTGAGACATTCTGTTTACACCTGAGCCACCGGCGCCCCTCTGCAACAGGCACCTCCAAGCCCAACTGAAACGACAGAGCACCACTGCTCACTCACTCCCAGGGGAAGCAGCCACTATTGTACCCTCTCCCTCCCCACACACCAACACTTACAGATGAACAATAAAGGAAGTTATGCTGGTCACAGAATAATACAAAAAAACCCAAGGCAAGTAGAAGGACACTTACAGCTGAGACTCTAAGGAAACAGAAATATTAGTATCAATTCTATTGAACTGGTCCATTCTGGGATCAGTTCCAGTTTTTTTTTTTGTTTGTTTGTATTTTTATTAATTACAATCTTAGTCCTAAGGGATCTACAAGTTTTATAACATTTTTTATTCTATTTTTTATTCTATTTTTACTTTTAGGCTTTTTATATACTTCTATTTCTAGCTAAGTTTTTGGTAGTATGGACTATATATCTCTCCTACCTTCCTTTCATCTCTATCCTTTATACATTTCTATTCCCTTCTTTTTATTTACATATTTCCAGGCATACTACAATCTTCTGTTCCCCTGTCTTCCATCCATTTTTAGTTTATTTTATCTTAACATATAAGCAACACTATCGATCTGCTCAGACTCCTTGCTCTATTTTCCAGATGACACACTGTCTTGGTATTTAATGTTAGGTTTTTGTCTTTATCTTAGTTCTTAGTGCAATTGTCTAATTTCATTCTGAGAATCTCCATTCTGTCTGATGGTACTCTAGCTCTTTTTTATATTTGATCCTAGCTTTCAGTATCTCCCTGGATTTGTGTTTGTAAGTGTAAGGTGTTATTTGTTTGTTTGTTTGTTTTTACTTTTGTTTCTGTTTTGTTCTGTTTTGGTTTTCAATTTCTGTTGGGTTTCTCTTTGAATATCTGATAGCATACTGGGGTTCTTCTGTCAGGTCTTTCCAGAGCCTTATGTCCTAATGGATTCAGTAATTGTGTGTCTCATGCATGTATGTGTTTCCTAGACTTAGTATTTGTTTAACCCAACACTCAGACATTAGTCTGGGGCTTGGACAGTCTTCTATAAACCCCTTTATCACCGAGACAAGCAACCCCAGAAGTTTGGACTACCATGAGGAAACAAAGAAACACCATGCAGGCAAAGGAGCAGGAAAAAAACCCACAAGACCAAATAAATGAGGAGGAAATAGGAAACATGTCTGAAAAAGAATTCAGAGTAATGATAGTAAAATTGATACAAAATCTCAATAACAAAATAAAGTACAAGAAACAGTTCATAAGAACTCAGAAGAACTAAAGAACAAACAAACAGCAATGGATAACATAATAACTGAAATTAAAAATACTATAGATAGTATAACCAGTAGAATGATTGAGGCAGAAGGACAAATAAGTGAGTTGGAAGACAGAATGGGGGAAATAAATGCCACAGAGCAGGAAAAAGAAAAAAGAACACAAAGAATGGAAGACAGTCTCAGAGACCTCAGTGATAACATTAAGCGTACCAACATTCAAATCATAGGCATCCCAGAAGAAGAAGAAAAAAAGAAAGGGTCTGAGAAAATATTTGAAGAGGTTATATTGGAAAACTTCCCCAACATGGGAAAGGAAATAATTAACCAAGTCCAAGAAACACAGAGAGTCCCATACAGAATAAACCCAAGAAGAAATACTCCAAAGCGCATATTAATCAAACTAATGACAATTAAACACAAAGACAAAATTTTAAAAGCAGCAAGAGAAGAGCAACAAATAACATATAAGGGGAAACCCATCAGGATAACAGCTGACCTTTCTACAGAAACTCTGCAGGCCAGAAGGGAATGGCAGGATATACTGAAAGTCCTGAAAGAGAGAAACCTACAGCCAAGAATACTCTACCCAGCAAGAATCTCACTCAGATTTGAGGGAGAAATCAAAAGCTTTACAGACAAGCAAAAGTTAACAGAATTCAGCACCACCAAACCAGCCTTACAACAATTGCTAAAGGAACTTCTCTAAGTAGGAAACACAAGAAAAGGAAAACACCTACAAATACAAACCCAAAACAATTAAGAATATGATAATCGGAACACACATGTCAATAATCACCTTAAATGCAAATGGATTAAATGCTCCAACCAAAAGACACAGACTGGCTGAATGGATACAAAAACAAGACCCTTCTATATGCTGCCTACAAGAAACCCACTTCAGACCAAGGGATACATATAGACTGAAAGGAAAGGGATGGGAAAAGATATTCCATGCAAATGGAAGTCAAAAGAAAGCTGGAGTAGCAATACTCATATCAGACAAATTAGACTTGAAAGTAAAGACTATTACAAGAGACAAGGAAGGACACTACATAATGATCAAGGGATCCATTCAAGAAGAACATATCACAATGGTAAATATCTATGCCCCCAACATAGGAGCACCTCAATACATAAGGCAAATGCTAACAGCCATAAAAGGGGACATCAACAGTAACACAATAATAGTGGGAGACTTGAACACCCCACTTACATAAATGGACAGATCATCCAAACAGAAAATCAATAAAGACACACAAGCTTTAAATGACACATTAGACCATCTCAACTTAATTGATATTTATAGAACATTCCATCCAAAAATGACAGAATACACCTTCTTCTCAAGTGCACACGGAACATTTTCCAGGATAGATCACATCTTGGGTCACAAATCAAACCTCAGCAAATTCAAGAAAATTGAAATCATATCAAGCATCTTCTCAGACCACAACACCATGAGACTAGATATCAATTAGAGGAAAAAAACTGCAAAAAATACAAACACATGGAGGCTAGACAATTCACTCTTAAAGAACCCAGAAATCACTAAAAAAATCAAAGAGGAAATCAAAAAATATCTAGAAGCAAATGACAATGAAAACACAACCAACAAAAACCTATGGGATGCAGCAAAAGCAGTTCTAAGAGGGAAGTTTATAGCAATACAGTCCTACCTTAAGAAACAACAAAATTATCAAATAAACAACCTAACCTTACACCTAAAACAATGAGAAAAAGAAGAACAAAGAAACCCCAAAGTGAGCAGAAGGAAAGAAATCATAAAGATCAGAGCAGAAATAAATGAAAAAGAAACGAAGGAAGCCATAGCAAAAATAAATAAAACTAAAAGCTGGTTCTTTGAGAAGATAAACAAAATTGATAAACCATTAGCCACACTCATGAAGAAAAAAAGGGAGAAGATGCAAATCAACAGAATTAGAAATGAAAAAGGAGAAGTAACAACTGACACCTCAGAAGTACAAAAGATCGTGAGAGACTACTACGAGCAACTACATGCCAAAAAATTGGATAACCTGGAAGAAATGCATAAATTCTTAGAAAAATACAATCTTCCAAGACTGAACCAGGAAGAAATAGAAACTATGAACAGATCAATCACAAGTACGGAAATTGAGGCAGTGATTACAAATCTCCCAACACACAAAAGCCCAGGGCCAGATGGATTCACGGGCAAATTCTATCAAACATTTCAAGAAGAGCTAACACCTATCCTTCTCAAACTCTTCCAAAATATTGCAGAAGGAGGAACACTCCCAAACTCATTCTACGAGGCCACCATCACCCTGAGACCAAAACCAGGCAAAGATGTCACATAAAAAGAAAATTATAGGCCAATATCACTGATGAATATAGATGCAAAAATCCTCAACAAAATACTAGCTAATAGACTCCAACAGCACATTAAAAAAATCATACACCATGATCAAGTGGGGTTTATTCCTGGCATGCAAGGATTCTTCAATATATGCAAATCAATCAACGTGGTACATCATATCAACAACTTGAAGGATAAAAACCATATGGTCATCTCAATAGATGCAGGAAAAGCTTTTGACAAAATTCAACATCCATTTATGATAAAAGCTCTGAAGAAAATGGGCTTAGAAGGAAATTTCCTCAATATAATAACAGCCATATATGAGAAACCAAAAGCCAACATCATTCTCAATGGGGAAAAACTGAAAGAATTCCCTCTAAGAACAAGAACAAGACAAGGGTGTCTACTCTCACCATTATTCTTCAACATAGTTTTGGAAGTTTTAGCCACAGCCATCAGAGAAGAAAATGAAATAAAAGGAATCCAAATTGGAAAAGAAGAAGTAAAATTGTCACTCTTTGCAGATGACATGATATTATATATAGAAAGCCCTAAAGACTCTACCAGAAAACTGCTAGCACTAATTGGTGAGTTTAGTAAAGTAGCAGGATACAAAATTAATGCACAGAAATCTCTTGCTTTCCTATACACTAACAACAGAAGAGCAGAAAGAGAAATTAAGGAAACTCTCCGATTCACCATTGCAACAAAAAGAATAAAATACCTAGGAATAAACCTGCCTAAGGAGGCAAAAGATCTGTATGCAGAAAACTTTAAGACACTGATGAAAGAAATCAAAGATGACACAAACAGATGGAGGGACATACCTTGTTTCTGGATTGGAAGAATCAACATCGTGAAAATGACTGTACTACCCAAAGCAATTTACAGATTCAGTGTAATCCCGATCAAATTACCAATGGCATTTTTCACAGAACTAGAGCAAGAAATCTTACGATTTGTATGGAAATGCAAAAGACCCCAAATAGCCAAAGCAATCTTGAGAAGGAAAGATGGAGTTGGTGGAATCAGGCTTCCTGACTTCAAACTATACTACAAGGCCATAGTGATCAAGACAGTATGGTACTGGCACAAAAATAGAAAGGAAGATCAATGGAATAGAATAGAGAACTCAGAGGTAAGCCCAAACACATATGGGCACCTTATCTTTGACAAAGGAGGCATGAATATACAATGGAAAAAAGACAGCCTCTTCAATAAGGGGTGCTGGGAAAATTGGACAGCTACATGTAAAAGAATAAAATTAGAACACTTCCTAACACCATACACAAAAATAAACTCCAAATGGATTAAAGACCTACATGTAAGGCCAGACACTATAAAACTCCTAGAGGAAAACATAGGCAGAACACTCTATGACATCCATCAAAGCAAGATCCTTTTGGACCCACCTCCTAGAATCATGGAAATAAAATCAAGAATAAATGAATGGGACCTCATGAAACTTAAAAGCTTTTGCACAGTGAAAGAAACCATAAACAAAGCAAGAAGACAACCCTCAGAGTGGGAAAAAATAGTTGCCTATGAAACAACGGACAAAGGATTAACCTCCAGAATATACAAGCAGCTCATGCAGCTTCATACCAAAAAAGTAAATAACCCAATCCACAAATGGGCAAAAGACCTAAATAGACATTTCTCCAAAGAAGACATACAGATGGCCAACAAACACATGGAAAGATGCTCAACATCACTAATCATCAGAGAAATGCACATCGAAGCCGCAATAAGGTATCACCTCACACTGATAAGAATGGCCATCATCACAAAATCTGGAAACAACAAATGTCAGAGAGGGTGTGGAGAAAAGGGAACTCTCCTGCACTGTTGGTGGGAATGTAAGTTGGTCCAGCCACTATGGAAAACAGTTTGGAGGTTCCTTAAAAAACTACAAATAGAACTACCATATGATCCAGTAATCCCACTCCTGGGCATATACCCAAAGAAAACCATAATCCCAAAAGAAACGTGTACCATAATGTTTATTGCAGCACTATTTACATGGAAGCAACCTAAATGCCCATCAACAAATGAATTGATAAAGAAGATGTGGCATATATATACAATGGAATATTACTCAGCTATAAAAAGGAATGAGATGGAGCTATATGTAATGATATGGATAGACCTAGAATGTGTCATACATAGTGAAGTAAGTCAGAAAGAGAAAGACAAATATTGTATGCTAACTCACATACGCGGAATCTAAAAATGGTACTGATGAACTCAGTGAGAAGACAAGAATAAGGATGCAGATGCAGAGAATGGACTGGAGATCTCGTGGTTTGGGGGGGCAGGGGGTGAAGGGGAAGCTGAGACAAAGTGAGAGAGTAGCATAGGCATATATATGCTACCAACTGTAAAATAGATAACCAGTGGGAAGTTGCAGTATAACAAAGGGAGTTCAGCTTGATTTTGGATGATGCCTTGCAGAACTGGGAACAGGAGGGTTGGGGGGAGTCAAGAAAGGGAGAGGATATGGGGATATGTGTATAAATACAGATGATTGACCTTGGTGTACCTCAAAAACAATTAAAAACAAACAAACAAAAAACAAAAAAGAAACCAAAAAACAAAACCAAACAAACAAAAAAGATTTCTTCACTTTTTAAAGTTAATTTTTCATTTTTCTACTCTTGATTAGTTCCATTATTTTGTCTTTCAGCTCACCAAATCGTTATTCTATATCATCCAGTCTGCTGTTAAACCCAGCTAGTGTGTTTTTAGTTGAGTTATAACTTCTGTTTGGTACTTTTTAGTATTTTCTGTCTCTGTTGAACGTCTTACTGTGTTTATTCATTCTGCTCCCAAGTTCAGTGAGCATCTTTATGGCCATTATTTTCAGCTCTTTATCAGCTAGATTGCTTATTTCCATTTCATTTAATTCTTCTTCTGAAGTTTTATCTTGCTCTTTCAGTTGGGATGTATTCCTCTGTCTCCTTATCTTGCCTAGTTCTCTTTGTTTGTTTTTATTTAATAGGTATATCAGCTGTCTCTCCCAGTCTTGAAGGAGTGGCCGTATTTAGGTGATGTCTCCTGGGACTCAGAAGCACAATTCTGCCTGGCCACTAGATCCAGGAGTTCAAGGGGTCTCCCCTATGTGTGTTGCATGCACCCTACTGTTGTGGTGGAATAATGGCTGCCTTATGGCAGGTGGATTATACTGGTTCCCAGGTTATATGCTGGGAGCAGCTGCCAAAGGAAGTGGTAGGTGGGGCTATTGCTAGTCCAGCAGGGCTCTCAGTGAGGCATACATACTGGTGCTAACAGAAGGAGAATTCCAAAATGACACCCTACAGTGCCAGTATTAGCAAGGTAACCTGTGATCACATAAATGGCTCCCATCAGTGATTTACTTCCAGGGAGTATTCCACCTGGTTCCTGTCTCTCTGGCAGATGCTTCGGAAAGTGGGGGACTTCCCTGATGGTGCAGTGTTTAAGAATCTGCCTGCCAATGCAGGGCACGTGGGATCAATCTCCGGTCTGGCAAAATCCTCATGTGCTGTGGAGCAACTAAGCCTGTGTGCCACAACTACTGAGCCTGTGCTCTAGAGCCTGCAATCCACAACTACTTAGCCCATATGCCACAACTACTAAAGCCCATGCACCTAGAGCCCATGCTCCACAAGAGAAGTCACTGCAATGAGAAGCCTGCACACTGCAGTGAAGAGTAGCCCCTGCTCACTGCAACTTGAGAAAGCCCGTGTACAGCAATAAAGACCCAATGCAGCCAATAAATAAATAAATGAATGAACTTAAAAAAAAGGTTAGTAAGTGGGTCTCCTATACCTATGATCCATGTACTGTTTTTTTTAATTGAAGCATAGTTGATTTACAATGTTGAGTTAGTTTCAGGTACACAGCAAAATGATTCAGTTATATATGTACATACATATATAGGCCCTGTTTGTTTAATTTTGCTTTTATTTCCATTACTAGAGGAGATGGATCCAGATATATTCTTTTGAAGATTCATTTTTGTTATAGATTATTACAAGGTATTGAATATAGTTCCCTATGCTATACAATAGGTCCCTGCTGTTTATCAATTTTATATATAGTAGTGTGCATCTGTTAATCCCAAACACCTAATTTATCCTGTCCTCCCCCTGCCTTTCCCCTTTAGTAACCATTAACTTATTTTCTATGTCTGTGAGTATATTTCTGTTTTATAAATAAGTTTATTTGTATCATTTTTTTAGATTCCATGTATAAGTGATATCCTATGGTATTTGTCTTTTTCTGTCTGACTTAGTATGATAATCTCTAGGTCCATCCAAGTTACTGCAAATGACACTACTCCATCCATTTTTATAGCTGATTAATATCCTGTTGAATAAATAGCGCCTCTTCTTTATCCATTCATCTGTCCATGGACACCTAGGTTACTCCATGTCTTGGCTATTGTAAATAGATCTGCTATGAACACTGGAGTGTTTGTTATCTTTTCAAATTAGAATTTTCACCTTTTCTGGATGTATGCACAGGAGTGAGACTGCTGGATCATATGGTAACTCTATTTTTAGTTTTTTTATGGAATCTCCATACTGTTCTCCATAGTGGCTGCACCAGTTTATATTCCTGCAAACAGTGTAGGAAGATTCCCTTATCTCCAACCCCCCTCCAGCATTTGTAGACTTTTTTTTTTTTTTTTTTGGGCACACGGGCTTAGTTGCTCCGCAGCATGTGGGATCTTCCTGGAGCTGGGATCGAACCCGTGACCTCTGCATTGGCAGGCGGATTCTTAACCACTGCGCCACCTAGGAAGCCCGATTTGTAGACTTTTTGATGTTGGCCATTCTGACTGGTGTGAGGTAGTTTTGATCACTGTGGTTTGACCATCACTGTAGTTTTGATTTGCATTTTTATAATAATTAGGGATGTTGAGCATCTTTTCATGTGCCTGCTGGCCATCTGTATGTCTTCATTGGAGAAATGTCTACTTAGGTCTTCTGACTATTTTTTGATTGGATTGTTCATTTTTTAAATATTGAGCTATGTGGGTTATTTTTATATTTTGGAAATTAATCCCTTGTCAGTTGCATCATTTGCAAATATTTTCTCCCAATCCATAGGTTGCCTTTTCATTTTGTTTATGGTTTCCTTTGCTGTGCAAAAGCTTTTAAATTTAATTAGGCCCTGTTTGTTTATTTTTACTTTTATTTCCATTACTAGAGGAGATGGATCCAAAAAAACGATTGCTGCTTTATGTCAAAGAGTGCTCTGTCTATGTTTTCCTCCAGGAGTTTTATAGTATCTGGTCTTAAATTTAGGTCTTTAATCCATTTTGAGTTTATTTTTGAGTATGGTGTTAGATAATGTTCTAACATCATTCTTTTACATGTAGCTGTCCAGTTTTCCAAGCAACATTTATTGAAGAGACTGTCTTTTCTCCATCGTATGTTCTTGCCTCCTTTTTCATAGATTAATTAACCATAGCTGTATGGGTGTATTCCTGGGCTTTCTAGCATGTTCCATTGATCTGTGTGTCTGTTTTTGTGTTAGTGCCATACTCTTTTGATTACTATAGCTTTATACTAGATTCTGAAGTCAGGCAACATGATTCCTCCATTTCCATTCTGCTTTCTGTAGATTGTTTGGCTATTTGAGGTCTTTTGTGTTTCCATACAAATTTTAAAATTATTTGTTTAGTTCTGGGAAAAATGCCATTGGTAACTTGAGAGGGATTGCCTTGAATTTGTCGATTGCCTTGGGTAGTGTGGTCATTTTAACAATATTGTTTCTTCTACTCCAAGAACACCACCATATACCTTTCCATTTGTTTGTGTTATCTTCAGTTTCTTTCATCAGTGTTTCCTAGTTTTCAGAGTAAAAGTCTTTTTCTTCCTTAGGTAGGTTTATTTCTAGGCATTTTAATCTTTTTGGTGTGGTGATAAATGGGATGGTTTCCATAATTTCTCTTTCTCATATTTCATTATTGGTGTATAGAAATGCAACAGATTTCTATATACTGAGTTTGTATCCTGCAACTTTATCATTAATGAGCTCTAGTAGTTTTCTGGTGGCGTCTTTAGGCTTTTCAATGTATAGTACCATGTCATCTGCAAACAGTGACAGTTTTAGTTCCTCCTTTCAAATTTGGATTCCTTTTATTTCTTTTTGTCTCTGATTGCTATGGCTAGAACTTCCAAAAGTATATGGAATAAAAGTGGTGGGAGGGGGGCATCCTTGTCTTGTACCTGACCTTAGAAGAAATGCTTTCAGCTTTTCACCATTGAGTATGATGTTAGCTGTGAGTTGTCATATATGGCCTTTATTATGTTGAGGCAGGGAATCCTCTATGCCTACTTCCTGGAGAGTTTTTATCATAAATGCTGTTGAATTTTTCAAAAGCTTTTTCTTCATCTATAGATGATCATATGGTTTTTATTCTTCAATTTTTTAACACAATATATCTCATTGATTGATTTGCAGATACTGAAAAATCCTTACATCTTTGGTATAAATCCCACTTGATCATGTTGTATGACCCTTTTAATGTATTGTTGGATTCAGTTTGCTAGTATTTTGTTGAGGATTTTTGAATCTATGTTGCTCAGTGATATTGGCCTGTAATTTTCCTTTTTTGTGATATCTTTGTCTGGTTTTGCTATCAGGGTGATGGTGCCTTCATAGAATAAGTTTGAAAGTGTTCCCTTCTCTGCAACTTTTTGGAATAGTTTGGTCCTGAGCTTTTGTTTGTTGGGTGTTTTTAAATTACTGATTCTATTTTAGTAATGATAATTGGTCTGTTAATATTTTCTATTTCTTCCTAGTTCACTTTTGAGAAATTGTTCCTTTTTAAGAGTTTTCCCATTTCTTCTAGGTTGTCCAGTTGATTGGCATATAGCTGCTTATAGTAGTCTCATGATCCTTTGTATTTCTGTGGTGCCACTTGTAACTTCTTTTTTACTTCTGATTTTATTGATTTGCATCCTCTTTCATTTTTTTCTTAATGAATATGCCTAAAGGATGATCGATTTTGTTTATTTTTTTAAAGAACCAGCTTTTAGTTTCATTGATCTCATCTATTGTTTTGTCTCCATTTCATTTATTTCTGCTCTGACCTTTGTGATTTCTTTCCTTGCACTAACTTTGGGTTTTGTTTGTTCTCTTTTCTCCACTTGCTCTAGGTGTAAGGTTAGATTATTTATTTGAGATTTTTCTTGTTCCCTGAGGTAATATTGTATTGATCTAAAATTCCCTCATAGAACTGCCTTTGCTGCATCCCATAGGTTTTGGATCATCATGTTTTTGTTTCCATTTGTCTCTAGGTATTTTTTGATTTCCTCTTTGTTTTCTTTAGTGATTCGTTAGTTGGTCAGTGGCGTATTGTTTACCCTCCATGTGTTTGTGTTTTCTGCCATTTTGTCCTTGTAGTTGATTTCTAATCTCATAGCATTTTGATCAGAAAATGTGCTTGATATGATTTCAGTTTTAAATTTTCCAAGGCTTGTTTTTTGGCCTAGCATGTCATCTACCCTGGAGAATGTTCCATATGCACTTGAAAACAATGTGTATTCTCTGCTTTGGGGTGGAAATCTCTCTAGCAATTAAGATTAAGTCCATTTGGTCTAATGTGTCATTTATGGCCTGTGTTTCCTTATTGATTTTCTGTCTGGATTTTTCTGTCCATTGTTGTAAGTGGGTTGTTAAAGTTCCCTAAAACAATAAGTTTTACTGTTGATTTCTCCTTTTATGCCTGTGAATTTTTGCCTTACTTATTGAATTGCCTCTGTGTTGGGTGCATATATATTTACAATTTTTATATTGCCTTCTTAAATTGATCACTTGCTTATTATATAGTGTCCTTCTTTATCTCCTGTAATAGTCTTTAATTTAAAGTCTGCTTTGTTCAAAATAAGTATTGCTACTCTGGCTTTCTTAGGATTTCCACTTGCATGGAATTCCTTTTTCCATATCCTCACTTTCAGTCTGCATTTATCTCTGGTTCTGAAGTGAGTCTCTTGTAGGCAGCATATATATGGGTCTTTTTGTTGTTGTTGTATTCATTCAGCCACTCTATGTCTTTTGGTTGGAGCATTTATTTCATTTACCTTTTTGGTAATTATTTGTATTCCCCTTCGTTGTTTTTGTTTGTTTTGTTTGTTTATTTTGTTTTTCTTGTAATAACTATGTTAGCATTATGTTTGGGTTTGTTTTTCTTTTCTATGTGTATATCTGTTATAGATTTTTGATTTGCAGTTATTGTGAGGTTTTTGTATACCAGTATGTCTGTCTGTCTGTCCCTCCCTCTCTCTATATATATGTATATATATATACACACACACACACACATACTTATATACTATATTCTATATATGAATGATTATTTTAAGTTGCTGATCACTTAATTTCAAATGCATTTTAAAAAGCCTGCATTTGTACTCTTTTCCCCTCATAATTACTATCTTTGATATAATATTTTACCTCTAATTGTTCTGTGTATCCCTTAACTGTTTATTGTGGTTACAGATTATTTTACTGTATTATAAGATTATTTACATCTTTTAAACCTCCCTACTAGTTTTGTTTCTGGATGACATTACTTTTCCTGTTCGCTTTTGTCAGTGAGCTTTTTCATTTTGTAATTTTATTGTTTCTAGTTGTGGCCTTTTCTTTTTCACCTGGAAAAGTTCCTTTAACATTTGTTGTAAAGCCAGTTTGGTGGTGCTGAATTCTTTAGCTTCTGCTTGTTTGTAATGCTTTGATTTCTCCATCAAATCTGAATGAGAGCCTTGCTGGGTAGAGTATTCTTGGTTATAGGATTTTTTCCTTTCATTATGTTAAATATATCATGCCACTCCCTCCTGGCCTGCAGAGTTTCTTCTGAAAAATCAGAAGGCAGCTTTATGTGAGTTCCCCATTATGTTATTTGTTGCTTTTCTCTTGTTACTTTTAATATTCTCTCTTTATCTTTAATTTTTATCATTTTGATTGAAATATGTCCTCTTGTGTTCCTTTTTGGATTAATTCTGTATGGGACTCTGCACTTCCTGGACTTGGGTGACTGTTTCCTTTCCCATGTTAGGGAGGTTTTCAGCTATTATCACTTAAATGTTTTCTATTGCCCTCTCTCTCTTCTCCTTCTGGAACCCCTATAATGTGAATATAAGTGTGCTTGATGTTGTCCCAGAGTTCTCTTAAACTGTCTTCATTTGTTTTCATTCTTAACTCTTTTTTTTCCGTTCAGTGGCAGTGATTTCCACTACTCTGTTTTCCAGCTCACTGGTGTGTACTTCTGAATCATTTAGTCTACTATTAATTCCTTCTAGTTTATTTTTCATTTCAGTTATTGTATTCTTGATCTCTGTTTGGCTGTTCTTTAAATTTTATACCTCTTTGTTAAAAATTCTGATTCCTTGCTCTGTGCATCCATTCTCCTCCTGAGTTCTTTGATCATCTATAAGATCATTACTCTGAACTCTTTCTCAGACAGATTACCTATCTTCACTTCACTTAGTTCTTCTGGGGTTTTCTCTTGTTGCTTCATCTGGAGCATATTCTTCTGCTGCCTCATTTTGTCTAAGTCCCTATTTGTATTTTTATGTATATTTTAGGTTATTTCCATTTCTCAACCTTGGAGAAGTGGCTTCCTCTAGGAGACATCCTATGTGTCCCATCAGTGCATTTCCCTCTTGTCACACCAGCTATATGCTCTAGGGCTTCCCCCTAAGAGGGCTACATGGGTTCTTCTGTTGTAGTGGACTGACTATATAAGTAGTCTGGTAGGCTTGACTGGCCCCTAGTCCAGTTGGTTGGAAGGCCCTGCCTTGTGTGGATGCTTCTGGCTGCTGTCTAGTGGGGCCTGGTCATGAGGCAGATGGTTGCAAAACCTTAAGGCACCCCAGGGCTAGTGCTGGCTCATTGGTGGGTGGAGTCTGGGTTGTGAAGGGTCTGTTGCCCACCCACTGGCATGTGAAGCCAGGTCCTGGGGTTAGCGTGGGAATACTGGCAGTCTGGCTGCATGTTCCAGGGATCCCGGAGCTTCTTTTAGATTGTTGGTGAGGGGAAGCTGGTTCTTGACACAGTTCAGTATTTGGTGCAAGGTGTCCTGAAAGTTGGGTTGTCCTACTAGTGGGGCAGGCCCAGGGCCCAGCTGGCCACATTGTAGGATCTGGCTTGCTGTTGGTGGTCTCAGTCCACAGGCTGTGGAATCATCATTTTCCTGCTTCTGGTATCTCCCTGGTGGGCAGGGCTGGTGCCTACTCACTGTTCTGTGGAGGTGGGTCTTGGCCCTCTGGTGGGCAGGGCTGTGTCTAGAGGCATGTCTAGAGGTGACTGTGGGCTCAGGCAGTCTTTAGGCAGCTTGTCTGCTGATGGGTTCAGACCAGGTTAGTTGTTTGGACTGAGGCATCCCATCATTGGAGACTACAGGGTTTGGATGGGGCCAGGTCTTGGTGCTAATGACCCAAGATGGCAGCCACTAGCAGCAGTGTTCACATGTTTGAATATTCCCCAATATGCCTGCCACTAGTGTCTATATTCCCAGATTCCCCACCTCTCCAAGAGACTCTCCAAGACCAGAAGGTATGTCTGGCCTAGGCTCCTATCAAATTACTGCTTTTGCCCTTGGTCTCAGTGTGGATGGGATTTTGTGTGCTCCCTTTAAGAGTGAAGACTCTATTTCCCCTAGTCATATGGGATTCCTGTAATTAAGCCCTGCTGGCCTTCAGAGCCAAATACTGTGTGGTCTCTTCTTCCTGGTTCTGGAACCCCAGGCTGGGGAGTCTCATATGAGGCTTAGAACTCTCACTGCTGTGGGAGAACATTTGCAATATAATTATTCTCCAGTTTGTGGATCTCCCACCCCAGAAGGTATGGTATTTGATTATATTGTGACTCCATGCCTGCTACCCATCTGGTTGTGGTTCCTTCTTTATGTCTTTAGTTGTAGAAGATTTTTTCTGATAGGTTCCAGCCTTCATTGATGGTTGGTCTGCAGATAGTTGCGATTTTGGTGTGATCATGAGAGGAGGTGAGCTCAGGGTCTTTCTACTCTGCTGTCTTGGCCAGTCTCCCGGTATACTTTTCGTTTTGTCCTTTTTGTTCTGGTTTTGGGTTGAATGAGTTTGTACACAAGATGTAAACATCTTAAAAGAGCAGATTTTATGTCCCCTGAAGTTCTGTAGTTTTCCTAGGCATATTCCCCATTGATTTGCAAAGCTAAGTGTTTGGGGAGCTTGTCTCTTCTATGCAGGATCAAGGGGTTAGGGTGCCTAATGTGTAGGTTGAATCCCTTGCTCCTCAGGGAGAAATTCCTTACCTTTGTGATCCCTCCTAATTGTGGATTGCTGTGGCTAGGGTATGGGTTTTCCTTGACAAGCCAGTATCTCTGCCTCTTCTTCCTGTCTTGAAGCTCTCCTTTTACCTTTTGTTGAGGAGGTTCTGTTCATTCAGTTTTCAGGTTCTTTTTCCAAAGAATTATTTCATATGCAGTTGTAGTTTTGTTGTATCCATGGGAGAATGTGAGTTCAGGATCTTCAACACTGCCATCTAGAACCCACCTTTCTCTGAATGTTTCTTGTTAGGCATATTCCTAGTTATTTTTTGTAACTATTATATGTGGGTTCTCCCTTCCATTATATTTACTAACTGATTATTGTTTGTACATATGAAAATTATTAATTTATATATGCTAATTGCATATATCACTACATTACTAAATTTTACTTTTGTTAATATTTTGTATTTGTAATTTATTTTAAAGCTAGAATACTTCTTCCAGAAGTTTTTCAGGATTATATGTGGTTGTTATTGAGTACCTAAGCCCTTATGTACTGACAATACCTTTTGTTGCCTGTGTGTATGTTGACAACTTGGCTAGATATAGAGTACATGAGGTAAAGTTTCATTTTTAAAACACCGTAGATATTAATTCAATGCTCTTATGCATTCAGTATGCTATTTTTTTCCATCAGTATTCTTACTGTAATGTCTTCCCTCTCTTTGAAATTCATAATATAACTACACAGTTGCTAGTGATTTGTACTTTTCATTTTTTTAGTGTATTTATATTATGTGCTGAATCATTTAAGTTGATTTAGGTTCTCTTAAGATGATTTGTTTTACTTTTCTATTATTTAAGCTTCATTTTTTTCATCTTTAAAATGTGACTACTATTTTGTGCTTTTCTGAGAATTGAAATATGTATGTATATAAAGCAGTTAATACTGCATCTATTATAGTTGCTCAGAAGATATTAACAATTATAGTTTTGTATTCATTGTTATATCTAATTATTTTCCTGTCTATTTGTTCTGGTTTATTCTTTTGAAACATTTACTGGTATGTTTCACTCCATTCTATACTGCAATTTTTTTTCATTATTTTCTATACTGCAATTTTTTTTCATTATTTCCCTTTCTTCTCTAGTTTGTACATTACAGCATTTCTTTTAATTATCTTCACTGGCAATTCAGCTCTTTATTGCTGCTAGTAGAAAATAAATATATTACATTACCTTAATTTTTCATTATTTTTCTTATTTTCTCCAGTTCTTTATTTATTTATACCTGCCCTTTTGCAGGTTCCCTTCTAATCACAGTGTGTCTTATACGTTATCTTTTATCTCTTCTTGTATTACATCAGTGTCATTCACTTTTTATGTTATAATTGCACATAGGAAATACTTTCATAATTTTACTTCTTGTCATTTTATGTCTTAGAAATGTTTTTCGGTTTGTTTTTTGAATTCTTTTCCCATTTATTCTCCTCAAACATAAAGTATTCTGCAAAGGACTGACGTTTAGTTATTGATAGGGTGGATGAATTGTTAGAAAACTCAATGCCATAGTTTCCCTTTTTTTCAGCTGGAGCTTCAGTGCTGATAATATTAACTTGCCTTAATAGGTTAGCTTTCTTTTGACAGACTGATTCATGTGGGGAAGGAACCAGAACTGTGGAAATCCTTATATCAGGACTTCATCATGAAATTATAACCATCTCTGAGTGTGATGAACCCATTTCACTGGGCTGCATCCTCTCCCTATATTCTGTTTGTCAGTTGCCCAGCTGCCTGCAAGCTGTGGCCTTGCCAGATTTCTGTGTTATTTATTCTCCACTGCGGTAGAGAAAAACTGTCCACAAGCTTTACTGCTATTACAGCGCTACTTCGGCTGCTTTTGGATGCTATTTATCTACTTGAATGAACAGGATCCAAAATAGTGTGCTCTGTTCTCTTCTGTGTTCTGCCCTTCCCATGCAGATTTTGGGGTTTTATTAGTTTTATTTGTCTTCTCAGTGCTGTGGTGCTTTCTTAGGAGGGTGTTGCAATCTGGTCCAATATATACTATATTCTTAGATTTTAAGGCATATGTTTTGTCACTCTTCCCTAATTTTTAATGCTAATGCAAGTTTCTATTTGTGTAACTTTTTGTTGCTAAGTTGATGGTTGTAAACTTTGCTTATGTTGCTGTGGTGCTGGAAGTTAATGATTTTATTAATACTTCTCAACTATATTTCTAAGAACATAGAATATATATGCACATGCAAAGCACAGAATGAATTGTATTAGCCTTAGAGTTAGAGCTTAGCTGATAGACTAAATAAAATGGTATTTTGGTTTCATAGAAAGATAAATTGATAGGGCAGGAGTGTGAGAGGAAGAAATTAGCCCTTGGTGAACATCTGTTCTCACTGGCATCCACTGGAAAGCATTTTGCACACTGCCATAGTCTTCAGTTGGTGTTTCACTCAGTTGCTTGCATGTTGTTTCTTTTTCCCATTGACAAGGTCTCTTCCTTTTTTTTTTTTTTTTTCTTTTTTTTTACAATATTTGCTTTACCAGTCTCAGTTTGGGATCATAAAAAGTGATCTGCCTCAAACTGGGAAAGTGTATTGTGCTTCCTAAGACCCTGTGACATTTTTCTGTTTTGCTGCCGGTTGCATGAGAATAATTCCACTGCTCTCTTGCCATACTGAAGTATGGGTTGTTTGAGTTGTCCGAGGTCTTTTCTGCCTGAACAAACCATACAGTCCTTGCAGCATGATCCTTCTGGTCGCCAGGCCTCTATTTAGGAAAAGAAACAGGTGGTCTCTGCCCTTAGATAAAGGCATTAACCTTTTGCTTCCCCCCCCCCATTGTTTGAAATAGAATTATATCATATCAATTAGCTTTTGCTATATAACAAACCACCCCAAAATTTAGTGGCTTAGAATAAACAGCTATTTTATTTTAGCTCATGATTCTGTGGATTGGCTGGTCACCTCTTCTGGCCAGAGTTGACTTGGTTGATCCCTGCTGGACTTTCTGATGGACGGTAGCCAGCTGGTGGGTGGATGATCCAGGATTTTTGGCATATTTGCTACTTGGTAGGCTCTCAGCCAGATGCACCTCATTCTCTCATCCTTCAGCCTGTTAGCACTGGTGTTTTCAGGGTTCCAAGCACAACACAAGCTTCTACTAGTGTCATGTTTTCTACTGTTTCACTTGCCAAGGCAAGTGTCGTGGGCAAGAACAGAGTTAGTTGTAGGAAGGTACTATCTAAAAACATGGATGCAGAAGGGTACAAGCAAATTGGGGCAATCACTACAAAAATCTTCCACATCTATATTTCTTCTGCCTTTCAGATCTGCCCTCCTGTGGTATGTCCTACTAGCTTTTGACTTGGAGTTGCAAAATTCATCCTCCAGAACCCATTCATTTTTTCTTAGTAAATAGACTTTATGTCCAATATCGTATCATACTAATTATAGATGTGATTTTGAGTGAATTTATCAAAAGACAAAGCTTCAGTAAAGTTTACATCCTTTACAAAGTGATTGCTAGACATCAATAACTTCTCGATATCACCCAACTTATTTGTGATCCTTGCTGCCTCTCATTGGAAGGGTCACTCTTACAAAACTCTTAAAGTGATACTGACCAAGGTGAGTAGTACCTCAGACTAGTGAGTAGCTAGGATTTGACATGAGTCTTACTATGATCTGTGGATATCAAAAAACATTAAATATTTCTATGTTCCCTGAGCAGCACTCTGCTTGCTCTACCTTTCTCCTTCTCTCTATCAGCCCATGCTTCTTGAGATCCCAGTGTTCCTTGAGAGGTATCCTGGAATTGAAGATGGGCCTTGGGCTTTGCAGACATGCTTGAGCTTGAGTTTCTATCCATACCTACTCTCTATGGGGCGCTGGGTAGGTTACTTAATTTCTCTGTTTTTTTTTTTTTTTTTCTTCTTCAATGAGATGATTTTAGTACAATGTTTTATGAAGCTCAAATGAGTCAACATGCAAGTGTGCCAAAATCGTGATTTTTATTTTTAAATAGGCCAGATTCTTTTAAAACTCTGAACATTTGCAAGCACATTTAACTAAACTGAATACTTTAAAAATGTATGCAACAGAGCGAAGTAAGCCAGAAAAAGAAAAACAAGTACCGTATGCTAACCCATGTGTATGGAATCTAAAAAAATGGTACTTATGAACCTAGTGACAGGCCAAGAATAAAGATGCAGATGTCGAGAATGGACTTGAGGACACGGGGTGGAAGGGAGCAAAGGGGAAGATGGAATAAAATGAGAGAGTAGCTTTGACATATATACAGTACCAAATGTAAAATAGCTAGTGGGAAGTTGCTGCATAACATAGGGATTGATATACTCGATGATTGGTGATGACTTAAGAGGGCCAGACTAGGGAGGGTGGGAGGGTGTCACGGGAGGGAGGGGATATGGGCATATATGTATAAATACAGCTGATTCACTTTGGTGTACCTCAAAAACTGGCACAACAGTGTAAAGCAACTATATTCCAATAAAGAGCTTAAAAAAAAGTGCAATTTTTGTTTTAGCCTTCAAACACAACCTATTCTGGGAAGCCTTCTCTTCATTATTCAGCTCCCATTGGCTTCTCTTTACCATGAATATTTTCTAAGCATATTTTGATTTGATTGCATTCAATTTGTTGCTCAATTTTATTATCTTTTATCTTTTATTTTACATATTGGTCTTATTGCTTCAGTCAAATCTACACAATATAATAGCAGAGAACATACATCCCCTCCAGTCATTGACTGAAGTGCCAAGATCAATCAGTTCTCAATTATCACTTGATTTTTTTTACAGTGGGAATCTACTGAAGTGATATCAAGTTTATGGTAACTACTGACTTAGTTTGTGATCTCCGAAATATATGAGAAGTGAGGAGCAAGAAATTTCAAATGAACTTTTCTTTATATACACCAAACACAATGTAAAAGAAATGGTTTAAACTGCAGAGAGAAGAATAAGATTAAGGATAAATATAGATTTATCCAGGATAAAAACTTAAATTTCTTCCTTTAGAAGTATCATCCGTTGTTAAAAAACAAAAAACAAAAAAACTGTGAAAACCGAGATTCAGACAAAATTGAAATTCAACTGGATGTTTTGCTTACATGTTATCAAACTGAATTGACTATTTTGTCACTGAATTAATTGAATCAACCTATTATGTTCACCATTATACAGAGTCTGTCATCTGCTTCTAAATCCTGCCAAAGGTCCTCTACAGAAAGTGATCTAAATTTTGCTAAATATAATAAAACTCTGTTACAAATGGCCTTAGTATTCCATGGATTTGGTTAGCTTGCCAGTGAAATCAGTATGTATCAGAACTGAGAAAGTATAGAATTTCTCTGTTATCCTTGATAATGTTTACTTGCAAAGCACTTAATGTTTTTTCCATATAATCTTTAAATAGATCATTTCCTTTGAATACCACAAAAATATCATGAAGTAGCCATGCAGACTTAGTTATTCTACAATTGGAGAATCAACTGAGAGAAAATTATGAATGGCCCAAATCTTACAGAAACCTACTTAAATACATAAGAACTTGTCTCCCAGTCTCTGTGTGTATGCTCCTTTTTGTGTGATTATTTCAGACCTAGGTCCTACTTTTCCTTAAATAGTTGGCAACCGTGAGAGATGCATAGATCCACCTGACCAGGTGGTCTAATTATATAGTGTCTTTTAGAATAAAGTAATTTATTTTCTTGGATTTGGTATTATATTTACCTATTGCGTCCTGGGCATGCCCTTTGTTAAAACTATTTCCTATATATTTCAACTCATATGTATTATAGGCCAAATAAAAAGATATCTTTTCTGTATGCTCTTGTTTCAAACAATAGTCTTATTTGGGTAGTGGAAGGAAAGAAGCATTTAAAACACTCTGAACCTATAAAAATACATATTTTATTGTCCAGTCCACAAATTATGTCCGTATGAAATAAATAAAAGTGACCCCATTATTATTTATTGTTTCAATGCTAATGAACCATTATAGGAAAATATTCTTTGCTTCTAAGGCATAATTTTAAACTCTGATGATCATATGGAAGAAATCATAGACAGGAGCCATCACACACACCTCTAATAAGATTGATTAGTTTGACCTCAGTCAGAATGATAGATATTACCCGAGCATACATCTTGCAAATGTGCATTTTCTATTATAAATAATGCTTAATGAAAACAATAATAAATGCCTCATATCTTTGAGTACCTGCTCCCAACCCATGTCCCTGCTACTGCAGCCAGAGCTTCATAGTTATCAATATGTACACAGGGAGTAGTGTATGTTGTTCCAATCATCTTCATGCTATGCCGTTGGCCTGTTTGCTGTCTTCTTCTTTTTAGGTCCTCACTTTCTTTTTTATTAGCCTTTTTGGGTACACATGTTCCTTTTATAAGCCAACTTGAATATTTTTGTTTAGGAGAAGAAATAGGGCACATATTGGGTTGACTAAAATGTTTGTTCGTTTTTTTCCATAAGATGACTCTAGTAGCACTTAGTTGTTTTCAACTTCATTTGAAACAATTTTGTTAGATTGTATGTGACAGCTGTCATATCAGAGTGCATTTTAAAAAAACATCAAAATTGCTGAATTTTTGTGTAGCCATTTTAATATTGAAAATGGAAGAAAAAAAGCAACATTTTGGGCATATTATGCTTTATTATTTCAAGAAAGGTAAAAACACAGCTGAAACACCTAAAAAGATTTGTGCAGTTTATGGAGAAGCTGCTGTGACTGAATGTGTCAAAAGTGGTTTGCGAGGTTTCATGCTGGAGATTTCTCACTGGACGATGTTCCACGGTTGGGTAGACCAGTTTGATAGCAATCAAATCGAGATATTCATTGAGAACAATCAATGTTATACCACACGGGAGATAGCCGAAATACTCAAAATATCCAAATCAAGAGTTGAAAATCATCTGCATCAGCTTGCTTATGTTAATGGCTTTGATGTTTGGGTTCCACATAAATTAAACAAAAAAAACCTTCTTGACCATATTTCCATACGTGATTCTCTATTTAACTGTAACAAAAATATTCTGCATAACAAATTATGATGAGCAATGAAAAGTGGATACTGTATAATAACGTGGAATGGAAGAGATCATGGGGCATGTGAAATGAACCACCACCAACCACACCAAAGGCTGGTCTTCATTCAAAGAAGGTGATGTTGTGTATTTGATGGGATTGGAAGGGAGTCCTCTACTATGAGCTCCTTCTGGGAAAGCAAACAATTAATTCCAATTAGTACTGCTTCCAATTAGACCAACTGAAAGTAGTGCTAGGCGAAAAGCACCTGGAATTAGTCAACAGAAAGCACGCAATCTTCCATCAGGATAATGCAAGACCGCACGTTTCTTTGATGACCAGGCAAAAACTGTTACAGCTTGGCTGGGAAGTTCTGATTCATCCACTGTATTCACCATACATTGTGCCTTTGAATTTCTGTTTATTTTGGTCTTTACAAAATTCTCTTAATCGAAAAAGTTTCAGTTCCCTGGAAGACTGTAAAATGAACTTGGAATAGTTCTTTGCTCAAAAAGATAAAAAGTTTTGGAAAGATGGAATTATGACGTTGCCTGAAAAATGGCAGAAGGTAGTGGAACAAAACGGTGAATATGTTGTTCAATACAGTTCTTAGTAAAATGAAAAAATGTCTTTTATTTTTACTTAAAAACCAAAGGAAGTTTTTGGCCAACCCAATACAACCTTTAAAAAAGAAAGGAAAGTAGGAAGAAGTAAGGAAAGATAGAAAACAATTAGAAAGAAGGAAGGAAAAATAGAAAGGATTGGTAAAGCTATTTAGGGCTATTTAGAGCATATCATTGAAAATATACCTATTCATCAAGGTAGGCTACTCAAAAAAGGAAGGGAAATGTAAGTGATTATATCTGTTATCCAGAGTGAGCCATAGACAGAGTTGTGTAAGAGCTGTCTAAAAAGTCAGGCCCCTTTATCTTTTATTAAATATAACATAGTATTTTTTAATCTCCTAGCTGAAAAATGAGTTAGGTTTTTTCCCCCTCTGAGGGGGATGCTACTCTGAGGGTAATGCTACTTGCTCTATTTCCATGTCATACTTGTGAAGCTTTTCCTTTCATTACAACTAAGAATGATAGGAAATGCTAGCTACAGTGGTACAGAAAATGTGATGAGTGCTGATAGAAGCTTTGTAACCTAAATATGATCCTACCATGGCTTGAATATACCAGTCTGTTCACTACCATTTGGTCACAAACCATACATAAAGATTACTGCTTTCACAGTAAAAAGATTACCCTTTTTAAAATAATGAGTCTGAAAAATTCAATTTAACATATAATATGATTTTTAAATTTTGAAAATTTCCCTATAAATGAGAAAGTCTTATGTGTAATAAAACTAAAATGCTTTTTAAATTTTTGCTTATTAAAATTTAAGTGATTAAGCTTCTTGAATTATCCAGAATTCCTCCTTCCTAATACTTGGGCACTGAGGCCCAATAGAGTACATAGTGTAGAATTCTGATTAACTACATTTCACCTGAGGCACACACTCAGAATGTGGTTTGTGTCATTGTTCTATAAATAACTGCTCTTTTGATTTAATCTAAATTTTTGGAAGGAAATCTTCCAGGTGTCACTAGCACTTTGATTCTATTGAATGGCCAAAAGGGAGTGTCAGGATTTCAGACTCTGGAGAGTTACTTGTCTATTTCAGTAAACCTGCCCTTTGATTCTTCCTTTGCTGAGGTTTGTCCATGAAAATATCTGTGGTTTGGGTAATTGCGAGCAACTGTTTAAGCACTGATAAACATACCACTTCTTTAATCTGTTTCTGGCTTTTTAACCCTGTGAAACCTTGGCTTTCATTAAATGACCTGCCAGGTTTTCCTTGGATATTTCCTCAAGTGTGTCTTCTGCTTGGTAGGTGGTTCAGTATGTCTTTTGGGGAGATAGATGTCAGCTATCACATGTTGTACCCTATAATGTGCACATTTTTCTTAAAACATTTTGAATTATTAAAAAGCAGTATACATCCACCATAGGTAATTTGGGAAATATGGAAAAATATAAAGAGGAGAATGAAAAGTTCTCATAAAAAGCAGTCAGATCACCACCACTAAAATTCTGGCACATTTTTTCAGTCTTCTTTGAAGGCCTGAACTCTTTCTGGCTTTTTTAATGGAATTTGTCTCACTCAGTGTCTTCCCCTCTCCACATCTGGTAGTTTTCCTGGGCCACTCCGGAGCCAGTATCTCACGTCCCTTTGCCCTCATCTGTTTGTGATGCCCACATCCTTGCCACAGCTTCAGTTGCCCTTATAAGGTTGCCGTATTCCAGCATGATGATCCCTTGCCACCATTGCTTGACCCCAGCAAAGAGCACCGTTCCTACCTGTGCTTCTTCCCAGACTTCCACTTTCGCCTCCCAGACTCTAACTCTTCACGAGATTTGTTTGAGCCTCATGGAGAGTAAAAGGAAAATACATCAGAAAGTGTAACTATCATCCCTTCACAGTCCAGATCTGTCTTTGAGTCCTTTAGAAGCTGATTCCCTATTGCCCTCTTCATGTCTAGTGACAGTGGCCAACATCCCCAACACTGACAATCTTCCAGGCATACTCAGGCCCAGCATCTGGGCTAAACTTAGCTCCTAGTCAATGAGGAGCTACTCTTAGCCCCAGTTTCTGGATTCTCATAGCTAACTCTAGTATTGAACTTTTCCAAGGACACCTGAAGACTGACCTTTTCTAAGGATATTTTTTAGGATTGGACTCTTCCAAGGGCATATAGACATAATACCACCCCTGTTGACAGGCCTGGACCGTCCTTCCATTGTCACATGATGGTGTGATTTCAGGACATTTCCCAAAGTCTAGGGCAAATATTCACTGGACTGTGAACTTTGTACGTAGAAGGAGTTTGTTTTGTTCTTTGCTCCATATCTGGCATCTTTACTGTGCCCGGCTTACATATTAGGCTTTTAAATATTATTTAATTGAATATTTTTAACAAAGAGAATATTAACATAAAAAATAGACTGTTTTTTATCTTTCATATTTCACTTAGCATTATATAGAGGGCATTTTCATATTTATGGCTCAAGTTCTAGACATAGGTTTTTCTTGAAATAAAAAGCCCTAGGTTCCCATTACCCTGCATGGCACAGAAAGTGTTTAGTTTTAGAACAGAAAATGAAACATCTGGGGGTTATCAATCCATAGGTTTTATATAATCTATGTTTCTCTAAGTAAAGGCAAGGATAAATCTTATCAAACTGCAGGAAGGTATTCTAAATGTTCTGAAACAGCCTAAGGAAGTTGTTTTTATTGCATGGAAAAATGAGTTTTATAAGCAAATGTAGCTCCTGTTAGAAATAAAACATGATTTACTGGTTGAAATATTATAGCACTCTGGAAAACCCAAGCAAAGCCATAGCAAGGACATAATGAGAGTCTCATTAAAAATCATAAAAGGGCAACATAGTTTGGAAGTTTATCTTTAGGCCTCAAATAATATTGTATTAAGTGAATTAGCTGCTTTAGGTTATGCTTTGATTAGTTTTCTGAGAATTTTTCAAAAAATATAAAGCCATTAGTAAGTATCCTGAAATCCGGCAGGAATTCTGTCTTTCTTTTAACATGATTCAAGGTCTGACCACTTGCTTACAGCTTAGAAAAGTAGCAGTTGTAGACATTTCTTTTCCTATAGTTCAGGAGAGTGAGTAGATCAGCGTTTCTGGAATGATATATCTGTATTGGGAGATAAGATAATATTGGGGGCTGGATCACACAATTACTGAACTACTTACTCTTCTAGGACCTTTCTACTTGATCTGGTGTGTAGTAACAGCTATTGAAGAGGGAAGAGTGTCTTGTCCCTCTGCAATAGGCAAATTCCCATCGCCTCGCCTTTTTACAAACATGCACCCTTAGTTTTATTAATGCCTTCTAGCTCCCAACTGACCTCCTAAATTTAATAAATATGCCTAACCTACTAACAGAGGTTTAGATTATTTGGTATTTATCCTTTTTAATGTTCTCTGAGCTTCCTGGATTTAGATTTGGTGTCTGTCATTAATTTTGCAAAGTTCTCTACCATTATTATTTCAATATTTCTTCTGCTGTATTCTTTTCTCCTGGTATTCTAATTACACATATACTAAACCTTTTTATATTGTCTCACAATTCTTGGATAATCTGTTTTGTTCTTTTTTATTAGAACTGTTTTTCTCTGAATTTCAGTTTGGTAGATTTCTATCTCCAAGCTCACTGATGCTTTCCTCAGTCTTGTGAAGTCTACTAATGAGTCTAGTAAGGTATTTTTCATTTCTGTCACAATGTTTTTGACTTATTCTTAGAATCTCTCTGCTTACATTACCCATCTACTGTTGCATGTTTTCCACTTTTTCCATTAGAGCCCTTACTGTAATAATCGTAGTTATTTTTAATGTCCTGTATTATAATTTCAACTTCTGTGTCATATCTGATTTGGTTCTGATGATTGTTTTGTCTCTTTACACTGTAGTTTTTCTTGCCTTTTGCATGCCTTGTAATTTCATTGAAAGCTGGGCATCCTGTTCCTTATAATGGGAACTAAGGCCTTTAATGTACTAATTTTTAGTAATCTAGTGAGTAGTTGGGCTGTGTTTAATGTTTGCTGTAGTGATCAATGACAGAGGCTTCAAATTCCTCTAATGCTTTTGGTTTTGTCTCTCCTCTTGACTTTGGGCTTCTCTAAGCACTCCCCTCAGAGAGCATCTGTTTATTGCAGTTTTGAGATATAGTGTCCTGTTATTATACTGGAGCCTTCAGGTCTGATGGTGACATATTGGGGAGTGGGAGAATTCTATAATCTCCAACTAAATCCCAGTATGTTAATACACCGGTCTCTTGGAGCTGTGACCTTCACAAATACTCTCCAGTTGTATAGATCTTCCATCTCCTTACCGCTATCTTTATTCCCTGGCTGTAGCTTTCCTAAACTGTTTTCTTGAAGTACTTCCCTATCAACTATGTTTGTTTTTTTCCCACTTTTGGCTAGGTGATACAGGAAGTCTAGAGAAGACTGGCATGGGAAAAATGCCCTTTTCCAGACCTAATGGGGTTAGGTCTGGAAAAGTCTTTTCCCCTACAGTATAGTCCTGTATTATGGTAAAAGCTCTGAGCATATTTCACAATGACTATATTCTTTCTCTCCTCCTTTGAGAGCCATGAGAGGTCTTTTTTGAGTCTTCATCGTAAGGATCTGGTGGGATTCCTAGAATTGTAGCCCATGAAAGTGTGGTGCCTCCCTAGGACAAGGCCCTGGTGTTTCTCCCTCTCCTGCTAGTCCAGACTTAGCCCCAAGGTCTTTGTCAAAATCATTATTTTAGTGTTCTACCAGCTAATGGATCTAACAACTCTCTTCCTAGTAAGTAAATCTTGACTGTGTCCCTGGTTGAGTCTATTTCTGCAGACTTTAGGGTGGAGGTTTGTCTTACAACTTCAGTTCTCTGACTGGTCCAAGAAAAGCAGGTGATTTTCAGCTTGTTCAGCTTTTCCTTGCTGTAAGGATGGGAGGAACAACTTCGAAGCACTTGACTTGTCTCAGATGAAACCAGAAGTCAGTGTTTGAATTTGTAAGCACAGTATATTCCACTGCATTGTGAATCTCTTAAGGGTGAACATCAAGATAACGTCATATTCACTTTTGTATTCATGTGATGAAACCAAGCATACAGTGAATATTGTATGGATAGCAGGATGGATATATGGAGGTATAGATGGGTGAAGAAATGAAGACTCATAAATTGCTAAAACCTGGGTATGAATCAATAATGGAGAAAAAGTTAAAGGAAATAAGAAGGAGATATAATTTTATTAATTAAGTATATAATATAAGCCTAGGAAACAAATCCAGAATGAAGTGTGACAAGCATTAGAAGGGAGAGCATATTTAGGCAAATTGGAGAGAAATTAAAGGACCTTTCTCTTCACCATGAGTCTAATATCCTTCCATGCCTAGTCTACCCCAGGCTTTCTCAAAGCTTTCATTGGAAACTCTGGTAGATGTCTTTTTTTTAACTCATGCTCTGTATAATAAGACTATTCATTTTATCTAAAATTCAATATAATGTAGCACAACTCAAATTAATGCAAATTAAAGCAAGATACCATTTTTTCCATCAAATGAAGAATGAGGAAATAAATAATAATGCCAAGTGGTTCACAAGTTTACAGGGATACCAACACATTTACAACCTCCTGGTGAGAATTTAAAATTGTATACATTTCTGGAAATTAATTTTGTAGTATACAGAAACACTTTAAAAAGGTTGTGTAACTTTTGACTTCATTACTTATTTCTAAGAACTTGTTCTATGAAATAATGTAGGATTCATTTATCTGTTTTTACTAATATACTTTTTATTTGTTTGAAATATTCCAGAAATTAAGGCACTAATAAGAGAGCAGACCAAAAAAATAAACAAACCAAAAAAAGTTCCAACTCACATAGAGCTCAAATGTTCATTGTAAAAGATTAATACTTAATAACAAACAGATAAAAATGTAAAATGTTAAGTGGTAATTAGTGATGTGCATATAATTAAAACAAAATAAAATGGTATGTAGTGAGTGAACCCTGTTTTATTCTGTGTAGTCAGGTTTTTTAGTTTCTGTGATGTGGTAGCTTTGACCAGAAGATCAACTGAGAGAAGAAAGGGGAATGTTCAGCTCTCCGGAGGAAGAGTGCTGAGCATTTCAGGCAGAGAGAACAGCAATTGCAAAGCCTCAAGGCATGCATATGCTTGGTCTGTTTGAGGAAGGGCAAGGAGCTCTGTGTGCTAGAGCAGGATATGTGAAGGGGAGGAAGACAGAGAAGTAACTAGTGGCTAGATCATGTAGAATTTTTTTTTTAAGGCCAAAGCAAGCAATTTGAACACTGTAATGAGAAATATGAAAAATTATTGGAGGATTTTACTGAGTGACATGACCTGATTTAATAATCACTGTGGAAAAGAGCAGGGCATGAATGGAAACTCATTTAAAATGTTGTTGCAGTGATTCAGCCAGAAGATGATACAAACTTAGGCTGTGGTGGTGATGGCAGAAGTGTGTATTAAATAGGTGTATTCTGGGCTCATACGGTAGAATCATCAGAATGTTCTCCTAGACTGGATGTGATACATGGGAGAAAGATATTGAATACTGAAAATTACAGGCCATTGATGAACATAGGTGCAAGAATCTCCCTCACCTATTTCTTAACTTCTCTGCCCGCTTCCCCCTCTGGCAATCACCTGTTTGTTCTCTGTATCTGTAACTGTTTCTGTTTTGTTAAGTTTGTTCTTTTATTTTGTTGTGATGTTTTTGTCTGGTTTTGGTATCAGGGTGATGCTTGCCTTGTAGAGTGAGTTTTGAAGCCTTCCTGCCTCTGAGATTTTTGTAAATAGTTTGAGGAGGATAGGTGTTAACTCTTCTGTAGATGTTTGGTGGAATTCACCTGTAAAGCTGTCTGGTTCGGGATTTTTGTTCTGGGGGAGTTGTGGGTTCTTTTGTTTTTGTTTTTTTTTTTTGTTTTTCTTTCTACTGATTTAATTTCATTACTGGTAATTAGTATGTTCATACGTTCTATTTCTTCCTGGTTTAGTCTTGGGAGAGTATATATTTTGAGGATGTTTTGTGTTTTTGTGGCATTGGATGTAACTTCTTTTTCACCGTTTCTGATTTTATTGATTCAGGCCCTCTTTTTTTTCTTCATAAGTCTGCTAAAGGTTTACCAATTTTGCTTATCTTTTCTTTTCTTTTTTTTAATTTTATTTATTTATTTATTATATTTTTGGGGGGTACACCAGGTTCAATCATCTGTTTTTATACACATATCCCCATATTCCCTCCCTCCCACGACTCCCCCCCACCCTCCCCGTCCCAGTCCTCTAAGGCATCACCCATCCTCTAGGAATTTTATAGTGTCTGGCCTTACACGTAGGTCTTTAATCCATTTGGAGTTTATTTCTGTGTATGGTGTTAGGAAGTGTTCTAAGTTCATTCTTTTACATGTTGCTGTCCAATTTTCCCAGCACCACTTATTGAAGAGGCTGTCTTTTTTTCCATTGTATATTCGTGCCTCCTTTGTCAAAGATAAGGTGCCCATATGTGTTTGGGCTTACCTCTGAGTTCTCTATTCTATTCCATTGATCTTCCTTTCTATTTTTGTGCCAGTACCATACTGTCTTGATCACTATGGCCTTGTAGTATAGTTTGAAGTCAGGAAGCCTGATTCCACCAACTCCATTTTTCCTTCTCAAGATTGCTTTGGCTATTCGGGGTCTTTTGAGTTTCCATACAAATCGTAAGATTTCTTGCTCTAGTTCTATGAAAAATGCCATTGGTAATTTGATGGGGATTGCATTGAATCTGTAAATTGCTTTGGGTAGTACAGTCATTTTCACTGTTGATTCTTCCAATCCAGGAACATGGTATGTCCCTCCATCTGTTTGTGTCGTCTTTGATTTCTTTCATCAGTGTCTTAAAGTTTTCTGCATACAGATTTTTTGCCTCCTTAGGCAGGTTTATTCCTAGGTATTTTATTCTTTTTGTTGCAGTGGTGAATGGGAGAGTTTCCTTAATTTCTCTTTCAGCTCTTCCGTTGTTAGTGTATAGGAATGCAAGAGATTTCTGTGCATTAATTTTGTATCCTGCTACTTTACTAAACTCATCAATGAGTGCTAGCAGTTTTCTGGTAGAATCTTTAGGGCTTTCTATATATAATATCATGTCATCTGCAAAGAGTGACAATTTTACTTCTTCTTTTCCAATTTGGATTCCTTTGATTTCTTTTTCTTCTCTGATGGCTGTGGCTAAAACTTCCAAAACTATGTTGAATAATAATGGTGAGGGTGGACACCCTTGTCTTGTTCCTGTTCTTAGAGGGAATTCTTCCAGTTTTTCCCCATTGAGAACGATGTTGGCTTTTGGTTTTTCATATATGGCTTTTATTATGTTGAGGTAATTTCCTTCTATGCCCATTTTCTGCAGAGTTTTTATCATAAATGGATGTTGAATTTTGTCAAAAGCTTTTTCTGCATCTATTGAGATGAGCATATGGTTTTTATCCTTCAATTTGTTGATATGATGTGTCACATTGATTGATTTGCGTATATTGAAGAATCCTTGCATGCCAGGGATAAACCCCACTTGATCATGGTGTATGATTTTTTTAATGTGCCGTTGGAGTCTGTTAGCTAGTATTTTGTTGAGGATTTTTGCATCTATATTCGTCAGTGATATTGCTCTGTAATTTTCTTTTTTTGTGCCATCTTTGCCTGGTTTTGGTCTCAGGGTGATGGTGGCCTCGTAGAATGAGTTTGGGAGTGTTCCTCCTTCTGCAATATTTTGGAGGAGTTTGAGAAGGATGGGTGTTAGCTCTTCTCTAAATGTTTGATAGAATTCACCCTGCTTATCTTTTCAAAGAACCATTAATCGTTTCTGTTGTTGTGGTCTCTATTTCATTTATTTCTGCTCTGATCTTTATGATTTATTCCCTTCTATTGACTTAGTGTTTTGTTTGTTCTCTTTTTCTAGTTCTTTAGGTGTAAGGTTAAGTTGAGATTTTTCTGGTTTCATGAGGTAGGCTTATAACTGCTTTTGCCATGTCCCATAGATTTTGGATCATTGTGTTTTTTATTTCATTTGCCTTCAGGTATTTTTCTTATTTATTCTTTGATTTCTTCAGTGATCCATTGTGTCATAGCACAAGTGCAGGTTGGAAAAGAATTTCCAGACACATAGCATTTCAGAAGGGAGTGAGTTTATTGGGAACAGAGAGCAGAGTCTAGTGAGGGGCACTGTAAAGACAGCAGGATGACTTCCTGGCAGACCAGGGAGAGCCGATTCTTTCATGGGCTTGCCACCAGTTTTTATACCCTCAAAATGATAAGGTTTCCAACTGAAAGAGTGGCATTAGGTGATTGGACAGGTTGGTATATGTTGGATATTTTACCTAGCAAGGAATTGGAGGGGCTGTTTGGCCAAGGTCAAGAGAGCCCTTGCTGACAGCTGCTGTTGGACTCAGTCCAGGGACTTCTTTTGCTCTGTGTTCTTGCCATAGGGCTCCACATTACCCCCTTTTTTTATTTATGGGCCAAATCTTTGGTCCCTCTATAACCCACTCATAACTAGCCATCTACCTATCCCTGTCTCCGGCCATAGGGACCCAGGTCATTGGGGAAAGGGGCAATGACTGCTCTGGCTTCTTCAGGCTGGACAGAGGCATCATGCGGTCCTGGGTCCCAATGCCCACTCTCTGTCAGGGTGTATTTATAGAGGGAGATGAGAACCTATGGAATGAGATGGCATCGTCCATGTGCCAACTGGCTGGTATCCTTGTAGCACCATCTGGAATTGAATCCTTTGAACCCGTCTGGAAATGAACTTAGATAATGTGTTAATAATGCAGGGGCCAAACAACAAAACTAAGGAACCAGGGGTCAAAACATGAGTAAGAACCAAGTTACATTTGGTAACAATTTTTGATCCTGGTCCAGATAGAGTCAGTGTTTGGGTTATCTGGTCCACAGGAGTGAAGCCTTTGGCATGGTCATATATATTTTTGATATCCTTTTTATTAGCCCAGTGTTCGATGTAGGTGTAACAGACCCAGTTAGAAGTAGTTGGAGAAGAGACAACCTGAACTTTAATAGACAAAATAGATGTTAATTTTTTTTCTCAAGACAATAGGCCTGAGTCCCAGTCTAGAATGGCACTTGGAGGAGACCTGTAGCCAGATAGCCAGTTGTCTAGTTTTTGTCCAAGGAGGTGTTAACTTTTGATGTGGTATTGACACATAAACCAAAGCAGTTGTCATTGTTAATGATTTTAGTGTTTCTCTAGGTATGAGAAGAGGCAAGAATTGAGGTTCATAAAAATCCTTACCTGAAAATATCTAACTATCTGAAGGCCTGTTCTGCCAGTTTTTCCCAGGGCACAGAGTGCAGAATTTCTGATTTCCACCCTGAATCCCTGTCATGAGGTATTGAAGGTCAGCCGTTGCAGCAGCTCCTGATTTAAGTTTTTGCTGAAACAGACAGCAGGTGCCAGTTTCCAGTCAGCAAGCCCCCTTCATGGCCAGAAATTTGACCATGGTTTAGGGGGCATTTCATGACCATTTTGTCCCATGGTGCTAGGAATGCTCATTCCCAAGTCTGGCAAAGATTCCACTGACAGGTCACTCAATGTGCTGTTACTGGACTAGGCTTTGTGAGTAGTCAAAAGCCTGTGGACCACCTGCCTCGTCTCTTAAGGTCCAGGAAAATATTCCCTCTTGTTGTTTCTTCCCATATCTAGAGTTACACCATTACAATCTCATATGGGACTATATACCATCATTTTATCAGAGGTTCAGTCACACATTTGGTAATATAAGAAATAACAATTTTGTAAAACAGTCAAAAAGAAGAAATAATATAGCTGGCATATTAGTATTAGTATTAGTAAGGTCGTAAGTAAGAATTTAAGAACTATTATTAGGTGAAGCCCAGTATACCCCAGGTTGTCTGGCTCAGTCTGTTCTGTACCAGTCCTTATCTTTAAGGGAGATTGTATACATTGGCATTGTCCATAAGGTATTTAGCAACTTTTTTTTAGTGTTACTAGGCTGGTTATCCTTGGCATAGTCTAATTGTTTCTTTAAACTTGAATGACTGGTGTTAATCTCCTGGTTGTAGATTATGGAGCATCTGATCTTTATCCGAAGATGAATTACGAAGTTAGGCTTCAGAAGCGAACTTAGAGTGTCCCTTTAATAACTCAATTAAATCTTGAAACAGTATAATACAACAGCAAGGAGCTATCTGGGAAGTGAGTCTTCATTGTGAGGGCATCAGCCCTACAGCCAGGAAAGATTTTAACTCCTCACCTAAAAAATGAGGTTTGTCAGGGAGCCAGGAAAATCCAAGAAGCTGTTTTGAATTTCCCATAGCCCTGACTGTACTTTACAGTTATTGTTTACACATTTTAAATTTCCTGATTTAGGACTAGACTGTTGTCATGTTACAGGGACATCCGGATGGCAACAATCTGACAATGAGGGGTTAATCTTGAGGAAGCAGAATGAACTTTATATGTGCCATAATCTTCACAGATCATTGTGAAGTAATATTTATTTCACCAGAATAACAAAAGATTTCAAAATCAAATGTAACTCACTTAAAGGCAAAGAAATTCACACAATCTATCATCAGAAGCAGCATTTCAAGAAAACTTTATTTTCTTAACAGAGAGAGAGAATAAACTTTCAGTCTGGTACCAGCTTACTGCTGATAACAAAATTTATGTACCTAATTAATTTAAATTTAATCTTAGAAAGTCCTTTCTATAAATCTTGAAGAGGCATTATTTTTGCAAAGGCATCAGAGTGAAACCACAGCTGTCTCTAGTGACAAAAGACTTAAAAAGGCACATTTAAAATCTGATTACAATGCAATTGATAAAGTAACTTGGTTGCTGTTGTGACATACGACACTTTCAGATAATAACTAGAACTATGACTGATAATGTCTTACTAGGATATTTTAGAATTTTAGAATTTTAGGAACTCCATATTATTTCTAGAATATTTATATTAGTAAACAATTACCATACAATATCAAAAGGGTTTAGAATACTCAGTCAGATAGGATAAAATTTCTCAGTGTGGCACCAAACACATTTATTAATATTTCTAAACCTTTTGTTTCTCTGTGAAAGGAAGCCAATGTTCAGTAATTAATGTTTTAGTATCATGTTTTATTCCTAAAATGTTCACCTAAAGCTCTTATTTCATTTGTATTTTCTTTACTTAAAAGTTTCTTCACATCGAGTTATTTTCACTGCTGACAAATTTTTAACAGATATATTAAAACTAGGCACAGTAAAAGTGTTATACTTAATGTCGATGGCTTTAAAGACATGTCTATGTTCAGCAGATCAACAAAAATTAATACCAGGTATTAATTTAGTATTGCATATTTCCCAGTTCACATGAACCTGAAATTCATTTAGCTTAATTTTTCCTGTATTTGGAATTGCTTGATTTGTAAATGCTTACTTTTCTTTAACCAATTAAATGGAGCTCATTTACAAATCAACACCAGAAATATTATTCAAAGACAAAGAGGCATATACTGAGACACACATACATCCAGACAGACAGATCTCATAGTTTCCTGCTTGAGGTTTAAAATGTATTTTTGCCTCTTTTTTTTTTTTTTTTTTTTTTTTTTTTTGTCTTGTTTCACTAAGCAACCCAAGGCCAAAGTCTCTGGCAAAGTGGACTGTGTTTGTATCCCAAGGACATGATGAGTTAATTTCAGCCTTTCTCATAGGCATATTTTTGTTCTTTCAGGGTCAGAATTTTGGGGGGAAGAAAAAGTATTTTAACAAGCTAGTTTTCTCTAATTGTGTATCTAAGGAGAACTGGTTTTGCAATTTCAAAAAAAGTTTTATTTTAGTCAGTTTCCTCTGGAGTCTAAAGAACATTGTGGCCATTCAGTGTCAAAAATCATCTTTCTTTTTTGTAGTCATAGTTTCACAGCTAAAATATAGACCAAATAGTGCTCAGATTGGCCCTAATAACAGAAGCAAACTGGCTGATAAAATGTTGTCCTAGCAGGCTGGGGGTTGATGGGATGGTGGACAGGAGATGTTGAGTAGAGAGTCATCTAGGAGATCAGATGAAGAGGGAGACAGAGGGGTTGGGGGGGGACAAGGCAGCAATAGAAGGACACATGCGGCATGAGTCCCTCAGATCCAGATTCTGAGTAAAGGCCATAAAAGTCTGAACATAAGGAACCTCTGAGTCCTTCCCTTGCTTTCAACAAAAGAGATCAAGCTGGAGAATTTAGTGTGCCTTTAAGAGGCCATCATTCTTGGTCCCCCAGTTTATATTGGGGCCAAGCCATGTTACAAAAGAAAATGAGAGCTTCCTACATGGCGCAGTGTTTGAGAATCTGCCTGCCAATGCAGGGGCCACGGGTTCGATCCCTGCTCCAGGAAGATCCCACATGCTGTGGAGCAACTAAACCCATGTGCCACAACTACTGAGCCTGTGTTTTAGAGCCCATGAGCCACAATTGTTGAGCCCATGTGCTGCAACTACTGAAGCCCACGTTCCTAGAGCCCGTGCTCCACAATAAGAGCAGCCACGGCAATGAGGAGCCCGTGCACCGCAACTAAGAGTAGCCCCCACTCGACGCAACTAAAAAGAAAGCGTGTGCACAGCAAGACCCAACACAGCCAATAAAACAAACAAACAAATAAATAAATAAATAAATAAATTTATAAAGAAAAAGAAAATGAGCCTCTTCTTTTTGAGATTGTCAGGGTCAAATTTCTTCTAGTTCCTGAGAATACAGCCAAGAGGTGAGCCTGAAGTAGGCTCCTGAGACATACCAGAACCCATCCTTAGCCTATATGCCATAGAATGGGGGAACTGAAAGTCACCAGCTGACAGAAAGGTGTCCCTTTTGTCCCAATGATCCCTCTGTGTGACTAAGGCACAAAAAATGGGCTGACCATCCCAATACATGTGTCTGACTGTGAGAGGTGACCCCCTGAGCATGCTTCAAAGGCATAAACCATGTGTCAAAGGCACTATGTGTCTCAGACAGGGAAAGACAGAAAAGATTCTTGAGAAACAACCCAGAGACTCACTGTTTAGCGATTCCCTGAAACTTGAGAAGGCATTCCTGAGATTACTCAGAGGCAACACTTAGCCTCCTATAATTCAATCTGGACTGAGGGGGAAAAGAAAGGTGAAAGTAACAAAGAAGACAGGCTAAAGAATCCACCTCATAATCCTGCCAGGAAAGCAGTGGCCAAGGGAAGGGGGCTCAGTGTTTTGCTTGAACCAATGTGTGCCTCACGTTGCACTGAAGTTGTCTTGCGGGGCAGACGCTTTAACAGCCTGGTCTATTCTGTGACCCCTTTATCCTTTCATGGGAGTCTTCAAGTGGCAGGTGCCCTAATGGCTTTTAAATGCCTGACCCGTGCCCACACAGTGTCAACTGGCCTAGTCCTCAGTTAGAAGGAAGACAGAGAGACCCTCACTTGTTCTGGGCAGCAGTTACTGGGATGAAGCAAGCTGTGGAATCTTCAGAACACACCAGGGTGTGGCCCTGGCCAGAGTTCCTTCATTGCTTTCACAGCCATCTGCCTGTTCACAGAGGGTCCTAAGGAATGAGGAGAGAAGTTGGAGAAGGAGGTCCCCCCAGGAGAGAGAGTCTCCGTATGGGCCACCAAAATGTTGTGGCACAAGCACATGTTGGAAAAGAGTTTCCAGACACATAGCATTTCAGAAGAGAGTAAGCTTCTTGGGAACAAAGAGCAGAGTCTAGTGAGGGGTGCTGTAAAGACAGTGGGACGACTTCCTGGCAGACCAGGGAGAGCCAACCCTTTCGTGGGCTTGCAGCCAATTTTTTTACCCTCAAAATGATAAGGTTTCCAACTGGAAGGGTGGCATTAGGTGATTGGTCAGGTTGGTATATGTTGGATATTTTACCTAGTAAGGAGTTGGCGTGGGGGGCTGTTTGGCCAAGGTCAAGAGAGCCCTTGCTGACAGCGGCTATTGGACTTAGTCTAGAGACTTCATTTGTTCTGTATCCTTGCCATAGGGCTCCACACATTGGTTGTTTAATAGCATATTTTTTAGCATCCACGTTTATGTTTTTGCAGTTTTTCTTATAGTTGATTTCTACTCTCATACTGTTGTGGTCACAAAAGATACTTGATACAATTTCAGTTTTCTTAAATTTTCTGAAACTTGTTTTATGGCCTAGCATGTGATCTACCCTGGAGAGTGTTCCATGTGCACGTGAAAAGTGTGTATTCTGCTGCTTTTGGATAGAATGTTCTATATAGATCTATTAAGTCCTTTTATTCTAATGTGTCATTTTAGGCCAATGTTTCCTTATTGATTTTCTATCTGGATTATCTGTCTATTAATGTACATAGGGTGCTAAAGTCCCCTAATTTTATTGTGTTCCTGTTAATTTCTCCCTTTGTTTTATGCATTTAGGTGCTCCTATGTTGGTTACATATATATTTCCATTTGTTACATCTTCTTGGATTGATCCCTTGATCGTTATGTAATGTCCTTCTTTGTCTCTTGTTACAGTCTTTGTTTTAAAGACTATTTCTTCTGATATTAGTATCATTACCCTGGCTTTCTTTTGATACCCATTTGGGTGGGATAACTTTTTACATCCCTTCACTTTCTGTTGGGATGTGTATCTTTAGATCTGAAGTGAGTTGCTTGTAGGTAGCGTATATATGCATATGTATTCATTCAGCCACTGTATGTCTTTTCACTGCAGCATTTAGTCCACTTACATTTAAAGTAATTATGGATATTTTATTGCCATTTTATTCATTGTTTTTAAGTTGGGTTTTTTGGTTGTTGTTCTTTTTCCCTCCCCTCTTCTTGTTGTTCTCTTCTCTTATGATTTGATGACTTTCCTTAGTGTTATGTTTGGATTGCTTTCTTTTTTCTATGTGTGTACATAATACAGATCTTTGGTTTGTGGTTACAATGAGGTTTATATAGAGTCATATATACATAATCATATATATATAAATTTTAAGTTGATGATCTCTAAAGTTAAAACACATTTTAACAGACCTGCATTTTTACTCCCTCTCCCCATATATACTGTTTTTGACATCATATTTTTCATCTTATTGTTTTGTGTATCCCTTAACTACCTATTCTGGGTATAGATGATTCTACTAATTTTGTCATTAATCTTCCTACTGGATTTATATGTGATTGATTTAGTACCTTTATATTTACCTTTACCAGTGAGGTTTTTCCTTTCTTAATTTTCATATTTCTAGTTGTCACCTTAGAGAAGGTGACTTTTTTCTTTCATTTAGAGAAGGTCTTTTTCTCTTAGAGAAGTTCCCTTAACATTTCTTCTAAGGTTGGTTTGGTAGTGATGATCTCTTAGTTTTTGCTTGTCTGTAAAGCTTTTGTCTCTCCTTCAAATCCGAATGGAAGGCTTGTCAGAAGAGTATATTCTTGGTTTCCCTTTCTTCACTTTAAATATATGGTGCCATTCCTTAAGAAATTTTAGCAGAATCTCTGCTAAAAATTCATCTGATAGCCTTGTGGGAGTTCCCTTGTACATAACTTGTTGCTTTTCCCTTGCTACTTTTATTCTCTCTTTATCTTTATTTTTTGCCATTTTAATTATAGTGTGCCTTGGTGTGGTTCTCTTTGGCTTGATCCTGTTTGGGAGTTTCTGTGCTTCCTGGGCATGGATGTCTGTTTCCTTTTCAAGGTTAGGAAAGTTTTCAGCTATTATGACTTTAAATCTGTTCCTTTCTCTCTCTCTTCTCCCCCTGGAAACCCCTATAATGAGAATGTCAGTATGCTAGATATTGTCTCATAAGTCTTTTAAACTGTCTTCATTTCTTTTTAGTTTTTTCTTTTTTCTGTTCAGCTTGAATATCTGTCTTCCAGCTTGCTGATCTGTTCCTTTCTATCATCTAATTGACTGTTCATTCCTTCTAGTGTATTTTGCATTGCAGTTATTGTATTATTCATCTCTGTTTGGTTCTTCTTATTTTCTAACTCTTTATTAAAAACTTTTGACTTCTCACTCTGTTTATTCAATCTTTTCTCAAGTTCTTTGAAAGTATTTACAATCACTACCTTCAACTTTTTATCTGGTAGATTGCTTATCTCCACTTCACTTAGTTCTTCTGGGGTTTTATATTGTTCCTTCGTTTGGAACATATTCCTCTGTCACTTCATTTTGTCTAACTTTATATTTTTGTGTATTTGGTAGGTTGATTACATTTCCCAACCTCAGAGAAGTCACATTTTGTAGGAGACATCCTCTGTGTCCCAGCAATGCACTCCTCTCTGGTCACCAGCTCTATATGCCCTAGGGGTGCCCCCTATTTGGGCTGTATGAGTCCTTCTGTTGTAATGGGCTGACTACTGTGAGTGGTCTGGTGAGCATGGCTGGCACTGGTCTGATTGGTTGCCAGGGCCTGCCTTGTGCACAGGCTGCCAGCCACTGATTTAATGGGCCAGGTCACGAGGCTGCTGGCTCCAGGACCCTGGTTGAGTACCAAGGCTAGCGTTAGCCAACTGGTAGGTGGAACCAGGTTCTAGAGTGGGTAGTTGCATGGCTGGGTGTACCGGATCTAGTGCTGATCTGCTTGATGGTGGGGCCAGTTCCTGACACAGCTGGCTGTGGGATTCAAGATGTCCCAAAGCTGGTGTTGGCCCATTGGTGAGAGAGTCTGGATCCCAGTATGGCTGGGGTTCCAAGATGTCTTGGAACTGGTCTTGGGCTGCTGTTGAGCACATCCAGGACCCAGGGAGTCTCAAGGCAGGGATAGTGCCAGCCCACTAGAGTGTAAAGCTGGGTCCTGAGGTCCTGGAATTTTTTTGCCCACTGGTGGTACTGGGCCCCAGGGGTCCTAGGTCTAGTGCTTACCCACTATGGGTGATGCTGGTCCTGGGACTAGTGCCAACACACTGGTGGACAGAGCCAGGTCCCAGGGTCTTTGGCTGCAGAGCCCTGGAGGTCCTGGGGCTAGGGCTAGTGCTTTGGTGTGAAGGGCCAAGTCCTGGGACCTCTGGTCAACATGGCTGGGTCTTGGGATGGCTGTGGATTTAAGAGGCCTTAAGGCAGCAGGCCTGCTTGCTTGGTGGGGCGGTGTCTCTGCCTGGCTAGTTGCTTGAACTGAGGTGTCCCAGTTCTGGTGCAGACAGTCCAGTGGGAGGGGTTGGTGCTGGTACTAATTACCTAGAAGGAGGATTCTAAAATAGGACTTACCAGCACCAGTGTCCATGTGGTAGAACAAGTTCGCCAAATGGCTGCCACCATTGTCTGTGTCCCTGGGGTGACCTCTAGTTCCCTTCTTCCTCTCCAGGAAGCTCACCAATATCAGCAGGTGGGTCTGACCCAGGCTCCTGTCAAATTACTGCTTCTGCCCCGGGTCTAGAGCATGTGACATTTGTGTGCACCCTTTAAGAGTGAGTTCCCTATTTCCCACAGCCCTCTGGCTCTCCCGAGAGTAAGCCCCACGGGCCTTCAAAGTTAAATACTCTGGGGCTTTTCTTCCCAATGCCAGCTCCTGGGCTGGGGGACCCAATGTGTAACTTAGACCACTGGCTCCTTGAGCAGAGCCTCTACAGCTGTAATTATCATGCCATTTGTGGGTAGCCCACCCAGGGGTGTGGGTCTTGACTACACTGGGTCTCTGCCCCTCCTACTTATCTTATTGTGGTTCCTTCTTTATATCTCTAGTTTCAGAACCTGTTTTTTGCTAGTATTCCAGTTTTTCTCATCAATAGTTTCTCTGTAAATAGTTGTAATTTGGGTGTGCCCATGGGAGGAGGTGAGCTCAGGGTCCTTCTACTCCTGCCATCTTGGCTCCTCCTCTAGAATTTCCTGATTTGAATTCTAGCATCAGTCTTCTACGCTACACACTTTATTGGAAGAATTTTATGAAGCCATATACATTTTAAAGGCTGATTGTTTTTAATGCTTTAAAAAATCTGGTATTTATAAATTCTTAACTTATTGTGCAAAAATAGAAAATACAAGTAATTATGTTTCTGAAACTGCCTTATTGTTAGTATTATGCAGTAGTCATAGTTTCAATATTTAAAATTAAAATTGTTGATGGAAGGTTGTGCTGATTTTAAAACAGCAAAAAGAAAAATTATTTTAATGTCTCATTTTAATGAATTTATTTCCTCTAGTCTCCAAACACTTTCTTTGCAAAAGAGTATCTCTATTGATTAGATCCATGGGAAATATTGTGTATTAGAATTCTAGATGTCACTTATTACCAGGTTAACTGGTTTCCAACACACACATTAACCAATATATATATATAGACACAGAGACAGGAAAGAAAACTGATAAGTACATGTACTTATGCAAACTGGAATTTTTTGCTGTGAATGTTGCAATGATTTTTTTAAGCTCTTCTATGCAGTATAATTGCTTTACACTGTTGTGCCAGTTTCTGCTGTGCAACAAAGTGAATCAGCTATATTTATACATATATACCCAGATCCCCTCCCTCCCACGACTCCTTCCCACCCTCCCTATCCCACCCCTCTAAGTCGTCACTCACCATCGAGTTGATCTCCCTGTGTTATGCAGCAGCTTCCCACTAGCTATGTATTTTGCATTTGGTAGTGTATATATGACAATGTACTCTCTTCACTTCATCCCAGCTTCCCCTTCGCCCCCCGCCCCGTGTCCTCAATTCTGTTCTCTACATTTGCATCTTTATTCTTGCCCTGTCACTGGGTTCATCAGTACCATTTTTTAAGACTCCATATATATGAGTTAGCATATGGTATTTGTTTTTCTTTTTGGAATATACTCAACCATAAAAAGGAATGAAATTGAGTTATTTGTAGTGAGGTGAATGGACCTAGAGTCTGTCCTACAGAGCGAGGGAAGCAATGATTATTTAAAGAGTAGCTGACAGCAGTCCCAATATCCCACACTACACCCCCATTTGAAGCAATGATTTCTGCAAAATACAGATGAAAGTAAATTTTATCTTGTTTTGTTTAGAAATTTCATAATTGTGACTGTTTCCATGATCAAGGGTATAGCTTTGAAATTAGTTTTATACCTCATTATGGTTTAAATATCATTAAGGAATAGGGATTTTAAAAAAGCAATACCATGAGCACGTAATATCAGAAGACTATGTGACTTATTCTTTAGGAATGACATTTGATTTCCAAACCAAATGCATTTAGGGCATTCTGCCACATGGCATGAGTTACTGGATATTCCTGTATAATGTGTACATTTTTACAACTAGTTTTTGAAACTATATAGATAGAACATACATTAATCCAGTTTTTATCTATTTGGAATAAGTGTTACATTTGCTCTGTGCACACATGACTCTTAATTTACCATAGGATTGAGTTTTAAGCAAGTGAAATTCAAACATGCTATTGTATTTCATATTATGCATTTTAAATTTCTTGGAGTTATAGGGGAAGGCACAATGGCAAGAATATGTGAGGAAGAAAGAAAAAAAAGCTATTTCCATTTGACACAAAGAGACAAAGATGTCAGCATCTCTGCCACAACTTCCAGCTTGAGTGTTGATTACACACCATGTCATAAAATCACAGTTGGAAATAATTAAATTCCTACTTTAAGTTCCAGAGAAATGAGATGAGTTACTTAAGATATGCAGTCACAGAAACTAAACTAGGATTAGAATTCAAATCCCATGACTTGCAGTTGAGCATGTTTTTCTGTGACATGCACGCATGCTTGTTAAGTAGCATGTGCTGTCTTCGATTTGAGGCAACATAAGCTACAAAAATTCCCTGTCTTTTTTTAAATTGAAGTATTGTTGATTGACAATATTTTATTAGTTTCAGATGTACAGCAAGCTGATTCAATTTTATATATATATTCTTTTTCAGATTCTTTTCCCTTATAGGTTATCACAAAATATTAAGTATGGTTTTCTGTGCTATGAAGTAGGTCCTTTGTGGTTATCTATTTTATATATAGTAGTCGCTATCTTTTTTTTTTTGAATTTTATAAATGTATTTATTTATTTATTTATTTATTTATTTATTTATTTATTTGCTGTGTTGGGTCTTCATTGCTGCACACAGGCTTTGTCTAGTTGTAGAGAGTGGGGGCTACTCTTCGCTTGGTGCATGGGCTCCTCATTGCCGTGGCTTCTCTTGTTGCAGAGCATGGGCTCTAGGCACGTGGGCTTCAGTAGTTGCAGCACACAGGCTCACTAGTTGTGGTTCACGGGCTCTAAAGTGCAGGCTCAATAGCTGTGGCACACGGGCTTAGTTGCTCCACAGTATGTGGGATCTTCCCAGAGCAGGGATCGAACCCATGTGCCCTGCATTGGCAGGGGTATTCTTAACCACTGCACCACCTAGGAAGTCCCCCTATCTATTAAATTTATTTCAATATCTTTCTTTCCTTCCAACTCATTCAGCCACACTAACTGATGGAAATTTTGCAGAATGTATAGTGAATTTTAGAGGGAATGTTGCTTTCCATTGTAATTTATTATTGCCTTGGCTCTTGTGATTGTTGTAGTCTCCTTACACTATTCTTGAATAAATTCAATGTGAGTTTGCTCTCATCTGAATACTATTCTAGCACCTAATCACACATATAAATAAAATAGAATTTTGTTGAAGTGCAGCTTATTTTATACAATGATGTAACTGCCAGTTCTACAGAAAGATATACTGTATCAGTGAAATGAACATGCTGATATCATATAGTTACCAGATAACATAGATCTTAAACCAATTCTCCACGCCAAAATATCACATAGATCTTTCTCTCTCTTTTTAAAAATTTCAGCATTGCTCTTCATATTGAAATAATTTCTTAAGGTGTCATACTTACTGATGCTAGGGAACTATTCTGCCCTGTGTGTGTGTGTTAAGGGCCATTGATGTATGATCCTATTCCTTGCAGTACCAGTTTTTTAATGAGTTAGTTTTTTTGAGTCCTGGGGAAATATTAGACTTCCTTAAGAAGTCCTCTCCCTTCTGACTGCTGTCCCTGTGCTTCCTCTGTCACTGTTATTTTTCAGCATTGCCAAGCTCAGTGTGTTCTCGTATCAGTCCTCCCCACCCTCTCCTGAATCGGGGGAAGTTCTCACTGATCTGTTGCATTTTCATATTTCAGATTGTAACCCCGGTGTGCAGAATATGTTACCTTTGGAAATCTTTCCCTATAACTATGATACCAAATCTCTAGGATTTGGGTAGTGTTCTTTGCTGCCTAGGAAGACGTGTAAGTGTATTCCAGGTCATACTCATCATCTGTACACTAAAGGTCCCAGTGTGATCCCCTGGCAGACTTTTTTAATTTATTTATTTTGCATTTTTATTTTTTTATTGTATTTTTCTTTTTTATAAGTTTATATATTTATTTATTTATTTATTTATTGACTGTGTTGGGTCTTCGTTGCTGCACACGGGCTTTCTCTAGTTGTGGCGAGCGGGGGCTACTCTTCCTTGTGGCACACGGTCTCCTCATTGCCGTGGCTGCTCTCGTTGTGGAACATGGACTCTAGGTGCCTGGGCTTCAGTAGTTGTGGCACACAGGCTCAATAGTTGTGGCCCACGGGCTCTAGAGCGCAGTCTCAATAGTTGAGGCACACAGGCTTAGTTGCTCCGTGGCATGTGGGATCTTCCTGGAGCAGGGATCGAACCTGTATTCCCTGTATTGGGCAGGTGGATTCTTAACCACTGAGCCACCTAAGAAGTCCCCCCTGGCCGACTTTAAATAGTGTTCAGCTGGAAGTGTTTAACATGATCTGGAAGCCTGGATCAATACCAGCTACTGGTTCCCCCACTGCCTTTTGCACTAGACTGAGTGCTGTTGAATGTGTCCTTTCATAATGTCAACTAACTGATAACAACTCACAGTTTGGGAGCACGTCTATGTGGCTGGCCTTATTTTAAATGCATTGCACATTTATCTCAATTGATCCTCACAACAAACTTTTAACATCAGCATTTTATTATCTTCATTTTACAGATGAGGACACTGAGGCCCAGAGAATGTGAGTCTTCTGCCCCAGTCACACAGCCAGCACATGAGGGAGTCAGGATTTGAACCCAAGCAGCTGGCTTGCACATCCTAGCTCCTTCATCCCATACTGTGCTCCTTTGTTTGGAAATATTATTTACTTGTATTAATTACCTAGTGTAATCTTCAAAGTTGATATAAATTATGCTTCTGTTTTTATTTCTCCCAAATAGAATCTATTTTATTTTCTCTAATCTATTTTACCATATTATACACTTCTAAATCTTGATTTGTGATTGCTAAAAAGCAAGTGGCACTTCATTTTTCTATGTGGAAATGATTTTTTTTTTTAAAAAGAGGAGAGTCCCAATACTTGCTTCTTTCACTAACTCTTACTATTGAGAAGATAGACTTACCTCAGACATTCCTAACTATAGTAATAGTTCACTTTTATTTGACCAGGTTGGAGAAAAAAATCTTCTGCATATGTGATTTTTCCACATGATTAATCTTACCTTGCAAATGCCTATTCTAAGAAAGTATAATATTTTTAAATATTTCTATAATGACCACTTCCCTGTCTTCTTAAACAGAGAATAACAAGTTTAACAAAGTCTTTCCTTTATGACTCAGAATCATCATGATGAATGTCTGTTATTTTACTATTTAATAACTTACCTCTGTCTCCTTTTTAGTTTTTATTTCCTTGATGTCATATCATCCACTGTCATTTTTTTCTATTTTGAGTGGATTTCCTTCTAAAATATTTCTCCCCATACACTAATCATATTTGCTACATTACGTATCCTATGTTGATAATGAAACAATCACATTTGCTAATATATACACATAAAATAAAAGTAAAAATGCATGATAGGAATAAAAATATAAGATTTAGTGAAATTTTTTATTATTATTTTCTTGACTCAGAGGCGTTGTTCCACTGCTCCAAAATTATAGTGTATATTTTGGAGATGCTGAGACTGCCAGCAGTGGGATCCCTGGATAAAGAAGATATTACTAAGTTCTGAAAATATTTTATAAATACGGAACTGAATATAGAAATATATATTTCTACATATGAAAATATAAAACTGAACAACACAAGCCTCTTTTATAGTATACTTTTTATCCTATTAACTTTTTGAAATAGTTTTGGTTCAAAAGCAAATTACACCATGCAGAATTCCTTTTGCTTTTAAAGGATTTTGATACTTCTGTTGTTTAAGGGTCTGAGGTGAAGTAATGTGATGAGTATATCAGGCTTAACAAAGTTACACTATGCTGTTCACATAGCAACAGTTGTTTAGAGATGCATTTTTACTTCTCACTTTGTTCATGGCTTGAATATCCAAATGAAAAATAACCTGGAATCTTATGGTAAGTTTGTTGTTGAACTTTCTTTAGCTGTGTGGGTGATGTGGATGACACATGTACAAGACAATTCATTAGTAATTATTTTGCTTAGAAGCATAATGTTGTGGAGCCATCTGGTATGCCATTATTGGGAGGGTGATCTTGATAGATTACCCATTAAATTCTTTCCACAGTTAGTTCCAAGACTGCCAGTGGTCTTCCAGATTCTTATTAGATTAAGGCTCTGCTGAGACTCAGGAGCAGCTGGATCATGGGGAAATGCAGCTGCATGTTTATTCCTAACAATACACCTTGAGAAAACTATCCCAAGCCCACTCTAGGATCTCTTAGTGGCATTTATGCCATTTTTATCACTGTTAGCTTTGCCCCTGTAAAACACCTAGCACAGTGTTTTATAAAATAACTTATAACTATTTTGAAAAGATATTGTGAACATCTACATTATCTTGGCAGAGCTTAACAAGCTGCTCATCAACACAGCACAAACTAACTAGTATTGTTTTGTGTAGTATTTGTTTTTCATATTCCATATGTGTTATTTATTCATAAATTTACTTATTCACTCATTCAGCAAATATTGATTCAATAGCTACTTTTGCTATTGGTATGCTAAATGTCAAGCTTATAGTCTTAAATGAGGCAGAAAATTCACCCTGACGCCCTGATTTTTCATCCTGTTCCAAAGTCATGTTCCCTAGGAGGTCCTGTGACAGAACATATACTTCTCTAATCTCAGTCTCTCTAGGTTACTATTTGACCAATGACTTTGAAATCATTTTATAAGATTTGTTAGAAATTCAGTCCTCTTAAATATTAAGTTAAATAGTTTGATTTGACCTCTACATTGAACTATGTGTGGGCCAGGTAGAAATTAAATTTTGACCTTATTGATGCCCCCACAACTGTAAATCTGTTGAATTCAAGGCATTTTAAAAACCTATAAAGACAAATTTTCTTTATTAATAAAATTATGGAGCATGAGAATCTCTTGGAGGGTTGCAAAATGAGAATATATATCATTAAACCAAACAAAAAATGGAGTGTTGTACCTCAAAAAGCAGAGGTTGAGATTACTTCCTAATTCACTATTCTCTTCAACAAGCATCTATGCAGGCCTAATTATGGTAGTGTTATGTGAAGAAAACCTGCAGACATTTATCTTGCCCTCTAGAAATGTATAATTTATCATGTAATTAGTATCTATTGAATACAGAAAGGTAAGAACTTGCTTTTGTTCATTTGTTTCCAATTTTCTTTTCTGCAGCTTCCCTGTGTTTACTTTCATATGTCTTTCTAATCCTTATCGACATATTAGCACCTAACTGTTTTTTTGATATTTCTTTGTTTTATTTTAGTCACACTCTTTCCTATGCCTAAAGTTCAGAAGCCCTTTACTATTAGCCTTTCTGGGCATCTGTTTTCCTTTCTTGCATCTATACTCTGAAAATTTCCTCTTGTGCCATAATTCAATGTATCTTTCTGGAAAGTAGTGCTAAAAATATTTTCCTAGGCCACAGACTGCTGGAATAAAATGAATAAAGAAGGTTATAACAAGATAGGTGGGCCATCTGACTTTGAAATCCCCAAACAGATGTAATACATTGCTCTGCCTAGTGCTACCACACAGGAGCACCCAGGGATTCTGAACTTGACCACGGCTGTAAGCACCTGCTCATTATTATAGGCCAGCATTCTTCATAGGTCCTCTTGCCATTTCAATTTTATAAATAATCCACAAAAAGAAAATGTAACTGGTTGATGCAATTTAGGACTGCCAATTCCCCTCACTCAGCCTAGTTGAAGGCAAATTTATGGAAGTGGATTTCCTGAAAGTATTTTGGAGAAAAATAAAAATCATTCAGTGTGTAAATGATGAAGCACAATAGCTACCATCTATTGAGTATCTACTATGAACAGGGTACTATTCCAACTTCTTCTTTATATATATATTCTTATTTGATTTTCATACCAGCTCTGCAAGTTGGGTTTATTACTTTTATTAATGGCTAGGAGAGGCACAGAGAATTTAAGTAACAAAAACTAGTGAGTGTCTCCAAAGGTCTTGTTCTTCCCACGATATCACACTACCTCCTGAGCTTTAATAAGAATCACATAATATGTGGGTATATATTTATAAGCAGCATAGACTTTGAGAAGGTCTTGACTTTCAACTAAAAAGATGCATAAATGATGAAAAAATTCGTCCTTTGTAGAAAAAGAATATTCTATGCAGGGAGGGACTTGAGTGAGAGTGTGAACAAGATGACTGGGACACTTAATAACAGTCTTCCAGACAGATGGAAAAGAGGATGATTGGCAGTTGTTCTTTATTATTGACAAGATCAGTGGAGTGGAGGCCAGAAGTAGAAGAAGTTACCAATTAAAATATTTGCAAGATGCTAGATAATAATTAAAAGGGGCACGATAGTACCCCATTACAGGTAAAATTTCACAATTATTTTTATTATTAGCCAATATAGGCATGGGAGAGAGGGGAAAAAGAGGGTTCTTATGCTTAGGTGGGCCATACATAGCAAGCAGTTTAATGACTCAGTGCTAGCTGAAGCGTCAAAGTTACCTGTGATGGACAGCTGGAGATAGAGACAGATCCACATAGTCCTGGAAATTCTGTAAGAATCCTTGAGTTAAAGAACCATTTTAGCTATTTACCTAAAAATAGAAATCTGTAAATTGCACATAGAGATACACCACCAGATTAATAATCTAATTTTTAAATTTTTCTATATACATGTATGCTTAATGTTGGACTAAAAAGCTATCTTGAATAGTTCCATATTTTCTAGGCTTCAAGTTAGCAAACTTTATGTTGTCCGTGCACAAATGCAGTGGTAAATCTACTGATCACATTTTATTAACCCTTTTATTGGAAGAAACTGTTGGCTGCTATAGAAAGAGTGTGTTACAGTATTATGTTCCAACTATTTCCCAAACTGCTGGGAAAATGTAATGTTTTCATTGTCATATAAATCTCTACATAGTCCACATCTAGAATACTGCACATAGAGTCATAAAAGTCATAAAAGCAGAAGTAGTAAAAGCAGCCTGGCCAACCACAGACTGCAGGCTCACTTAGTGCAGCATAAATTGTTCTAGATGCCTTAACATTGCCTGTTAACATTACGTAGGGATGATCCATATCATTAGAAAACTTGCTGATAGTACTTGATATCCATGTTACAGGGCAGGGGGTGGTGCAAGGGAGAACACTGTTTAAAGTTTAAAGTGCTATATAAATGCCAAATAGCATTGTTTGTGGAAGAATATTAACATATACCAAAATATGTCGCATCTATAAAATGAAGAAACCAAATTCTGTGATTTCAGAAAAACCTTCAGTTTCAATGTTCCATACCTTTATGTTCTCATGGGCTGGTTGCCATGCACTGTTGGTCATTGCACAGTCACTACGGGGAAGCAGAGCCATCTTAGTACCTTATGTGAAAGAGCTGAAAGAAGAAGAAATACAAAGACAGGCTTTTCAGGATACTGAGAATTCCAATGCAAGAATGTGCTCAAAAGGAACAAGATAAAATTCTACATGCCTATAAATCAACAGTTTTAAAGAGAGCTTTTATATGTGTTTGTTTGTTTGTTTTCATGAAACAGTGGAGGCACTCCATTTGGGAACCCTAATGGCTGCCCATGGCTACTTCTTTCCAATCTCCGATCATGTCCTCACACTCAAGGATGATGGCACCTTTTACCGGTTCCAGGTAAGTTTAATAAAAATATTCTTTAACAGTAAAATACAAGTCTGCATTCTCATTGTATTTACAGAAATTTTTAAACTTATAACTTATTTTACTTTGACTTGACCTAGTTAGACTCTAATTAATTAATGATTTGTGAAAGCTAAATTGTGTGATGATTGAATTTATATTTTATACAAAAAGTTTGAGAAAAATGCAGAGAATGGAATTCAGGAAGAAGGAGAGTTTATCTGCAAGTTCATTTATTTGCTAGGAAGGAAGTTGTGAGATGTAACTAAATTTGTTATACTCTGGACCCTGCGTGATCCAGAACCATCTACAGCCCAAGCAAACAGTCATGGGAACGCTTGAAGCTCCAGAATAGAAGTTAGCTAATAAATACATATCCTCTGCATGTCTGAGACCTTCTACAAGTCTGTGAAGACTGACATGCATGATGCTTTGCATGCATATACTCATCTGAGACAGGAGGCCACCTTAGATAACTTATAAGCTGACAAGAGACATTCTCGGTCATTTTCAAATGAAATGCCTGTAAAGAATAATCTTTCATGAAATGATTGTGGACTCTAATTTCGGTCACTGAGCATTCAGTTGACACTTGAGTTTACAGTGATATACCTGAAGTGTATTCTACATTTCATTAGACATTATAGTTCATTAGTAACTGATTAGTGAGTTCCAGCCTGTAAAATTAAGGCATATATAATGCCAGAGTTCAAACTGTAGCTCTAGGTATTTTCAGAGGATTCTCCCCGTTGTCCAACTTTTAGACTTTGGAGAATTCTTCTCACTAGCTCTGAACTATTAGCTGTTCTATATCTAAATAAGTGACTTGGGTGCCTAACAACTTGCTTGGGGAAACTGAGAACAGAAGAAATACGTTTTAAAAAATTGTTCTCAAAGATCATTGTCTTCCAAGAACACTCACTGCTACTTCCTTAGGACACCTCTATCCAAGGCAAATAATTATAGGACTTTCTGTACTGAATTGCTAGGAAATAAACAATCTCCTGAAGTTGTGATAATGACCTAAGTATTCAAGCAATTAGTTGAATCACTTAATTTTAAAAGGCTTTAAAATAATGAAACTTTATCCTTTATACAGTTAAATTTAAAGTATGATAGCTTAAAACAGCTTATTCTTAAGTTAGAGTAACTTGTAGTCCTAAGGTTAGCATTTCAGTAAATAAAAATTATTAGTGATTAGCAAACAAATTATGTACATGTTACTAACACTTTTTGATTTTTTAAAATCAGGTACTTTGGTATTGCAGGATTACATTTTCCTTAAAATCTTATTTTCTTATACAAGTTTTTCATATACAGACTATAAGTAAACATTAGGCCTAAAAAATTCTTACAAATTCTAAATGAAAGTTTTTTTTAACAAAAATGCCAACTTTTATCCATCTTCACTATCAATATTACAAGTAAAATCATCTATGTATAAAATAATATATCTATAAGGGAAACATTGAATATAGTCTATCTCTTGACAATTATCTAATTCAAAAATTTCCCTCAAAACAAACTAGCTAAGGCATGACCCAAAGTTAGTGGTGATGTCTTGAATCAGTAAAATTTACAACCTTTAATTCTGCTCTTATCATTCCCAAACTGAAGCTAGTAGGCAGACAAGGTTTCAGTGTCATGCTCGTGGGTCAAAGATGAGCAAAGCTGGGAATGGACCACCTTGCATTCCAGAGAAAAGGAGACTATTTTAGAGCTTTACAATGAAGCAAGGGAATGGGTGCAAATGATAAACTGATTACATCACTACTAGGTATAGGCAGAAGATTATCAAGTTCAGTATGTCTAAATAGATGACAGATGATAGATAATCTTTTAAATTATATGAATTAATGTTAAATATTAAATGTTAAATATTTTAATGACATATCCACATGCAAAATAGAATATAAATATGACATATTTGTAAATCTAATAACCATACAATCTAAAAGCCAAGATTTTAAAAACAAAAGAAACCCCAGAAAAGTCAGGGATAATTTAATTCCTGCTATAGTGTCTACCAAGGCATTAATTAGTCTATATTTGAACAGCTCTAATAATAGAAAACACGTTATTGTTCCAGGTGTTTTCTTCCATTTTTGCATTGGTTCCAAGCAGCATTAAGTTCTTTATTACACTGAATTGAAATTCAACTCCATGGAAGAATTTTAAAAATCATGAATTAAAATAGGAAACTTGTAATATTATGTTTACAATTGCTCCAGTGAATGATTGAGATTCTAACCATCATTAGGAGTCTGAAGAAGCTTTGGGGCATGAGTTTGAGACAAACAGAACTCTTACTTTAATTTCACCAGTAAGCCACAGTAAATCTGTCTCAATTCTTCAATCATGGTTTTTGTATTTACTGTAAACTTGCAGTTGTCTGATTATCCTTAGCTAACTGAAATTGAGACCTGACATGATTATCCAGACCACTTTCATGACTTTCATCACATTAAGATAGGTGCCAAAGGTGACTGAGGGATGGCTAGACAGCTTTGGATCTGTTTTATCACAGCTAAAGAAGCCAACTCTGAAAAGCAGAGAAACTCATACATTAAAATGTCCTAAAGTCTAGTTGAACTGTGAAAGTAAATTTTTAAATTCCAACAAACTATAAAGGTTTGTTATTCTTTAAATTGTCTTTTAATATAAATCAAAATAATAGTTTTCCTAGAAAAAGTATCTTGCAGTATTAGTGAATTCTGTTGGTTTTATGCCTTTTCCTTGTACTATCACAAGATGAAATAGCTTCATTCATTTATTTTTACAGTCAGGAAATTTTCACTAAAGTAAATGATAGAAAAATAAAGAAAAATTGTAAGAATGCTGTTGAAAACATTCCTTGTGGTTTTAGGGGAAAAAAGTGTATGTCTGACCAGTCTGACTAGAGTATATAATTTTTAAAGTTAGATAGATATTCACTCACACATGCACATACACACACACGCACACACACCCCTCCCAAAATAAAGAAGCAACCCAAAGGGAATAATGGATTCTAAGAGAAGTATCTCAAAAACTAGCAGCCTGCATAAAAGGAAGATTTTTTAACTACTTTGTTTCCCTATGGTTCCCCTAGAGTAGTGACCCATTTTTACCTTCAAATTGGGTTAAATTGATTAATTTGCCAAGGAGGGGATGCTGTATGAAGCCTTAATATCCCCCTTTATCTAGTGCTTAAACTTTTTTACCCTTTGAATTTCTTCTGTCACTTTGTTCATATATATATATACAAAATCAGTAGCCTTCTTAAGCAATTTGCTAAATTTAAACATATCTGTTAATGAGTCTTACTGAATATAATACTTTTCTTTCAGTCTTTGTGGATTAACACTTTGTATTTGAATAATGCAATCAGTCTTTTTACCTTTATGTCAGATGACATACATTTGTAGCAAGGGTACACTGTGTTAAATACCTGCTGGTGCTGCACATATTTGGAGGCTAAACAACTGCTTAGCAAAGTAAATGTAAAAGAAAAAGCTTGCAGTGCCTCTCTGAGTACTTTTTCTGGATAATAAAACATACATTGTTAGCAAACTATTCTAGATAATTGCTGAAGATAAACACAGCTCATAAACTAGCAACCCCACTAATTCTTTATGTGCCTAACCTAAGTTCCACTTCTTTTCATTCCACAGACACCCTATTTTTGGCCATCAAATTGTTGGGAGCCAGAAAACACAGACTATGGTCAGTGCAATATCTCCTCATTTTATTATTGACAACTAGTATGTATGGATGAACACATGCTTGCATTTTATTGTTTGTCACTGAGAAAAGAAAACCACAGTTTTCAGTATGGGACTAATATTTCTAACATTGAATTTATGAAGGGCCTTGTTTGGAAAGTCACCAAACCTGGTCACAGCTTATCCGTGTTACAGTACCCCCTGTGACTATTAAAAAATATCTTCTGAATAGATTAAAGAGCTATAAACAAGCTTAAAAGGATTATTATTTTTTTTTCCATACTACCTTGGTCTACTAGAAAGAGTAACAAAGGGCCTCAGAGAGCTAGAGCTTTAGTTCACCTCTTCTATTTAGCTATGATTTATGCTAAGTCTCTTGCCTTTCCAGACTCCATTTTTCTCACTATTATTTGAGGCATCCTATGATTCTCTAAGCAGTAGGTTTTGTTAAACATGAAAGGCCTAATGGAAGCAAAAGAAAAGATACAATAGGAAATTTAATCATGGCGAATTAACTTTGGTCAACTTAAAATGAACTCAGCTCAACAACCATGATTTTAGTTAAGCTCTTCAAGGAAACAGGCCCCTAATAAGTGCTCATCTTCTTACATCTACCTGAAGGCTGCAGTTTTCAAAGATAATATTGTATGGTTTTTAAATGTCATTTCTAGAAGTATTTATTGAGGATTTGTTCCAGTGAAAAGTGCTATAGTAGGTGCTGGGATAACAAGGAGACTGACTTTATCTACACTGTTGAGTAACTCATAGGCTAGATGAGAAAAGAGAATTACACAGAAGGAGTTGTTGTGAAGTGCTGAGTAAATATAATAGTGGTATGTGTAAAATATATGGAAGTTTAAAAGAATAAGAGAGTGACTTTGAGGGTTTCCAGAGTGATTTCACAAAAGAACTGAGGGCATGTTGGATTTTAAAGGCGGGGAGATTTTTCAGGAAACACTGCGAGAAGGCATTTGAGGCAGAGGGCCAGCATATTCAAAGACAGAAACTTCATGGCAATCTGGCTTTCTTTGGCTCCTGGAGAGATGTTTTGTAAGAAAACCATAGGAAAGCCCATAGAAAACCAATAGAGTCATCCCTCATTTTTCTCATTTCAGAAACTTGAATTTCATAGTTCATCCAAGGGTGGTCAGGTGCCAACCAAAGATTCAAACTAACATAACTTATGGAAGACAATCTAAAAACCAGAATATTTAACAATTAATAGAGACTGTAGATGATTCCTTTCCAGTTAGTGGGAATGCTGATTTTTTTCATCCAGGGTACACATTCTTAAAAACTGAGGCACTTGGAGAAAGTTAATTAAAAAAACAAACCAAAAAACCAAACCAAAACAAAACAAAACCTGATTATTTGTGGATCTGAGTTGGAGAACTTTGTGGAGTATTTTGTCCAACTTGGGATGATACCTGGGAATTATTTCAGCAAAGAATATGAAGTTCTAGTAAAGAAAACACCTGGACAGCTGAGAAGGAGCTCATGGAGAGAAACCCAGGTGTTGGAGGCAGACAGACCTGACCTCAGATACTGTCACAGTGACATACCACATACCAACTGTGTGACTTTGGGCAAGGCATGTAACATCTCTGAGCCTCAGTCTGCTCAGTTTTCAAGCAGAAATAATAATATTGGCTTTCTAAAGTTGTTGAAATAACCCAAATTAATATGCCTAAGAAAACTGGTATTGCTCCTCTCATACTTAATAAATCAAAGTTGTTTTCACTTATCATCATCATTGCCTGACAGGTACACTGCCTCTGTTCCTTGCAGAAAAGCAAATTCTTATTCTTAATGTTCTGTCAATCCATCTTTTGTGTTTTTCATAAGTATGTTAGTGTTCACAATTGCAGTTCATGTTTCCAACACTTCACAGTAGATTAATGTTTCAGTGGTAAGCCCGAGGAAATGGCATGGCTTACACAGAAAATCATTCACAGGCCATCCCTCAAAGTCAGTCATCTAAAAATTATTAATGTCATTCGGTTTAACATTAGCTCTTACTGGTGTCCATTTCAAAGGGAGTCATCTTCTAAACTTTCTTCCAAAACCTGGAGAGCCTGCAGTTTTAACTAAAAATAGGCATAGCCTTTATTATTCTGTTTGTTTCCCCCCCTAAATAAACATATACCTGTTTATGTCTCATCTGCTTGGATGAAATACAAGTGAAGAATAAAATAATTATTCAATAAAAGGTTATAGAAAAAATGAGAGGAAGTGAAACGACAATGATCTCAGACACTGTACCACTCCTGCAGGTGGTGATGCTTTGTCTTCAATGATTTTTCTTTTTAGGTACAAGTATAGAAGCAATTCAAGTTACCCAACTTTGAATTCCCTCCCACTGTTTGTTTAAAGAACATTTATAAAGCGTGGACACTTGCTTGTAAAGAGGATGCTGATACCGTGGTGTAGTTGGGCTGTGAGGCCCAAGAGAAATAATAGTGATTTACTTAGGCTGTTTTTTTTCTGAGACAGCTTGGGGCAGACAGGAGTCTATTGCTTAAAGCAGGTTTAAAGAATGGTTTCTTATATTCTGTTAGTATCTTATGTCTGTTTCCATCACCAGTTTAAACTTACTAGGAAGCCTGTGCAGAACATAAGTCTCTCAGAGCAGTTTATATGGAGAAATACTTTTCCATGGTTACCTTGGTTTTGTAGAAAAATAGAATATGTTGGTCATGTTTAATGGCTAAGACAAGCCGATAAGGACTAAAGGACTTGGAAAAACACCATTCTTTGAAAATCAAGTTGTGTGAGATTTCTGATATTTTTTAAGCCAAGTGCAAAAAAATATTCCAATCCAAGCCAATTAAAATGGAGTTGGGAATGGACTTCCCAGGTGTATCTGCATCAAGAATCATCTAGTGTAAAGGGATTGCACTGAGGGCTGGAGGCCAAGACACGAGGAAGTTTAAGAGAACTGTGGTTAAGAAGTAGAGACAGTAGTGGTGGTAGCAAACTGAAACAAAAGCGAGAGACAGAAAGTTCACTGATATCTCTGAGCACACACATTGCATATTGAAGTTCCTACATATGAGTACACATTGACCAATGTCTTTCATCTAGCTCCTTTTGAGGGTAAATCTCCAATGTTCAAATAAGACTTGAACCCCAAGAAATCGAAATTTCCAATGAAGACAGGAGCTGACTTGTGTGACTCACCTCACTCACTTCACCCAAACCCTAGCCCTGTTGGAGCATGTCTTTATTGAATACTTTTATATTTTGTTCATTATAGATTTTTTACAATTTTATTTTTTCGTATATTACACTAAAGTATTATTTTCCTTGATTACTGAGTTTTTTGGCACTCCCTTGACTTTCGCCCCCTAGGCAAGTGCCTAACTCATCTCATCCTAGAGGCAACTGAGACCAACATATGAAGTTGTAGAAAAGCAGAGGTGTTCTCAACATGGTGTTCTCAATTTTAACAATGAAGATTTTCTAGAACCTGCATTATCTTATAGGATGTTGGTTTGTGCCTCAGAAAACATTCAACCAAAGGCCTGTATTTTCTCCAGGATGTTGTGAGGTCTTTCGGGACTAGGGAGAGGGACTCTACTCAGTGACCCTTAGACATCACTAAGTCCCACTTGTCAAAACCATGCTGAAATAATATAAAAAGGGAATAGTGTTCTACTTGGCCAATCATAGCAATTGTATGCTGACAAAATAATCACAGCAGCTTTGAGATAAATAGTAATTATTTCCCTCAGGGACAGATTTTAAGTTGGTTAGTTAACATTAGTATAAAGATTGCTATATCCAAATATTGCATTTTGGGGATGAATGACAAGGAATTTATGATTAATTAGATCAAATACACAATTAATCAGTGAACTTTGAAATAAATGCATGAGCAAAATCAAATTAATAGCATATATAACTTCATTATCTATGCTAAATCTTAAATAATTGACAAAATACCAATGCCTTAGATCTTTGTATATTAATAATTCTACAATATATAATATTGAAAAACTGAGAATTCACGATTTGGGGGGAAATAAAAGAACTTCACTTTTCTAAAAATTAGTTTGTTTCTTGACCTAAGACACTGCAATGTTTTCCACCAGATTCATCCCATTAAGAAAATTGTGTGGGGTAGTGGGGTTCCTGCTTCATTCTCTTTGGCACTTAATTTTTAAGTTGTTTGTTTCATAAGAGCTTTAATAGAGCCTCTATAGTTTTATTTAATAGTCCTGCATAGAACTCCTAAAACTTTTGTCATTCACTTTTGTTGAATCTATCCCTGCTTTGTCTATTTTTGAAGTAGGTGTTAGTGGCTCCTAAAATCATGTTTTAGAGAAGAATTTTTTAAATTTCTATTTTTGGAGCATTTTTAAATGTAGAGAAAAATTGAACAGAAAGTAAGAGAATTCCCCTAAACCACCTCAATACCACCAACACTCTTTCCTGTTATTAATATGTCACATTGCTGTAGTAAATTTGTTACAATTGATGGGCCAGTATTGAAACATTATTATTAACTTAAAGTCCATAGTTTACATTAGAGTTCACTCTGCATATTTTGCGTTCTGTGGGTTTTGACAAATGTATAATGACATGTATCCACTATTACTGCACCTTACATAATAGTTTCACTGCCCTAAAACTTCCCAGTGTTCTACCTGTTCATCTCTCCCTCCCTGCTCTTGAACCCCTGTCAACCACTGCTATTTTTACTATCTCCATAGTGTTCCCTACTTCAGAATATTATATAATTGGAATCACACAGTGTGGAGCCTTTTCAGATTAGCTTTATTCTCTTTACTTCCTTCAGAGTCTTTAAATGCAGTTGAAGAACACCTTGGATGTCCATTTGTTCCAGCACCATTTGTTGAAAGCACTATCCTTTCTCCATTGAATTGCCTTTAATCCTTTGTCAAATATCAGTTGACTATATTCATGTGGGGCTATTTCTGGGCTCTCTATTCTGTTCCATTGATCTATTTTTCTGTTCTTTCACCAATACCACACTGCCCTGACTACTGTAGCTTTATAGTGTGTCTTGAAATTGGATAGTGTCAGTCTTCTAAATTTGTACTTCTTCTTCAGTATTGTGTTATATATTCTGAGTCTTCTGCTTTCCAAAAGCTTTAGGATAAGTTTTTCAATATCTACAAAATAACCTGCTGGAATTTGACTGGGATTGCAGATCCTATTGGAAATAACTGACATCTTGACAATATTGAGTCTTCCTATCCATGAACATGGATTATCTTTCCATTTATTTCTTCTTTGATATTTTTCATCAGAATTTGGACTGTTTTAATAAAGATCTAGTACTCATTTTGTTAAATTTATACCTAAATATTTTTTCTTTTTTTAGCACACTATTTACAGCTGTATGCTAATGTAAATGGCATTGTATTTTTAATTTCAAATTCCAATTACTCATTACTAATTTGTAGAAAACCAAATTTCATAATGTAAATTTGCTATAATCACTTTTTAGTTCTAAGAGCTTTTTAACTGTTCATTTAGATTTTCTGTATAGATAAACATCTGTCATCCGTGAACAAAGACAGTTTTCTATTTTCCTTTTCGAACTATATACCTTTAATTCCTTTTTTCTTGTCTTACTGCATTAGCTAGAATGTCTTGTAAGATGTTGAATAGGAGTGGTGCAAGGGGACATCCTTGCTGTATTCCTCACCTTTACAGTAATGCATCTAGTTTCTAACCATTTAGTATCATGTTAGCTCTAGGTTTTTTGTAGATATTTTCTATCAAGTTGAGGAAGTTTGCCCTCTGTTCCTAGTTTTTTGAGAGTTTTATTTACTTGCTTGTTTTTGTTCACTTATAATCAGTACTATATTTCATCAAATACTTTCTCTGCATTTGTTGACATGATCATATGTTTTTTCTTCTTTACTCTGTTGATGTGATGGTTTATCTTAATTGATGTTTACAGTCAGTCAGCCAGTCTTTCATACCAAGAATAATTCTTACTGGGCTATGGTGTATAATTCTTTTTATACATTGTTGGATATGATTTGTTAATATTTTATTGGGGATCTTTTTTAAATTGAAGTATAGATGATTTACAGTGTTTCCAATGTAGGCAAAGTGATTCAGTTATACACACACATATACCTATATATTACACATATATATATATATTCTTTTTCAGATTCTTTTCCATAATAGGTTATTACAAGATATTGGATATGGTTCCCAGTGCTATACAGTAGGTCCTTGTTTTTTATTTGTTTTATATATAATAGTGTATATCTGTTAATCCCCAATTCCTAATTTATCCCCCCCCCAATTGGGGATCTTTGCATCTATGTTCGTGAGGATATTGATATATAGTTTTCCATTCTTGTAATATCTTTTTAGGTTTTGGTATTAGGATAATAGAGTCCTCATAGAATAAGTTAGGAAGTATTCCTTCTGATTCTATTTTCTGGGAGCAATTGTGGAGAATTGGTATTATTTCTTCCATTTTAATATTTCGTAGAATTCACCAGTGAAATCTTATTTGCTTTGTGCTTTCTGCTTTGGTAGGTTATCAGTTACTGATTAAATTTCTTTAATAAATGTAAGCCTATTCTTGTTATCTTTTTCTCCTTGTATTGGTATTGGTAGATTGTGTCTTTCAAAAAATTGGTCTGTTTTATCTAGGTTTATGTTTATCAACTCTGTGAGCTAGAGTTGTTTATGATATTCCTTTATTGTCTTTTTAAAATCAATGGAATCAGTAGTGATAGCCACTCTTTTATTTCTTATATTAGTAATTTGTGTCTTGTTTTGTTTGTTTGTTTTTAGTTTGGCTAGAGGTTTATTAATATTGATCTCTTCAAAGAACCAGCTTTTGGTTTTTGGTTTTGTTGAGTTACTTTATTGGTTTCCTGATTCAAAGTTCATTGAATTTTTTTTTCCAAGTTCAGTAATTTCTGCTCTAAATTTTCTTTTTTTCAGCTTACTTTGGATTTAATTGTTTCTCTTTTCTTTCCTTTTTCGTTCTTTTTCTTTTGTTTTTGTTTTTGTTTTTGTTTTGTTTCCTATGCTGGAAGCTTAGGTTACTAATTTTAGATCTTTCTTCTCTTCTGACATATGTATTCAAGACAATGTTTCTCTCTAAGCACAGCTTTCACTGCATCACAGATTTTAATTAAATTTTTATTCTCATTTAGTCAAAAATATTTTTTTAATTTCTCCTTGGATTTCTTTGACCATATGTTATTTACAAGTGTGTTGTTTAATAACAGGCATTTGAGGGGTTTTAGCTATGTTTCTGTTATTAATTTCTATCTTAATTCTATGGTCTGAGAGTATACTTTGTATGATTTCTACTTTAAAAAATTTATTAAAGTGTGTTTTATGGTCTAGAATGCAGACCATTCTGGTGCATTACCTGGGAACTTGAGAAGGTTGTATATTCAGTTGTTGTTGAATGAAGTATTGTATAAGGATCAGTTAGATCCAGTTGATGGATGGTGCTATTCTGTTCAACTATGTCTTTTCTGATTTTTCTGCCCAATGGATCTGTCAGCCACAGACAGTTGTATGTTGAAGTCTTCATTTTTAATAGTTATTTGTCTGTTTTTCCTTAAAGTGTATCAGTTTTTGCCTCCAGTATTGTGATGCTGTGTTATTAAGAGTATGAACATTAAGGATTTTTATGTCTCTATGAGAATTAACTCCTTTATCATGTAATGCCCCTTTTATTCCTAATGATTTTTTTATGAAGTCTGTTTTGTCTGAAATTAATTTAGCTACTCTTGTTTTCTCATTATTAGTATTAATATGGCATGTCTTTCTCCCCTACTTTATATGTAATCTATCTGTGTCTTTATATTTAAAGTGGGTTTCTTATAGACAACACATAATTAGATCCAGGTTTTTTTTTTGTGCATTCTAACAGTCTCTGTCTTTTAATTGTTATATTTAGACCATTCTCATTTAAAGTGATTGTTATTGTTGGATTAATGTATATCATATTTGTAACTGTTTCCTATTCATTTCCCTTTTTCTTTGCCTTGCTTTATTTTTACCTGTTTTCTTCCACCCTTTTTCTCCCTTCCCTGATTTTAATTGAGAATTTTATATGATTCAATTTTCTCTCCTCTCCAAGTGTATCAATTATACTTTTTAAATTCTTTAAGGTTGCCCTAGAGTTTTTTGTTTCTTTGTTTTTGTTTTTGTTTTGTTTTGTTTTTTTATTTATTTCTTGGCAGCATTGGGTCCTCATTGCTGCATGTGGGCTTTCTCTAGTTGTGGTGAGCAGGGGCTACTCTTTGTTACAGTGCACAGGCTTCTCATTGCGGTGGCTTCTCTTGTTGCAGAGCACGGACTCTAGGTGCACAGGCTTCAGTAGTTGTAGCACATGGGCTCAATAGTTGTGGCTCATGGGCTCTAGAGCACAGGCTCAGTAGTTGTGGCACATGGGCTTAGTTGCTCCACGGCATGTGGGATCTTCCCAGACCAGGGATTGAACCCATGTCTCCTGCACTGGCAGGCAGATTCTTAACCACTGCACCACCAGGGAAGTCCCTGCCCTAGAGTTTTAAATGAAAATTTGATGTAATTCTTAGCCTTTGTCCTCTATATGTAAGGTGTTCCCTCCTACTCCCACCCCAGCTCCGTTCAAAGTTTTCTCTGTCTTTGGTTTTTCTACATGTAGAATATGATATATGTAGGTATACAGCTTTTCGTATTAATCATGCTTGGTGTTATATGAGCTTCCTGGATCTGTGGTTTAATGTCTGTATTGGTTTGCTAGGGCTGACATAACAGAATACCACTGACTAGGTGGCTTAAACAACAAGAAAAAATTTTTTCCTCACAGTTCTAGAAGAGTTGTTGGTTTACACTTTGTTAAACTTTTTTTTTTTAATTTTATGAGGGAGTAACAATTTCCAAGCTGCTTTCAGGATGGACCAAAAGTCAGAGAGCAGATTTTTACATGGGAAAAAATGAACAGATCATGACCAAGCTTGCTGTTTTTGTTTCCTTTCTATCTTCATTTCTTTCATTTTTTTTCCTTCAGTATTTAATCCTGGGATAGTCTCTGAGTCAACATCTGAGACAAATGGAAAACATAAAGTTCCTTTTTTCTGCTCTGTGTGTTCTCCCTTCCCACTGGGCTTTGGAGAGTATCTGAAATGCAACCATTGGTATCTTTTGAGGTTGTTATTTTCCCCTTGATTTCCCTGTAGGCAGTTTTGGAGCTGCCCTAAAATGGAAAAGGAGAGAAACCTGACATTCTTGATTGGAAAAGCATGATATAAGGGCAGAGAAACAAAATAAGGGTGTGTTTAAGCAGAATACTAATAAGCCTTTCATGTTCTTAAATTCTATATATGTTCTACCATAAACCTGCAAAGAACATAATTTACTTGTTAATGTTGCAATATTTTTTTCCCAAAGCTATCACAATCAGTGGTCACTTCTAAATTAATGTGCCCTGGATCAAAATCAGAGGTGGATTCAGAAAGAAAAATAAAATGACCCATCTTACCAGAAATGTCTCATCATGACTCAAAATTACAGATGATCTGGAATAATTAAAATTTTAAACCATAAAACAAACAAAATTAAAATCTTCACTGATGCAGCCACATTGCAGTAATCTCATTTGTGGAAATGATGGACTCCCATACATCTCTCTTAATAAAAAAGAAAATTTATATTTAATATTTTATTACTGTAGTTATAAAGGGTAGTATTAGTAATATAACATCTAATATAATCTATGAGGGTGAGTCAAAAATTATCTGCATTCCTATTATATTAAAACTTCTGTTTCCCGCACTGTCTTATCAGTGCCTTCCATTCAAGCTACTGTCTCCCCAGTCACTGCTGTGCAGGTGTAAACGTGTTACATCAGTTCATTTGTAACTGCTGTGCGAGCAAAATGGTTGCTCCACTTATGATTTGCATGAAAGAAGAGCAGTGTGCAGTGATTCATTTTTTGTGCTCTGAGGGTATACCTGGTGCCATTATTTATCGAAGACTTTGTGTGCAGTATGGAGAAAGTGTTTTGTCATGAAGAAGTGTGTATGAATGGATAGAGAAGTTCAAGAAAGGTCACACAAGGTTAGCTATCAAGGAGCCAAATGCCCGTCCATGTCCATGGCTGATGACAACATTGAGCATATATGTGAAATGCTTCTGTCAAATAGATGAGTGACAGCGGATTATGTGGCAAATCATTTGCAAATCAGCCATGGCTTTGCCTATGAAATAATCCACGACAGACTAAGGTTTTGAAAAGTTTGTGCTGAAGCCTAAACTTCGGATTAAACAGGGAGGACTGCTAATCAAGGGCGTTGTGATCTTGCATGACAATGCACATCCGCACACTTCTGCTCATACTGTCAACAATCTGCAAAACCTTCATTTTGAAGTGTTAAAGCATTCTCCCTATAGTTCTGATCCTGCTCCACTGGACTTTCACCTGTTCGGTCCTCTGAAAACAGCCCTACGAGGACAAAGATTCACTTCTGATGAAGAAGTGAAGACAGCAGTGCATTTGTGGCTCTCAGCTTAGCCTAAAACATTTTTTATAAGGGAATATGAAAGCTTGTTGACAGATGGACAAAGTGTATTGAAAAGCAAGGAGATTATGTCAAAAAATGATGTATTTGTCATTTCTAAAAGTTAATTAAATAAATTCTACAGCCAGAGTGTGGATAATTTTTGACTCACCCTCATGTTTTATAAATTAAATATTCACCATGAACTAGTTTTAGCAAAAACAAACAACAAATTATGTCTTGAAAATAAAATGCATTTTCTCAATAAACAGTGAGAACTAATTTGTTGTCTAAGTCTATTTTTTAATTTTAGAACTAAAGCATTTATGACATCTTAAAAATATAAATATCAGCACAAATTATTCTCCTTTATAAAATGTCCCAACCGTTTGTCATTTCAAGACACAAAACTTACTGATAAAAAAGTTATTGAATGAATCGGGTCCTGCTGCTCTTTGCTTACAGAATCAATTATGAACGCACAAGTGTCAGTAGAAAGGAAAGGTGCCTTTAATCAGAATGCCAGGAATCTTGGGAGATGGTGGACTCAGCATCCCCAAAATCTACCTCCAAAAATTCTGCTCAGCCATGAAAGCTCTTAAAGGGAAACAGAGAAGTAATCTCAGTTAATCATTGAGATGGGGGTCAGAGTCATCACAGTCCCCCACTGTGTGCAGGCTTGTAGACTTCTTGTGATCTTCCTCTAGATATTATCTTTTCACCCAGTTTGGCCACATAGTTCATGAGATTACTAAAAGGGAAGCAAGGAAGAGATCTGGTCATCTATTAATTATGTATTCTTCATTGCTACTTCTTTGGGCTATGGAACTGACAAGTTAGGCAAGGTACTGTGTGATTAAAGTTGCAGGATACAAAATTAATACACAGAAATCTGATTCTATACACTAACAACAAAAGATCAGAAAGAAAAATTAAAGAAACAATCCAATTTACCATCTCATCAAAAAGAATAAAATAGCTAGGAATAAACCTACATAAGGAATCAAAAGACCTGTACTCAGAAAACTATAAGATACTGATGAAAGAAAACAAAGATGACACAAGCAGATGGAGAGATATACCATGTTCTTGGATTGGAAGAATCATTATTGTCAAAATGATTATACTACCCAAAGTAATTTACAGATTCAATGCAATCCCTATCAAATTACCAATAGCATTTTTCACAGAATTAGAACAAAAAATTTTACAACTTGTATGGCAACACAAGAGACACCGAATAGCCAAGGCAATCTTGTAAAAGAAAAACAAACCTGGAGGTATCAGGCTCCCTGACTTCCAACTATTTTACAAAGCTACAGTCATCAAAACAGTATGCTACTTGCACAAAAACAGAAATATAGATCAACAGAACAAGGTAGGAAGTCCAGAGATAAACCCACATACCTGTGGTTACCTAACCTATGCCAAAGGAAGCAAGGATATACAATGGATAAAAGACAGTCTTTTCAATAAGTGGTGCTGGGAAAACTGGATAACTACATATAAAAGAATGAAATTAGAGAATTCTCTAACTCCATACACAAAAATAAACTCAAAATGGATTAAAGACCTAAATGTAATATCGGATGCTGTAAAACTCTTGAGGAAAATATAGGCAGAACACTCTGACATAAGTTGCCACAAGATCTTTTTTGATCCACCTCTGAGAGTAATGAAAAAAAAAAACAAACAAACAAGTGGGACATGATTAAACTTAAAATCTTTTGTACAGCAAAGGAAACCATCAACAAAACTAAAAGACAACCCTCAGAATGGGAGAAACTATTTGCAAACGAAGCAACTGACAAGGAATTAATCTCCAAAATATACAAACAGCTCATGCAGCTCAATATCTAAAAACCAAACAACCCAATCAAAAAATAGGCAGAAGCCCTAAACAGACATTTCTCCAAAGAAGACATACAGATGGCCAAGAGGCACACGAAAAGATGCTCAACATCACTAATTATTAGAAAAATGCAAATCAAAACCACAATGAGGTATCATCTCACACTGTTAGAATGGCCATAGTCAAAATATCTGTAAACAATAAATGCTGGAGAGGGTGTGGAGAAAAGGTAACCTTTCTATACCACTGGTGGGAATGTAAATTGGTACAGCCACTATGAAGAACAGTATGGAGATTCCTTAAAATACTAAGAATAGAGCTGCCATATGATACTGCAATCCCACTGCTGGGCATATATCTAGAGAAAACCATAATTTGAAAGGATATTTGCACCCCAGTGTTCATTGCAGCACTATTTACAATAGACAGGACATGAAAGCAGCCTAAATGTCCATTGAAAGAAGAATGGATAAAGAATATGTGATACATATATACAATGGAATATTCTCCAGCCATAAAAAAGGATGAAATAATGTCATTTGTAGCAACATGGATGAACCTAGAGATTACCATACTAAGAGAAGTAAGTCAGACAGAGAAAGACATATATGATATCACTTATATGTAAAATCTAAAGAAATGGTACAAATGAACCTATTTACAAAAGAGAAGTCAAATCACAGATGTAGAAAACAAACTTGTGATTACCGGGGGGGAAAGGGAAGGGAGGGATAAATTGGGAGATTGGTGTTGACATATATATGTTACTATGTATGGAATAGATAACTAGTAAATACCTACTGAATAGCACAGGGAACTCTATTCAATACTTTGTAATGACCTATATGGGAATAGAATCTAAAAAAGAGTGGATATATGTGTATGTATAACTGACTCACTTCACTGTACAACAGAAACTTGCACAACATTGTAAATCAACTATATTTCTAACTAAAAAAACGATATGAAAAGTGTCCTTGGGCCGGAGATGAATAGAGCATGGGGGTGCCTGGTTTAAAAGTTAGTTACAATATGGCTTTGCTAAAGGGACAAGAAAAGAGGCTTCCTGCTGAGGGGAATTTTCTGCTTACAAAAGGAATAAGCCATTAAATGGTTTGGTTTTTACCTGACTTATGCAAAGATTAGGACACCGTATTTATTCTCTTTCCCTAATATTATATGCCTTTACATTTGTATATATGAATATTGCACACACATTTAAATGTATTGTGTAACTCGGCTGAAATAGAAAACACTCGTAACAGCAGTGAGTTTCAGTTTTATCCAGGGACCTTAACTACAGCTGAAGAGACAGCCTCTCAGCTCTGAGGAACTGCTCTGCAGTAGGGGAGGAGCCAAAGTATATATGAATTTTTTGGCTGGGAAGTGCATGTAGTCAACTGTAAAATGATTACTACTAATCACAAAGAGCATATATCTGAAGTTAATGCTTTTAATGCTTTTCTGTGTATAGAAAGATGCAAGAATCTGGGGTCATTTAAATTCTTTCTTATATATGCATCTTAACTATCTAGGGGCCTGTATGTTCAAAACACAAAATGCGGCTTCCTAGGTGGCGCAGTGGTTAAGAATCCGCCTGACAATGCAGAGGTCACGGGTTCGATCCCAGCTCCAGGAAGATCCCACATGCCACGGAGCAACTAAGCCTGTGTCCCAAAAAAAAAAAAAAAAAAAGAATAAAAAAAAAAAACACAAAATGCTTCATCCTATTTTTCCATCCTGAATTCGCTTCAGGGCACACTGTCTGTGGGCAACTGCAGTGGGTTTCCACTTAACCCTTTATTATGTAAGGGGATAATGAGTGACACTCTTTGTTCTTTTTGTTTACAAATGTATACTTGCGTCATGCCTACATAAAATACACATGTAGTTATCCAAATGGAAAATTAAGTCCTAAACATAGTATCTATAAAATAAAATTAAGATGATATTAATATTTTTGAAATGCCAACCTAGTTCAACCTCAATTGCTAGAAATGCTGGTCTGTTGTACTGAAAATAACTGCAGTTAACTGAGCCGCCAGCCTGGAAGTATCATGTCGCTTATCTCTCCAAGTGGTGAAATGAACCTGTTGAGGAGATTCATACCTAATGATTTGTGCTACTTATTGGTTTCTGGTTTGGCTCCATCCTTACATTTCCTTATGAATCTTTTCTTCATGTCAACTACCAGTTATGATATGAAAAAGAGAGAAACATATTTGATATATTTGATACTTTATAGCAAAAGATATTCAATTCTTAACTGCCTAATTAATGTCTGCATTGTTATTTTGTATTTTTATGTTATTATTTATTCACATATTAAGCGGGGAAAATTTTTCCATTAACTGTATATGTATGATATACATATGTAAAAACACTGTGTTTATGTTTGTGTATCTGTATTGAGCGTGTATGAGGGGTGATTTCTTTGTATAGAAAGACCAGTTTTGGAAGCATTGAAATATATTACAATTTTAAATAAGCAAAATAAGCAACATGCTTCCCAACAGGGGACTAGTTCTGTGTCTTTGCAAGTCACAAGAATGGAATTTTTAGGACCTGCTATCTCTCAAGTGTTTCATGTTTCACTCTTTTTGAAGTGTGGCCCTGATTTGTCTGCATCGACTGTGATGATTTTAAAATGCAGATTCCTGGTCCCTTTCCTGACCAGTTGAATCTGAGACATCAACCTGAGAATTAGCATTATTAATGAGCTCTTCCAGATGCACACTAAAGTTTGAAAACGAGGCAGTCATTATGTATTTAATTCACCAAGTCTGATTAACTTGATATTTGTCTTTCTGGTGTCTTTAAATTTTCTCTCATTTTGAATGGTTATTCCTGTTTGTTCAACTATATTTTAAATAATGGTATATCAGAAATTTGAATTACACTTAACAACTTATATCATACATACACAGCTTTAATCCCTCAAAGGAAATCTTCAGAGTATTATTAGCCACAATCTACAGATGAAAAACAAACAAAACAAAAACAAAAAAACAAAGAGCTAGAGAGGTAAAGAATCTACTCTGTTGCTAAAAATGACAAGCCAGGATTGGAACCCAGGACTTCTGACTGAGTTTTATGCTTTTCTCATTCTACCGTACTTGCCCTCTTTCATGGTCCATTGGGCATGGGTGTTTCTCAGTTACATTTGAATACCATGGTGGCGTTTGTAAGACTTATAGCTAGCTGGATGTTTAGCTACGTGTGGCCAATATGCAGCTGCCTATGCAATATATTATAGTTAAAGGCATGGTTATGGACAAGATAATTCAGGAAGGACCTGCAGAGTGAGTCAAATAGAGGACCCAGATTGGAACCTAGATAATATCAACATTTATGGACAAATTACCAGAAGAGGAACCAGCAAAAGAGTAAGAGATGTGGAGATCAGATTCCAGTGAAAGGATGGGAAGTTAGGAAACAAAGGCAGTAATAAGCTGATAAGCTCAGACTGTTCCCAAATATTTGGCAATGAAGTGAGAAAATAGAAAGAGATGGATGGATGAATGAATGGTGGAAAGAGAAAAAAATGGAAAAAGCAATCTTGCTCACTAGATGGAAATGATGATGCAGAGTTAGTGGTGTGTCGTTCAATATGGAAGAAAGATGGATTTATTTGGAAAATAATGGGATGCTTCAATGAAGGGCTAGAGATTAGAAAGAGTAGGATGAACAATGCATCTTCTACAGATATTTGCCCAGGATACAGTAAGAAAGAACAGAGGATTCCTACTTCAGTCCAGAAGCTAGCACTTCTCTCTCTAGTATGCTGAATTTTAACAGGCAATAATACTCTTTGGAATAATAATTTCCAATCCATGCATGCTATCATTTAGAACTGAATTTCAGACTGTGATTATGGCACATTTTAGTAGGGTAAAAGACTCTATGGCTCCATTATCTTACCCTACGTAAGTTTTAGATGTATATATATAAAAAAAAACCTCAATGACAATAAAGTGGCACTGTATAGGAAAAACCATGGGATAGATATGTCTGTTTCAGAAACAGGAATATGGATAACTCATGTGAACTGTAATATATGTGTGTATTTTGTGAAATTATTGGAAGCCCATTATCTAGGAATGCTATTGATGTAAATATGCATCATGACACACCATAGGGTTAACTAAATAATTTATAGCAATCTAAGTAGTGGTGATGATAAAACATAAACATTAATTTTTAATTTAAAGTCACTGAAAATCATGACCAACTGAGGACAACACTGAGGATGCTATAATAATATTCTCTTCAAAAATGACTGCAGGGCTTCCCTGGTGGTGCAGTGGTTGAGAATATGCCTGCCAATGCAGTGGACACAGATTCGAGCCCTGGGCTAGGAAGATCCCACATGCCTCGGAGCAACTAAGCCCGTGTGCCACAACTACTGAGCCTGCGCTCTAAAGCCTGCAAGCCACAGCTACTGAGCCCATGCGCCACAACTACTGAGCCCATGCACCTAGAGTCCATGCTCTGCAACAAGAGAAGCCACTGCAGTGAGAAGCCCGTGCACTGCAATGAAGAGTAGCCCCCACTTGTCTCAACTAGAGAAAGCTCGTGCACAGCAATGAACACCCAACACAGCCAGAAATACATAAATAGATAAATAAATAAATAAAATAAACCTTTAAAAAAATGACTGGAACCCCAATTATCCATGGATACATGTGTTCAGCACTTTGTGACATTGCCAAGTGTCATGTGACAGTAAGACTTCCCAGGAAAATCTGAGTTAGAGACCTCAGTATATTCTATTAACAGACTAATTTTCAAATTTCAAATTTTAGTTTAACCGTTTTTGCTTGTCATATCCTGATGCAAACTGAAGGAAACACTTGCAGCATTGGGTCATTTCATAGCCCTTCAGGAAGAGCCTTAGAGCAGTGGACTGTGGGGCCTAGCTTTGAGAACCATGGATTTAGGGATTTGTTTGGATTAACAAGCTCTCCCAGTACCAATTCCTTGGATAAACCAAGTATGACTTCTAGCTTTGTTGTGAATTAATTGAATCAACATAATCAGGTGCCTTTCTTCAAGTGACAACACAGTGGAAGTACTTAGAAAATTGTAATTGTGGTTATTCACTGATTATTTGGTTACTGTAATTGTAAAATTACAATTTTGTAATTACAGATTTCATAATTGCAATTTCATGTTTTAAAAATTGTAACTGTGGTTATTTTGGGAACTGGATCAGGATAAAAACATCCTGGCTTAGGTGGAGCTTTTACCTGATGCGGTTGGAATAAAAAGGAGGTAAAGGGCTTTGATAGTGTTAGTGTAGAAGCAAAACTCCCCATTTTGCTTAGCCTCAATAACTACAGGAAGGCCATTTATTTCATTTAAAGTTTTACTAAAGAAAAATAGTTAATCATGGTGGCCATGAGAAAAAAAAAAAAAACAAACTGTTCACACTCCTTATGGAGACATTTTGAAGATCAAAGAGTGGAAGGGAAAATTTAAAAATAAAAAAGATCATTAGTGAGATCATTTATAATTTTAGTAAATACTAATAGGCAATGCGCTTCATAAATTAGCAATATTATTTCATGGAGACTTAGTTTTTCTCAAGTCTAGCAATTAAAGATGAAAAAAAGTCTTAGTGAATACACATATCCACAAGAGAAACATTATTTTTTCATTGTTTTAATGTAGAGTGGCTGGTGGGGGGAGGGGTGCAAACTGTTGTTCACTCAGTTTTTGGTCTTTGAAATGTTCTCAGCCTGGGAATTTAGAGACAGAACCTTCATACCCTGGGTGGTAAATATTCTGTATCCTATGACTCTCTGGTTAGGTAACAGAAACATTTTGTGGCATAGAGCTGAAACAAGACTACTTCTAAGTCCAAGTGATTTGCCAAAAAATATTTTTCCTTTAATTAAAACCTGCTTATAGGGAAATTTGAATATCTGATTTCATATTTTTCTTGAGCAAGAAGAGGGTTGGGGGACTTGCATATTTTGTTTCTACATTCTCTTAACAGAAGGAAGATTATTTATTTTTTTAAATTCAGTATCCATTCATGATATTCTTTTTTTCTACTTATTTATTGCTACACAGCAAATTCTTATTAGATATCTATTTTATACCTATTAGCATATATATGTCAATCCCAGTCTCCCAATTCATCCCACCCCAGGCCCCTCTTTCCTCCAGAAGGGAGATTTAGATTGTTTTAAATCACTAGACAAAGACCTTCATGGGAACCCTGGAGAAAATGAAGCAAGAGAGTAAATTTGAGCATGTGGCTAGGTTCTGAATTTTGGCATAGCAATTGCATGCACTACATTGCTTCCTTGCCTCAGAATGTCATTGTCAGTGTTAAACCATGACTTTCACCAGTAATTGAATTTCAAAGCTGGAGGGAACCTGAGAGATCATACAATTCGACCACCTCAGCTAAAGATGAGGCAGCTGAGTTTCAGAGAGTGACAGTATTTGCCAAGCCAAGGTCTAAACAAGGTCACAAGTTATGGGCCAAGTTTAGAACACACTAAAAAGTTAGATAAGTAGAAGACTGCCAAATTCTTACTTAGCAGAGCTTTCAGTGAAGACTTTCAATAACATTGAATAGTTGCTACTTTTCTCAGGCAATTAAGGACATATAACAAATGCGCTATACCTTTGCATTACTATTATTGTTATGGAACAAATTCTGGCAAGATAAGTTTTCTGTGACTGACCTGGGCTATGCTTTCGTGCTAAGTGTGAGGTGCCAGGTTCTTGTTAAAGAAACTTTTCTTCAAGCCTAGAAATATTGTTCTAAGGCTGCCCAGTCTCCTGTTGCTTCCTGGTTTCTTTGTAAAGTATCGGCCAGCTCCCAGCTGTTATAATAAAAGTAACAGTGATAGCACATTGTACTCCTAGATCACTGTGCTATTTGTCAAGTTCCAGTACTATTCCTCAGGCTGATTTCCTGGAGGGGGAGGCAAAGGGCAAGAATTGCAAAGCTTTATTAAACGTATTTCTGTTTTATAGTTTACCAGCTGGGAAAGAACATCTCTGCTTAGTTTATAGGAAGGACCTAGAATTCTTCTGCCCATCTGACTGACTGTTCAGTTCAAACCACCAGATAAAATGCCTTGGAATTAAAATGTGTCAAGAATGACTTCACAGAATGGAATCACTGGGACATGACTCAGGAATTGCTCAGTACTTTTTGGAAGGTAAATCTTGTCCAAAGGCTGATGCAGTACCCTAAGAGGACTTTTAATGGTATACCTGGCAGCCTGTCAAGGGCACAGTTACTCGAAAAGTTATCAAATTGAATGGTTCCACAGTTTCTTTCCAAAGTGACTGGCACATATATAAGACTATATGGCAATACATTAGTAATAAAAAAAATCAAACTGTACACTTTAAATATATGCAGTTTATTGTATGTCAATTGTATCTCAATAAAAGTTCTCAAAGAAAACAAACAAAAAAACAAACAAACAAAAAAACAAACTGACTGGCACAGCCTTGGGTGAACTTTATAGACATTTGCTTAGAGATCCCAGTCTCCATCTAGCATTTCTTTGCCTTAAGCCACATAGTTAACATAGACACAGAGGACTTCCCTACTGAATTCTGTGTCACAATATGAGTAACCAGTCAATGCTAAGTGTCAGATGGCCCAAGAACACTCTGACTCACCTACCTATAATTTGTATGGCTCTGGCAATGAACTTAAGCTCTTTAGGTTTCACCATCATTTAGATAAAGTACCTCCCTTCTGAGACAGTTGATTTAAGGGTATGGATAAGATATGTAAACACCTTAAGATAAAGCAAGGCTCATGGTAGAGTCATTAGATGACATTTCCTTTTCCTTAAGGAGGAGACAGAAGTCCACAGCTTTAATTATTTTCATACATATAGTCTTAAGGAGGAGACAGAAGTCCACAGCTTTAATTATTTTCATACATGTAGTCCTTGGCTCTTATTCCAGAGATATCCTAAAGGAATTCTATCTCCTTAAAACTAGATCTTCAAGGTAAGTATTTGAAGATTTTAGAAGTTCAAGTGTTCAATTACCATAGCAAATCTCCCTAGTTTAAATATAAGTGTAGTTAATTCACAGTGTTTCAGGTGTATGGCAAAGAGATTCAAACATATATATATATATTCTTTTTCACATTCTTTTCCATTATAGGTTATCACAAGACAGTGAATATAGTTACATGTGCTATACAGTAGGTCATTGTTGTTTACCAATTTTATATATGGTAGTGTGTATCTTTTAATTGCAAATTCTTATCTACCTTCTTTCCCCTTTGGTAACTGTAACTTTAGTTTCTGTGTCGGTGAGTCTGTTTCTGTTTTGCAAATAAGTTCATTTACATCATTTTATTAGATTTCACATGTAAGAGATATATAATATTTTTCTCTGACTTACTTCATTTAGTATGGTAATCTATAGGTCCATCCATGTTGCTACAAATGACATTATTTCATTCTTTTTATGACTGAGTAATATTCCATTGTATATATATACCACATCTTTTTTTATCCATTCATCTGACCATGGACATTTAGGTTGCTTCCATGTCCTGGCTATTGTAAATAGTGCTGCAAAGAACATTGGGGTGCATATATCCTTTCGAATTATGGTTTTCTCCAGATGTATGCCCAGCAGTGGGATTGCAGGATCGTATGGCAGCTGTGCTTTTAGTTTTTTGAGGAACCTCCTTACTGTTCTCCATAGTAGCTGTATCAATTTACATTCCCACCAACAGTGTAGGAGGGTTACCTTTTCTCCACACCCTCTCCAGCATTTATTGTTTGTAGATATTTTGATGATGACTATTCTGACTGGTGTGAGATGATATCTCATAGTTTTGATTTGCATTTCTCTAATAATTAGCAATGTTGAGCTTCTTTTCATGTGCCTCTTGATCATCTGTATGTTTCTTTGGAAAAATGTGTGTTTGGGACTTCCACCCATTTTTTTATTGTGTTGTGTTTTTTTGATATTGAGCTACATGGGCTAGTTGTATATTTTGGAAAGTAATCCCTTGTTGGTCACTTCAGTTGCAAATGTTTTCTCCTATTCTGTGAGTTTTCTTTTAGTTTTGTTGATGGTTTCCTTTGCTGTGCAAACAATTTTAAGTTTAATTAGGTCCCATTTGTTTATTTTTGTTTTTATTTCCATTACTCTAGGAGACGGATCCAAAAAGATATTGCTGCAATTTATGTCAAAGTGTGTTCTGCCTATGTTTTCCTCTAGGATTTTTATAGTATCCAATCTTCCACTTAGGTCTTTGATTCATTTTGAGTTTATTTTTGTGTATGCTATTAGAGAATGTTGCTGGTTTCATTCTTTTACATGGGACTTTCCAGTTTTTACAGCAGCACTTACTGAAAAAAACTGTCTATTCTCCATTTGTCATAGATTAATTGATCATAGGTATGTGGGTTTATTTCTGGGCTTTCTATCCTGCTCCATTGATTTATATCTCTGTTTTTGTACCAGTACCATACTGTTTTGATGATGGTAGCTTTGTAGTTTAGTCTGAAGCCAGGGAGGGTTATGCCTCCAGCTTTGTTCTTTTTCCTCAGGATTGCTTTGGCAATTCTAGGTCTTTCATGGTTCCATATAAATTTTAGGATTATTCGTTCTAGTTCTGTGAAAAATGTCATGGGTAATTTAATAGGGATTGCATTGCTTCTGTAGCTTGCCTTGGGTAGTATAGTCATTTTGACAATATTGATTCTTCCAATCCAAAAACATGGTATATCTTTCAATCTATTTGTGTCATCTTCAATTTCTTTCATCAGCATCTTAAAGTTTTATGAGTACAGGTCTTTTGCCTCCTTAGGTAGGTTTATCCTAGGCATTTTATTCTTTTTGATGCAGTGGTAATTAGGATTGTTTCCTTAATTTCTCCTTCTGATATTTTGTTGTTAGCATATAGAAATGCAACAGATTTCTGCATATTAACTTTGTACCCTGAAACTTTGCCAAATTCATAGATGAGCTGTAGTAGTTTTTGGTGGCATCTTTAGGATTTTCTATGTATAGTATCATGTCACCTGTAAACAGTGACAGTTTTAGTTTTTCCTATTCCTTTTATTTCTTTTTCTTGTCTGATTGTTGTGGCTAAGACTTCTAAAACTATGTTGAATAAAAGTGGTGAGAGTGGGCATCCTTGTCTTGTTCCTGATCTTAGAGGAAATGCTTTCAGCTTTCCAACCTTGAGTATGATGTTAGCTGTGGGTTTGTCATGTATAGCCTTTATTATGTTGAGGTAGGTCCCCTCTGTGCCTGCTTTCTGGAGAATTTTTATCATAAATAGGTGTTGAATTTTGTTGAAAGCTTTTTATGCATCTATTGCGATCATCATATGGTTTTTATTCAGTTAGTAATGTGATGTATCACACTGATTGATTTGCAAATATTGAAGAATCCTTGTATCCCTGGGACAAATCTCTTGATCACAGTGTATGATCCTTTTAATGTATTGTTGGTTATTATGTTGAGGGCTTTTGTGTCTGTGTTCATCAGTGATATTGGCATTACAGAACATATTTGGGGGTGTTGCCCCCTCTGCAATTTTTTGGAAGAGTTTGAGAAGGATCAGTATAAATTCTTCTTCATATATTCTGCCTGTGAAGCCATCAGGTCCTGGACTTTTGTTTGTAGGGAGTTTTTAAATTACACATCCTATTTCACTTCTAGTGATCAGTTTGTTCAAATTATCTGTTTCTTCTTGATTCATTTCAGTGGGCTGTATGTTTCTAAAAACTTGTCCATTCCTTCTAGATTGTCGAATTTGTTGGAATATAATTTTTCATAGTATTCCTTTTTTAAAAAATTTCTCTGGTATCAATTGTTATGTCTCCATTTTCATTTCTTATTTTGTTTATTTGAGTTCTCTCTCTTTTCTTCTTGGTGACACTGGCCAGAGGTTTGTCAATCTTGTTTACCCTTTCAAAGAACCAGCTCTTGGTTTTATTAATCTTTCCTGTGGTTTTAGAAAACCATAGGATCTCTATTTTATTAATTCCTCTCTGATCTTTATTATTTCTTTTCTTCTGCTGACTTTAATATTTGCTTGTTCTTTTTTTCTAATACTTTTTGGTGATAGGTTAAGTTGTTTATGTGAGATTTTACTTGTTTTTTGAGGAGGTCTGTATTGCTATGAACTTTCCTCTGAGAACTGCTTTTAGTGCATCCCACAGAATTTGTATGGTTGTGTTTTCATTGTCATTTGTCTCAAGGTATTTTTAAATTTTCTCTTTGATTTCATTGTTGACCCTTGGTTTTTTAGTAGAAGATTGTTTAGTCTTTACGTCTTTCTGCTTTTCCCATTTTTCTTCCTATAATTAATTACTAGTTTCATAGTGTTGTGGTTGGATAAAAATGCTGGGTATAATGTCTATCTCTTAAATGTGTTGAGACTTGATTGTGATCCTACATGTGATCTATCCTGGAGAATCATCCTTGCTCACTTGAAAAGAATGTGTATTTTGCTGTTTTTGGATGGAGTGTCCTTTAGATATCTGTTAAGTCCAACTGGTCTTAAAACCACTGTTGCCTTATTGATTTTCTGCCTGTATGATCTGTCCATTGATGTGAGTGGGTTGTTAAAGTCTCTATTGTTATTTTTTTCTGTCAGGTTCTCCCTATATGCCTGTTAGTGTTTGTTTTATGTATTTAGGTGCTAGTATATTAGGTGCGTATATGTTGATGAGTGTGAAACCCTCTTCTTGTATTGATCCTTTTATCATCATATAGTTCCTTTATGTTTCTTTATGGCCTTTGTTTTAAAGTCTATTTTGTCTGATATGAGTATTACAACCCCCATTTTCTTATCATTTTCATTTGTATGAAGTATCTTTTTCCATCCCCTCACTTTTAATCTACATGTGTTCTTTACCCTAAAGTGGGTCTCTTGTTGGCAGCATATTGTAGGCTCTTGTTTTTCTATCCAGTCTGCCACTCTGTGTCTTTTGATGGGTGCATTTAGTCCACTGACATCTAAGGTAATTATTGATAGGTATGTATTTACCACCATTTTAAACCTTGTTTTCCTGTTGATTTTATATTTCTTTTTGTCCCTTTCTTTTTATGTTTGTTTTTCCTTTTGTGGTTTGATGATTTTTTTTTTGTATTATCCTTATGTTCTCTTCATTTTTTTGTTAATCTATTGTATGTTTTTGATTTGTGGTTACTCTGTTCTCAAGTATGTTAACCCCTTCTGATATCTACTTGCCTTTGTCTGGTAGTCATATAAGCTCAAACATATTCTAGGAAATGAAAAAATATATATACATTTTCCTACTCTTGTTCCCCACATTTTATGATTTTAATGTCCTTTTTTACATCTTCACGTTCATCCTTCTGCTGTTCACTGTGAGTGTCACATTTTTTTTCTGGTGTGTGTCCTGGCTTATTTAGGTGATTTGCTTTCCAATTGTGATTTTTTTTTCTTTCCTGTAGATCCTTAATTCTTTCCTATTTAGAGAAAACCTTCCAATATTTCCTTTAGGATAGGTTCAATATTGCTGTATTCTTTTAGTGTTTCCTTGTCTGAGATATCCTTTTACCTCCCTATTCTAAATGATAATCTTGCTGGGTAGAGGTTGCAGATTTTTCCCTTTTGGGACTTTGACTGTATCTTTGCCACTCCCTTCTGGCCTGCAATGTTCCTGTAAAGAAATCAGCTGATAGCCTTATGGGGGTTCCCTTGTAATTTATTCTTTGTTTCTCCCTTGCTGCCTTTAGAATCCTCTCTTTGCCTTTAACTTTTGCCATTTTTGTTGTAATATGTCTTGGTGTAGGTCTCTTGGGTTTATCTTTTTTGGGACCCTCTGTGCTTCCTGTACCTGGATATCTTTTTACTTCTTTAGGTTTGGGCAGTTTTCAGCCATAATTTCTTCAAATGCATGTTTGATCCCCTTTTCTCTTTCTTCCCCTTCTGGAATCCCTATTATGCATAGATTGGCATGCTTTATATTATCCCATAGGTCTCTTATATTGCTTTCATTTTTTCCATTTGGCTTTCTGTCTGCTGTCCTGATTGGGTGATTTCTATTATTCTATCTTCTAGATCACTTATTCATTCTTCTGCATTATTTATACTGCTATTCATTGCTCAGCTTTCATCTCAGAAAATGTTTTCTAATTTTTCTTGGTTCCTCTTTATAGTTTCTAATTCAGTTTTACAGTTCTCTGCATTTCTGTCAATAGTCTTTCTTAATTCCTTCCTGAGAATATTTTCAGGAATATCCTCCTGAGATTATTTTCTCATTGTCTCCTTTTTGAAATCAGTGTCTATTATACTGAAGAGGTCTATTTCATTGTTTGTTCTTTCAGGAGAATTCTCTTGGTCTTTTAATTGGGAGTGTTCCTCTACTTCTTCATTTTACTTGTATTTCTCTTATTCTGTGAGTTTAGGAGAAACAATTATCTACTGTTGTCTTGGAGGGCTATTTATATGTGGGAGCATCCCTCTGTAGCTTGTGTGGCTTTAATATTTTTGGTGCAAGGGATGTTTTTAGTATGAATTACTATTGCCTCTTTCCACACTGTGTGCTGGCCATTATCCCCTTGATAGGGGATGTGCAGATGCAGTGGCTGGTGCCCAGTCCTGGAATTGTCAGCAATGGTGGAGGCTCACGTGCACTGCCGGAGCACACAGTGGGTGTGAGCAGAGGTGGCTCACAATAATTCCTGGAGTCCTGAAGAGCAGTGGTGGTGGCTCCTGTTCCTGAAGCCCAGGGCGGGGGATGAGGGGGCAGAGGTGGTGGCTTGCAACCACTCCTGGATTCCACAGGGGTGGCAGTGCTGGCTTGTAACTACTCCTGTGGCCTGAGGGGGGTGCTGCAGTAGCAGCTAGCAATCACTCCTGTAGCTTGTGTAGGTGGCGTCCTGCTGCCTGAGAGTGCATGCAAGGGAAAAGCCTGCAATGGCGGGTCTCTTCACTGCCTTCAGGCATCCTGCAAACAATGGCGCCTGGCCTCTAAGGTGGCCCAGGCTTGCTCTGCATATGCCCTCAGTGGCAGTTGCACCAGACTCCAGCCCTTCCAATCTGTTTCCATGCAGCCCATACCAGTCTTATCCCTCGGTCTAATCACCAAAGCCCAGCTTCAGCACCCAGCCCCCGCCCACACCAGCAGACACACCTCTCAGCCTGTGGAGTGCAGGGCAATGGCACTGTCCACCTGTGCAGGTTTCTCTCTGTTCTAGCTGCTGCGAACTAATTGCTGCAATCTCCTCCAAGGCTATGAAGCTCTCCTCTGTCCTGATGATTTCCCTGCCAATGAGGGGACTTCCCAGGGTGCTCCCTCCCAAGGGTGCAGGTCCTGTCCAGATTCCTTTCTCACTTTCTTTTTTCTTTTGTTCTACCAAGTTACATGGAGATTTTCTTTCCTTTTCAGAAGTCTGAGGTCTTGTCAGAGTTCAGTAGATATTCTATGAGAATGGTTCCACATGTAGACGTATTTTTGATGTATTTGTGGGAAGAGGTGGACTTCATGTCCTACTCCTCCTCCATCTTAATCGCTTCTCCCCCACAATTAGGTTTTGATATCATATTTTACATCTAATTGTTTTGTGTACCCCTTAACTGTTTATCGCTAATGTGGATGATTTTACTACTTTTGTCTGTTAGCCTCCCTACTAGCTTTGTTTGTGGATGATTTCATACCTTTAATCTATGTTTACCTTGAAAGTTTTCATGCCATAACTTTTTTGTTTCTAGTGTAGTCTTTTCTTTTTTTGCCTAGAGAAGTTCCTTTAAGATTTGATGTAAAGCTAGTTTGGTGGTGTTGAATTATTTTAGCTGCTTGTTTGTCAAGCTTTTGATTTTTCCATCAAATCTTTTTGGGTAGAGTATATTGGTTGTAAATGTTTCCCTTTCATCACTTTAAATATATCATGTCACTCCCTTCTGGCCTGCAGAGTTTCTGCTGAAAAATCAGCTGATAGCCTTATGGGAGTTTCTTTTTATGTTATTTCTTGCTTTCCCCTTGCTGCTTTTAGTATTCTCTATCTTTATTTTTTGTCGTTTTGATTACAGTGTGTTTTGGTGTGTTCCTCTTTGGGTCAACCCTGTATGGGATTCTCTGGGCTTCCTGGACTTGGGTGAATGTTTCCTTTCCCAAGTTAGGGAGGTTTTCAGCTATTATTCTTCAGATATTTTCTAGGTGCCTTTCTCTCTCTGTTCTCCTTCTGGGACCCCTATAATGTGAATATTAGTGCCAATGATATTGTCTCAGAGCACTCTTAAACTGTTCTCCTTTATTTTAATTCTTTTTCCTTTTTCTATAGCTGTAGTGATTTCCATTACTCTGTCTTCCAGTTCACTGATCCCTTATTCTGAATCATTTAGGCTACTATTGATTCCTTCTAGTGTATTTTTCATCTCAGTAATTGTTTTCTTCATCTCTGTTTGGTTGTTCTTTAAATTTTCTAACTCTTTGTGAAAAACGTCTAACTTCTCACCCTGTGCATCCATTCTCTTCCCAAGTTTTTTGATCATCTTTACAATCATTACTCTGAACTCTTTTTCTAGTAGACTGACTATCTCTACTTCAGTTAGTTGTTCTTCTGGGTTTTTACCTTGATAAATCTTCTCTAATGAAGGCGTATGATCCCATACAGTAATGAATTCCTACTCCTATTTTATAATAACATAGTCTTCATTATTAACATGTCAGAATATTAAATAATTGTAAAATAATTTTCATAGTATATTCTCTAGTTATTTTTCTTTTAATATTTAATTTACCTTTCTATTAATCTTTGAGTTGCTGTTGAGTCATACATTTAAAAAAATAAAATTACTTTAATTATTATTATTCCTTGCCTTTTTACTCCTATAAATGCAGTCCTAATGACTAAATAGTTAAATGATTCTTAGATTTTATAGTACTATATTAACATTAAATTTAAAGTACTTCCAAGGAATTATTTTGTAAATTATGTTTTTAAAGAATATAATTATCTCTTTTTTCAAAGTGAAATTAAGATTAATTTCAGTTTGTTTTTAAAAGGTCCAAAAATCATTGAGATTTTAAATACATGTCCATTCAGCATAGATATAATTAAAAATGTATTTGCATCTTTGGGTAGGTGTAAGAAGAACTGACTGACACACTGTACTCCCAGAATTTTTTCCATATTGCTCCCCCTTACCTCTGAATGGAATAAAAAGAAAAGAAAGCAAACCTAGACTAGAATGTATCATTAGAACAGTGGAAATTAGAGAAAGATATCACACATCACTTGCTTGAAAGATGTATCTCTTTTCTGGAATCAATGGAATTTAGTCAAGATAGGAAGATGGTGATATTGTTTCTTTTCTCAAGAAATTAGGATGGCTTTACAGAATGAAATTGAATGAAATTCTGACCAACCACATTAATGATTTCCAGTATCTATACCTGAGAGCTAGAGATGTGAGTAAGTCTTGGAGAGCAGAGAAAGACTTGCTCCATCTTGGATCAAGCTTTCTTAGGCTTAAACACAGTGCTGGAAGTGACAGCCTTGCCTGATGTTTGGTCCCTGACCTATATTTCATAAAGCATCTCAGGTTCTCTCAGACACTTGGGAAGCAAGCTTAGGAGCAGAGGGGAGAGACTGAGAGAAGAGCATTGAAGTACCTTGAAGGGTAATTGCTACTGTCCAACAGCTACCACGGGAAACCCAAGACTATCAACATCTTTCTAGCTCACCTTCATCAGTGTAGTGGCCTCATGCCAAAATAAGCGAGCAAACACCAAAAGAAACCAGAAATAGTAAGGGTCACCATAAGGGGTAATAGCTCTCCTTTTCTGGGCAAATATATATCCAAGCAAATTTAGATTTTTAATAAGTTGTGCAAAATCAAAGCTTTCTTTCTTCAATTATCCAAGACAATAGCTTTCCCTTCCTGGCCTCCAGGATTCAATTACTGTGATTAAATATAGTTTATGAATGGAATGTGAATACTGTAATTAATTTTTAAAGACTATAACAGAGCATATGATAAATTCTGGTCGCTAAAAAATTTAGGAAGATGAGGGAGTGAAGATAGGTTAATTTATTCATCATTTATGAAGGTAAGCATTAGACTGTTTAATTTCTGAGGTTAACATTCAAGAAATATGTATTTAAGCACTTATTTAAACATATAAGAATGGTCACTAACGGAAAGGTAACAAGTTTTATTACTTCTGAATTATTAAAGTAGGAATTAGAGAACACTCACTCCATGTAACAAAAGGCAGAAAACGGAAGAATTTCAATCAGAGAAAGAGAAAAGGAAAGAGAGAGGAGGGAGATGATGACATGAGAAAAGGAATAACAAACACTAACTGTTACACAAATGAATGTAAATATTTGTCTGTTAAAAGAACAAGTATCTTTATGTTAGGTCATGAATAAAATCCAACAATATCTTTCTGCGAGAAAGATGAGTGAAACAAATTGACTCTTTCAATTAACGTAAATGGTGGAAATACCAGTGGAAAATGAAATTAAGGGTTGCAATATAAACCAAAAGAAGACTAGTTCAAGGTACAAAGTATTAAATGGAGCTAAATTAGTGAAGGAAAACAATCCCTAAAAAATTTTACATTAAAATCTATAATATGAGAATAGAAATATAAGAAAACAGAGAAACATGATAAAAGTGTTGGACTTTAACATACCTCTTTCAAGCCAGAATGGCAAAAATTCAAGTCTGACATTAAGGAGAGAATATTAGAATAATGCTGAGAAAGTATAATGAGTAGAAATTTGGCAGTGTCTTATAAAATTCAAACTGCCTGTCACTCAAACCACTGATACCAATTCCAGAAGTATAAGCTATAATAATTCACTGGATAATTATTTTTAATAGCTTTATTTTTTTGTTTTCTTTTTTTTGATGTGAAACAGTTTTAAAGTCTTTATTGAATTTGTTATGATATTGCTTTTGTTTTATGTTTTGGTTTTTTGGTCACAAGGCATGTGGGATCTTAGCTCTCTGACCAGGAATTGAACCTGCACCCCCTTGGAAGGCAAAGTCTTAACCACTGGACCACCAGGGAAATCCCCTCTAATAGCTTTAGAAAAAGAAAACAAACAAACAAAAACAAAACATCTAAGTATTTAATTATAAGAATATGGCTAAATAATATGTGTTACAGTCATAGGATAGACTACTTCAGTCAAGACAAACAAGCTAGATCTATACACAACATCCTGAGTAAATCTCAATAATGTTACGTTGAGTTTTTAAAAAAATAGGTTTTCAGAACATGTACTGCAGATGCCATATGTCTGTATCATTTATTAAACTTCTCTCCAAAAGCTGGGGGGCAGGGAGCGGAGAATATATATATATAAGTATATTATATAACGAATATATAATTATATATATAACTTTAATAACATATATATTATTAATTTTTGCCTGTAATATATATATGGGCCTTAGGTCTGATAAATAAAAGTTAAAATCTCCCAATAGAAAAACTAGCAAAGTCATGAATAGCTAACTCACAAAAGGAAAAAATAAACAGTCAACATTCGTTGACGTTTTCACTCAACAATCTGTTTTGAACATCTGCTATGTGCCAAGTACTGTTGTAGGTTGGGGGATACTTGGGAAAACAAAACAAGCAAAAATCTCTGTCCTCTTGGAGCTGACATTCTAGTGAGGGCAGTAGGGGGAAAAATAAGCTAACAGGCAACTACATAAATGAATACATAAATTGTATATTAGGAGGTAAAAGGTTGAGTGGAGGAAGGCAATGGGAAAGGGGCTAATAAGGGGTCAGGGGGGAGATGTCGCTGAGAGAATACCCATTCAGCCCTGAGGGCAGAGCCAGAGCTTTTCAGAAGGAGGGATAGGAGCAAAGGTTAGAGGGGGAACCTCTGGTGTGCAACTCAAGCAAAGCTAGAGAGCTGCAGGAAAGGGGATCAGAGGACAAGGTAATAGGGAAGCAAGGACTTTGGCTTTTACCTGGAGTGAGGTGAGGTGAAAAGCAGTTGGAAAAATGGAGGGTTTCAACATGGTGACTATCATATATTTTAACAGAATAATTCAGATCGCTTTGCTGAAAACAGACTCTTCAGAGCTGGAGAGAGTATAAGTCACACTCATGTTTAAACTTTCAGAATTTGGTTATAGAAGTCAACATGCTTGAAAGGTGCATATTCCCCATCGACAATAATACTTTTAGGAAATAAACAGTTTCTAAAAAATAAACACACATGCACATACACATACATGCATATATGTTTGCAGAAATATTAGTATATAATAGCAAAATTACAGATATAACCACGTGCCCAATAATAAGGGATCATTTAAATAAATTATACTACATCTCAACACAAGATTATCATGAAATATTTTTTAAATATACAGAACATTTATTGATGTGAAAATTTAGCCACAATATAATATTAAACAAAAAAGTTTCTAAGACAGCAATTATAGTACAGTTTGAGTACATTGTAAGTAAATATATGCAGGTAGATTTTTATATAAATATACATATGTGGATGTATATAGAAGGAGAAAACCCAAAATATACACCAAAATAGTGACAGTGAGATTATAATGATTTTTTACTTTATATTTTCCTACATTGTCTGAACTTTTACAATGAGGGATTAAGGATTTTAAATTTTAAACCACTTCAACTTTGAGGTGAAACAATTTGCACACACTTTGAATGGTGATATAATATCTCATTGAACAAATATGCATGCTTTCTTTGCTTTTTCCCCACTTTGTTCCTGTATTCCACATCGTGGATGCTCAAATCTCTGTTATTTCCTTGGGTTATAGTCTCAAAAGAGCAAGTACTGGAACAATGGCTGTGAATGTTTTAAGGCTTTATTGTCAAAACACTTTCCAGCAATATTTTCCCTGTTTAGGTGCTAACCAGCTGTGCTCTTTCACTCTTCTGTTGCCTGGATAGTTTATTCTCACTGTATATCTGTCTTTGTTGCTTTGATGAGTAGAGTGATTTTTGTAACAGGATGTTAAAAGGGAAATCCAGCTAAAATGAGAAGTAGATCAAGACCAGACATGAATGCATCTTGCAACACTGATGCACAGAGTACCACAGTAGTTGCCGTCAGCTCACATTGAGGTTATTTAAGGCTAAGACATTGGCTTGAGGCTGATTTTATGGCTGTTAGGAGGCTTGGAGTCATTGCCCCCACCAGCCCTAGTGGGAGGAGAGGGTGGGGAATGCCTCTACCTCAGGCTCAGTGACAGAGATTTCAATGGACTTCTGATAGTGCTTGACAGCAGTCACCTCCCTGTGGGGACACACTGGACGATGAACTTCCAGTCCTTAGAATTACAAAGGGCAAGCAACAGGCTGTCTAGCTATGGATGGGACATTGAAAGGGAGGTGGCTATGTTCTGTGGCCTACTTTCAGGGCAGAGTGTGTGAATGTTTCCAAGCCATGTGTGAAGGCAGCCTGGAGGGGCAAACAGCATTGCAAAGAAATGCTAGAGATACAAGTCTCTATGGCACTTGTCAGCCCCAGCAAGGGCACTGCAGGTGAGAGTTCCCTACAGGTGATCTCACAGGGGAGAGGTTCTCCAAAGCATCCACAAAGGTACCATGAGAAATACAATTAACTTTAAACCTCTGCCAGGTCCAAAGAATGGCAACACTAGATCATCACGGTGGTATCAGTAGAGTAAGAATGTCAGCACTCGCCTTTTCTCGCTATATTCCAATTCCAGAAGACTAGAAGACTTGGTTAGCAATACTTTGAGGGGAACACAGAAGAACAAGGTAGAGAAAGAAGTCACTCACACTTATTTCACCCACAGAAACTGGGGGAAAGGGGAATACTTCAAGACCTTAAACCAAGCTTGGAGTTTCAGCTGTTACTTGGATGGATATTCTTATTAATAAATTGGGACTCTTTGAATTACCCAAGAGTGACAAACAAGACTGTGAAACTTGTCTAATTTTTTATTATTATACCACAAAGTAAACAAAAAAGATAAAAAAGTTGCATTATGACACTGTGTTACATTTTGTATTACTTTGGTTGAAAGTTGGTTGTTTTTCAAATATTTACTTGGCAATTGTATTTCTAGCCTTTATGAATTATATTTATGTCCTGTCCATATTTAGATAGTGGGACCTCAGTGATCTTCTCACTGACCTCTGTGATACAACTCTGTATACTTTTGTAATGAACATCAGTGTCTGTTCAATAGGCTACTCTACCTTTAGAGCTTTATGAAACAAATGGAGAAACTAATGCCAGATTTTACTTTCTACTCAGTTAGACATGTGATCCAGAAACGTTGACTTTTCCATCTAAATTCTAAGTTGTATTTAAGCCAAATTTTATGCCTTTACTACACAGCTATTTTAGCCAGAGTAGCACTTCAGGGCTTCTCAAACTTTCTTCCACTTCGTGGCAGAGCCTCCTATTAAACTACTTGTTTGTTGACCCTTTAAGTCCTCAAGATTATCTCATTATAGTCTCCCAAGAAACTACTGCAAAGGGATATATTTAAACTTGAAATTGAATTTAGACCTTGATAATGGGAAACGTCTGAAATAGAACCCCAGAAATGGCTTTTTTCATTGGTATTTTCAATACTTTGGCAGTGCAGAAAAAAATTGGAGCATTATATTAAAAACTATTCATACTTTGTACCTGGGCCTAGGTCAATACACAACGTCATAGGGCACTTTTGGTGCCCAAATAATTGGAAATTGGTACAAAAATACTTGACCTGAGCCATAGTTTTGACTATGCCTAAGTACTCTCATTTTTACAATCTTTCATTAATTGAATTGATTTAAAATCTTTTTTCATCTACTTGATCCTCCTTCCTCATCCATATCAGCCCAATGCTGATACTCTCTTTTGATAAAGAAGAAAAGTTCTTGTCGACATGCTGTACTGTGTCTAGACTAGATTGGTGAGGTTTGGGCCATTCCAGTCATGACCATATTTGCTCTACCTTCAACAGTATTTCAGAGTGTTCCCTACTTTGCTAAGACAGCCTTCATCTTTTCTCTTTCTCTTTACCAAAGACATTACTTAAATTAATTTGACTTCTCAATAGCTCCTTCTGAAAATATCCTGTTCATTCAGTATTCATTCATTCACTCATTCAACAAATAAATGTGAAACAACTACTCTATAACTGGCACTGCCTGTCCATACCTTCATTTTGTTTCCTAGACAATTAAAGAAAATTTCGTTTACCTATTATAATAAAGGATGCATACATTCTTAGTGGACGTTCACCTTAAAAAAATCACCCTGCTCCTGCTTTATTCGTTCATTTGCCTAATGAGGTTAGAAATATGTTTCCTAAAATGGGTCTGATTTTGAAGAGAGGAAAGTTTAGATGACAACATCAATAAAACCAGTAGAGGCTGATGTGGGAAGAGATATGGAGGAGGGCTGACTGATGGAGCTTGAAATTTGATTAAAGGTGATCCTATAGGAAAGCTGAAATTATTTAGTTAGATATTTAAGAAAATTCAGTGTTTCTCTCATGAAGAGGTACCCTCAGGGAAATTGCACATACACTACAATCTCTTTTACCAACTGCCGAGAACATTTTAGATATTTTGTTAAAATCACAGTGGCCTGTACATTAAATTTCTTCAGGAGAGAGTGTAAATTATGTCCAGTTAGGAAATTAACACATCATATCACTTTTGTTTTTGAAGTTTCTATTAAACTAATTTTGAAAATTAATAATTTTAAAAATCAGTAACTTTGTAAATCTACATTTGAAAATTACTAATATTAATAGAAAATTAAAATTACCATAGTAATTACACACAGAGAAATGTGTTCTAAAATCTATCCTAGGTTTTTAGTGCTTGTAGTAATGTTAGCATCATCCCAAGTTTGGTCTCTCCTTTGCCTTGACTTTCATACAGGAAATCTTAGAGGGCAGAAATTGAATAAATAGCATCAGTGTTTTCAGTGGCCTCAGATTTTTTGTGTTATTTTCTCACTGATATCAGATGGATTTCATTATCAAAAAACTGAAGATGGTAAAGTTTAGTGCAAAAGTGATATGTATAAGGGATCCCCCAGAGCTAGCCTTACAGCAAGTGATATTTGACACTCTTTATTCAGTAGATTTATTCAGCATCTAGAATTGATAGAGTTTATCTTGAATTTTATGAGAATCAAATATATATTATAGAAAATGACAAAAATATTCTGGAAATGAGACTTTCCAGAGGGCTCTGAATGTCTTTTTTTTTGGTTGATCATATTCTGTTTAACTTGATTTTTGTTGTACATTGGAGTACAATTCATTTACAATATTGTCTTAGTTTCAGGTGTACAGCAAAGTGATTCAGTTATACACATACATATATCCATTCTTTTTCAGATTCTTTTCCCATATAGGTTATTACAGAATATTGTGTAGAGTTCCCTGGGCTATACAGTAGGCCTTTGTTAATTATCCGTTTTTTATATAGTAGTGTGTATATGTTAATCTCAAACACCTAATATATCTTCCCCACCTCGCCCGCCAACTTTCCCCCTGGTAATCATAAGTTTGTTTTCAAAGTCTGTGAATCTGTTTCTGTTTTGTAAACAAGTTCATTTGTATCATTTTTTTTTTTGGATTCCACATATGATATCATATGATATTTGTCTTCCTTTGTAAGACTTATTTCACTTAGTATGATAACCTCTAGGTCCATCCATGTTGCTGCAAATGGCATTATTTCATTCTTTTTTATGTCTGAGTAATATTCCATTTGTATGTATGTACAAAATCTTCTTTATACATTCTGCTTTCGATGGACATTTAGGTTGCTTGCATGTCTTGGCTGCTGTAAATAGTGCTGCAGTGAACAGTGGGGTGCATGTATCTTTTCAAATTATGGTTTCTCTGGATGTTGCTGGATCATGTGATAGTTCCATTTTCAGTTTTTTAAGGAACTTCCATACTGTTCTCCATAAGGATTGTCCCAATTTACATTGCCAATGGTGTAGGAGGGTTCCATTTTATTCACACTGTCTCCAGCATTTATTGCTTATAGACTTATTGATGATGGCCATTCTGACTGGTGTGAGGTGATAACTCATTGTAGTTTTGATTTGCATTTCTTTAATAATTAGCTATGTAGAGCATCTTTTCATGTTTTTCAGCCATCTGTATGTCTTCTTTGAAGAATTGTCTATTTAGATCTTCTGCCCATTTGGGTTTTTTTTCAGGTTTTTGTGTTGTTTTGTTCTGTTTTTATTAGAGTATAGTTGCGTTACACTGCTGTGTGAGTTTATCCTGCACAGCAAAGTGAATCAGCCATACATATACACATATCCCCTCTTTTTTGGATTTCCTTCCCATTTAGGTAACGACAGAGCACCGAGTAAAGTTCCCTGTGCTATACAGTAGGTTCTCATTAGTTATCTGTTTTATCCGTAGTAGTGTATATATGTCAATCCCAAACTCCCAATTCATCCCACCCTGCACTTTCCCCCTTGGTATCCATACGTTTGTTTTCTACATCTGTGTCTCTATTTCTATTTTGCAAATAAGATCATCTTTACCATTTTTTCTAGATTCCACCTACATGCATTAATATACAATATTTGTTTTTCTCTTTCTGACTTATTTCACTCTGTGTGACAGTCTCTAGGTCCATTCACATCTCCACAAGTGACACAATTTCATTCCTTTTTATGGCTGAGTAATATTCCTTTGTATATATGTGCCACATCTTCTTTATCCATTCATCTGTTGATGGACATTTAGGTTGCTTCCATGTCCTGACTATTGTAAATAGTGCTGCAATGAACATTGGGGTGCATATATGTTTTTGAATTATTGTTTTCTCTAGGTATATTCCCAGTAGTGGAATTGATGGGTTATATGGTAGTTCTATTTTTAGCTTTTTAAGGAACCTCCATACCGTTCCTCCTAGTGGCTGTATCAATTTACATTCCCATCAACAGTATAGGAGGGTTCCCTTTTCTCCACATCCTCTCCAGCATTTATTGCTTGCAGATTATTTGATGATGGGCATTCTGACCAGTGTGAGATGATACCTCATTATACTTTTGATTTGCATTCCTCTAGTAATTAGTGATGTTGAGCATCTCTTCATGTGTTTTTTGGCCACCTGTATGTCTTTTTTGGAGAAATGTTTATTTAGATCTTCTGCCTATTTTTTGATTGGGTTTGTTTGGGTTTTCTTGATATTGAGCTGCATGAGCTGTTTGTATATTTTGGGGATTAATCCATTGTCAGTCGCTTTGTTTGCAAATATTGTATCCCATTCTCTGGGTTTTCTTTTCATTTTGTTTGTTGTTTCCTTTGCTGTGCAAATGCTTTTAAGATTAATTACATCCCATTTGTTTCTTTTTGTTATTTTCATTACTCTAAGAGGTGGATGCAAAAAGATATTGCTGTGATTTATGTCAAAAATTGTCCTGCCTATTATTTCCTCTAGGAGTTTTATAGTATCCTGTACTCTATTTAGGTCTTTAATGGATTGGTCTCTTGGATTGCTTTTATTTCTTTTCTTCTCTGATTATCGTGGCTAGAACTTCCAAAGCTATGTTGAATAAAAGTGCTGAGAGTGGACATCCTTGTCTTGTTCCTGATTTTAGAGGAAATGCTTTCAGCTTTTCACTGTTGAGTATGATGTTACCTGTTGGTTCATCATATATAATCTTTATTATGTTGAGGTAGGTTCCCTCTATGCCCACTTTCTGGAGAGTTTTTATCATAAATCGGTGTTGAATTTTTTCAAAAGCCTTTTCTGCATCTATTGAGATGGTCATATGGTTTTGTTCTTCAAATTTTTAACATGTTTTATCACACCGATTGATTTGCAGATATTGAAAACTCCTTGCACACCTGAGGTAAATCCCATTTAATCATGGTTTACGGTCCTTATAATGTATTGTTGGATTCAGTTTGTAGTATTTTGTTGAGGATTTTTGCGTCTATATTCATCGGTGATATTGGCCTGTAGTTTTCTTTTGTGTGTGTATGTGTGTGGTCTCTTTGTCTGATTTTGGTATGAGGGTAATGATGGCCTCATAGAATTAGTTTGGGAGTTTTCCTTCCTCTGCAATTTTTTGGGATAGTTTCAGAAGGATGGATGTTAACCTGTCTCTGAATGTTTGATAGAATTTGCCTGTAAGGCCATTTGTTGCTGGACTTTTGTTTGTTGGGAGTTTTTTACTCACAGTTTCAATATCAGTGCTTGTGATTGGTCTGTTCATATTTTCCATTTCCTCCTTGTTCTATCTTGGGAGATGTATGTTCTACAAAATTGTCTTTTTCTTCTAGGTTGTCCGTTTTATTGGCATATAGTTGCTTGTAGTAGTCTCTTATTTCCTTTGTATTTCTGTGATGTCTGTTTTAACTTCTCCTTTTTCATTTTTAATTTTCCTGATTTGAGTCCTCTCCCTTTTTTCTTGGTAAATCTGGCTAAAGGTTTATCAATTTTTTTTATCTTTTCAAAGAACCATCTTTTAGTTTCGTAGATGTTTTCTTAGTCTGTATTTCATTTATTTCTCTTCTCATCTTTATGTTTTCTTTCCTTCTACTAACTTTGGCTTTTGTTTTTTCTTCTTTCTCTATTTAATTTAGGAGTAGGTTTAGGTTGTTTATTTAAGATTTCTCTTGTTTTCTGAGGTAAGATTATATTGCTGTAAACTTCCCTTTTAAAACTTCTTTTGCTACATCCCATAGGTTTTGGATCATCATGTTCTTGTCATTTGTCTCTAGGTAATTTTTAATTTTCTCTCTGATTTCTTCAGTGATACATTGGTTGTTTAGTAACATTTTTTTGCCTCCATGTGTTTGTGTTTTTCTTGTTTGTTTTTTGTTTTTTTGTAGTTAATTTCTAATGTAATAGCATTGTGGTCAGAAAAGATGCTTGATATGATTTCAATTTTCTTAAATTTACAGAGGCTTGCTGTCCAGCATGTATTCTATCTTGGAGAGTGTTCCATGTGTATGGAAGAATGTGTATTCTGCTGCTTTTGGATGGAATGTTCTATAAATATCAAGGCCATCAGTTCTATTGTGTCATTTAAGGCCTTATTGTGTTTCCTTATTGATTTTCCCTCTGGGAGTTCTGTCCATGGATGTAAGTGGGGTGTTAAAGCCCCCCACTATTATTGTGTTACTGTTGATTTCTCCTTTAATACTGTTAGCATTTTCCTTATATATTGAGATGCTCCTATGTTGGGTGCATATGTATTTGCAGTTGTTATATCATCCTCTTAGATTAATCCCATGATCATTATGTAGTCTCTTTCTTTGCCTCTTGTAACAGTCTTTATTTTAAAGTCTGTTTTGTCTGATACACGTATTGCTACTCCACCTTTTTTTTTTTCATTTCCATTTTCATGGAATATCTTTTTCCATCCCCTCACTTTCACTCTGTATGTGTCCCTAGATCTGAAGTGGGTCACTTTTGGACAGCATATATACAGGTCTTGTTTCTATATCCATTTGGCCAGTCTGTATCCTTTCTTTGTAGCATTTAATCCATTTATATTTAAGGTAATTACCAATATGTATGTTCTTATTGCCATTTTGTTAATTGTCTTTGATTTCTTTTAGTAGGTCTTTTTTCTTCCTTTCCTCTTTGTGTTCTCTTCTCTTGTGATTTGATGAGTATCATTAGTGTTGTGTTTATTATCCTTTTTCTCTTTTGCATATGTATCTATTGTAAATTTTTGTGTTGTGGTTCTCATGAGGTTTTGATTTACACACACACATGTATATGTATATATCTTTTTTCTATATACATATATATATGATTGTTTCAAGTTGCTGGTCTCTTCAAATGTATTTTCAAAATCCTGGATTTGTGCTCTCCTCATAATTGCTGGTTTAATATCATATTTGCATGTGGAAGATTTCCTATTTTTACTGTATATTTGCCTTTACCAGTGAGCTTTCCCATTTGTAATTTTGTTGTTGTTGTTTCTAGTTTTTGCCTTTTCTGTTCTGCCTAGAGAAATTCCTTTAGATTTATTGTAAATCTGGTTTGGTGGTGGTGAATTCTTTTAACTTTTGCTTGTTGGTTAAGCTCTTCATTTCTCCCTCAGGTCTGAATGAGAGCCTTACTGTGTAGAGTATACTTGGTTATAGGTTTTTTCCTTTTGTCATTTAAATACATCATATCACTCCCTTCTGGTCTGTAGAGCTTCTGCTGAAAAATCAGCTGATAGGCTTATTGGGATTCCCTTGTATGTTATTTGTTGCTTTTCCCTTGTTGCTTTTAGTACTTTCTCTTTGCCTTTAGTTTTTGTTAGTTTTATTAATATGTGTCTCAGTGTGTTCCTCTTTGGGTTTATCCTGTATGGGACTCTCTGTACTTCCTGGATTGGGGTGAGTGTTTTCTTTCCCATATTAGGGAAGTTTTCAGCAATTATCTCTTCAAATATTTTCTCAGGTCTTTTCTCTCTCTCTTCTTCTTCTGGGACCCCTATAATGCTAATGTTGGTGAATTTAATGTTGTCTCAGAGCTCTCTGAGACAGTTTCCATTTATTTTTAATCTTTTTTCTTTATTCTGTTCCACAGCAGTGATTTCCACCAGTCTGTCTTCCAGCTCACTTATTTGTTCTTATTCTTCATGTATTCTGCTAATGATTCCTTCTAGTATATTTTTCATTTCAGTTATTTTATTGTTCATCTCTGTTTTTTGTTCTTTGTATCATCTACTTCTTTGTTAAACATTTCTTTTGTCTTCTTGGTCTGTGCCATCATCCTTTTTCTGAGATATTGAATTATCTTTACTATTATTACTCCAAATTCTTTTTCAGGTAGATTGCCTATCTCCACTTCACTTAGTTGTTGTTCCAGGGTTTTATCTTGTTCCTTTGTTTGGAACATATTTCTCTGCCATCTCATTTTGTCTAACTTTCTGTTTGTGGTCTCCATTCTATAGGCTGCAGGATTGTACTTAGTCTTGCTTCTGGTGTCTGCCTCCTGGTGGTTAGGTTGGTCCAGGGGCTTGTTCAGGCTTCCTGGTAAGAGGGACTGGTGCCTGCCCACTGGTGGGGGGAGCTGAGTCTTGTCCTTCTGGTGGACAGGGCTGTGTCAATGGGTGTGTTAAGAGGAGGCTGTGAGCTCAGGACAACTTTTGGCAGCCTGTCTGCTGATGGGTGGGGCTGTGTTCCAGCCTATTGGTTTTTTGGCCTGAGGTGTCCTAACACTTGAACCTGCAGGCTGTTGGTCTCAGTGCCAAAATGGTGACCTGTAGGAGAGCTCACACCGATGAATATTCCCTGGGCCTCCATTACCAGTGTCCTTGCTTCCACAGCGTGCCATAGCCCATCCACACCTCCCCAGGAGGCCCTCTAAGACCAGCAGGTAGGTCTGGCCCAGGCTCCTGCATAATCACTGCTTTATGTTGGATGCCAGTGCATGTGAAACCTTGTGTGCACCCTTCAAGAGTGGTGTCTCTGTTTCCCCCAGTACTTTGGAGCTCCTGCACTCAAGACCTCTGGGCTTTAAAGCCAAATGCTCTGGGGGGCTTCTCCTCTTGGTGCCAGACCCTCAGGCTGAGGAGCCTGACGTCTGGCTCAGAAGTTTCACTACTATGGGAAAACCTCTGAGATATAATTATTTTTTAGTTTGTGGGTTGCCCACCTGGTGGGTATGAGATTTGATTATATTGTGAAATCACCCCTTCTTATTGTGCCTTCCTCTTTGTCTTTGAATATAGTATATCTTTTTTGTAGTTTCCATTCTTTTTTGTCAGTAGTTGTTCTGCAGATAGTTGTAATTTTGGTATTTTGTGAGTGGTGAGCTCCAGTCCTTCTACTTCATCATCTTGTCTCCTCCCCTCTGAATGTCTTGATATTATCATGAGAGTCACTAATATTCCTGAAATCACTGAAGAAATTTGCTCGATGGCAATGCTGCTGTCAACATCCTCCTTCTCTCTGTCATTTATCTTGTAAATATGCTGCCCAGATGGACTTTGCCTGGCAATGGAGAAGACAGAGTCCTCAAGGAAAATGGAATTAAAAGGTTATTGGATTATAGTTAGGTCAGATATTGTACTCTCCTGTCTCCTAGTGACAAAATGATTGACAGATGATTGGCCCTTGTGGAATGCAGCAAAGAAGATGCCAAGAAGCCTTTAGTTTACATTAATAAATTATTTCAGTTGACAGTAGAATACAGAAATAATTGAATGTGTGAATAGTGATTCCCTCTTCATGCAATTCTTTTTTTAAAAATCATGTATCTGTGTATCTAGATTTTAAAGTTCATTTGATCTCTTATTTAAAAGGCTTTATTTTTCCCCTTATATTTTGAGAAAGCTAAAATTGTGACAACTATTTAGTGAAATAAAGGAAATGGTTACCAAGTTTCTAAACATGTCTCTTTTCTTATAACACCTTTTAAAATTACCACTGTGTTTGAATTTCAGTAATGATGTTACAAATTATTTATTTTGTCCAAAAAAAGATAAAAATAGAAAATTACAACTTGGGGGAAAAATGGCAGAGACCAATATGTTGTGATTTATAATGCTCTGTTTTTATTTTTAGTGTCTCGGTGTAAATTATCAGGCAAGAAATGATTGATTTTCTTCCCTTTCAGCGGTTTACCTCTGCAAAAGAACAATGCAAAACAAAGCAAGGCTGGAGCTAGCTGACTATGAAGCTGTAAGTACCAAGGACTTCCTGGCAAGAAAGATATAGAATGAGCAAGAATAAGGCCTATGGTCATTTCTGGGCACCCCTAACTTTCTACATTCATGGATCTTAGGGATCAGATTTCCTGGGAAGGGTAGCATAATGATTTAATATATCCCGTACTTGCTTCCTTCCTCTCATCATTCACACTGAGGATGGTGACATTCTAAATACACAAACTCAGAGAAGTAGGGGGAAGATATCTTATTTGGTAAAACCGACTTAAATATAAAAACATATATATATATATATATATCTCCTATGTATAATGAAGCTATCCAGACTTAGAGAATTGAATAGCATTTACACTGGGAATATGGTTTTGGGAAAACCTTTTGGTTGGTCACCATCAGCAGATTAAATTAATCTCTTGTAATTTGTTCAGATGGTTGCTATGTTCTGATTTACTAAACTTGAAGCACTGTCTCCAAGTGGGTAGTAGGAGACCAAGGTTTACTTTTTTCTCAGGAACTGGATAAACCAAATGAATCAATAGTAGAGATGTATTGCTTTCCTGTTCCTCAGTAAAGTGGGCATAGAAAAATCCAATGAGCACTTTTTTATTTAAGGTAAACTTAGTATTTTGGATTTTTAGTTATATTCTCCAGTATTAATATTTGTAATAGGTTTTCCTGTGTCCTCTGTGACAGTTAATATGAGTATTAGCTGCATTCAGTGAGCATGACTTATCATGCCAAGTACACTTACTTCTTTAGAAATTCTGATTTATTTTTTTGGTAACTACATATGGTAAATAAACTGGAAGGGAGAAGTAAAGCTGAGCACCAGAATGTCTTCACCATGATGTATTTTTCAGGAGAGCTTGGCCAGATTGCAGAGAGCATTTGCCAGGAAGTGGGAGTTCATTTTTATGCAAGCAGAAGCACAAGCAAAGTGAGTCCTTGTGAGTCTTTTGGAAGATTTGTTCAAGGTGTGGCCTTTTGTTCAGAGAGGCACTTCATTTAACACGACTTATTATTCATTGTTATGATGTCAACAGAGTGGACAAGAAGAGAGACAAGATTGAAAGAAAGATCCTTGATAGTCAAGAGAGAGCATTCTGGGATGTACACAGACCCGTGGTAAGCAAGCACACCAACACTGTCTGAATTCATAATCTCAGCCTTTGGAAGGTAAAGGAAGAATGTAGTAACTCCATTGCTTTTCCCAAAGTCTTGGTGAATTATTTAAGAAAATATTGCCACTTTTCTGTAAGATGACTAGAGTTCAATCGTATAATATTTAATTTATAAAACTATTCATTTTTCTAATGTGACATTACTTGCTTACTCACTCTTTGCTCTTGAGGTTCTCGATACTTTCACATACTGGAAAGAAAGAAGACTGCAACAAAGCAGTTTTGCATGGCTTATGATCTATATTTTTCTGGATTTATAGTAAAAGTATGAGTCAAAATATTGTTCCTCCACTAATTTTTCTTTTTTAAAACCAACTAATAACCTTTTATGAATGTCACCTTTTATGGAAATATTTTAGGTGGCTCAGTTTCAGATCAGCTTATACTTCTAATGATATAGCTAGTCATTGAAACTACATACATTAACTTAGCTGGTTTCCTTACATAGTAATGTGAAACCATGTGAGTCAGTAACAAATAACAAATGATTAATACCAGAAAACATTGTGTGAGGAATTAAACAATGGTTATGAGCATTCATAGGAAAGCATGTCGACTCTCATATAGTGTATTTGAATGCTACGTCTTTGTCTTCTATATATTTCCTTAAATACAGACCTAGAGAATAATATTTACAAAGTATTATCAAGTAACGGATCACAGCATTAGACAAATCAAGATTCTTTGAGAATATCTTAAAATTTTCTCCTCAACGACCTTTAGGAACAGACCAAAATAGGTCTGTTTTCCAAAGGTTGTAAATATATCTATATCTACACCTATATAGATATGGTGCAGATATAGGTTAATATATATTTAAATTTTAGATAGAATGGAATTAATTTCATATGCAATTTTTTCTTTTGATTTCACAAAAAATTAGAATTGAGACTTAACTGTCTTTCCTACTCAAAATTCAGCTTGAGTTTTATTGCTCATGGTATAAAGCATTGTGAGGTCACATCTATAAGTATTACAAGGATATGTTTGTTTTAAGCCATCTCTAGAAACTGGTTAATACATTATGTCCTTATGTTTCTCCACTTTATGCCCCTGGACATCTGGTGGCCCATCTCTAGCCTAGTTTAACTTTGATGGCCTCTATCCTCCTGACAACCCAAGAGGACTCGCTCCATGCTCCATGCTGGCTCCCCTACATTGCCCACATCCACTCCACAGCAAAAACTCAAGCTCTCAGAGCATGTAAATTGATCCCACCTGAACACATTCCCCTGCTCCATTGCCCAAGAATTACTCAGCCAGTCCCTTGCCTTCTATGTGCCCTGTTGGAAGCAGAACATGTTCACAGTTGTTTTTTGCTCTAACCAGTATGTCAGGCTCCAGTCCTCTGTGTCTCCACAGAGCAAGGAGCATATATGAGTGCTCTCCAAATGGTCCCTTGCTATACCACCTCATTAGGCTTTCAATTAGAAAGTCATCCCAAGGAGCACCTGGAGGCAGAAACCACCCTGAAGCCATTAGTTCCATTTCCCTTATTGAATTTGTGGATGCTTATGAGGGGCTTTATATCACCCCGAATGAACATGTTTTGCAATACTTGGTTACTGTTTATTTTCTAGAGAGAAAGAAATAGAGCTTTGGGTTATCTGTATGCCTCTGAGAATGGAATGCACCTAATCCAAGCCTACATTCAACTACTTATTTTTTACATTACAGCTTTGAATCCCATTAAGATAAAACATTTTTTAAGCTCTTTATTGGAGTGTAATTGCTTTACACTGTTGTGCCAGCTTCTGCTGTACAGCAAAATGAATCAGCTGTATTTATACATATATCCCCATATCCCTCCCTCCCGCGACTCCTTCGCACCCTCCCTATCTCACCCCCTAAGTCATCACCAATCATCAAGTTGATGTCCCTGTGTTATGCATATATATACAAAATAAAACATTTTGAAGTGGTCCCAGGTGCATGTGAAGTGATGACACTTGTATGGATGCCATGTCAGACACACAGGTCCTGCCTTGTATCTGGTTTTTAGAATTCTGGGTCCTTAGTGAGAGTTAACTGACAGAGATGATGCTGGCAGGGGCATTAGCAGCAACACACTCCTAAAAGAGCTTTTAATGGCTATTTTCCTAGCAAAATGCATAAGCTATATCTCTATTCATTGGCTGCAGTGTTAATTAAACAATGATAAGAAGAACTTTCTAAGATAACCATACCTCCAAAAAGTGTCCTTATTTTTATTTTGGTTTTGAAAAAGTTTTATTACAAAAATATGAACACACTACTACAAGTTTTTAAAGTGTAGAAATTAACATTCTCATTAGAATAAAAAATTCTCTACTCAGATTTCATAGATTTATAACACAATTTAATCAAAGTTTTAAGTTATATAATTATATTTTCCTGGACTGCTTTAAATTTATTAATATATAGAGTATCTTTGTTTTTAAAAAGTAGAAATGGAGTTACTCTATCAGTACTATTTGTTGAATTTTTTTCATTTTATTTCTTCTTGCATAATCCTACTATTAAACCATTCCAAAAAATTTAGCAGAGAACAATTAATCCTTATAAAGCTTTTCCTAATTCAAGTAAAGGTGATGTACAACCCTGAATTTTGTTTGGTTTGCCTTGATGTCATCTGGTTTGATGCTGCCATTTATTTAATTAAAATAGCTTGAAAACCGTTAGCCAAAAATGTAGCAGGGAAGGGGAAATCACAGAAAGAAGCTCGGAATCATTAAAGTATACTTAAATTTAATGTAAAATATTATAATATATTACATGAATTTATACTTAGAGATATAGAAAATATATGTAATGTGATTTAGATTTTTTTTAAAAAAATGAGGTCACTTAACACTGTATATTCATTTTATTGCATTTAATACCTTTATGAAATAAATTTAGCTTCTCTAAGCATATCCACGTTTACTCCAGAAAAAAAAAAATTTAAGGTCATAACACTGAGAAGGACTCTTCAGTTATCAAGGACTCCAGACAGAATTTCCAAACACTAACTACTCCAGTTGATAGTAGGGGAAATACACCAAAATTGTAGCAAATGTCAAAGTTAATTTGGGATTTGGGTTGACTTGTGTATTTAGTGTTTTGATACTTTTATGAAGCCCCTTCAAAGGCTAATGGATTCTTAGTGTATAGTAATTGAATTTGAGCAACTAGTTAAATTGAACTAAAAATTCTCTTTGTCACAGTGCTGAAGGGTTTCATTGATGCTAACTTCCTAGTACTTGTTTTAATATTATCAGATCATGGTCTTTTGAAGAGCAGAGAGTTTGTTTGAAATTTTCTATAAATTTCACATAAATCTTTCTTGTTTTCTTTGAATAAATTAGGATGGAGCAGTCTGGTGAAGCAAGTGTGTGTGTGTGCACAAAAATCCATTAAAATTTGAATTTTAGAAGTGTCTGAAGAAGAGGTTATAGATTTGCATAAGAAGTTTAGGAAGTTCCATAAGATTCAGTTTTTATAACCTGCTGAGTTAGATCTGAGTGATTCTAAGGCCCAGTAATAGAAAGGAGCAGTGAGATTCTTGAAATACAGTCATCATGGAGGGAAGAAAGAAGTCCAGTGGACTGGCCTTTTAAAATAGAAGGGTGCTGATGTTCTGGATCCAAGGGGGTGAAGAGCACCCAAACTTGCTCCACACAGCCCTACTGTGGAGCCAGCTTATATCCTTTGCACTGACTTTGTTTTGTTTGTTTGTTACATATTTTAGCTTTATTGAGGTATAATTGACAAACTAAATTGTAAGATATTTAAATTGTACCATATGATGATTTTTTTATACATATTCATTGTGAAAGGATTCCCACCATCAAGTTAACACTGACTCTGAGAGCTGATCTAAAGACATATAGTGTAGGGAGTTTAGGCCAATGTAATTCTGGGCACATTCAGATGTGTACACTGCAAGGTGGAGTTGGTAATGTAGAATGAATCTCCTTTCTTCTTACCTTGGAAATCCACAGTGACCTGGTGGGAGCTCTAGAATTCTACTTTGAGACAGTACTGTGGGAGAAAATTATTTATACCACAAACTATAAAGCACAAAACCACAATTATAAATATTCTTGCAGATATACTATGACAGGCACCACCTTGGCACATTTCTGTTGAAGAGGGGTATGGGGGAACCTGGTATTAGGTCAAGGTACAGGTCTTTTTAAAATTTTTGTTGAAGTATAACATACGTGCTAGAAATGCAAACCAAAACCACAATGAAATAGCACCTCACACCAGTTAGAATGGCTGTTCTAAAAAGACAAGAAATAACAAATGTTAGTGAGGATGTGGAGCAAAAGTAATTCTTGTGCACTGGGAGTTCTTGGTGGGAATGTAAACTGGTGCAACCACTATGGAAACAGTATGGAGGTTTCTCAAAATATTAAAAATAGAACTACCATAGGACCCAGCAACTCCATTTCTGGGTATTTATCCAAAGTAAATGAAAACGCAAACCTCAACAGATGTATGCACCCTCATATTCAATGCAGCATTATTTACAATAGCCAAAACATAGACGTGACCCAAGTGTCCACTGGCGGATAAGTGATTACAGAAAATGTGAGATGTGGGCATACCTCAGGAATATTGTAGGTTCATTTCCAGACCACCACAATAAACAAGTCCTACAAAATTTTTGGCTTACCAGTGTATATAAAGGTCATGGTTTTCATGATACGTTAGTCTATTAAGTGTGCAATACCATTACATCTAGAAAACAATGTACATGCCTTAATTTTTAAATACTATGTTGCTAAAAAATACTAACCATCATCAGAACCTTCAGCAAGTCATAGTAGTAACATCAAAGATCACAGATCACCATAACAAATATAATCATAATGAAAAGATTGAAATATTGTGAAAATTACCAAACTGACTCAGAGACACAGAGTGAGCCAATGCTCCTGGAAAAACTGGTGCTGATAGACTTGCTTGATGCAGGGTTGCCACAAATCCCTTCAATTTGTAAAATAATGCAATATCTGCAAAGCACAATAAACAGAAGTGCAATAAAGTGAGGTATACCTGTGTGTATGTACATATCTATGTGTTATTCATATCATATATAATGAAATATTATTCAGCTATAAAAAGAATGAAATTTTGTCATTTGTGACAGCGTGGGTGGAACTTGAGGGCATTATGCTAAGTGAAATAAGTTAGAGGATGACAAGTACCATATGATGTCACTTATATGTAGAATCTGAAAAACAAACAAACTCACAGATACAGAAAACAGATTGGTGATTGCTAGAGGTAGGGGGTTGGGAGGGTGGGAGAAATGGTGTGAAGGGGGTGAAAAAGTACAGACTTCCAGTTATAAAAGAAGTCCTGGGGATGTAATGAACAGAATTTTTTTTTATAAATTTATTTATTTATTTTTATTGGCTGTGTTGGGTCTTCATTGCTGCACACAGGCTTTCTCTAGCTGCAGTGAGTGGGGGCTAGTCTTTGTTGCGGTGTGCAGGCTTCTCATTGCAGTGGCTTCTCTTGTTGCAGAGCGCGGGCTCTAGGCACACGGGCTTCAGCAGTTGTGGCTCATGGGCTCTAGAGCACAGGCTCAGTAGTTGTGGTACATGGGCTTAGTTGCTCCGCGGCATGTGGGATCTTCCGGACCAGGGATCGAAACCATGTTGACTATAGTTAGTAATGCTGAAGTGCATATTGAAAAGTTGCTAAGACAGTAGATTTAAAAAATACTCATCACAAGGAAAAAAATTTATAACTGTGTGGTGATGGATGTTAACTAGACTTATTGTGGTGATCATTTTGCAATATATACAAATATTGAATCATTATATTATATACCTGAAATGAATATATGTCAATTATATCTCAATAATAATTTTTAAAGTGTAACATACATACAGAAAATTTCACAAAGTATAAGTGTACAATGAATTTTCACAAATTGAACACAACCTAGTCACCAGGATCCCAGAGCCCTGCTAGTGATCATTCCAGCCTCTACTCCCTAGGTCAGTGGTAACTTCTCATACCATAGATAAATATACCTACTTTTAATCTTTACATAAATGGAATTTTTAATATCACTCTTTTTATATTCAACATCTTCTTTTGAAATTCTTTCATATTGTTGCATGTAGTTGTAGTTTGTTTATCCTCATTACTGTACTGGTATTCTATTATGTGAGAGTAGAGGATTTCATTATATACTGATGTTAAATTAACTTCCACAGTGCTGATACTCTTTTACTTTATCTATAATTTTGATATTCGATTTATTATTTTCACTAACTTGTTATATTCATGATTCAACTTGTTACTCTAGACTTTTGTTTATCACACAAAACCATCAACTCAATCTCTTTAATTTAGGTTCAAAAGCAATGCAGACCTCAAAATAAAATAGAAAAACATCGTGAATGATAGTGTATTATATCGTATTATATATAATAAAAGAGTGATCATTTGTTATATGTAGAACTCATACATAAATGAGAAAATGTCAAAGAAGTAAAAAAATATAATGGAAAACATTTATATTTTACCTATTAAGTTTGCAAAGAATTTTTAAAAGGTAATATTATAAAAACATATTTGCATACAGTCTTACCATCTTAGGTCTAAAGGCCCATTTTAATTCTTTGTTTGTTGGAGGAGGCGTAAGTAAATAGGTAGGTAGATGGATAGATTGATAGATAGATGATAGATGATAAGTAGATAGATGATTGATAGATGATAGATAGATAGATAGATAGATAGATAGATAGGACAGAGGGACAGGCAGATATGTGTAGAAAAAAAAAGACTGAAAGGATACATACACAAATATAAACAGTAGTTATTTATGAATGTTGACATTCTATTATTTTCCTTTTGCTAATCTGTTTTAAAATTAAAAGTTAATGAATGTTTACATATACAGCAAGAAAAATCAATAGTAGTTTTAAAAAGGACTCCCAGTCCAGCATATAAAGAACTTGGAAGCTGTCATTCCCATTCTCACAATAAGAAAAAAAGCTGAATAAACTGAAAATCAACAATTTTTCTTGGATTCATCTCCGAATGAGGTCACTGGGCAAAATATTGTTAGCCCTCAAAACTGGAGAGATCGACAAGTGAATACAAGGAATCACAACTTACCAGAACAGAAGCCCAAGAGCAGAAACCTTTGAGGAACCAATGCTAGGGTAAGAAAACCTAAGCTGTAATCAACAAATTGCTGGAGGTTCAGAGTAGACAAACTTGAGCCCAGTCTTAAGGGGCCACCACAGACTTTTGTGAGTTTTACCTCCAGGAGCTCTACCAGGTTCTCACAATGAAGTTTGAAGAAAAATCCCTTTGTATGTCGCTCAGGGGAAGGGGAAAAGGAACTGTTTTGAAATACATTCAGAACATTCTCTTTTTCATAACCAGACCTGCCTTTAAGAGAAACTGATTGGGGTTGTACCAGAGCCTAACCAACATGAGGGAAGGGAAATACCCAGCTCTAGCCCTGGGTTCACCCAAGTGAGGGGAAAAAAATCCGAGAGGAATTTGTAAAGGTCACAGCCCTGGGGCACAGGCTCACTAAAAGACTGGGACCTAATCATAGGACTATAGAATGCTTCCCCTCCCCACACACCTTACCACAAGCTTCATAGAGCCTAAGTAACAACAGGGAATTGCAAAGGAAAGAACTGCGCATCTCAAGGCCTTATTTAAGAGGCCTCAGGGAAACCTGAAGACAACTGGTGGGAAAAAAACAAGGAAACCAGAGGAAAGTTTAGCCTCTGACACAGAAAAAACAAAAACAAAAAAAAAACAGTAAATACAGCCTAACCCCTAGCCAAATATACATAAAACCACACGATAAATACCTATTTACCTCAGTTCCTTTTGCCCAGTACATTATGTCTAGCTTTCAACAAAAAATTGCACATGCAGTAAAAGAAAAAAAAAAAAGAAAAACAACTCAAAGAGACACATTAAGCATCAGAATCAAATATGGCAGAGATGTTGAAATTATTAAACCAAGGACCTGAAACAAGTACGATGAATGTGCTAAGGCTTTGAATGGAGGAAGTGAACAGCATAAAAGAATAAAGAATAGAAATATAATATAAGCAGAAATACAGAAACTCTAAGAAAGAATCAAAAGAAAATGTTAGAATAAAAAAAGTACTGTAACATAAATGAAAAATGCCTTTGATGTGCTCATCAATAGACTGGACATGGCCAAACAAATAATCAGTGAGCTTGAAGAAATGTCAATAGAAATTTCCAAAACTCAAGTGCAAAGAGAAAAAAAGAGTGAAAAAGAACAGAATATCCAAGAGCGGTGAAATAATTACTAAAGCTGTACATATAATAGGAATACCAGAAAGAGAAAGAAGAGAGAAAGGAAGAGATGAAATATTTGAAGCAGTAATGATCAGTTTCTGAAAATGAATACCAAACTGAGAACCAGGAAGCTCAAAGAATACCAACCGGAGTAAATATCAAAATATCTAAGCCTAGGCATATCACATTCAAACTGCAGAAAATGAAGGCAACGTGAAAATCTTGAAAGAAGCCAGAGGAACAAGATTAACAATTGCTTCAGACTTCTCTTTAGAAATCATGCAAGCAAGAGAGAAGAGTGAAATATTTTGTGTTAAAAGAAAGAAAAAACCTTAGAATTCTGTATCCAACAAAATTATCCTTTATAAGTGTAGGAGAAATGAAGAATTTCTCAGACAAACAAAAACTGAGGGAATTTGTCATGGGGACACTTATCTTGCAAGAAATGTGGAAAGAAAGTCTTCAGAAAGAAGGAAATGACATAGGTCAGAAACTCAGATCTATTTTTTTATTCTTAATTAATAATAGTTCAAATAATAATAGCAACAGTGTATTCTGTGATTATAGATTAAGTGTAAGTGGAATGAATGACAGCAGTGTTATAAGATACAGAAGGGAGAAGGAGTTGGGAATAATCTATTATAAGGTACTTGAATGGAGTAGTATAGTGTGATTTGAAAGATGAGTTGGATTAGATACAAATGTATATTGCAAACTCAAGGGCAGCCACTGAGAAAAGTTTAAAATGAAGTAGAATTGATAAGAGAGGAGAAAGAAATGAAATCATAAAAATTCTCAATTGAAAACATAGAGGGCAGAAAAACAGAACAGAAATAAAGAAAAGAAAGCAATGGCAACAAATATAAATAGAAAACAATAAAAATATGGTAGATATTAATCCAGCTATAACAATTATCACTTTAAACAGCAGTGACCTAAATACACCAATTAAAAGGCAGAGACTGTCAGAGTGAATAAAAAATAAGACCTAATTATATATTAGGCAGATAATATAAGTATAAAGTATACAGACAAAGGTACAGACAAAAAGTAAAGTAAAGCAATGGAAAGAGTAAAGGAATGCTAACAGTAGTCAAAAGATAGGTGGAGTAGCTATCTTACTTTCAGACGAAGCCAGTTCCAGAGCAAGGAAAGTTATCAGAGATGAGGAGCAACATTATGTAATGATAAAGAGGCCAATTATTCACGAAGACATAACAATCCTTAATGTGTGTGCACAACAGAGCATCAAAATATGAGACAAAAACTGAACTGCAAGGAGAAATAGATGAATACACCATTATAGCTGTAGTCTTCAACACACCTCTGTCAGTAATTGACAGATCTAGCAGGCAGAAAATCAGTAAGGACATAACTGAATTGAAGATCACCACCAATCAATTGGATTTAACTGATATCATGAACCACTTCATCCGATAACCTTCTCCTCAAATTCCGATGGAACGCACTAAGAGAAACCACATTCTGGGCTACAAAACACACCTTAATAAATTTAAAAGTATTTTAATAGAAATTATATGAAGTATTCCCAGACCACAATGGAATTAAACTAGATATCAATAACAGAAACATAGTTGGAAAACCACAAAATACTTAGAATTAAGCAACACACTTCTAAATAACATATAGGTCAAAAAGACGTTTCAATAGTAATTTTAAAATATTTCATACTAAATGAAAATACATGTTATCTGAATTTGTGGATGCAGTGAAAGCTGTGCTTGGCAATTTATAAATACGTGCATTGATGCATATGTTAGAAAAATCTAAAATCAATAATCTATAAACTTTCACATTCGAAAACTAGATAAGAGCAAATTATATCCAATTAAGCAGAAGAAAATAAATAAAAATTAGAGCAGAAATCAATGAAATTGAAAATAGAAAACTGATTTAGAAATACAACGATACTGAGAGCTGGTGGTTGGAAAAAATCAGTAAAGTTGATGAACCTGCAGTCAGAGAGTGGACACAAATTATTAATATCAGAAATAAAAGAGGGACCATTACTACTAGTCCCATGGACATTAAAATGATAAGAAAAGCATATTGTAAACAACTGTATGCCCACAAATATGAAATGGACAAACTTTTTGAAAGGCACAATCTACCAAAACTCAACAAGAAAATAGTTAATATTAATATGCCTACGTGTTTAAATGAATAGACCTGTATCTGTTATTAAAGATTAAACAATCTATTCCACTAAAGAAATTGAATCAATAAGAAATAACCTTCTGAAAGAGAAAGCAACAGCCCAGATTAGTTCACTGATGAATTCTACCAAACACTTAAGGGAGAAATTTTACCAATTCTTTAAAATTTTTCCTGAAAATAGCAGAGGGACCACTTCCTAACTCAGTCTAGGCATCCAGCATTATCTTAATACCCAAACTTGGCAAAGTCATTGCAAGAAAGGCAAACAATGTCTCTCATGAACATAGATGCAAAATTTTTCAATAAAGTATGAGTATATCACATCCAACAATGTATAAAAAGAAGTATACACCACAACCAAGTGGGATTTATTCCAGGTACACAAGGCTAGTTCAATGTTTCATAATCAACAGGCTAAAAATCGTATGCTCATATCAATAGATGCAGAAAAAAATCTGACAAAATCCAACACCCATTCAAAGATAAAAGTTCTGAGCAAACTAGGAATAGAAAGGAACTTCCTCAACTCAATAAAGCACATTTACATAACATCATACTTCGTGGTGAAATACTAGATGATTTCCCTCTGAGATCAGAAACAAGGCAAGATGTTTCCTCTCACCACTCCTATTCAACACCTTACTGAAGGTCCTGGCTAATACAATGACAAGAAAAGGAAAGAACATACATAGATTGGGAAGGAAGAAATAAAACTGCCTTTGTTCACAGATAACATGATTGTCTATGTAGAAAATACCAAGGAATCGACAACCACAGCAACAAAACTCCTAGAATCAATAAGCAATAATAATAAAATTGCAAGATATAAGGTTAATACACAAAAATCAACTGATTTCTTATATATTAGCAATGAACAATTGGAATTTGAAGTTAAAAACACAATACCATTTCATTAGCACGAAAGTTAAATGCTGTTTGATATAGATATGTCTAACAAAATATGCACAAGATTTATATGGGAAAATACTGAAATAATTCAGTACTTGCTGAAGGAAATCAAAAAAGATCAAAGTAAATGGAGAGACATTCCATGTATGGAGATAAGAAGACTTAATATTGTCAAGGTGTTAGTTCTTCAATATTAGATCTATAGATTTAACACAATCCAAGACAAAATTCCAGCAAATTATTTTGTGGATATTGACAAGGTGATTCTAAAGTTTATGGAAAGAACAAATGACACAGAATAACTAACATGATACTGAATGAGAACAACAGAGGACTAGTACTATCTGACTTCAAGACTTACTGTAATCAAAACAGTATAGTACTGATAAGAAAATATGCAAATATATCAGTTAAATAGAATACAGAGCCCAGAAATAGACCCACACAAATATAGTCAACTTATACTTGACAAAGGAGCAAAACAACTCAATGGAGAAGGGATAGTGTTCCCAACAAATGGTGCTGGAACAGCTGAAGGTCCACATTCAAAAGAAGAAGAAAAAAAATGAATCTAGACACAGACCTTACACCTTTTTTAAAAAATTACCTCAAAATAGATCATTCATCTAAATGTAAAATGCTAAACTCTAAATTCTTAGAAAATAACAAGAGAAAATCTAGATAACCTTTGGTTTAGTGATAGGTTTTTAGATTCAACACCAAAGGCACAAAAGAAAAAAGTGATGTTAGTTTATTAAAATTAAAACTTCTGGCTCTGTGAAAGACCACGTTAAAAGAATGAGAAGACACACCACAAACTGGGAGCATAATATTAAAATAAACAAACAAATAACTGAAAATGGACTAGTATCCAGAATATACAAAGAATTCTTAAAACTCAACAATGAGAAACAAAACAACCAGTTAAGAAAGGACACCTGAATAGACACCTCGCCAAAGAAGATATACAGATGGCAAATAAGTATATGAAAAGATGTTCAACATCATATATGATTAGGGCATTTCAAAGTAAAACAGTGAAGATACTACAACCCACCTATTAGAATGGCCAAAATCCAAAACACAAACCACACCAAATACTGGTGAGAATGTGGAGCAGAAGGAACTCTCATTCATTGCTGGTGGGAATGCAAAATGATATAGCCATTTTGGAAGACTGTTTAGCAGTTTCCTACATAACTAAACATACTCTTACCGTATGGTATAGCATTCACACTCCATGGTATTTACCCAAGTGAGTTGAAAACTAATGTCCACACAAAAACCTGCACATGAATGCTTATAGAAGTTTCATTCATAATTGTCAAGACTTAGAAGCAACCAAGATGTTCTTCAATTGGAAACTGTGCTAAGTTTATACAGTTAAATATTTTTCAGCAATAAAAAGAAATGAGCCATCCAGCCACAAAAAGACATGGAGGAACCTTAAATGCATAGTGCCAAGCTAAAGAAGCCAACTTGAAAGGGCTATACAATTCCAACTCTATGACATCCTAGAAAAGACAAAACCATGGAGACAGGAAAAAATATCAGTGGTTCTAGATTTTGAGAGAGAGGAAAAGAGTGATAAATAGGTAGAGCATAGGACATTTTAGGGGCAGTGAAACTATTCTATAGGATACTGTAAATGTGGATACATATCATTATACGTATGTCAAATTTCATAGAATTTACAACACAAAAAGTGAACTCTAATGTTAACTATGTACCTTAGTTAATAATAATGTATCAATATTGGCTCATCAATTATAACAAATGTGCTACATTGCTGTGAGATGTTACTAATAGGGGAAACTAGAGGTAGGGCAATTCTCTGTACTTTTTGCCTAGTTTTTTTGTACACCTAAAACTGCTCAAAAAAGTCTATTTTTTTTTTAAAAAGCTTAGATTTTTTAAAAAGTGAAACAGCATATCACAGGAGGAGTAATAAGCTCAACAAAATCTCTGACCATAAGGACACACGAGTGTCATATGACATCAGCAGATAAAAATAAATTTTATTTGCATACTATCAACCAGGTCCATCTTTGCAGAGAATTTGCTGGTCCTTTCATTGTGTGTCTTTGTACATTCTATGGTCATGACCTTGAAATAGAATATAATGTAGCCTACTTATTGGTTTTCTGTTTTATTCAGTGTGCTTGTTTTTATTTTCCTTTTATGGTAGATACATTATTGACACAGAGTGGTAAAAAGCAGAGGCCCCCAAAATGGCTTGCAGACATTTTTTAAAAGACCTTTTCGAAGGATCAAGCTAATGCTGCATAGGAGACATATTTTTCTACCAATACTATCGTGTTAGGAAATTCTGCCAGTGGTTTCTCCTGGGTGGGAATAAGTACATTCAATATGCTATTTCAGAGACTGAGAAAAATTTAAAATTCTATTTCTCAAGGATTGGATGTACTACTGTAATATACATACCCCACATTTTTTTTGACGCCTGAGCATATATTAAGTGTGCACCTTAAACAAACAAGGACACTATAAGATTTCATTGTGCTGCACTAAAAGCTAAGAACACAAAGGTGAATAAAACACTGTCACTGTGATTGAGGAACTCCAGCTTGGGAATGAATGGATGGAGACTTAGATAGACAAATTATTATGTAGCCACTATGATGAGCTTTATGATAGAGCTATGAGTAGAGTGGCCTGGAAAGTATAGGAATGCCTGGAGCAATTAGTTATGATTATCCCTAGGGAAAAAAAAAGACTTAAGGGAACAGGAATCTTTTTCTTATGTATGAAAGGCTGTCAAATATAGGGGGCGGGGGGTGACTTAAATATGCTGAATGAAAACAGTATGGTATATGCCAATGATTGTAGAGTGACTTTACTTTAGGCTCCCATTTTCTGCTTTAAATTCACTCTATGATGCTAGTTCTTCCCCCAGAGCTGGTCACAAACCTCTATGGGCCCATGATTTCTTTGGTCACTCTCTTGTGAAACATTTTATAATTACAGTAATCCCCAATACAATATTGATTAAATATGCAGTTGCAAGACATAATCAAACTACATACCTAATTTAAGATTGAGGCTTCTTTTTTGCAAGGTTCCACATATGGAAAAGTAGCCAGTTGGTTTCTTCTGTCTTTTCCCATCTAACATCTTTAATCCTTGTTCCCATCTCACTAATTATGGTTTCTGATCTGTCCAGAGATAGAGTGGAAGGGGCTGGAGAAGTTGGGACCAGCAGTCTTCTTGCCTGCTATGGTAATTGAGCTTTGGTGCTCCCTGGGTTGGGCAGAAGTGAGAAGCCACCTTTCTCTTGTGGGTGCTTTTGTAGGCTCTCTGCTGACCACATCCCTGTCTCTGGGAATTTCTTCCTTGTAGCTCTTTGATTCGGGAGAATAGATCTCTAGTTTAGCTAGTTACATAATTTTTCCTCATCCCCTAGGGATCCAGTAATACCTATTGCTTTTCTCTGCTGTAGCTTCACCCCTCCAGGAAGCCCTCTTGGAAAGAAACCTGAGAAAACCCATGCCAGGGTCTCTCATCTGAACTACAGTTGGCCCTCTAGAAGCCTACATTCGTTGTCCCAATGAGGCCTAGGAGTAACTCACTTCCCAAACTTCACCCCCTGTTTTGCTGCCACAGGCTCATTCATCAGCCTCTTGCATTTCTTGTCTTGACATGGTACCATCACCAATGATGTGTCCCTCACAGTGAAGGAGACACATAATTAAAAGCCATTCTTTCCTGGCTTGGGCAGAAAGGAAGCAAAACTTATAGAAGATCTCCCTCCTATAGTCCCCTCCTCATCTCTGACTGCTGATTCTGCCCACTCAACCCCAAAGTTAGCAAGGGATTTAAGAATGTTTCCATCCGCTTAATTGTTGCATGATGACATCACAGAGCAGAGAGGTATTTGTCTTCTGAATAGTCCAGGGTTGAGGCATAAGGGTCACCTCTCCTGAATTCTTACTTGGGCCTCCATGCCTAAGATTCAGTGCTTCTCAGGAGAAGGTGCAATGGAATGATGAAAGGACTTCAAACTGAGATTGGAAACTGTCATATTCCAACAAACTTAATGGAAAGAGACAGAACATAATGCTATTTTATCAATTCAAATTTTAAGTTTGTTATAAAGCAGATTATGTATGATAGTAAGCTTACTAAAAATAAAGGAGCAAGACAGAGGAAAAGAGCTTGAGATTTAAATTCTAGTTGTATCAACAGTGGTTGATAATTGATTGCACATTTTGCCCATGAGCAAAGTCTGTTATTTTGCATGTGAAATTAGTATCTGATTCACCCAGTGATTTGGAATTTAGTAAGACCAGGGTATGGTTTTCAGCTATGTGAAAGCAGTCATCTAAACTGTGTCTATCCTATTTACCCTAAAAGATGGAGATGTGATGTTTCTCTGAAGTAACTCCAGAAAGGTTAGATGCATTCCGACAGAGAATATGATTGAAGTTTTTCCGTAATGAGCATGGATTTTCACATATTTTCCATTTCTAAAATAGATAAAATGCTTTGAAATTTGGTATACATTGAGACTGCTCCCTGTTCTTATCAGTACAAAAATGGAATTATTTTTTGCAAAACATACTGTTTTTCTGGCTGTGAGTAGTAGTGTTAAATTTTCAAATAATTCCCATCATTGACTTCATTAACTCAAATATTGGGAATGTTGATAGTTTTAGTATTAATCTTTAGGACCAAGAAGATTTGCATCTTATGTTTGAGAGAGTGTTTTCATCATAAAAATAACGCATTTTTTGTTATTATTTCATGTTTGGGTATCTTCAGGAAAACAGTCCTCTAAAAATGTCTCTATTCCACCATGGCAATTTCTGATGAGACTGTTTTTTATCTGCTACATTAAGCAAAGTGATGGCAAATTGAATACAGATACATTCTCCAAGGCGGACAATATTTTCTCCAGAGAAAATATATTTAGTATCACTTTTCTGAGAAATCCTGGTCTGGAAATCTCTTAAAACATACAAGTTGTTATATTATCTTATTTATCCCTATGATGTCTTACATTTTATCTCTTCTTCTTAAAATACCTAAAAATGTGCTAGAAAAAAATTATGTAATTGTGTGGTTACTCTCAGCAGTCTTCATTAATGTTTGATATTTAACCACACCTACAAGGGTAACTACTTATAATCCAGGTGACCTAAAATTAGTCTTTTCCTTCATCAAATCTCAACTTCTTGAAAAGTGCCATTTAAAGCAACAAAAATCCCCAGGGATCCCTAAGACTGAATGATTTTTTATGTGCTTAGAGGCAGGGGAAGGTGATGATATCCTTTTTTCGTCTTGGTTGGTTCTTTGGCTTCCTTTGATTGTGAAGATGGAGAGTGAGGTCCTGCATACTTAGCCGCCCCCCCACCCCCACCCCCACCCCCACACAGAAGCAGCGCTGGGAGAACCAAGACCTCTGTCTTCCCAATGTTGGGAAAGAAGATGGGCTGTACATAATAACAGCACCCAGAGAGCATTCGCTGGGTGTCAGGCACTTTCTCGGTACTTTATATAAATTTACTTACCCAGTCTTCACAGCAACCACAGGGAGCATTGTTATTTTTTTCTTTGCAAATGAGGAACCTCAGGGACAAACCACTTAAGCTGCGCAAAGTCCCACAAGTGGTAAGTGGGGAACCAGTACGGAACAGGTGATCTTTCTCCAGGGCTCATGCTCTTCATCATATCACCTTATAAAGGGCCTCTCTACAAAGCTAGTGTTGGCATGTAATGTGATTGATTATAAATTTTCTTTTTAATCCTTATATTACTCTTGTAGGGGAGGAAGAATAATTTTCTCTCTACTCTCTGAGTTCCTAGCTGAACCCTCTGATAGAAGACAGATTAACAAGAAAAAAACAAACAGAAATCTATTAACATGTGTACCTCATATATACATGGAAGATACCCAGGAAAAATATGTAACTCCCATGAGTTACACAGAGGTGGCTTAGAATACAGAATTAAATACCATCTTAATAGGGAAAGGGGAGAGGGAGGTAGGCGTGTTAGAAAAGAATCAATGAGTTTTAGGGAAGATGACTTAGAAGAATAGATGGGAGAGATATGATGGTGACAAAGTTTGTCTGGGTGTGGTGTTGACTTCTAGTCTCTTCTCTGATAAGAATCAGTCTTCCTCAGTTGACCTCAGTTGAATCCGTGGCGGGGGGGGGAAGGGGATTAATGGCAATTGAATTTCTTTTGGAGGATCTGTCTTTAGACAAATAAGGGGAGCTGAGAGAAAGCTGTTTTAAATGCTATAGCTCAACATAATCAATACACTAAAGCAACATATTTTGAGGAGGCCTGTTCTACCAACCTTCAACTCCTTTAGGTTGGCATTAAGTTTAGCACATTTCATAGATAAGGCAACTGAAGTTCAGAGATTGAGTTTTGTTCTATTTTCCCCTAGGACATGTTCTCCTTTAGAGGGAACCAGTAGTGAACTTTGGTCTTCTGAATTGCATTCCATTGCTTCTTCCCCTAACTTGGCTGCCTCTCAAAGCCAAGCCCTGAGGCTTCCTGAAGGAAAGCAGTTAGGTTAGTTAGGACTTATAATAAACCAAGGAAAAGGAAAGGTATAACTTGTTCAATGAAACAAGCTTAATTAAGGGCAAAGTCGATTAAATCTTTTAAAGAGACCTGCCTGTCTAGAAATCTCACAACACAGGGTATAATTGTACTGGCAAAATCTAGAGTGAAGGAAAAGAGAGAAAACAAGGAGTATTATCATTGGATACTAGGGAGTCCCAGCACATGAGGAAATGGATAACGAGATAACGCAGATTTTAAAAATGGGACAAAGGCATCATCCAGGTTGGAGATCTCACCTTCTGCACCAGGGTGTTTTGATTTTAGTATGTTTTAATATCTAGTCAGGCTCATCTCCCCAACCCCACTCTGCTTCTCACTCGGTGCTCTTCATTTTAGGTTTTTCCTAGTTATTTTTCTATTTGTATTTTGGAACCAATTGTCTAACATCAGAAAAACAAAAAAATCTTTTTGTCATTTTAATTGGATTTGCTAAATTTATGTAAAACTTGGGAGAATTGACTTCTTTATGAAGCTGAGTTATCCTATCCATTTGACATATTTACTTTCGTGTCTTTCAGGAGCATCTTAATTTTTCTCATGCACTTTTACACATTTCTTGTTAGGTTTCTTTCTTTCTATTTTGTTTTTAATTTTTTATCGAAGTAACATTATAACATTGTATAAGGTTCATGTGTACAACACTATATTGCAACTTCTGTATACATGACAGTGCTCACCCCGCCACCCAAATTTAGTTTCCATCTGTCACCATACAATTGACCCCCTTTACCATTTTGCCCTCTCTCCACCCTTTCCCCTCTGATAACTACTGTTCTGTTCTCTGTAGCTACATGTTTGTTTTTATTTGGTTTGGTTTGTTCATTTATTTTGATTTTTGTTTTGTTTTGTTTTTTAGATTCCACATATGAGTGAAGTTATCCAGTATTTGTCTTTCTCTGTTGGACTTAATTTACTTAGCATAATACTTTCAAGGTCCATCCATGTTCTCTCAAATGGCAAGATTCTTTTATCTTTTTTATGGCTTCTTCATTCATTCATTCATTCAGGGGTACTTTGGTTATTTCCATATCTTAACTGCAATGAACATTGGGGTGCAAATTTCTTTTTGAATCAGTGTTTTCATATTCTTTGGATAAATACACAGAAGTAGAATAGCTGGACCAATATAGCAGTTCTTTTCTTAATTTTTTGAGGACTCTCCATGATGTTTTCCATAGTGGCTGCACCAATTTACATTCCCACCAATAATGTATGAGGGTTCTATTTTCTCAACATGCTCTTCAACATTTGTTATTCTTTGCTTTTTTGATAATAGATATTCTAATGGGTGTGAGGTGATATCCTATTGTTTTTGATTTGCATTTCCCTAATAATTAGTGATGTTGAATATCCTTTTATGAACCTGTTGGCCATCTGCATGTCTTCTTTGGAAAAATGTCTGTTCAAATCATCTATTTTTTAATCAAGGTGCTAGTTTTTTGGGTTTTTTTTTTTTTTAATGTTGAGGTGTATTAGCTCCTTGTATATTTTGAATATTAACCCTTTATTAGATATATAATTTACAGATATCTCCCATTTAGTAGGTTGTCTTTTTGTTTTGTCGATGGCTTACTTTGTTGTACAGAAACGTTTTAATTTGATGTATTTTCATTTTTTAATTTTGCTTTTGTTTACATTGCCTGAGGGGACACGTAAAAAGATTTCTAAGTCAAATGTTTTCTTCCAGGAGTTTTATAGTTTCATTTCTTACTTTCAAGTCTTTCATCAATTTTCAGTTGATTTTTGTGTATAATTATAAGATAGTGGTCTACTTTCATTCTTTTGCCTGTGGCTATCCAGTTTCCCCAGCACCATCATGAAAGAGACGAGTCTTTCTCCACTGTATGTTCTTTGCAACTTTGTTGTGAATTAATTATTCATATATGTGTGGGTTTCTTTCTGGGTTCTTGATTCTGTCTCATTGATTTGTGTGTTCATTTTTTCTGTCATTACCATGCTGTTTTGATTATTATGACTTTGTAGTATAATTTGAAATCAAGGCATGTGATACCTCTAGCTTTACTCAGGATTGCTTTGTGGTTCCATATAAATTTTAAGAATTTTTTGGTTCTATTTCTGTGAAAAATGTCACTGGGATTTTGATAGCATTTACATTGAGTCTGTAGCTTGCTTCAGTTAATATGGACATTTTAAACAATGCTAATTCTTCTAACCCATAAGCATGGAATATTTTTCCATTTCTTTGTGTCTTAAATTTCTTTCAGCAATGGTCTTATAGTTTTCAGTGTACAGGTCTCCTTGATTAAATTTATTTCTAGGTATCTTGTTCTTTTTGCTGCTACTGCAATTGTTTTCTTAATTTCTCTTTATGCTTGTTAATTGTTAATGTATAGAAATGCAACAGACTTTGTATATTGATTTTGCACCCAGAAATATTCATTTATTGTTTCTAATGGGTTTGTGGTTGAGTCTCTAGGGTTTTCTGTATCTAAAATTATGTCATCCACAAATAGTGACAGTTTGCTTCTTCCTTTCCAATTTGGATGTCATTTATTTATTTATTTATTTACTTACTTACTTACTTATTTATTTGCCTCCATGCTCTGGCTAACACTTCTATTACTGTGCTGAATAAGAGTGGCAAGAGTGGGCATCCTTGTCTTGTTCCTGATTAGAGGGATAGTTTTCAGTTTTTCACCACAGTATAAGGTTAGCTGTGGGTTCATCGTATATGGTCTTTATTATTTTTAGGAAGTTTCCTTCTATCCCCATTTTATTGAGAGTTTTTATCATGTGTTTATCAAATGCCTTTTCTATACATCTGTTGAGATGATCAAGTGATTTTTATCTTTTGTTTTGTTAATGTGGTGTTTAACATTGATTGATTTACAGATATTGAATCATTCTTTCATCCCTGGGATAAATCCCACTTGATCATGGTGTGTGATCCTTTTAATTTACTGTTGTATTTCTTTGCTAATATATTGTTGAGGATTTTTGCATCTATGTTCATCAGAAATATTGGCCTGTAATTTTTGTTTTTGTGTTATCTTTTTCCTGGTTTTGGTATCAGGGTAATGTTGGCCTTGTAAAAAGTTATGAGCTGTTCCTTCCTCTTCAGTTTTTTTGAAAGAATTTTAGAAGGCTAAGTATTAAATCTTTGAGTATTAGCTAGAATTCATCTGTGAAGCCATCTGGTCCTGGACTTTTGGTTTTTGGAAGATCTTTGATTACCATTTCAATCTCCTTACTAGTAATCAGTTTATTCAGATTTTCTGTTTCTTCATGATTCAGTCTTACAAGGTTATATGATGCTAATAATTTCTATTTCTTCTAAATTGTATAATTTGTTGGCATATAGCTGTCCATAGTATTAATGTTTTCTTATATATCTGTGTATTTCTTTGGTATCTGTTAATTTCTCCTCTTTCATTTCTGATTTTATTCATCTGAGCTTTCTTTTTTTTCTTAATCTAGCTAAAAGTTGGTCAGTTTATGTTTTCAGAGAAGCAGCTTAGTGTCATTGATTTCTATTGTCTTTTTAGTCTCTATTTTATTTATTTCCCCTCCAATTCTTTTTTTATTTCCTTCATCCTACTGAGGCTTCATTTGTTTTTGTTGTTGTTGTTTTGTTTTTAATTTTTTAATTCTTTTTTTTAACTTATTTATTTGCTGCATTGGGTTTTTGTTGCTGCACACAGGCTTTCCCTAGTTGTGACAAGTGGGGGTTACTCTTCATTGTGGTGTGTAGGCTCATTGCGATGGCTTCTCTTATTGCAGTGGCTTCTCTTATTGCAGAGCACAGGCTCTAGCTATGTGGGCTTCAGTAGTTGTGGCACATGGGTTCAATATTTGTGGCTCACAGGCTCTAGAGTGCAGGCTCAGTTGTTGTGGCCCATGGGCTTAATTGCTCTGTGGCATGTGAGATCTTCCCAGACCAGGGATCAAACCCATGTCCCCTCCATTGGCAGGTGGATTGTTAACTACTATGCCACCAGGGAAGTCCCCTGAGGCTTCAATTTGGGGTTCATTTATTCTTCTTTTGACAGCTTCTTTAGATATAAAATTAGATTGAGATTTTTTTCTTTTTTCTTGAGGTTGGTGTGTGTTGCCGTAAACTTCCCTCTTAGTATTGCTTTTGCTGCATTCCATACATATTGGTATGTTGTATTTTCATTTGTCTTCAGGTGTTTTTTAATTTCTTTTTTGATTTCTTCATTACCCAGTAGTTGTTCAGTAGTATGTTGTTTTGTCTCCACATATTTGTGACTTTCCCAGCTTTTTTCTAGTAGTTGAGTTCCAGTTTCATACCACTGTGGTCAGAAAAGAGGCTTGATAGGATTTCCATTTTCTTAAATTAATTGAGATTTGTTTTGTGTCCCAACATATGATCTATCCTTGAGAATATTCCATGTGCACTTGAGGAGAATGTGTATTCTGCTGCATTTAGATGGAATCCTCTGTGCAGATCTATAAAAGTTCTTCTAGTCTAATGTTCCATTTAAAGCTGCTGTTTCTTTGTTGACTTTCTGTCTGGATGATCTATCCACTTGTGTAAATGGGGTTTTAAAGTCACCTAATATTATTGTGCTGCTGTCAGTTTCCCCCTTGAGGTCTATTAATAATTGTTTTATGTATTTTGGTGCTCCTTTGGTAGGTTCATATATATTAATCACTGTTATGTCTTCTTGATGGACTGTCTCCTTTATTATTATATACTGTCCAGTTTTGTCTCTTGTTACCTTTTCTGACTAGAAGCCTATTTTGTCTGAGTCTGGCTACACCCACTTTCTTTGGCTTCCATTTGCTTGGCTTATCATCCATCCTTCACTCTGGGCCTATATTCATCTTTAGAGCTGAGAGGAGTCTCCTGGAGGCAGCATATAGTTGAGTCTTATTTTTAAATCCATCCATCCATTCTGTTTTTTGATTGGTGAATTCAATCTATTACATTTGGGTGATTATTGATATATGAGAACTTAGTACTTCTATTTTAGCTTTTGTTTTCTGGTTGCTCTACATCTCTATTATTTCTTTTTCCTTGTTTTTCTATCTGCCGTTTTGGTCTGGTAGTTTTCTGTGATATTTTTTCTCAGATTCCTCCTTTCTATGTGTCATGTTTCTGATCTGGATTTATGTTTCATAGTCATGAGGTTTGTATAAAACATCTCATAAATTGGGCTTCCTAGGTGGCGCAGTGGTTAAGAATCTGCCTGCCAATGCAGAGGTCACGAGTTCAATCCCAGCTCCAGGAAGATCCCACATGCCGTGGAGCAACTAAGCCCATGTGCCAACAAAACAAAACAAAACAAAACAAAAAACAAAAACAAAAACATCTCGTAAATAAAATAGTCTTCTTTCTGCTGATAACATCTTATCTTCATTTGCCTATATGGGTTCCATTCTCTTCATCTTCCTCTTTTATGTTTTTGTTGTCTCAAATTATTCCTTATGTTGTTAAGTTCATTACCAAATTGAAGTACCTATAGTTATTTTCACTGCTTTTTCCCCTTTAACACTTATGCTTTAATTAAATGTTTAACAGCCTATTCTGATATAGAGTTGCAATTTTCTGATTTTATTTATCACCTTACTCAATGTTTTGTGTACTTTTCCCTTTCAATTCAAGTAGACTATAGCTCTTCTCAGCATTTCTCGTAAAGCAGGTTTAGTGATAACTCCCTCAACTTTTGTTTGTCTGGGAAAGCCTTTCGTTTTACTTCATATCTGGAGGATAAATTTGCCAGATTTTTGGCTGATAGTTTTTAATCTTTCAATATTTTGAGTGTGTTATTTCACTCTCCTGGCCTATAGAGTTTCTGCTGAGAAAACTGCTAATGGCTTAATCGGGATTCCTTTGTAGGTTACCATCCTTTTTCCCTAGTTGCCTTGAAAATTCTTTTTTGTCATTGACTTGGCAATTTTGTATTGGAGAAAGTCTTTTTGTGCTGAGGTATTTAGGTATTCTCTTAGCTTTATGGACTTGTATATCCATTTCCTTTCCCACATTTGGGAAGTTCTCAGCTATTATTTCTTTAAATAAACTCCCTGTTCCCTTATCCTCACTTCTCCTTCTGGGATACCATTATCCTTATGTTGCCCTTCCTAATGGAATTGGATAGCTCTCATAGAATTTCTTCATTTTTTTTTTAGGTCTTAGTTCTCTCTTCTTTTCTACCTGTATCATCTCTAGATTTCTATCTTAAAACTTACTAATTCTCTCTTCCATATGGTTTGTTCTGTTTCCAGTGCTTTCTAATGCATTCTTTATCTCATTTATTGAGTTCTTCAGCTACAGAGTTTCTGTTTGGTTCTTTTTTAGAGTTTCAATCTCTTTGGTAAAGTGTTGCTTCAGTTCATTAATTTTATTCCTGAACATATTGAACTGCCTTTCTGAGTGTTCTTGTAGCTTGTTGAGTTTCTTCATGACAGCTACTTTTTTTTTCTTTTTCTTTTTCTTTTTTTTTTGGCCATGCTGTGTAGCTTGTGGGATCTTAGTTCCCTGACCAGGAACTGAGCCCAGGCTGTCAGCAGTGAGAGTGTGGAGCATGACAGCTGTTTGATTTCTCTATCAGTTAGATCACAATATTGTGTGACTTTAAGTTTGGTTTCTATAGAACTGTCATTTTCTTTTTTTATGATACTATGTTACCATGGTTCTTCATGGTGCTCCATGAATTGTTCTTCTGTTAGCATATTTGAACTAATGAAACCTCTCTTCTTTAGATAAAGCTTTAAAAAAAAAACTTGATTTTAACTTAACAGATCAGTAATTAGAGGCCTTGTTGTTTTTTGGGTTTGTTTTTTCTTCTTCTTTTTTTTTTTTTTTTTTTTTTGGTTTTTCAGTAAGTGGCATTATAGCACAAGTTCTTAGGGTTTTTTTTTTGGTGATAGAGTAGGCGCTTTCCACCCTCCACAGTGTCTGCCCAGAAGTGTTCTCTGGTGGCCTTGTTGTCACTGCTTGTGCCTCTGGGGTCACTGGTACCTTGCTGCTGCAGTTGTTGCTACTGTTGCTAGCGTTGGTGCCTGGGGCTCTGGAATGGCAGGCACATCCACCATGTCCAGGGCTGCTTGGGTTGTCAGTTCTGCTGCTGCAGGGTGAGGGTCACAGGCACAGGCACCTCCATTGCTAGAGGTATGGGGTCTCAAGCTCTCCTGCTGCTGCTTCTTGTTTCCCTGTGGTTGCAGATGCTGCTGTGGCCAGGTTGTGCCGGAAGTTGTGTACCACTTCCTCTGATACTATTAGGTTCTCTGGGGTTGCAGGTCAGCCTCCATGGTCAGGGAGCCTGGATCAGCACCTCTTCTGCCGTTCCCTATGGTCTGCCTCCTCTAAGTGTTCCAGTCCACCCACCTTTTAATGTACAGATGTATGGAACTCTCTGGTGTCTTGGTGTGTTGGGCAGAGTAACCTTTGTTGTACTATGCATGTTTTACTGGCTGTAGATTGAAGGGAAACAACAAAGGGAACATTTCATGCCATCATGATGCTGGCATCACCAAAATGTTCTTTTTATTTTTTAAAATCTTGCTGTTGTTGTAAATGGGGTTTTCTTTTCTATTGTTCTTAAAAAACATCCGTGTATATAATTAAGAAAATGTACATTAACTGGTATCTTCTATAGGTGTGGTTTTCAAACATTTTGGTCTTATTACTCCTTTTCACTCCTAAAAGCTATTGTGTATCCCTAAGACTTTTTGTTTATATGATTTTTATCTATTGATATTTACTATATTAAAAGTTAACATAGGAATTTTAAAAATATGTATTTGTTAACATTTAAAAAACAAAAAACCAATTGCATAATAAATTATTAGCACAATTTTAATGAAAACAATTGGCATATTTTAAATACTAAAGGAAGATTAGTGAGAAGAGTGGCACTATTTTAAACTTTTGCAAATCATTTTCATCTTTAGCTAATAGAAGACAGCTGTATTCTCATGTCTGCTTCTTGTCAGTCCATTGCTATATCACATGTCATATAATCCTTGGGACACTTTGTTGTATACTCTTGAGAGAACGACAGTGAAAAAGACACATAATGTCATAGTAATTTTATGAAAATAATTTTGACCTTGTAAAACCCTTGAAGAAGACTGCTGATGTAGACTGTTGTTTTTTGGTTTGTTATTTTAAATGGAAATGATTGATGAACTTTTTCTAAAGCTGTTTACACTTTTTCTCCTTATATCTATTAATATGTGAATTTTCTTAATGTGTTGTTTTCTTAATGTGATATTGAACTTTTTTGTTTTTATCTATTTAGATTTTTTTATGGACATTCAACATTAAGATTGGGTAATATTAGATTTATTTTTTATTTCTGTAATGAAATGTTTACTGTAAAGTTTCACAATAGTATTAATTTTGGCATTAATATTTCCATGTTTCAGAAAAGCCTAATACAGAATTATGTACTTTCTCTAATGTAGATATCTATGATGAGAGGTAGGGTAGAGCAACATTTTATCATGAGTCCAAATGATGGATTACACAAAGCTTGGCAGAGAGAACATGCTCACTTCTATTCCCACTCCTCCAACCATGCATAAGCTCTACACACTGTGACTTCTCTTCATTTAAATTTTCCCACTCTTGAATGGACTTGAGGACATGGCAGGGTGGGGTGGTGCAAAGGGGAAGCTGGGATAAAGTGAGAGTAGCATTGACATATATACACTACCAAATGTAAAACAGATAGCTAGTGGGAAGCTGCTGCATAACACAGGGAGATTAACTTGATGATGGGTGATGACTTAGAGGGCTGAGATAGGGAGGGTGGGAATATGGGAATATATGCATAAATACAGCTGATTCACTTTGTTGTACAGCAAAAACCGACAACAGTGTAAAGCAACCATATTCCAATAAAAAGCTTAAAAAAATAAATTTTCCCTCTCTCAAATGGACTTGGGGAATTGGGGGAAGCTAGTATAGCCACAGAGTTTGAGGTAGGGCATCAAAAGAGAAATAGCAGCTAAAATACTTAACTCAAATACCAGCTTAATGCCTAAATGTGTGATTTTACTAAATGTCTTCAAGCCTCAGGCTCCTCGTTTGTTAAATGTGGATAATAATACCTATCCCATAGGTCCAGTGAGAACACAAATAACGTATGTAAACTTATATGTACCTGGCACATAATCATTGTTTAATAATTGGTAATTGAAGTTGTTTTAGCACCCATGCTTTTAAAGGGAGAAAAAATGCAGGGACAAATGAGTATAGAATAGTTGGCACATACCTTTGACCTGATATAATCAGGGTCAGGGAAGACTCTGGGGGATCAGAAAAGCTGGAATTAAGGTTTGAAGCATGAGTAAATGTTTTAGTATCTATTGCCACATTACTAATCACCCCCAAACTTCGCAGCATAAAACAAGTGTTTGTTTGTTCTGAGGGTCAGGCATCTGGGAGTTGCTTTCCTGGGTAGTTCTGACTTAAGGTCTCTCATGAGATTGCAGTCAAGCTGTTGGTCTTGGCTGCAGTCATCTGAAGGGACTGGAGAATCTGCTTCCCTCAAATGGTGGTTGGGAGGAGGCGCTTCAGTTCCTGACCACATAGACTTCTACATAAAGATACTCAGGACATGGTCTCCCCATGACACCCCAAGATAGAAAGAGAGCCCAAAGTCAGAAATGTCATCTGAACTAATCTTAGAAGTATCATACCATCACTTCCATGTTAGTCTGTTTGTTCACACAGACTAACTGTGGTGCAGCATAGGGACTACACAGGAAGTAGATACCAGGAGGAGGAGGTCATTAGGAACCATCGTCGAGGGTGAGTAGTAATTAGGCAACAGGAAGAAATTGGAAATTGGGAGGAAAAGAGGAAGCTAGGCCAGACCATAGCATGAACAACATCCCTGCCATTGACATGGGTGACCCATGCAGATGCTGATGGAACTATCTTATAGTCACCTCTAAACAAGAGGTGCAGACATAGAGCTCTGGCTCAATGGGGAGGGGCTAACCCTACACACTTCTCACAGTTGAACAAGGTGATTTCCTTGCCAAATCACCAGAGGAAGAATATGGAGGAGTAATTCCTAAACAAAAGAATGCCTCTTTCTACCCATATTAACCTTTAGGCAAGTTATATAAATGTTCTCAACTTTAATGTCCACATTTTCTAAGCAGAGCGAATAATCTCTCTCACAATGCAGACTTTTAGAAATGAGTATGAAAACACCATATGCAAATGATTTTAATTACTGGGAGTGAGATGACAGGCATGAGGTGGTAATTATCCTCTGTAAGAAGGTAAAGTCCTAACACATGTACTCTTCTTGCCCCTAACTATACTCAGCCAGTGCCAGGCATATTGCAGCTTAATGTTGTATCATAGATATATTTTGGATTCACCAGTGAATTGATAATACCTGCTCTCTCTCTTCCCTGCACACATCTTTTGAGTGATACTCACTTTTGAATGACACTCATTGGCATAGTTTAAAAAGCACACAGGTTTTCCTGTCACAGGGCTCTGATATTTGAGCCAACCAAGGCGTCGATGACCAGATCCAAGTCAACAGAACTTTGTCAGCTATCAGAAACCTCCACTATTTCTGGCATTGGCCATGCACTAAAGGGACTTAGCTGTTCAAGCTGTGCCTCTGTTCAGATGTACATTTTTCAGCTGAAACACATGTGTGCCATATGGACTCCTTGCTACAAAATATGAGTATAATAATACATGTGGATTTTTGTTGATGATGATAAGAATATTGATTAGTACCTTCATAGAAGTTTCTGGTTACAAAAGCTTTTTGCATTCATTATGTCACTCATATTTTACAGGAACCTTGTAGGATGGGTAATTATTGTCCTTAATTTACAAACAAGAGAAGCAAGACCCTGAGGAGTTTTGTTGACGATCATACAGCGAGGTCTCAATCTTTACTTATGACTAAAAGCCTGGCATTTGCTCCAAAACTCCATGTAATCTCTATTAGATAGTGTGTCATCTTTCTTTGTCAATTCATAGTGTATATCAGGATATTTTATTGCATGGGGGTCAGCTTTGTGCACATTAACTAGTTTTTATTTTATATTAATGAAATGATTAATTGAGCTTTTCATTTGTTTGGTGGTCTAATGTGCCTGCTCTCTGCGGCAGGCATAGGGCAGTATATGTCCATTGTCACAGCATCTCTGAAGGGAAGCTAAATATTATCAGCCATTCTAGGCTGCTGGGGAAAGAATCACAACATGGAATGTGCCTTATAAGTACAACAAGTATAAAACCTGGAAACCCTGAGGTCTGATTCTGGGCTGGAACCAGCAAGTGTAGTATTCTAGGATGCCTTTTAATTTTGTACCACATATAATATACATGTATAATTTCATGTGTTCATCGGATACTTAAACAGTAGCAGAACTTTAATATATTTCCTAATATCTCCCTTGAAAGGTATTAGTGATATTCCTATTGCAACTTTTGGCACTGTCAGTTTTTTTTTTGTTTTTTTAGAAATTTTATTGAGATACAGTTAACATACAATAAACTGCATATATTTAGAGCGTACAATTTGGTATCCCAATCTCCCAATTCATTCCCCTCCAAACCTCCCCACTTTCCCCACTTGGTGTCCATATGTTTGTTCTCTACATTTGTGTCTCTATTTCCGCCTTGCAAACCGGTTGATTTGTACCATTTTTCTATATTCCGCATATATGTGTTAATATACGGTATTTGTTTTTCTCTTTCTGACTCAATTCACTCTGTATGACAGTCTCCAAGTCCATCCATGTCCCTAGAAATGTCCCAGTTTCCTTGCCTTTTACAGCTGAGTAATATTCCATTGTATATATGTACCACATCTTTTTTATCCATTCATCTGTTGATGGACGTTTAGGTTGCTTCCGTGTCCTGGCTATTGTAAATAGTGCTGCAATGAACACTGGAGTGCATGTGTCTTTCTGAATTATGGTGTTCTCTGGGTATATGCCCAGCAGTGGGATTGCTGGGTCATATGGCAACTCTATTTTTAGTTTTGCAAGGACCCTCCATACTGTTCTCCATAGTGGCTGTATCAATTTACATTCCCACCAACAGTGCAAGAGCGTTCCCTTTTCTCCACACCCTCTCCAGCATTTACTGTTTGTAGATTTTCTGATGATGCCCATTCTGGCCAGTGTAAGATGATACCTCATTGTCGTTTTGATTTGCATTTCTCTAATAATTAGTGATGTTGAGCAGCTTTTCATGTGCCTCTTGGCCATCCGTATGTCTTCTCTGGAGAAATGCCTATTTAGGTCTTCTGCCCATTTTTTTATTGGGTTGCTTGTTTTTTTGATATTGAGCTGGATGAACTGTTTATATATTTTGGAGATTAGTCCTCTGTCTGTTGATTCGTTTGCAAATATTTTCTCCTATTCTGAGGGTTGTCTTTTCGTCTTGCTTATAGTTTCCTTTGCTGTGCAGAAGCTTTGAAGTTTCATTAGGTCCCACTTATTTATTTTTGTTTTTATTTCCATTACTCTAGGGAGTGGATCAAAAAAGATCTTGCTGTTATTTGCGTCAAAGAATGTTCTTCCTATGTTTTCCTATAGCAGTTTTATAGTGTCTGGCCTTCCATTTAGGTCTTTAATCCATTTGGAGTTTATTTTTGTGTATGGTGTTAGGGAGTGTTCTAATCTCATTCTTTTACATGTAGCTGTCCAGTTTTCCCATCACCACTTATTGAAGAGGGTGTCTTTTCTCCATTGTATATCCTTGGCTCCTTTGTCATAGATTAGCTGACCGTAGTTTTTCTCTGGGCTTTCTATCCTGTTCCATTGAGCTATATTTCGGTTTTTGTGCCAGTGCCATACTGGCTTGATCACTGTAGCCTTGTAGTATAGCCTGAAGTCAGGAAGCCTGATTCCACCAACTCTGTCTTTCCTTCTCAAGATTGCTTTGGCTATTCAGGGTCTTTTTCGTTTCCATACAAATCGTAAAATTTCTTTTTCTCGTTCTGTGAAAAATGCCATTGGTAATTTCATGGGGATTGCATTGAATCTGTAAATTGCTTTGTGTAGTATAGTCATTTTCACAATGTTGATTCTTCCAATCCAAGAACGTGGTATGTCCCTCCATCTGTTTGTATTGTCTTTGATATCTTTCATTAGTGTCTTATAGTTTTCTGAGTATAGGTCTTTTACCTCCTTGGTTAGGTTTATTCCTAGGTATTTTATTCTTTTTGTTGCAATGGTGAATGGGATTGTTTCCTTCATTTCTCTTTCTGTTCTTTCATTGTTAGTGTCTAGAAATGCAAGAGATTTCTGTGTGTTAATTTTGTATCCTGCAACTTAACTGAATTCATTGAGTAGCTCAAGTAGTTTTCTGGTGGCATCTTTAGGATTTTCTATGTACAATATCACGTCATCTGCAAACAGTGACAGTTTGATTTCTTTTCCAATTTGCATTCCTTTTATTTCTTTTCCTTCTCTGATTGCTGTGCCAAGGACTTCCAAAACTGTGTTGAATACTAGTGGCAAGAGTGGACATCCCTATCTTGTTCCTGATCTTAGAGGGAATGCTTTCAGTTTTTCACCATTGAGAATGATGTTTGCTGTGGGTTTGTCATATATGGCCTTTATTATGTTGAGGTAAGTTCCCTCTATGCCCACCTTCTGGAGCATTTTTATCATAAATGGGTGATGAATTTTGTCAAAAGCTTTTTCTACATCTATTGAGATGATCATGTCGTTTTTATCCTTCAATTTATTAATATGGTGTATCACATTGATTGATTTGTATATATTGAAGAATCCTTGCATTCCAGGGATAAACCCCACTTGATCATGGTGTATGATCCTTTGAATGTGTTGTTGGATTCTGTTGGCTAGTATTTTGTTGAGGATTTTTGCATCTAAATTCATCAGTGATATTGATCTGTAGTTTTCTTTTTTTGTAGTATCTTTGTCTGGTTTTGGTCTCAGGGTGATGGGGGCCTCATAAAAAGAGTTTGGAAGTGTTCCTTCTTCTGCAATGTTTTGGAAGAGTTTGAGAAGGATGGGTGTTAGCTCTTCTCTAAGTGTTTGATAAAATTCACCTCTGAATCCATCTGGTCCCAGACTTTTGTTTGTTGGGAGATTTTTAATCACAGTTTCAATTTCATTACTTGTGATTGGCCTGTTCATATTTTCTATGTCTTCCTGTTTCAGTCTTGGAAGGTTATACCTTTCTAAGAATCTGTCCATTTCCTCCAGGTTGTCCATTTTATTGGCATATACTTGCTTGTAGTAGTCTCTTATGGTGCTTTTTATTTCTGCCATATCTGTTGTAGCTTCTCCTGTTTCCTTTCTAATTTTATTGATTTGAGTCCTCTCCCTCTTTTTTTTTTTGATGGGTCTTGCTAGAGGTATATCGATTTTATTTATCTTCTCAAAGAACCAGCTTTTAGTTTTATTGATTTTTGCTATTGTTTTCTTTCTTTCTATTTCATTTATTTCTGCTCTGATCTTTATGATTTCTCCACGTCTACTAACTTTGGGTTTTGTTTGCTCTTCTTTCTCTAGTTTCTTTAGGTGTAAGGTTAGATTATTTATTTGGGACTTTTCTTGTTTCTTGAGGTAGGATTGTATTGCTATAAACTTCCCCCTTAGAAATGCCTTTGCTGCATCCCATAGGTTTTGGATCATTGTGTTTTCATTGTCATTTGTCTCTAGGTATTTTTGGATTTCCTCTTTGATTTCTTCAGTGATCTGTTGGTTATTTAGTAGCATATTGTTTAGCCTCCATGTGTTTGTGTTTTTTACACTTTTTTTCCTGTAATTGATTTCTAATCTCATAGTGTTGAGGTCGGAAAAGGTGCCTGATATGATTTCAATTTTCTTGAATTTACCAATGCTTGATTTATGACCCAAAATGTGATCTATCCTGGAGAATGTTCCATGGGCACTTGAGAAGAATGTGGTATCTGCTGTTTTTGGGTGTAATGTCCTGTAGATATCTATTAAATCAAGTTCATTTATTGTGTCATTTAAAGCTTGTGTTTCCTTATTAATTTTCTGTGTGGATGATGTGTACATTGGTGTAAGTGGGGTGTTAAAGTCCCCCGCTATGATTGTGTTATTGTCGATTTCCTCTTTCATAGTTGTTAGCATTTGCCTTATGTATGGAGGTGCTCTTATATTGGGTGCATATATATTTATAATTGCTATCTCTTCTTCTTGGATTGATCCCTCGATCTTTATGTAGTGTCCTTTCTTGTCTCTTGTGACATTTTTTATTTTAAAGTCTATTTTATCTGATATGAGTATTGCTACTTCAGCTTTCTTTGGATTTCCATTTGCATGGAATATCTTTTTCCATCCCCTCACTTTCAGTCTGTATGTGTCCCTAGGTCTGAAGTGAGTCTCTTGGAGACAGCATACATATGAGTCTTGTTTTTGTATCCATTCAGCTAGTGTGTGTCTTTTGGTTGGGGCATTTAGTCCATCCACATTCAAGGTAATTATTGATATGTATGTTTCTATTACCATTTTCTTTATTGTTTTCTGTTTGTTTTTGTAGGTCCTTTTCTTCTCTTATGTTTCCCACTTAGAGAAGTCCCTTTAGCATTTGTTGTAGGGCTGGTTTGGTGGTTTTGAATTCTCTTAGCTGTTGCTTGTCTGTAAAGCTTTGGATTTCTGCATCGAATCTGAATGAGATCCTTGCTGGGTAGAGTACTCTTGGTTGTAGGTTCTTCTCTTTCATTACTTGAAGTATATCATGCCACTCCCTTCTGGCTTGCAGAGTTTCTGCTGAGAAATCAGCTGTTAACCTTATGGGAATTCCCTTGTATTTTATTTGTTGTTTTTCCCTTGTTGCTTTTAATAACTTTTCTCTGTCTTTAATTTTTGTCAATTTGACTGCTATATGTCTTGGCATGTTTCTCCTTGGGTTTATCCTGCCTGGGGGCTCTCTGCACTTCCTGGACTTGGGTAGCTGTTTCCTTTCCCATGTTAGGGAAGTTTTCAACTATAATCTCTTCCAATATCCTCTCGGGTCCTTTCTCTCTCTCTTCTCCTTCTGGGACCCCTGTAATGTGAATGTTGGTGCGTTTAACATTGTCCCAGAGGTCTCTTAGGCTGTCTTCAGTTCTTTTCATTCTTTTTTCTTTATTTTTTCTGCATCAGTGATTATCACCATTCTGTCTTCCAGGTCACTTATTTGCTCTTCCTCCTCACTTAACCTACTATTGGTTCCTTCTAGTGTATTTTTCATTTCAGTTATTGTGTTGCATATCTCTGTTTGTTTGTTCTTTAATTCTTCTAGGTCTTTGGTAAACTTTTCAATCTTTGCATCCAGTCTTTTTTCAAAGTCCTGGATCATTTTCACTATCATTATTCTGAATTCTTTTTCTGTAAGGGTGCCTATCTCCTCTTCATTTGGTTGTTTTTCTGGGGTGTTAGCTTGTCCCTTCATCTGGTACAAAGTCTTCTGCTTTTTCATTTTCTGTATCTTTCTGTGGCTGTGGTTTTCAGTTGCACAGAAGGAAATACTGCTGATACTGCTTGATACTGCTGTCTGCCCTCTTGTGGAGGAAGCTGTCTAGGAGGCTCGTGTGTGCTTCCTGATGGAAGGGACTGATGGTGAGTAGGGCTGGGTGGGCGGAGCTCAGTGAGACTTTAATCCAATTTGGTGGGTGAAGATGAGTAAAACTTTAATCTGCTTGTCTGCCAATGGGTGGGGCTGTGTTCACACCTTGTTTGATATTTGGCCTGAGGCTACCTAGTAGTGGAGCTTACAGGCTCTTTGGTGGGGCTAATGGCAGACTCTGGGAGGGCTCAAGCCAATGAGCACTTCCCAGAACCCCTGCTCCCAGTACCCCTGTCTCCTCAGTGAGCCACAGCCACCCTCACCTCTGCTGGCAACCCTCCAGCACCAGCAGGTATGTCTGGTTCAGTCTCCTATGGGGTCACTGCTCCTTCCCCCTGGGTCCTGGTGAGCACACTTTTTTGTGTACCCTCCAAGAGTGGAGTCTCTGTTTCCCCTAGTCCTGTGGAGGTCCTTCAATCAAATACCACTGGCTTTCAAAGTCTGATTCTCTGGGGATTCCTCCCCCCGTTGCTGAACTCCCAGGTTGGGAAGCCTGACATAGGGCTCAGAACCCTCACTTTATTGGGTGTACTTCTGCAGTTTAATTGTTCTCCAGCTTGTGAGTCACCCACCCAGCATTTATGGGATTTGGTTGTAGCGCGATTGCGCCCCTCCTACCGTCTCATTGCGGCTTCTCCTTTGTCGCTGGATGTGGGGTGTCTTTTTTGGTGAGTTCCGGCTTTCTGTCGATGATTGTTTAGCAGTTAGTTGTAATTCCGGTGCTCTTGCAAGAAGGAATGAGCGCATATCCTTCTACTCTGCCATCTTGATCCGGTCTCCTGGCACTGTCAGTTTTATGGTGTCCATGAGAAACAAATTATGTTGAAATCAATAAGAATGGTGGAATTTTCTGTCCTTAATCCTCAAATCAACCCATGTTCCTGATGCTGCCTTCTCTATCAATTGTCCATGATCTTGCTACTGATTCTTTTAACTGTTTTAGCAAATCCAAATTGTGTTACTCCAAATTTAACTTTTTCTTTTGTGTCATGAAAAAATAATAGCATTTCTCTCTCTTACTCTAATATGTTGCCTTGGATTGAAAAATATTTTGACAGTGTGGCTATCATGAGCCTCTGTGAGTGAAACTATTTTTTGCTCCCTGGTTATATCTTTTATCCTCTGTCTGTTCTTTCTATCCTTAAATAGATTTGGAGATACAGTGTCCTATTATTATGTAATATCTGATGCTTTTTATATGAGCCAAGGGTAGAATAAAAACTGCTGTCCCTATTATTAATTCAGTTCTTCTACAGCCAGTGAGCTGGCAGCTTTTCAAAATATTGTGCCTAGATTTCTGACCTGTATCTTCTGAAATGGTAAGAATGTGGATAATGGTTGGGGTGATGCTTGAAGCAAGGCCCTGAGGAACAACAGCCAACTCTCAAAGTGGTGGGAAGAGTATAGTATTGATCTCAAGTACTAATGGTATGTATCCCCCCGGGGACTTGGCAAGTGTCAGGAAGGAAGGACAACCTCTAGCTCCAGTGAGCTACTGGGAAACCAGCTTCTTGGACTATTCCTACTATAGCTGAAATGAAATTCAGTTTGCCAATGGGAAAGAGTCAAAAGATAATCTTTTAAGTATAGACAGAGAAAGAGAATATATCAGGCAAAATGTTAACAATTAATGAATATGAAAAAAGAGTTGATATAGTCCTTTGAAACCATTCTTGAAATTCTTTCAATAGGTTTGAAATCATATGAAAGCAAAAGATTAAAATGTGCATACAGACACGCACATGTACACACACACACAAGTGTACACAATCTGTACGGGGATGACTGAGCAAACAAATGGGCTCAATCTGCCAGTATCCTGACAGGGCCAGTATGAATTCTGATGTCATAGGGAGAAGTTATTATTTAGGCTGTTTTATTCTCTTTGTTTATTTTTTCCCCAGATACCCAAATTGTATTGAAAAAAAGAAAAGAAAAAAAAGGCTGTGTTCTCTTAATCTGACACCATCTGCTTCAATTGAACTTTTTCTTGAGAAAAATAATTAAATTAATATTTAAAACAATCTAAATTGATAAGAAAAAAAGTAAATCCTCTTTCAAACCCAGAAAGTTCTAGAAAATTTCTCCTCCACTCTGCTCTTTTCCCTTTTTACAATTTTATATGCTTCCTCAGAATCGAAAACTGGATTTTTCAAAACAAATTAAATTTCATTATCAGAAACTACAACATAAAGACATTTGTCATTGCATATTTTCAAATGTTAGCAGTTATCCCTTTGAGAAATGAAAAATTGAAGCTTCCATTAAGGAAATGAAATTCAAAGATATTAGTCTGGTGCCTGACTTGATGTATCTGAAGAATTTTGAACTGAATATAGTTCTACACCCTTGTCTCCATCCCCACCATGTTATAAGTCCCCAGATAGTACTTACTCATCTATTTATTAAATATAATATCTGACCTTAAATTGCTGAAGTTTGGGGTTTTTTGATTTTCAGGATTGTTCAACTGGTTTGCAATTAGCAGTTTTCTCGGATGTTAAAGCATCTGAAAGCATGGGAGAAAGACTCAGTCCTTTGCTATGTGATTGTTTTATTTATGTCAAGTTATACTGCTAATAGTAATAACAGGTAATGTGCTTCCTGTGCTCTGTGTCAAGAGCCATGCTGAACCCCTCCCACACTGTTTCATGCAGCGATGAATTTGGTGCTGTTACTGTTGCTCTCACTGTGTGGTGAAGACTTGGAGCAGTTGCTTAACTCTTCTGAGATTATATACCCCATGATCTTAACTCTTTTGTAGTTGTATTGTTTTGTCCTTTGTATGTATTAGTATCATTTTTAAAAGTGGCATATCTCTTTAAATAAGTGACTTATTCAGAGATTTTCTACATCCTACGAGTGCAGATTTTTTTCATTGGGGGTTATAATCTTTAATTTCTTAATAGAGAGCAATGGGGATCAATGATACCACAATGAGTCTTTTGGAAATTAAGCTCTTTTACTCTATGTCTACAACTCACTTTTTATGTATTTTTTATTGTAGTAAAAAACCCTTAACATAAGATCTAGCCTCATAACAGATTTTAAGTGTACAATACATTATTGTTGACCACAGGTGTAATGTTGCACAGCAGATTTCCAGAGCTTATTCACCTTCCTTAACTCAAATGTTATGCTCATTGATTAGCAACTTCCTGTTTCTCCTTCCCCCAGCTCCTGGAAACCACCTTTTAATTCATTTGAAATGAATCAGATTTCATTCTTTGATTCTGTGAGTTGGAAAATTTTTAGATACCTCATAAAAAATGGAATCATGTAGTATTTGTCTTCCTGTGACAGGTTTACTTCACGTAGCATGATGTTCCCAGGGTTCATCCATGTTGTCACATGCTTCAGGATTCCCTTATTTTTTTAAGCTGAATAATATTCCATTGTATAAATATACCTTGTTTTATTTATCTCTTCTTCTGTCAGTGGACACCACATTTTATTTGTGCATTCTTCTGTCAATGGATATTTAGGTTATTTCCACACTTTTGCTATTATGAACACTGCTACAGTGAACATAAGATTGGTAATATCTCTTTGAGGTTCTGATTTCAATTATTTTAGGTTTTTTTGTTTTTCTTTATTTTTTTAATTTAATTTTTATTTTATATTGGAGTATAGTTCATTTACAATGTTGATAGCTTCAGGTGTGCAGCAGTGTGATTCAGAATATATATCCATTCTGAATTATTTTTGCATATAGGTTATTACAGTAGAGGTTCCTGTACTATGCAGTAGGTCCTTGTTGATTATCTATTTTATATATAATAGTGTGTATATGTTTATCCCAAACTCCTAATTTATCCCTCCCCTGCCCACCTTTCCCCTTTGGTAACCATAAGTTTGTTTTCTGTGTCTGTGAATTTGTTTCTGTTTTGTAAATAAGTTCATTGGTATCATTTTTTTTCAGATTCCACATATAAGTGATATCATATGATATTTGTCTTTCTCTGACTTACCTCACTTAGTATGATAACCTCTAGGTCCATCCATGTTGCTGCAAATGACATTATTTCATTCTTTTTTATGGCTGAGTAGTATTCCATCGTGTGTGTGTGTGTGTGTGTGTGTGTGTGTGTGTGTGTGTGTATCACATATTCTTTATCCATTCCTCTTTTGGTGGACATTTAGGTTTCTTCCATGTCCTGGCTATTGTAAATAATGCTGCAATGAACATTGGGGTGCGTGTATTCTTTTGAATTATGGTTTTCTCCAGATATATGCCCAGGAGTGGGCATATATATTTTCCCATATAGATCATTACATAGTATTGAGTAGCATTCCCTGTGCTATACAGTAGGCTCTTATTAGTTGTCTGTTTTATATATAGTAGTGTGTATGTGTCAATCCCAATCTCCGAATTTATTCTACCCCCACCACCACTCCCTGCTATCCTTTCCCCCTTAGTAGTATGCTTGTGTTCCTTTCTTTCTAGTTTTTGTGTAAATTTGATTTGTGGTTAACACAGGTCTCATATTTTTTGACCTGTAACTATATCTACTGATTCTTGTTTTCAAGTGGTAGTCATTTAAGTTCAAACTTATTCTAAAATATCTACCTTTTTACTGCACCCCCACATTTTGTGTTTTTGATATCATATTTTACATTTTCATGTTTATCCCTTCCCTGTTTATTGTAGTTCTGTTTGACATGTCAATTTTTCATCTCTTTATCTTTGTACTGGTTCATTTAACCATTTGAATCTCAGCTCTTATTATTTATTTCTAGCAGTTTTTCCTTTCCTATAGATACTTACTTCCTGTTAAAGCCTTTTCATTTTTTTTTAATAAAGAGTAAGCAATCTGTAACTGTATTAATAGGGTCAGAAACAATGTTGAGAATAAAGTGCAACAGAAAAGCATACAAGATATGGTGCAATCAAAGTATATCATAATAAATATGACAGACTATTAATACCGCTTTTTATACAATAGTAACTTTTAAGTCTTTAGTATAGTCTTTTCTTTTTCACTTAGAGAATACTTTTTAAAAGTTATTTTAAGATAGGTTTAGTATTTTTTTTTTAGCTCTTTATTAGAATATAATTGCTTTACACTCTTGTACCAGCCTATGAGGTTCACCAAAGTCAATCAGCTGTATTTATAGTATTGATGAACTCTTTCAGTTTTTGCTTGTCTGAGAAGTTATTTCTCTCTCCTTTGAGATAAATAACTTCTCAGGGTAGAGTATGCTTGGTCACAGGTTTTCTGCTTTCGGCATTTTGAATACCATGCCACTCCCTTCCAGCCTGCAAAGTTTCTGTTGAAAAATCAGCTGATACCTTATGGGGGTTCCCTTGTAAATGACTCTTTGTTTTTCTCTTGCTTCTCTTAGAATTCTCTGTTTAACTTTTACCATATTAATTATATATCTTGGTGTGGTGGGTCTATTTGTGTTCATCTTGGTTGGGGCCCTCTGTGCTTCCTGTTACTGAATATCTGTTTCCTTCTTCAGGTTTGGGAAATTTTCAGTCATAATTTCATCAAATACATTTTGACCCTTTTCTCTTTTCTCTCTCTGGGACCCCTGTAATGCAAATGTTGGTACTATTGATGTTACCACAGTTTTCTTAAACTGTTCTCATTTTTTTAATGAATTAATTAATTTATTTGTTGGCTACATTAGGTCTTCATTGCTGCACTTGGGGTTTCACCAGTTGTGGCAAGCGGGTGCTACTCTTCCTTGTGGTGCACAGGCTTCTCATGGTGGTGGCTTCTCTTGTTGCCGAGCATGGGCTCTAGGCACATGGGCTTCAGTAGTTGTGGCACATGGGCTCAATATTTGTGGTTCATGGGCTCTAGAGCTCAGGCTCAGTAGTTGTGGCGCATGGGCTTAGATGCTCCGAGGCATGTGGGATCTTCCTGGACCAGGTATTGAACCCATGTCCCCTGCATTGGCAGGCGGATCCTTAACCACTGCACCACCAGGGAAGTCCTCTCATTGTTTTTCATTGCTTTTCATTTTGCTGTTCTGGTTTCTATTATTCTGTCTTCCAGATCACTTATGCATTCTTCTGTATCACCCAGTCCGGTATCCATTCCTTCTGGTGTGTTTTCATTTCATTTATTGAATTGTTCATTTCTTATTGGGGCTTTTTTATATTTTATAGTTCCTTACTAAAATCCTCACTGTGTTCATCTATTCTTTTCCCTAATTCAGTTAGCATTCTTATGATTAAGACTTTGAATTCATTATCTGGCCAATTGTTTGTTTCTGTTTTTTTTCTTTTTTTTTTTCTTCCAGAGCTTTCCCCTTGCTCTTTCAAGTGAAATCAGTTCTTCTGTCTTTTCATTTTGTTTAACTTCTCTGTCTCTATGAATTTAGGAGAAACAGTTACCTATTATGGTCTTGAAGTGGTGTTCTTATGTGGGAGCATCCCTGTACAGGCTATGTGTGCCTAGTGTCTTTGGTGCAAGAGCTGGATTTTATATAAACAGAAGTCACCTCTTTTTCAGGGTGTACTTGTTACCAAGTCTAAGCTCATACTGCTCATTGCATGACAGGCGAATAAATTGAGAGATGAGTTGTTGGAGGAAGGAATAGCAACTTTATTTGGAAAGCCAGCAGACTGAAAATATGGTGGACTTGTGTCCCAAAGAACCATCTTACTGCAGTTAGAATTCAGGCTTCTTTTATATAAAGAAGGGGGGCGTGGTTGTAGTTTGGCTGGTTGTTGCAGGTGTCTTGATGGTGACCAGACTCCAAAGGGGATGTGATAATCTTTTGTTCTTGCAGCTATCCACATAGGTCTGGTCATAATGTCCTGGTAAACCTCCAATAAGACAAATGTTATTTTCTGTTTTGCAATGTTTTAATCTCTATATGAATGAAAAGTGTTATGGCTTTAATGATCAAGCCTGGGAGGCAGAGCTTTTGTGTTATTTAAGGCTATATGCAACATTCTTTTACTGATTGACAAGAGAAAGGTGCAGAGGCAGCATGAATAAGTACAAGCAACAGAGCACAAAGGTTAGAGCTAAAGGAACAGATCTAATATAGAGTCAGGTCTGTTCTATCCACTACAGGCTGACAGCTCTCACCTTGGTAGGAGGTGGGGCTGGCGATGAAGGGGCTAGGACCTGAGATAGGTGTGAGGCATAACTTCTCCTTTTCTCTGTGGCCAGCACTGCCCTATCAGGGTCAGAGTCAGATCCCAAGCTGATGGAGCAGAAGTCCTGGGTGTCAGGTCCAAGCTAGCTCTGTTCCCTTTAAGTGTGTGCTCTCTCTCTTCTCCTAGCACCTGCACCCTTGCCCCAAAGGAGTGCAGTTCCGGAGCAAGAGGGGTCCATGTGGGCTCTCAGCTCAGGAAGAGGCACGGGTTTCAGTAGGTTGCTCACAGAAAGAGGTTCAATATGCCACTTGTGCAATTGGCAGTGATGGCAGCCCTTGCTATGTCTGAGTCTCCTTTGTCTTTCACATCTAATCACTGCCCCCAGCCTCCATCACCCTTGCCCTATTGTGCTGCACCGCAGTGTAGGTGGAACCCTTGTGGGTGCGTGTTTCAGAGTGCAGGCTCTGGTGGTCCTGCTGCCATCAGAGATGGGGAGCACTCCTGATTAGCTGCCTAAGTAAGCACCATCAGTGGTCACCCCCCACCACACTGAGGCACCACCCCAGGTCCAAGTAGTCTCTGCATGCCAAAATTGAGCTCTGTCCCTGGTCATGGTTGCTCTCATTCCAGAGTGGAGCTGCTAGCTAAATTAAGCTGGGCTGAGTGTTCACTCGCTTCAGGCTGCAGAACAGGCCAGGGCAGTGGTGAGAAACTGGGCAGCTGCTGGAGCAGTCCTTAATCTACACTTGCAAGCAAGCAAGCAAGTGCTACTCACAAGCAGAGTCCAGCCTTCCCACAACCCTCTTGTTGGTCCCAGTGGCCCTCCAACCAGCCAAGGGGGCTCATCTTCCTTATGTCAGACCCCAGGACTGGCATGCCCAATATGTGACTTAAAATGCTCAATCCCCAGGATCTCCCCCCATGTTTTCTTCCTTTTCCTCTGAGTCCCTTCCCAGGCACACAAGTCCGTATGTGGATCTTTCTTACAGTCTTTGTTGTACAGTTGTATAGTTTGCCAGTTTCCCATTCATTTTCAGTAAGAATTGTTGCACATGTAGATATAATTTTGATGTGTTTGTGGTGGGAGCTCTGCAGTCTTGATCCAAATTCTAGATACCAGTGTCCTTAAGCACACACACATATACACACACACATACACTTATACACACACACCAATAAACAATAAATAAAACCCATTTAGTATTTTTAACATGAGTAGTGCTCAGAAGGCACTATTAGATTAAAATCTGTTATTTCTTTCATTCATTCATTTACTCATTCACTAAATATTAAACACATACAGGAAATTTCAGTATCTAATGACATATTAAACAAGGCAGGCAAAGTCCCTCTATTTGAGGAGCTTACCTTTCCATGGAGAAAGAGTTAACAAACAAATATAATATACAAGAGTGTTCCAGGTAGAGGTAAGTAATATGATAAAAAATTTTAAAGGTGATATGATTGGAAGGGATTGGAGGAGCTTACTTTAATTCAAGTAGTCAAGTAAGGCCTCTCTGAGACCCAAATGGCATGGGGAGGGAGCATCTAGTACAGAGGAAAGAACCTGGTACATATGAGGAACAGAAAGAAGGGCAGTGAGATTGGAGTGAAGTTAGCAAAGGCAAAGAAGTACCCAGTGGGATTGGAAAGGTAAACTGAGGCTTTTTACATAGTACCTCAAAGAACATGGCACAGGATTTACCTTGGATCCTAAGTATGATGAGAGGTTAGAAGAGGAGAGTGATGATATGGCATTAGTTTCCAAAGGTCATTTTGGCTGCTGTACAGAGAATAGTTTGAGGATAGATTAGAGAAAGCAGGAAGGGAATGATGGAGACAAACCAGAAGGCTGCTTGCAATAGTCTGGGCAGGAGATAATGGCAGCGTGGACCAGGGTGAGAACAGTGCAGATGGAAAGAAGCAGGTGGATTCAAGATGTATTTGGAGATAAAGTTCACAATTTGATGAATTAACTGTGGGAAGTAAGAAAAAAGAGTGATGACTCCTAGGTCATGGCTTGGGTCTCCTGATGCATCAATGGTGGTGGCATCTACTGAAAGGAGAACTGAAAAGGGGTCAGCTGGAGGTCAGAGAAATTAAGAGCTCTGGTTTGGGCATTGTTTTCCCTTTTGGGGAAAGTTAAATAAGGTTAGTATTGTGTCTGGAAAGCTTTTCCCACAAAAGGCTGAGTGTAGAACAGAGTGTCTTATTATCCACTTTCAGGATTTGGGGGAGCTGCTACCTTAGAATGCTGGCCAGTCGCTCACTTCAGTTTGCTTTTCTTCCCACCTCTCAGAGCACAGAATGAATTTCCAGCTCCTGTTCTTTCTGTCATCTCCTGTCTTAGAACTCCAAGTAAACGTTTGATGTCATCTACTCTAATCCACTTAATCAGTGTGTATTATATTTATGTCCTAAATTTTCCAAAAGATATCATGAGAACTTGTTGACATTTCATTTGTCACAGTTATTATACTTTCTACCTCACAAGTCCAAAAATCTAACTCTATCCAAAACACAGAGAAAAAATAAACTCCAAAATTTTTAACATTTTTAAAGACTTGTTAAAATTCCCACACTTTAACTCACGTGATTTGACAGGTTCATTTACTAAAATGTGAAAAACTGTGTTCAAGTAGTAGTTGTCAGATTTTCTGACACCTGTCAGATCCCAAGTAACAAATTAGATGATGGGGTGTTGCTGGAGGCAAGGATACTGAGAGCAGCAAAACTGATGAATGCAGGAAGAAGGCAGAGGCAATACGAAATGGCATAAAATGACACAAAAGCTCAAAAAACGTTGAGAATTAGGGCTACCTCACCTCATGGGCATTGTTGTCTTAAGGACAGCAAAATGTGTTGTTCCCAGTAATGACCTTGAATCAACAAGAAATTTTGCGTTGCTTTGGATGTAATTGTGTAAGAATTCAGGGGACATATGGGAATTATTTTAGAAAAAATTTTCCTAAAGGTGAAAATAAAGTTTTGGTACTTAGTGATAAATATGTAATCTGGAAAATAACTTTATGTGAAACCTCTTTTCCGACACAACCAAATAAAGTACTTATCTTTTTCTGCCTTTGGAAATCAAGTTTAATGCAATGAAGTATTTTTCTGAAATCTCTTCCTTTTTACAGAGGTCTTGCTAACTGAGATTTCTATTACATGCAGCCTTTCTCTGTGTGCCTGGCCTGTAAAGGGAGGTACACCTCTGCATTGTGGGACATATGACTTAGGAGCCTCTCATATCCTTTGAAGTTCAAGACCACTATTGTAATTCAAGGCAGTATTACATTCAATATATATAATTCATCATATATTCCAATATATGATGATTTTTATGAACTTGTCATTTTCTCATCTCATTGTTGTCTGTTATAACAATTATTGTAAGCCTTTTGAACTTATTGTGAGTTATTTTTACTAACAGAATTTTATTTGGTTCTTCTTCACCCCTTATGTAATGCCATAAATCACCAGTACTATCAATAGTAATATTTACAAAATTAAAAATTGTTTTCACCAATTCAGTAATTGATTCATTTTCCTACTTTTGGGCTTTTAATTTTATGCTGTAGAAATTTTTTTTGCTGTAGAAATTTTTTGTTAGAGAGCTAGCCTAGGTTTCATTCCTTCATTCTTATTTTCAATAAACACCTTAAGAGTTAAAGTCAAAATTTCTAAGTCATTTGATGATGTTAAGCCTGAGGACCAGGAATCCCAAAATTCTGCATTGCTGTTCACCCTCCCTGGATGAGATTCCAGAGAAACAACAATACAACGTGAACCAAAACGCCACTTCACTGATGGTTACAAAATGCCCTAGCAGCCAACCCAGGACTTCTCAGTTTATGGCAAGTTGGAGCTTGTGTGTTAAATCCAAGAGGGGTATTTTTAATCTCCCATTTGAAAACCTTTGCACGTTCCCAACTTGCAGCCAGATTTTTGTAAGGAAAAAATCCTAGGAAGTGCTAGAGATCTCTCACTTGCATGGCAGGCCAAGTGCAACAGAACAAAAGGATTCCTGCTCATCTGCCTCAGGCCTTTGTCTTTTCAAGGAGCTCATATTTTATTGAAGGTACGCATAACAACTCAGCCTCTACTCAGTGATTTTTTTATTCCTAAATGATTCTAGCTGGGAATATTTTCAGTATTTTAAAGATGAACCTGAAACATAAGTAATGACAGTGATCACAAAGAAGCTATAGGCAAACTTACTTGTTAGACTCCTCTTGGTAGCTTGGTAATTGACCATTAGATAATAATCTCGTACATTCAGTGACGTGCTCATATTGCCAATGATTATGCAAAAGGGCAAAAGGGTGGGCCAGAGACAGATTATTGTACAAACATTTATGTTGGAAATTATCTGAGTCATGAATCTTGATAGTGACTGCACAAAGAGATGCATTCCAATTGCAGAATTTACTAGATATTAAAATTGTATGTAAATACAATCCTGGAGTTATCCTTGATTCCTGTCTTCGCTTACATTTGTTTCTCTCCCAGGCTTCCTCATCTCAGCAGATGGCAACCCAGCTGCCAAAACCTAGGAATCATCGTTAACTGCTCTCTTCCCCTTAGCTCCCTGACCGAACCCATCAGCAAGTTTTACTGATTCTAGCTTCAAAATGTATCCCAAATACAACACTTATCATCTTTAATGCTGATGTGCAGATGCCACCACCATCATCTCTTGCCTAGATTATTGCAATAACCCTGTACCTGGTGTCCTTGCTTCCACTTTTGCCCTGACCTCATCCTGGTAATCCATTCCCAAAGTATTCACTACTCCTGAGTGACTTGTTTTTTTAAATAGACTTTATTTCTTAGAGCAGTTCTAGGTTCATAGCAAAACTGAGCAGAAGGTATAGGTAGTTCCCATATCCCGCCTCTGCCACGCACACACAGCCTCTCCCATTATCAACATCACCAGAGTGGTACATTTATTATAATTGACGGACACACACATCATTGTCACCCAGAATCCATAGTTTACATTAGCGTTCACGCTTGGTGTTCTACCTCCTGTGGGTTTGAACAAATATATAATGACATATGTCCATCATTATAGTATTATACAGAGTAGTTTCACTGCTACCCCAGATCCTCTGTGCCTCACCTATTCTTCCCTCCCTCTCCCCAATCCCTGTCAACCACTGATTTTCTTTTTTACTGTCTCCTTAGTTATGCCTTTTCCAGAATGTCATATAGTTGGATTCATACAATATGTAGGCTTTTCAGATTGGCTGCTTTCACTAAGTAAGATGCGTATCAGTTTTCTTCATGTCTTTTCATGTTTAATAGCTCATTTCTTTTTCATGTTAAAAAATATTCCATTGCATATCTGTACCACAATTTACTTATCCATTCACCTACTGAAAGACATCTTATTTTTTTTAATCTTTATTGGAGTATACTTGCTTTACAATGTTCTATTAGTTTCTGCTGTACAGCAAAATGAATCAGTTATATGTATACCTATTTCCTCTCTTTTTTGGATTTTCTTCCCATTTAGATCACCACAGAGCTCTGAGTAGAGTTCCCTGTGCTATATAGTAGGTTCTCATTAGTTATCTATTTTATACATAGTATCAGTAGTGTATATAAGTTAGTCCCAATCTCCCAGTTCATCCCACCCTCCACTTTCCCCCTTGGTATCCATACATTTGTTTTCTGTGTCTGTGGCTCTGTTTCTGCTTTGTAAATAAGATCTTCTACACCAATTTTTTTCAGATTCCACATATATGCATTAATATATATTTGTTTTTCTCTTTCTGACTTACTTCACTTTGTATGACAGTCTCTAGATCCAACCAGGTCTCTACAAATGACCCAATTTCATTCCTTTTCATGGCTGGGTAATATTTCATTGTATATGTGTACCACATCTCCACTGTTGATGGACATTTAGGTTGTTTTCATGTCCTGGCTATTGTAAATAGTGCTGCAATGGACATTGGGGTACAAGTGTCTTTTTCAGTTATGGTTTTTTCCTGGATATATGCCCAGTAGTGGGATTGCTGGGTCACATGGTATTTCTATTTTCCATTTTTTAAGGAGCCTCCATACTGTTCTCCATAGTGGCTGTATCAATTTACATTCTGACCAACGGTGCAACAGGGTTCCCTTTTCTCCACACCCTCTCCAATATTTATTGTTTCTAGATTTTTTGATGATGGCCATTCTGACTGGTGTGAGGTGATACCTCATTGTGGCTTTGACTTGCATTTTCACCACACCATCTCCAGTATTATTTGTAGATTTTCTAATGATGGCCATTCTCACTGGTGTGAGGTGACATCTCATTGTAGTTTTGATTTGCATTTCTCTAATAATTAGTGATGTTGAGCATCTTTTCATGTGTTTGTTGGCCATCTGTGTGTCTTCTTTGGAGAAATGTCTATTTAGGTCTTCTGCCCATTTTTTGATTGGGTTGTTTGTGGTTTTAATATTGATCTGCATGAGCTATTTGTATATTTTGGAGATTAATCCTTTGTTAGTCTTTTCGTTTGCAAATATTTTCTCCCATTCTGAGGGTTTTCTTTTCGTCTTGTTTATGGTTTCCTTTGCTGTGCAAAAGTTTTTAAGCTTCATTAAGTCCGATTTGTTTTTTTTTGTTTTTATTCTCATTACTGTAGGAGGTGGGTCAAAAAAGATCTTGCTGTGATTTATGTCAAAGAGTGTTCTGCCTATGTTTTCTTCTAAAAGTTTTATATTGTCAGGACTTAACATTTAGGTCTTTAATCCATTTTGAGTTTATTTTTGTGTATGATGTTAGGGAGTGTCCTAATTTCCTTCTTTTACATGTAGCTGCCCAGTTTTCCCAGCACCGCTTATTGAAGAGGCTGTCTTTGCTCCATTGTATACTCTGGCCTCCTTTGTCATATTTTAGGTGACCATAGGTACATGGTATCTCTGGGCTTTCTATCCTGTACCATTGATCTATATTTCTGTTTTTCTGCCAGTACCATACTGCCCTTTTTTTAAAAAATAAATTTATTATTTATTTATTCATTTATGTATTCATTTATTTATTTGCTGCATTGGGTCTTCATTGCTGCTTGCGGGCTTTCTCTAGTTGCAGCGAGTAGGGGCTACTCTTCATTGCAGTGCACTGGCTTCTTATTGTGGTGGCTTCTCTTGTTGTGGAGCATAGGCTCTAGATGCATGGGCTTCAGTAGTTGTGGCATGTGGGCTCAATAGTTGTGGCTCATGGGCTCTAGAGTACAGGCTCAATAGTTGTGGCACACGGGCTTAGCTGCTCCACAGCATATGGGATCTTCCCAGACCAGGGCTCAAACTCATGTCCCCTGCATTGGCTGGCAGATTCTTAACCACTTCACCACAAGGAAAGCCCCATACTGTCTTGATTACTGTAGCCCTGTAGTATAGTCTGAAGTCAGGGAGCCTGATTCCTCCAACTCCATTTTTTTTTTCTCAAGATTGCTTTTGCTATTCGATGTCTTGTGTTTTTCCATACAAATTGTGAAATATTTTGTTCTAGTTCTGTGAAAAATGCCATCAGTAATTTGATAGGGATTGCATTGAATCTGTGAATTGCTCTGGGTTGTGTAGTCATTTTCACAATATCGATTCTTCCAATCCAGGAACATGGTATATCTCTCCGTTTGTGTCATCTTTGATTTCTTTCATCAGTATGTTATACTTTTTTGCATACAGGTCTTTAGCCTCCTTAGGTAGGTTTATTCCTAGGTATTTTATTCTTTTTGTTGCGATAGTAAATGGGATTGTTTCCTTAATTTCTCTTTTTGATCTTTTGTTGTTAGTGTATAGGAAGAGGAAAGATTTCTGTGAATTAATTTTGTATCCTGCAACTTTACCAAATTCATTGATTAGCTCTAGTAGTTTTCTGGTGGAATCTTTAGGATTTGCTATGTATAGTGTCATGTCCTCTGCAAAGAGTGACAGTTTTACTTCTTTTCCAATTTGGATTCCTTTTATTTCTTTTTGTTCTCTGATTGCCATGGCTAAAACTTCCAAAACTATGTTGAGTAAGAGTAATGAGAGTGGACATCCTTGTCCTGTTCCTGAACTTAGAGGAAATCCTTTCAGGTTTTCACTATTGAGAATGATGTTTGCTGTGCGTTTGTCATATATGGCATTTATTATGTTGAGGTACTTTCCCTCTATGCCCACTTTCTGGAGAGTTTTTATCATGAATGGGTGTTGTATTTTGTCAAAACCTTTTTCTGCATCTATTTAGATCATCATATGGTTTTTATTCTTTAATTTGTTAATATGGTGTATCACATTGATTGATTTGCGTATATTGAAGAATCCTTGCATTCCAGGGATAAACCCCACTTGATCATGGTGTATTATCCTTTTAAGGTATTGTTGGATTTGGTTTCCTAGTATTTTGTTGAGGGATTTTTGCTTGTATGTTCATCAGTGATATTGGTCTCTAATTTTCTTTTTTTGTGATATGTTTGTCTGGTTTTGATATCAGGGTGATGGTGACCTTGTAGAATGAGTTTAGGAGTGTTCCTCCCTCTGAAATTTTTTGGAAGAGTTTGAGAAGGACAGGTGTTAACTCTTCTCTAAATGTTTGATAGAATTTGCCTGTGAAGCCATCTGGTCCTGGACTTTTGTTTGTTGGAGGATTTTTAATCATAGTTTCAATTTCATTACTTGTGACAGGTCTGTTTATATTTTCTATTTCTTTCTGGTTCAGTATTGGAAGGTTGTACCTTTCTAAGATTTGTCCATTTCTTCCAGAGTGTCCATTTTCCTGGCGTATAGTTGAGTGTAGTAGTCTCTTATGATCCTTTGTATTTCTGCAATGTCATTTGTAACTCCTCCTTTTTCATTTTTGATTTTATTGATTTTTAGTCCTCTCCCTTTTTTTCTTGATGAATCCGGCTAAGGGTTTATCAATTTTGTTTATCTTCTCAAAGAACCAAGTTTTAGTTTTATTGATCTTTGCTGTTGTTTTCTTTGTTTCTATTTCATTTATTTCTGCTCTGATCTTTATAATTTCTTTCCTTCTACTAACTTTGGGGTTTTTTTTGTTGTTCTGCTTCTTTCTCTAGTTGCTTTAGTTTAAGGTTAACTTCCTTATTTGAGGTTTTTCTTGCTTCTTGAGGTGAGAATGAATTGCTTTAAACTTCCCTCTTAGAAGATTTTTGCTGTGTCCCATAGGTTTTGGGTCATCATGTTTTCATTGTCATTTGTTTCTGTGTATATTTTTATTTCCTCTTTGATTTCTTCAGTGATCTCTTGGTTATTTAGCAGTGCACTGTTTAGCCTCTATGTTTTTGTGTTTTTTAAAGTTTTTTTCCCTGTAATTGATTTCTAATCTCATAGCATTCTGGTCAGAAAACATGCTTGATATGACTCCAGTGTTCTTAAATTTTTCCGAGGCTTAATTTGTTACCCAAGGTGTGACTCAAGAATATTCTGTGTGCACTTGAGAAGAAAGTGTATTCCACTACTTTCGGGTACAATGTCCTATAAATATCAATTAAATCTATCTGGTCTATTGTGTCATTTAAAGCTTATGTTTCCTTATTTATTTTCTGTTTGTATGATCTTTCCATTGGTATAAGTGGGGTGTTAAAGTTCCCCACTATTTTTATGTTACTGTTGATTTCCCAGTTTATGGCTGTTAGTATTTGCCTTATGTATTGAGGTGCTCCTATGTTGGGTACATAAATATTTATAATTGTTATATATTCTCTTTGGATTGATCCCTTGATTATTATATAGTGTCTTTCCTTATCTCTTGTAACAGTCTTTATTTTAAAGTCTGTTTTATCTGATATGAGTATTGCTTCTCCAGCTTTCTTTTTTTTTTCCCAGATCTTTTTCAGAATATAATTGCTTTATAATGCTGTGTTAATTTCTGCTGTACAATAAAGAGGATCAGCTATATGTATACATATATCCCCATATCCCCTCCCTCTTGAGCCTCCCTTCCATCCTCACTATCCCACCCCTTTAGGTCATCACCAAGCATCGAGTTGATCTCCCTGTGCTACACAATAGCTTCCCACTAGCCATCCATTTTCCATTTGGTAGTATATATATATCAATACTACTCTCTCAATTCATCCCAGCTTCCCCTTCCCCACCACCCATGTCCTCAAGTCTGTTTTCTACATCTGCATCTTTATTCTTGCCGTGCCACTAGGTTCATCAGTACCTTTTTTTTAAGATTCCATGTATATGTGTTAGCTATGGTATTTGTTTTTCTTTTTCTGACTTACTTCACTCTGTATGACAGACTCTAAGTCCATCCACCTCACTACAAATAACTCAATTCTGTTCCTTTTTATGGCTGAGTAATATTCCATAGTATATATGTTCCACATCTTCTTTATCCATTCATCGGTCCATGGACATTTAGGTTGGAAATATACCATGTTCTTGGATTGGAAGAATTAACATTGTTGAAATGACTGTACTACCCAAAGTAATCTACAGATTTAATGAAATCCCTATCAAATTACCAATGGCATTTTTCACAGAACTAGAACAAGAAATTTTACAATTTGTATGGATCCAGCTTTCCTTTCATTTCCACTTGCATGGAATATCTTTTTCCATCCCCTCACTTTCAGTCTGTATGTGTCCCTAGGTCTGAAGTGGGTCTCTCATAGACAGCATATATACAGGTCTTGTTTCTGTATCTATTTTAGCCAGTCTGTGTCTTTTGGTTGGAATAGTTAATCCATTTACATTTAGGGTGATTATCAATATGTATGTTTCTTATTACCATTTTATTAATTGTTTTTATGGGTCTTTTTCTTCTCTTATGCTTCCCACCTAGAGAAGTTCCTTTAGCATTTTTTTGTAAAGCTGGTTTGGTATTGCTGAATTCTCTTAGCTTTTGCTTGTCTGTGAAGCTTTTGATTTCTCCATCTAATCTGAATGAGATCCTTCCTGGATAATCTTGGTTGTAGGTTTTCCCTTTCAACACTTTAAATATACCATGCCACTCCCTTCTGGTCTGCAGAGTTTCTTCTGAAAAATCTGCTGATAACCTCATGGGGATTCCCTTGTATGTTATTTTTTGCTTATCCCTTGCTGCTTTTAATATTTTTTCTTTGAATTTAATTTTTGTTAGTTTGATTAATATGTGTCTTGGTGTGTTTCTCCTTGGGTTTATCCTGTATGGGACTCTCTGAACTTCCTGCACTTGGGTGGCTGTTTCCTTTCCCATGTTACGGAAGTTTTTGACTATGATCTCTTCAAATATTTTCTCATACACTTTCTCTTTCTGTTCTTCTTATGGGACCCCTATGAGTCAAATGTTGGTGCACTTAATGTTGTCCCAGAGGTGTCTCAGACTATCCTCAATTCTTTTCATTCTTTTTTCTTTATTCTGTTCCATGGCATTTATTTCCATCATTCTGTCTTCCAGCTCACTTATCCGTTCTTCTGCCTCAGTTATTCTGCTATAGATTCCTTCTAGTGTATTTTCACTTCAGTTATTGTGTTGTTCATCACTGTTTCTTTCTTCTTTAGTTCTTTTAGGTCTTTGTTAAACATTTCTTGTATGTTCTCAATCTGTGCCTCCATTCCGTCTCTGAGATTTTGGATCATCTTTACTATCATTACTCTGAATTATTTTTCAGGTAGGTTGCCTATTTTCTCTTCATTTATTTGGTCTTGTAGGTTTTTACCTTGCTTCTTCACCTGTAACACAGTTTTTATTGTCTCATTTTTTTGTTGTTGGATGGGGCTGTGTTCACATCTTACTGGTTGTTTGGCCCAAGGCTTCTAGCACTGGAGTTGCAGGCAGTTGGGTAGAGCTGGGTCTTGGTGCTAAAATGAGGACCTCCATGAGACATTCTGATTAACATTCCCTGGGATCTGAGGTTCTCTCTTATTCCAGCAGTTTGGACTTGGCACTGCCACCACAGGAACTAAGGCCCAACCCCTGGCCTGTGAACCAATCCCACAAGCCACTCGGTGCAGTGGGTGGGAGGGGAGAAAAAAGCAGAACAATAACAATAAATAAAAATAAATAAAACTTAAAAAAAATAAAATAAAATTAGTAAAATAAAAAATGTATTAGAAAAAATAAAAATCTAAATGAAAGAACAACAACAAGGTAAAACAGAACCATAATAGCAAAAAGAAAAAAAAAAAAAGCTGGAAAACACCTTGACTGTGTAGGGGCAGGGCTTATGCAAGGACTGGGCCAGGGATTGGGAAGGCCGGGCAGAGCCCACATGACTGGAAAAGGCCCTGGGTGGGGAGGGGGGGTCCTGAGGCTCAGCTTTGATAGAGAGGACCTCTGAGTGCCAGTGCAGAGGGTCATGCCTGGGAACCCAGCAGGCTCACTGGGGCCCAAGTGGGTGGGAGAAATTCTGGCTGTGTTCCCTCTGATCGTCCAATCCTCAGAAGCTCCCTCCTCATGCCTGCTGTTCCCCTCCGCATAGGTGGACACCTCCTGAACGTGGGAACCCCTCTCTTTCCCCAGCCGCCCCTTAGGGGCATTGATCACATCTCCCCTTTACTTTTCCTCCCCCCTCCATACCACACCCCCAGGACCCAATCAGCCAGAGGGAGTGTCCAAAGTGGAGGATCAGGCCCAGGACCTCAGCAGGCTCCCCATTGCCCCTGTGGGTGGGGAAAATGCTAGCTCCATTCCTTTCCGATCCTCTGATCTCCAGAGAGTCTCTCCCTATCCCCATTAATTCCCTCTAGGTGAGTGGGTCCCTCTGTGCATGGGAACCCTTCCCCTTCCCCTTCCCCCAGCCACCTGTCAAGAGGCACTTGTCTCATCCTGCTTCTACTTCTTCTCCACCCTCACCACTGCCCTCCATGTCCTACCCAGTCACTTGGGGATTCTTCCTGTCCCCTTAGGTGTTTGGGCCCCCCACCAGCACCTGGTAGGTGCCCTAGTTGTGAGGAAACAGAACCTCCATGTATTCCTACTCCACCATTTTGACTCTGCTCCCAGAAGTTTTTAATTTTAATGAAGTTCAACTTATCAATTATTTCTTTCATGAATTGTGCCTTTGGTATTGTATCTAAAAATTCATCACCAAACCCAAGGTCACCTAGGTTTTGTATATTATCTTCTAAGAGTTTTATAGTTTAGCATTTTACATTTAGGTCCATTTTTGTGAAAAACATAAAGATTGACTGCATTTTTAAAAAATCTAAAGTATACCAAGTCACTTTCGTATTTAAAACCCTCCAATGACTTCCACTTATGTTTAGAATTGAACCAAAGATTTTACCGTGGTCTGTAATTTCTACTTAATTTAACCACTTTCCACAACTCCAAGCTGTCATGGTACATTTCCCTCCCCTCTGCTACAGTAGGCTTCCTTGTGCCTCTTGACATGTGAAATTCATTCATAATATACGTTGAGGTAGGATTACTTAATTAATAACCTATAACCAACAAATAAGATTGAGTAGGAATCAAATGAGTAAATATTACAGAGGAGAGTGAATGGAAGGAATTCTAGGGTAACTGCCACAAACAACTTCTTTCAGTTTTTGTGTAGCATTTAGTAAATTAGTGGGTCAGCAAGGCTGAAAGGGATCAGAAGCTAAATCAATTGGCAAGTGTCCAAGAACAGAAAGAAAAGTTTGAATTGGATCTTTAAAAAATATCTTGAGGTTGAGCACTTCAAACATCTAGAATTAGTTTGTGTAAGAGTACGGGATCATTTTAATTGAGGTTCAGTACTTTGCAAACTGAATTTTTAAAACTGGTACAGTGCTACAGAAGGGCGAATTGTTTTCAATAATGTAGTAGTATTTGAACCAATAATTAAATATATTCAAAATTTTAGTTTTCCCAGAGTTATGTCTGATTTTTTAATTTCCAGGAATATGTGTATCTCTTAATATCAGCTCTATATGTCACCTCATTCTTAAATCTCCACTTATTTGTCACTTAGGACATTGTTTTGCCCATTTACACATCAGCTCCAGTGACTGAATTTAAAGAGTTTTTCTCCATTACTATTAAGAGTGCAGCTCTTCACCAGAGGATCCTTAAGATATCCCATGTTATCCTGAACACAAGTGTGCCTTCCACTACAACTAATAAAAATGCATTGTGTCATGAGAGGAAATAAAGGATTTTTAGATTCTTTTAAATAAAATATCAATAGTGAAACCAAGAATTCCAGCTTCTGTTTGCAACTCATTAAGACACTCAAATGAACACTATGGCAGTAATATTTCTCAATATTATGCTCCTGTTGCCCCTTCAGGAATGGATTCCAAGACATTAAATTCTGCTTTTAATAAATAATATTATATTAGTGTTGCAACACAGATTAGTTCTGTTGAAAATAAATCCACCTTTGAATTACTGGAAATAATGTATGATTCTTTTCTAGGCCAATGTAAATACAACTTTATTATTCCTTAAATCCAACAATACTGTGTACTTAATATTATATCTGTAAAATAGTACATATTTGAACATTTTTACTGAGTGCCTACTTGGTAATGTTAACCTTATTTATATCTTATTGGGAAGATATGTTTTTTACTTTAGAAAACTAATTTATTCATAACATTTCAAGTGGATCTGGTGCCACCTAGTGGTATATGTTATATATGCTTCAAAAAGATAACTGCCTTTTTAAATTACCAAGGACAATAAGGTCTTATTGGGATCAAAATTGCTTAAAAACAAAATTTTTAAAAATATTTATCTAGGGACTTCGTAGGTGGCACAGTGGGGAAGAATCTACCTGCCAATTCAGGGGACACAGGTTCAGTCCCTGCCCCAGGAAGATGCCACATGCCGTGGAGCAACTGAGTCCATGAGCCACAGCTATTGAGCCCATGTGCTGCAACTACTGAAGCCCACATGCCTAGAGCCCGTGCTCTGCAACAAGAGAGGCCACCGCAATAAGAAGCCCGCACACCACAATGAAGAGTAGCCCCCACTCACTGCAACTAGAGAAAGCCCATGTGCAGCAACGAAGACCCAACACAGCCAATTAAATAAATAAATAAATAAATAAATTTATTTAAAAAAAATATTTACCTGCCATGTTGGTGAAGACCAACACAATGTACATAAGAATGGATGTCTGAAATGTTCTGCTGTTGTGTAATGCCTTCTGCCAACTTCTGTCCAGTCCTTATGCTCCCAATTGTGATGATTCATCTGTCTGGCATCCTTATTATATTAGTGGAATATTGAGGTATGGTCATACCTTCATTTTTATATCTTATCACTTATCACTAGATCTGACAATTAGATACAGAAATAAATTTTCTTAAAATTATTTTAAAAAATCCTCCCCCCAAAAGTATTGCCATATTTCATTCACCACAGTGCTTGATTTCTGAAAGCACTTATTTTGCAAGTATCAACACTAGATCATGATGTTAATTATTCAAAAATGTACTAGATGATTTTGAGCATCTAAGCTTTTTTAATCTTCAAGAATCCCCTATTTAACTTAGACACCAGAGATCTATCTAAGCATTAGCTGTTTTAAGGGGCTCTTTAGAAATGAAAGGAAGCTGGAAGGCCACAGAGACGTGCATCTCAGGTCCAGTTTATTATTTTAACCATTTTGCCATGAGCAAAAAATTTTGAACTGGCATATTTCATTAGCCTGGAATGGGAGCAGAGTTATAGGACTTTGCCTCAGTATTCAGTCTTCTAATAATGTTTACTTTTAGGATCAATGCCATCTTATTAATTTGCTGATTAATGGTGTTAAGAATTGATTCAAATAGAATTTTAGATGTCTCCTAATGGCTCATTAACTAAATTTGAAAGGCCATAATCTTTTAACTTTAAAATGAAAATTCTGATTCTCTTTGAGACTGCAGTCAGATACATTCTATGCAAGGAAGAAAGAATCTTTCCACTTTTTCCTGCCTTCAGTCATTGACAATTTCTGGGGCCATTTATCAGTACCCATTTGGTATGGCTTGGTATGACGTAAGATTGATTTAGAATTCTAGCTTATAACAGAAGGAGCTTTCAAGTTATATTAGTTCAGACTCCTCATGTGTATAAAGAAAATATATTTTCTGTATTTTTTTTTAATTGGCCTATTTTTCTCAGAAACCCTTTTGAAAGATAGTTTTCAAAGTGTGTGCTCTGCATGATGCAATCATTTAAATCATCTGCCAGGTAACTTTTGGATAAGTGATCATACTTTCAATTATTTTTCCACCTTTCCCCACTGTTATGCAAGGTTGTTTTTGATAGGAGTTTAGGGTACAAATGTTTTATTTTTATATGATCTCATACAATGTGGGATAAGGGCCAACCATCCACAAGGCTTCTTCTAGCTTCTTTCTGATTTCTGCTATAGCTAGGTCAGTGGAGTCTATCCCTAGGACTGCTATCATGGGGGTACCATCTTATCTTTGGGCGTTCACTGTGGGAGTTTGTGTTCCAGATATTTGCTCCCAGCCTAAAATCCCTGCACACCTTGGCATTTGTCTCAGCCTCAGGCTCCTATCCACCTATTAATCTTCTTAGAACTTCTGCCTCCTTTACTACTGAGGCCTGCAACAAATTCTGGATCTCTTGCCTGCTGCATACAAGCCTTGGGAAACACTATTTCAGGCTCATCTCTCTTGCCAACTCCAATCGTAATGATTCATGTCAGTATGATAGCATGTGGTGATTCTTCTAGATATATAAATAGGACTAGCTATCCCACTCACACATTACAGGCTCCCTCATAATTGTCTGGGCATTTCTGTCACTCTTTTCATTCCCCCTGGGTTTTCTTCTCCAGAGGAGGAAAACAAAGATACCTGTTGAGTGCTGCATCTTACCTTTATTTTTCTTTTTCCCCAGTCACAGAGGGACATGCCTTCCTTTTCCTATATATCATATCCTCATTTATCCCACTCCTTAACATATAAAATGGTATGTACATACAATGGAATATTACTCAGCCATAAAAAGGAATGAAATTGGGACATTTGTAGAGACACGGATGGACCTAGAGACTGTCATACACAGTGAAGTAAGTCAGAAAGAGAAAAACACATATTGTATATTAACACATATGCGGAATCTAGAAAAATGCAACAGATCAACCAGTTTGCAAGGCAGAAACAGAGACACAGATGTAGAGAACAAACATATGGACACCAAAGGGGGAAAGTGGGGTTGGGGGGGAGATGAATTGGGAGATTGGGATTGCTGTATATACATTACTAATAAGAAAAAAATCAATTTGTATACTTTAAATATATGCAGTTTATTGTATGTCAATACAATTTTATTGTATCTAATATATAGAAGAAAATCTTCTATGATCTATCTTGCCATGCTTGGCTCTTGATATGTTGATAAGAACTTAAAGAATTTCAGTGCCTATCCTTCCCCAATGAGCTTAGGGGTAGAAGGCTGCAAGGAAATGGAAATTGAATAGGAAATGAACATACATTGCTTTAATATTTTAAAAACATTGTCTTTGTTTCTTCTAGATCAATAGTTGTGAATCCTGGCTGCGTATTAAAATCACCGAGGGGAGGGGGTTGTTGGTGGCGGGGCTAAAATATACTTGTGCCTAGACCAGCCATAGAACTTAAATCAGAGCATCAAACATTGATCAGCCTGATGCTGACAAAGTCTAAGTGCATTGCTCAGTGTCAATTAGTAAATGTCTCACGCGGAAGAGTGCAGTTCCTTCTTCCTACACTTCCAAGCAGACCACGGTGCTGAACCAGCTATTTCTATTCTTAAATAGATACGTAAACCAAATTTATAGTTTATTTAATGTTTATAGGGCAGTGTATTATGGTATATATATTTTACATATAACTTACAAAGAAAAAGTTTAAGAGAAAAATGCTTCCTTCATTTACTTCTTTACCCCTTATAACATTATGGTGGGGTTTTATCAGGAGAGGGTTCTTTAAGGCAAATGTCCTCTGTCCTCATTATACAGAGAGCTAATCCCTATTGCTTACCAGTGCTTGCCCAGAACTGCTTATTTCTCTAATCACATCAGTGCTGCCTTTTGCCCTTCCCTCCACCCCATCCCAACACCTCAAAAGCATTTTTTCCGCATTCGTATTTTCTCTGGAGTCACTTTCAAGGATAACTGATGTTGTAATGATCTTGCAGTCTGTAGGTGGAAAAAGAGAGAAATTGAGCAGAGATGTGCAATGTAATAAATCTTACTAGTACCAGAAATTCCTACATCCTATATCAGAATTTGAAAGTAAAGGAAACACAACCATGTAACTGCTAACTTCCAATCAATTCTAAAGGATAAGTGATATCTAAGGATCTTTCTAGATTTAAGATCCCAAAGTATTTTTTAACCTCCTTTCTTCTGTTTCCTGATTCATATTTTCTCTCCCCGACCTCCTCTCTTTCCTATTCCTCTTCCCTTTCTCCTCCTCCCTCTTCCTTTTTCTTTCCCTTCCTCTCTTCTTCTCCAAATATTAAAAAAAAAAAGCTTTACAGCTCTTTGTTTCTTTGCAATAGAATGATAAATCTGGCAAAATGATACTCCCGTGGTTTTCAAAAAACAAGGAGCAGGCTGTCCACACTTTTCCTCCAACCCATGCTGTTTTAAAGGCGTTCACCTGCCTGTGGGAAAGGAAGAACAAAAGTCAGAAGTTCCTGAGAATAGGCCTGCTATATTGATTACCAGTTGCTTTCTTCATCTTCTTCATTTTAACCATTAACTCCATTGTACATTCTGTCCATAGAAGACAAATATTCCAAGTCGCCGGATTTCATGAATCATTGTAGAGAAATTACTCTGGGATTTGAGCTGGTTCAACTGAATGCCATTGAATTTCTAACTTAGAAAAAGCAAGCGACCATCTAATAACAGTGTCATCTCATCTAGAGAGGGTACACTCAGGGAAGTTGAATGCAGGTAGCAGCTGGGGGTAACACCCCATTTGGTCTCTGGACACCCTTGCTGTAAATCGGTTGGGTTAGCAGCTGTTAATACCAACACTCACTTTCACATGCAAATATCTTGCATTTCTTTTTCCTGTTTCTCTGGAAGTTATTTTAGAATGGTATCTGAAGGCTTTTAAACTTGAGGAGTAAAAGAGTGCAAAGCATTTTATCCCTGGCTACTGCCGAGAGAAGTGGCTGTATCCATTTGGAAAGGGCTACACGGATTTGTGTCATCACAGCATTTGCTCAGGCTCTGGAGAGTGAGTGCACTGATCAAAAACTTTCACTCAAAGATTCCTTTGTCTCTCTGTTTTCCATTTCTAGCCTGGATGTGTAAATACCACTGAAGTAGACATTAAGAAGTCATCCAGAATGAGAAATCCACACAAAACACGAAAGGTAAAATCCACATTTGTTGTGCTTATCTTGGTAGTGTGTTGTACTGCTTAGAGGATGTCAAACACACAGAAAAAACCTTTTCTTCCATTTCATGAGTACCTTCTAGCATCTTCCTTGCTCTTCCTTGTTGTTTGGCTAGAAACAAATCTGAAAGTTCAAGCCCTGGGCTTCTGTCAGTTCCTCTCTTCACAGGAAATAGGTCCCATCCTGATTCTCAAGTGTGCCAAGGTCCCAAAGTGTGGGGGTGGCTATGACAAGATAAGGATGCTGAGAGAAGAGTCATTAGCAGAAAAAGGTATCTCTTTCAGAGCCCAGGAAATGAGGAAAAGCAGATAGAGGTTATCTGAGAAATAGTGGTACTCATGAGAGAAGGGCATTGTTGGAGAAAAATATGAAGAAAAAAAGACATCATCATAAAGATGTTTAATTTTAGATACTGTATGAGGACCACATTTTAATATCAGAATTTTGTGACACAACTATAGAATAGTGGTTATAGGTTCAGGATCTCTTATCTGAGGAAGTATGTAACAAAAACAAAATACTATCCTGAATTCAGTGACATTTAATATAATCATTTGAAAACACATTGCAGAAGTATCTACATTTTTAAAAAGTAGCACATACATGTAGAAGGCATTTTTATTTATTTCATTAAAAAAAGCTGATACACAAAAGAATGTCTGGCCTATAGCAATCACTCTGTGGACACAGCTGAAGATCAGTGCCACTAGAGCAAAGCATCCCACAAAGTTCAAGACCTTCTCTTTCATGTCTTTTTACTTATGCAGCTTTTTCCAGGGTATGTGTCCCAGCAGTAGGTACTAAACATTTTTTGTAGCCTTATTTCTTAATATCTTTTTCTTCCATCCCTAGAAACATAGCATTATGTTCAAAGGCCCCAATATGGTCCAAGTAACTTTTCTTTCTTTGAAGACAGTTTACCTTGATGTTAGGATAAAGAAGTCACAGGAAAAGTTACATAAAATCCATTCAGATGAGGTGCTCCAAAGCTTTTGCCCCTAGCATATCTCTGAGAAAAAGAGGCAAGGCCAGACCAAAGCAAGCCTGTTGGTCCTTCTCTCTTATGATCAGCCCTACTTAGCTCCTCTCATCCTCTGTTCACAGCATGGCCTATGTGTACAGGGGCTAGCTTTGTGGAACCAAATTCAAAAATTCAGTCAGCTCTCCCAAGGTGGATTAATCCACTTTACTACTTTCTGAATTTTGAAGAGTTCACAATACATTACTTTTTGTCAAGTTTCCCCCAACAGACACCAGAGATATGCTCTGATTCAGAAGAGACAGTATATAGATTGATAGATAGAACTTAAAGATTACTAAAGTAATTGTTTACACTCTCCCATTAGCACTCAGTGATGATATCTTACCTGTGCTTCACATTGCATCATTCTTTTTGAAAATTTGGGAAGCATTAGTTTGCAGTGTTGCTCTTCACATACCTTCAGCCCTCACTTAATGGTAGAAAAACATAAGTCATAGCAAAGTGAAATGTTGTAAAGAGATGGAACCATGGAGCTCAACTCTGTCTGGGTTGTAGCCTAATTTCCTGTGAATCAATAACAGTAGAACTACAGAGCCTAACAGCAGAGCTGTATAGCACTAAAATTACTAGAGAAGAAAACAAAAATTTTGCGGAATGCAAATAGCATGCCTACCTTTGTTTTCAACAATTGGAGAATAGTAATTTTTTCACCTTCTGATAAATATAGCTTGTCATAGTGAGAAGTGCTGAACTTGCTATAATTTTCACCAATAATGTTACTTTACATAAAAGGTTATAGGGTTCTAGCCACATACTGGTTTGTCTTTTACAATTATCACCACTAGTGCTTTAGCTCATATTTGGCTAGGAACAGGAATGATGAATTCAATCAGCAGATTTAACAAGTCTCTACTTTATGCCGGATATGTACCTGTCTTTAGGTATTCAGTGACAAACGGGACAGGCATGACCTTGCTCCCATCGTCTAATGATAGTACACTTATTGAGCAAGCAGACAAACAATTGTGTGTGTGTGTGTGTGTGTGTGTGTGTGTGTTCTATACACATATATACACATAATTTTGTTAAGTGTCATATACTAGTCTGCTCTGGCTACTCTAGCAAAACACTACAGACTGGGGAACTTAAACAATAAGAATTTGTTTTCTTACATTTCTGGAGATTAGAAGTCCAAGATCAAGGTGCTGGCAAATTTGGTTCCTGGTGAGAGCTCTCTTCCTGGCTAGCAGATGGCCGCCTTCTGGCTGTGTTCTCACATGGCAGAGAGAGAGAGTTTGGTATTCCTTCTTCATCTTTTAAGGGCACCAGCTCCGTAGGATTAGGGTCCCACCCTATGACCTCACTTAACCCTTATACCTCCTTATAGACCCCATCTCCAAATACAGTCACAATAGGGGTTAGGGGTACAGCATATGAATTTGGGAGGGACACAATTCAGGCATGTTATCAAAGGAATTTAAATGGTTTGTGATTCTAAATTGCCACACAGTTTTAAAATGAATAACTTGACAATAAGACCAAACAGTTCCACCATACTCTGAAGATTTCACAGCTCTGTCCAGGAGCAAGCAGTTCTATGAGTCTAGACAGAAATGGCAGAGGCCAGCCTACCACCTCTGGAAACTGCCTTTACCTTCTGCTGTTAATTGGAATGTGTCCTTTGCTCCTTTTCTTAGCTAGGTGATCACCCTGTGTCTTATACTGCTGCTGGTAAGGAAGTGGAACCCCTGGATTGTACTTCATCTTTGAAAACAGATACTGTCCTTAGCGAAGAGAGCTGCTGTTGCATTCTTTGGAATGCAACTGTGATAATATTTCTTGTGATTATATGTCATAGAATAAAGGATATATATGTCAAGAATAAGGGACCAAGTGAATCCCTAAAGCAATAATTTAGCATATGTAACTAAAGAATATCAGCGTTTTGGATGTTATATTTAATTGTTGAATCTCAAATATGTTTGTCAAATATGTGAAAAGAAGGCTTGGATGTATGTCTGATTTTAAATATTTTTACATATTTGGGATTAACCAATGTTTAAATCTGTCTTTTTAACTTGAATATATTTTACTAAAATACCAAGAAATAAGTAAAATGTATATCCTCAATTTTCTATGAAGGAATGATAATATAGCATAAGTGGAAATAAATCAGCCTAATCTAGGCAAATTTTAGAATCAGATGGATTTTCTTCAGTTTGATTCTAAAATTTTAACTATAATAAGTTAGGCTATGTATTAGCCAGGGTTCTCCAGAGAAACAGAACCAAAAGTATGGAGATATATAAATATCTATATATAGAGAAAAAGAGAGATTTATTTTACGGAATCAGCTCACACGATTGTAAGAGGCTTGGCAAGCTCAAAATCTGATGAGGTCGGCCAGTAGGCTAGAGTACGAGGGAAGGATTGCCATCTTGCTTGGAGGAGGTAGCATTTCCTCTTGCAAAATTTCCTCTTGCTTGGAGGTAAGTCTTTTTGTTCTATTTAGGTCTTTAACTGATTGGATGAGGCCCACCCACATTATGGAAGATAATCTGTTTTACTCAGAGTCCACTGATTTAAGTTTTAACTTCACCCAAAAAGCATCCTTATAGAAACACCCAAAATAATGTCTGATCAAATATCTGAGCACCGTGCTCCAACCATGTTGACACATAAAATCATCCTTCTATATGACAATCACTAGAGAGGTCCTAGAACAACACGAAACCTAAGGAAAATGACAGAAGCATTTGTGCTTATGTGACCACACCCACACTTTGGATTGCTTCCTGTAACTCCAGAACCCGTATTTCAAAACAACAGTAAGTTGTTTACTGTCTCATTATCTTTTTTTCCTCTGTCACCTTCATTTGGACACAATGGCACTTAATATTTTAGTTAACAGCTGAAGTGCACATCCTGGAAGAACACTTAGCAAATTCATGATTAAATGTCTAGTTTTCCTGATATTAATGCAGTGGTTATAGCTATTTATACATGAAAAGATTGGTATTTCTTTAATTCCATAGCCTAAATATGGAAATTTAAATTTTAATGTGTTACATAACAGAATAAACTGTTCATGTCTTAGAGCAGCACGAAAGTGTTTTAAGTAAAAGTACAATAAATTTTCAGGCAACAGAAACTCTGTTCAAAATAGATAAAAGAGGGGACTACTCTAAAACCTTGGGAGTATGCAGGGGCAGAGTTAGCCCTGGATATTACTGGACACAGGGACTTGGGCACTGGCAGAGCTCCCTCTCATTCTTCTCTAGTCTCCTTTCTCTGCTCTCACTCTTCTTTGGCTTCCTCCACGTGCCATCAGGCATGGTCACAATCATTCTCCAGTTCAGCTGAGCATCCAAAGGAAAGAGAAATACCCCACCCCCACCCCCGCCTGGCCATCACCAGTTAGAAAAATCCCAGAAATTCCACTCCACATAAAAAGGCATAAAAGCTTCCTGCACTCTTTAGTTCTTATTTTTAAAGCCCCCTTCCCTTGACCAAAAAAAAAAAAAAACGGAGAGAATTTTCTTTTTCCTAGATCTCTTTTGAAATGGAAAGGGAAATCACATATGAACAGATTTATGTAGAAAGTCAAATCTGTTTCATTTAATGAATAACCTACTTAGTATTCATTTGGATGGTACCACATTTGAAAAGTGCTGATCCAGGCACCCTGGGGGATAAAAGGGTGTGTTAATCAAGTCAAAGCATCTTGGTTTAGTAATTGTCTTTGCTATTAAAATTTAAAATGGATCCCAATTAGTTAATTTGATTTTCCCCCATCTGCAGATATTAAGACATTGAGACAATTTTATTTCTCTTTCTCTCTAGTCCTACCTACCCTGTGCCAAGATTTCTAATACATTTAATTTTTCTAAAAAATGCAGATCCTTTTACATTGCAAATGATCCTCATAACTTGTCAGCCAAAATAGGATTAATTTTCTTGCCTCCTTTATCCATAAACTAAGCCCTGAATATAAAATTGCATTATTCGTGGCTATTTTCACTCTAGCCAAGAATCAAAGAGCTATCACTGGTCCCCAGAAAATGAAGGGCAACCCTGAATGATGAAAGAGAGAGTTCACAATGTTTACTTACATGTAAGACAAGAAAGGAAACTCCCCAGTATCCTCAGAGCCAGTGACCAGCCTGCTGGAAGACTACTTGAAACAACAGTACCCAGTGGTTTGGGTCTTATGTGGAACTTCATGAAGACCATATGAAATGCATGCATATTGAAATAATCATAGAAATGTAGAGCTAGAAGATAATTCATGGATCATTTTACTTCTGTGATGCCATAAATTGTGGTATTTTTTCTAGAAATCTTTTAAATTATTTTAAATCTTAACCAAAACCTTACTGCTAGAATTGTCAGCTATCTTGTCTTAAAAGCATGTTTTTACATGAACTAGAGATTCCTATTAAAGAACTTTAAGTAATTAAACTAAAGTAAGCAGGAATGGAAAGTTCAAACCTTAGAGTCTTTTTTATGTTCTTTATCCAAAATTAGCATGATACGACTGAAAAAATAGCAGACATTGGAAATTATGATTGTTTCATAATGGGTGATCTTTCACTTGCCTAATTTTAAAATATCTGCCTCAACTGTTATTTCAGAGTTCAGAGGGTTATGTTATTTAATCAGCCTCAAACACAACTAGTAGTAGTTCGTGCAGACCTTTTCTGTTTCATCAATGGACATTGTCTCCTTGTATTCTAGGCACTTGTCATTCTTTTGTTTCATGATACTTCTCACAGTTTTAATTGTATGTTTATTTGTGTGATTCTTTGTGTAACCAATGAAGGAGGAAGTATACCTATTTTCATTTAGATCTATATCCCTAAAGCTTAGCATTATATCCAATATATAGTAGCTCTTCAATAAATATTGAGTGAATGACGAAAGGAAAGAAAAAGAGACAGTCCAAGTCATTTAGTTAAGTCCTGTTAATAATTAATTCACAGCATATGTGCTACTCCTTGGGTTGAAAAGTATGCCCAGTAACAAGAATTGAGTTTCAAGAGGCTGGGGCTATGCAAAAGAGGGAAGAGTGAAGGACCTACCAAAGATAGTCTAAAAACCAAGTCAAAAGTGTTAAAAATGGGCTAAAAGCAAAATAATAGGGAGTCACAAGGGAAAAGGGCCCAGGTATAGAGCCAAGAGGTTAACATTAAGAAGAAATGGAGTCAAAGTGGAAACAGGTTAGTTAACAAAACACATCTGAATTTAGAGTTACTGGTAAGGTTGGTGATGGGCCTGAAAATTGGCTTGGTTAAGCATCTACCCTCATCTGATTTCAATAGTTTCTTTCCACTATTTGGTAACTTTAATTTTGTGGGGCTCATGAAACTTTATCATGTCCTCCTCCTTCATCCTCATGTCCAAAGAAAAAGTGCTCAGTAGCTAACATTAAATTCTTTATTTTAAAGTAATAACACTTTGAAATTAAACAAAAAGTGATTTGGCCTCTCCCTTGAGTTGACCTGTGAAATGTCTCACCTTCAGTTGGGGGTGAATTTTTGTTCCTTTAAGTCTCCAGAGCTTCATTTGTGTTTACTAAGCAATAGGCCTTTCTCAAAAAAAGAGCATTCCTAAATAGTAGGTTTGACCTTTTGACAAAATAGTAAAGACACACTGGGACATTAAGGATTTCCAAGGTGTGCAAAACCTTAGGGGTCACTGATGTTTGCAGGTGGCACCCAATAGAACCAAATGACAAGGCCAGCATTGTGAGCTAAATAACCCAATGTTGAGATGGGAAGGTAGGAGCACTCTGGAGTGTCTTGGATCATACCATCAGAGAGCAAATCAGCACTGGAATTCTTAACCTAGTCTCTCTTTAGTACTCCAGTCCTTTCCTATGTAAAACAACTCGGATTATTTTTACCTTTTTTGGCTTATTACATTTTTATTCTATTCTATATCCACCTCTATTTTATTCTAAAATCAATACTTATTAGATGTTATGTTGTATTGTCATTCCCCAACTTAGTACTCTCAGCCTACCTCCATATTTTATCACATTTACCTGGTTTTTTTCATATAATTAGTTATTCTGTCAGTAAATAATCTAATCATGTATTTTTCCCCAAAAGCTGTGCTTCTGTTTTACATCCATATGACATTTATGATAGCAGTGCCTTTTGAATTTTGATAAGAAGCTTAATCCAATATGCAGCAAAGCTTTGAGTTACCTTACTGAATATATAACATGCAATTACCTTTTAGAAAGTCTGTGACTCTAAATGGTATTTTGTCCTAACATATTTTGTTTTTATTTTAATATAGTCTGTCTATGGTCTTCAAAATGATATTAGAAGTCACAGTCCTACCCACACACCCACACCGGAAACTAAACCTCCAACAGAAGATGAGTTACAACAACAGGTGGGTCAACATGTAATAATGGTTTGCAGGGTAAATGGTTTACAGAGTAGCAGGTATGAAGACCAGATGTTGATGTTAATAGTAGGTATTTTAAAAACTGATTTGTAGGATTGACTTTCATATAGAAGATTTGTAGTCAAAAGGTAATTTTAAAATATATAGTCACTTGAAAAGATATCAATATGTGGAGATAGTTTTCAAAACCCTTCACTCTTTAATTCCCCAAATCCATTTTCCTCTAACCAATTTTAAAAAAATCACACATTTTGGTGTGCCTCAAAAGCTGGTTACAAAAGTGTAAAGCAATTATATTCCAATAAAGAGCTTAAAAATCACACACACTGATTTATAGGTGCCTCCATTATTGAGTTATTTTATACTCCAGAACTCTGTCTTAAAGAATGAGAAGATAAGAGGTTGGTGACATTAGGTCATGTGTTTTCCACCTCCAATCATGTGACGTGATCTTCACAAAAAAAAGGACAGCTTATAAAAAAAAAAAAAAAAAAATACAGCTTACTCTTGTTTCTGCAGTACTGATCTCTATAAGACTCTTGAAGTTTTCCCTCATTAGCACTGACAAAGAGTGATGGTATGTATTGCTTTTTGTTTCATCCATTGATGAATAGCTTTGGCTCCAAGTAATATTTCAAAGTGCACAATTGTCTCATATCAAATCAAAGTTAAATCTCTTGGTTAGTTAAGTCATGGGACTTTTTCTCCTTTTGCTTATTTTCCTCTGATATTTTATTGTAACATGGTTTATCAATTGTGTAATATATACTTTTTCTAGTATATTTATAATCACCATGAAGGAAAAGTAATTCAGAGGGTTTTAAATTTTCCACGTGTTATGTCCATATGAGAATTTGTATTGAAATGTTGACAAAATTATTCTTAAAACAAATATCATTGATGCTTTTGTTGGGTTAGTATTAGGAAGTAGGGTTTATTTTGAATTACAGTAACAAATAGCAAATGATTTATTTTCTGAATTTAATGTTTGAGGGAGAAATGTGTTTCTGATTTGCATAAATGCTTAAAATTTCTATAACACTTTTAAAATAAAGTTACATTTTGTTGAAGTGGGCATAATGTTCAAATTCATTGCTGTTCTAAAGCAATATGGGTTATGTTTACATTCAAACAGAGTTTAATTTTTTGTTAACTCTTTCAAAGCCCTCATGTTTGATTTTTTTCTAGACTTTGAAATTTTACTGGCTGAGAACATATTCTTGTTTAGAATTGCTCTGTCTGTTAGAATTTAGAGTTGAAAATTGTGAGAATATCACTACTTATGTAACTATTTCTTTTTCTCTTTTTTCAGATAAAATATTGGCAAATACAGTTAGACAGACATCGGTTAAAAATGTCAAAAGTTGCTGATAGGTAAGTATTGCAAGACACCCATATGAATGAAAAATTTTTCATGTGACAATTAAATGTGCTCAATATGGTAAGAGAACTGGAACCCATTAAGAAATATTATTTTCTTTTTCCTTTTTGAGCAAAGAACTTTCAAGGAGCTCTTCTGTTGTACTTCAAATGGCAGAACGATCATTACCATCTTAGGCCTGTAGAGGCTCACTCTTGGTGCCACCAGAATCCAACACAGAAGATAATTCCAAGGAGTTGAATCTTTTCACTCCTGCTAGTAGAAATGAAACTTTCAATTTATTAAGTTACCTTTTGGCAACCTAGAGGCTTTCCATAAATTCATCTTAACATTCATACTACTCAGTTGTTTTATGACTTCAGAATTTGAGTTAAACACAGATTTTATATATTTTCCTTTTCTTCATTTAAATTTGTTCTTAAGGCATTCATGTTCTTCACTTTGGGGCCTTGCCAAATCTTACCTCTCCAACTTTTTCCCTCTATTCTCTCCCTTGGTTTTTTTTTTTAAATACAAATTTTTTTTTTCAAAAACTTGCTATCAATGATTCCCCCTTTACGTAATTCCTGTAAGTAATTTTGACAAGAATTTCCTTTTTAATCCCTTCTCTAAGTTGAACTAAAATCTGTTCTGCTGTGGGTGGGCTAGTTGACCAAGAATTGGAACTGAACCTTAGCGCTTCCTTTTACACACTGACCTCTTCCATTTTGCCTCATTTTAATGGAGGGATATCATTTCATATTGCTTAGGCATGGGGAGAGATGGAATCCTTAGCTATATTTGTCTTCCAAGAAGCACAATTAAGTTGATGCATGAAAGTTATTGAAACATGAAAACTGCTATTGGATTTCATTCTATAAACAAGCAAGGATTCCTTGGCCAGATATTTTTATATGGTGTCCCTTACAAAGATCAGATATAACCTAAGCCAGAAAACAAAGGAAAATGAAAATGTTTCTTTCTCTCGAGTCTGCTAAGTTACACGGAACAGTATGTAGAATATGACCCATTTCTTGTACCACCTGACCCTTCTAACCCATGGTTGTCTGATGATACTACCTTCTGGGAACTTGAAGCAAGGTAAGTGACATTTTCTCTTCCTTCCAAATATTTCACTTATTTCAGGGTTTGAGTGAAATAGGAAGAATCCAATAGCTGACTAATTGTAAAAGTAATTTTACTCTGTGTCTACATTAACCATAATATAAAGCTGTTGTTCAAGGTAACAGTTTTTGAACCTTAGATATTTGCGTTTATATTAGATTTGGCGCAAAAAATTAGAGGTGCAAGGGTTTCAAGGTAGACTAGTCAGAGTTAGGATCTTTAGTTCTTAAAATTTAGCACATTGTTTTTAGCTTCCTTGAAAACCCACATAACCACAAAGGCCTAGCTATTCAAGTAAAATGAATGTTAAATCCAACTTACTTAAGCCCAAAACAAGTATGCCTTTATAAATTCAACTTTAAACAAAATGAATTTACCATAAACCCTCTAAGAGAAACTTAACAAGAGACTGACTTCTTAAGAAAGCCAAAGCACAATTTAAGACTCACTGGTTTCTTTCATCAGCTACCTAAGGGAAGAATTATATCATCAATCTTGGTAGAGTCATAAAAAGATCATTGCATACCCCTTTGCAGAGTGAATTTAGTATTTTGTATCACTTCTCTAGATTGCATTTATGGACCTTCTCTTTCTTCTATGTCCATCCAGTGGTTCTTAAATGCTTGACAAGTGCAGCTCTCTTCATCCATATGTTCTAAATTTTATAGATGTGAAAGTTGGAAGGCCAAAATGTTGTGACTCAGCTAGCACTAGGTCACACATTTAATCAACAGCAGAGTCATAAACCAGGATTTTAGTCTTTTGAGTGTCAATGCATTTTCCTCCTGTACACCTGCCACCATGAGACTTCATTGTGTAGTGATTGAGAAACAGAGCTCTAGGGTCAGAATGTCTGGAATATTACCATTTGACATTGGCAAGTTATAACCCTCTTTGTGCCTTGATTTCTTCATTTATAAAATAAGAATTATAATAGTATCTATCTCATAAAGTTGTTGAAAAAAATCTAAGAGAGAGACTCTATCTCTTGGCATCTAGTGCTTAATAAACGTTAGACTTTATTATTAATGCCTAACTTTCGTCTCACTACAATTTCATGTAGAGCCATCAATCAGAGATTTTTTTTCTGAAAACTATGTTAAAGATGGGAAATTAAAATCATATATGATTTTGAGGGGAAATATAATAGCAGAAGATAGAATTTGTAATGAAAGGAATATATTTGGCTTTGTTTTATCTTCTGTAGCAAAGAACCAAGCCAGCAGAGGGTAAAACGGTGGGGTTTTGGCATGGATGAAGCATTGAAAGACCCAGTTGGGAGAGAACAGTTCCTTAAATTTCTAGAATCAGAATTCAGCTCAGAAAACTTAAGGTAAGACATGTCCTCTGAATCTTATACTATAAACAAAAGAGACCTACCTGTGATGAGTCTGATTATTTTGCCCTTGATAGACCAGTAACTGTCCCAACCAACATCGTGATGATGATATAGACCCATTGAATTTCTGCCTTTTGATGGAAAAAGAAAAGGTAATGAAGGCAAAGCACTTTGTGCAGCATTATCACTTCCCCATAATGGTTTATTTCACACTGTCTCCTAATCTTTTAAGTATGTATACCTGATACATTTGAAATGGACTGCATAAAGAGGTGTAATACTTAGACTAGTGTTTGGCAAAATGGAGAATCATTGATAATATTTGTGCAGTTTAATTAAAATATCACCTATTTATCAATATTGGTCCTCTTTGTATATTGCATCTCAAGTAAGATCTAGAAAAAGAGATTGATTACCTGTATAAAATAACTTGAAACAAAACTATGGAGGCAGTACAGTAACTCTGCACACTTAAATATAGCTTCTAGGCAGTTAAGAGCAGTACCGCATTGAGCTATTAGTGCCTGCGGGAGGGGTGTGCATCTTGCCCATCTGTTGTAAACATCATCCTTACATATTTTTGAAATTTTTATGACTGAAGAGGCACCTGGAAATTGAATTTTTAAATGTGACACATTGGAATAGATTTTAATGGCTCTAAGATCACTGAAGTGAGTGATAAATTTCCACTACATAAAATGGTTTTTCTACAAGCTCTTTCATTCATTATTCTTTTGAAACATAACACCCTAATTTACTTTCCCATGACTTAGGCGGTCCTGTGAAATTCATTTACAGAAAGGTGTCAACATTCTTTTGTTTTCACTGGAACTAAGCAGTCCCAGAATTGTCACATTCTTTTCAGGGGGTTTAACAGCTACCAATACCAAACCATTCAGAAATACATAGAATTTTGACAGATGTCCCATGGCTTAAGTAAGTTGACCGCAGACAGAATATGGAAGGAATTTAATTATATATGCATGCCTGTCATGGACTGTTGGGATGTAGCTTCCTATTCTCTTTCAAGTTTATGAGAACCCTCGTTGACAGGGCTTTCACAAGGTCTACAGTTGCTAAAGATTTTTATTGGACCTACTAAATAACATTTGCTATCCTGAGGTCACATCATCAATTATTGAGTACAAAAATGCATAAAAAATAAAGCAGAGATAAAGTCTATTTTTAGCCTTTAGTGGATGGAGAGGTGGAGTTTCTTCTAATTCTCTAAGTTTTTGAAAAAATATATCATGGGTTTCAGATGAAGAAATAAATAAGCATTGTATCACCTAATCAAATAAAAATTCTTCCTGATCTTATTAAAAGTACAGCCTAGTGGTGAATACAGAGAAGAAGACAGATCACAACACAAAATGATGGGTGTCAGATCAGAGAAATACAGAGGAATGGCAAACCCAGAGGTGGAGATCAGTAAAGGCATCCTAAGGGAAATAGCTTCTAGGCTGAGACCTGAATGACAAGGAGATAACCAAGCAAAAAAGGAAGAGGGAAGAAGTTTGGGGCAAAAGGAATAGCATGTGCAGACTCTGTTTCATGAATGAAATTGAATCAGTGTTGTTTTCTTAATCCGTGCCTTAACCATTTCTTATCTCAACAATTCTATGCCACACTAGATTGCCTGATAAGTAATTACATATAAGAAATATTACATATTTCATTGTGTGAAAATGTATAAATATCATCCAAAAGGCTTTCTTCCCTATATTTTTAAAACACAATAGTTACATTTGAAATAGTCCTGACCCTAGTTCTATAGGGCTTGGATATTTAATATTTTTATGGAAGAAACTTTTAGTTCTGGAAAAGGTAAATAAATGCTTGTATATATTTTTGCTGCCTGGGATCTCCCTTATTCCCTTTTTTCCATTAATTTAAATGGCCACATGTATATGTCTTTCCCTGCTGTGTTAGGGAAATGGAGGCTAGATATCCCAAGAATCAGAGGTTATATAAAAATACTGCAAACAGACAGCAGACATAAATATCTACAAATGCTATCTTAAATTTTGGTCTAAACTGATCATTTGGAAATTGATTTATTGTGTTTAATTAGAGTGATTTCTTAAATCTGAACTAAATTGCTTTTAGAGCCCTTTTTCTTTGTAAGCATTGTAAGTGCTAATAAACCCTGTTAATTTTTTTACTGCGTTATGTTGAAATAAAAACAAAGTAAAAATTTTTTAAAATATTACATTTTTTCATACATAGTCATATACATATTTCTTGAGTATATACCATAAGCTTGTTATATGTTTCCATACTAAGGATTGATAGAGATATAATTCTTGAACATCTACTATATGCCATAATATGTGTTACATTCACTACTTTTATAAGTATGCCATGCTATGTTTTGTATTTATTATTTCTGATTATCATTCATCTAATCATCACTTCAGAAATGAAATGTAGATATTCTTGGCCCATTTTACTTCCCCTGTAGGCAAGCGAAATATGACTAGAAGAGGTTAAGCATCTTTCCAAATCAGACTACTATTAATTGGCATCCTAGGCTTTCTATAAACCAATACCAAGCTACTGTCCACTGCTCTCCCAACCTGAACCCCCTGCTTCTGCCTAGGTATCTGGTGTCACAGACGAAGGGAGACAAAATGGTCAAGTTAGTCAGCAGGGATGATTACACCTAAATGAGCCTCAATGCATCTTATTTAGCATCAGCTATTTATGGAAGTGTAGCACACATATGAGTATTTTCTTCAAGTATTGAGACAGAAAAAATAGTCAAGAAATACTGCTTATTGATAAGTACTTATTCCTCAAATAGAACTTCTGCTCTCCCTTGGTGTATTTTTGCTCATTCCTTTTTCAGGTAAACCAGTGTATGTACTAAGTAAATGCAATAATGTGAGTGTTATATGAGTGCCTAAAAACATGTCAAGCACTTCAAAAGTGCCCTTTACATAATTTATCTCATTTAATCTAATGGAAACCCAGTGAGATAGGCATTATCATCCCATTTTACTGGTGAAAAAAAATCAAGACTCAAAGACATTAAGATAATTCCTCATATTCCAGCTACAATATAATAAAGGGGGGTGGAATTTTAGCCAGTGCCCTTTGCATTCTACTGAATTATTACAACGACTACACTAAGGATAAGAAAGGCAATGATGCTTTTAGGGAGGCATTCAAGAGAGTGGTTTTGAGCATGTCATCGGCTGCAGATCTGGGGGCAAACCCCACTATGGCGCTCACAGTGGACAACTTAAAAATAAGTGACTTATTCTTCATATCTTCAGTTTTCTCTTCTCTAAAGTGGGGGAAATATTAACACATAAAGTTGTAGGGATTGTATGAATTAATGTAGCTAAATCACTTAAAGTAATGCCTGCACTTACTTATCAGTGTAGTATTACCTCCTCAGCCCTTTGATATTTCATCCGTAATTTCAAGTCTATTTAAGATGTCACTGCATCTGTGCAGCCTTCCTAGGGCTCCCTTTTCCAGTCCAGTACTTGCCACAGCAGAGGGGTTCCTTCCTGCCCTGCATTCCCAGACTGTCTGGTTTGTGCTATTCCTTGAGAATCTCTCACGTGCTTCCTTGTATTTATGGCCATTTGAATGGTGTCTTTGCTAGTTCAAAGACAACGATTATTTTTATCTGTGTGTTCAAAGAGTGCTGAAATGAACTTGAATGAACATGGATTATAACCCTTATGCTCCCTCAGTTTGCACCTAACATTCCTATTAGTTGCAGAGTGTCAGAATCTGTATTTTAAAAGGAAATAGTCTTGACCCATCCCGTCTGAAAGCTACAATGGTAGTTTCATTAAGGCATTGTCCCTGTTGGATTATCTACTATTATCTATCTACAGGAAAATGGTATCTAGAAAGTGGAAAATTACTAGATTGAGTAATATTTGATACTCTAATTCTAGCTCAAATGCTTTATTACTTATTTTTGAACTTTCATTAATCCCCAAGTTAAAGTGTAATAGTTATGATGGTACAGCTTATACCCTTCTACCTCTCTTAAGACTCTGTAGCCGGTAGTGACCTTCATCTCTGTGGTCATCTTTTCCGTTTCATGATTGCATCTGGCCCCAGTTGAGGATAACATAGATATAGTACTTCCTTTTTCAAGTCTCTTTTTTTTAATTTAAAAACACTATTATGATATACATATTCATTTTTTTCATCGTTATTTCTAGATCTAACCAAAAAGATATAATATAGAGCAAAATATTAAAAAATGAAACCCATTAATAGAATGTGGCTTCTTTAATAAGAAGACTTTGCTATTTGCTTTTATCAGCCACAACATGTTCTGGTGTTTTTTCCTTTCAGAATATACTATATTCTATACAAAAGTATATAAAATATATTTTTATATTTAGAAGTAAGTCAGTACTATTTTTTCCAGAGCTTCTGAATTGCTATAGTGCCTCTGCAAATTTAAGCCTTTTGAACAATTACATGTGAAAGCTTGCTGCTTCACTCATTTCATAACTATCTGAATTAAATAGCCTAAAATTAGTTACTTGCCCTGGTTTCTCTAGCTAAGGCATTTTTAATCTGTGTCCAGGACTCTTTTAATTCTGGTAAAGCTTCACTGTAATTCCCTTACCAGGTAAAGCAGAAAATCCTCTCCATACTAACCCTCATTTCTCAAATGGACAAAAGATCCAAAAGAGTACGTGGTATACTTTATCCCCCAATCAGATGATCCATGTCTCTCACCTTCATTCCCTTTAAATTCCTCTTCCTTTCTAATAAATGGTTCTTTAGCAGTGCTCCTTTGTTTCAGTAAAAATTTAAGGTTGTATAGAATCAGGGCCCTGGCAGATCTGTTTTTAACAGGGAACACCTAAAAGAGATTGTTTTCAGTATTTCTTTTCCCCAAATGTTATATCTTTGAGTACAACTTATACAAAAAAATCAATGAAGGCCTATTTCTGGAAGCCCTCAGAGAAAATGAGTTCATTTTTATGCCTCATTGTGAATTGTATGATAGGTCAATATTTTAAGAATTTTCAGATTATGAGGCATCGGAGTAAATGCTTGGTGTCACATTTTGCATAGATTCTGGCTAGCAGTGGAGGACCTGAAGAAAAGGCCTATTAGAGAAGTCCCCTCTCGAGTTCAGGAAATATGGCAAGAATTTCTGGCTCCAGGAGCCCCCAGTGCTATTAACTTGGATTCTAAGAGCTATGACAAAACCACACAGAATGTGAAGGAGCCCGGGCGATACACATTCGAAGATGCTCAGGTTGGTACGTGGATGGGCCTCACATTGTGTCACAAATGTGCTCCTGAGAAGTTGAAAGTTGAGATACTTTTATTTCATTGTAGTTGGCAGCTATGTCTAATATTTTCAATTTAGGTAACTATGTAAAATAACTAATTGATCTAGAAGAGAACAGAGATGCTTTAAAATGAGTTTTTAAAGCCTGGGAATTTTTGTAAATTTGAATGTTTTTATATGAAAATACTTTAAATATTTGAAAGCTTTTTACTTTACTTTCTACTCTGTCACCTCAGTAACACACATTTGAGCTCTTTAACTTGTTTTCCAATATAGAGAGCCTAAGATTCTGACATTACTAAATAATTTATTATTATGAATAATGAGAACTAAACAAAGTTAGCTTAAAGTTATACAAAAGTCAAACCAGTTTTGTCTCTGATGATAAAATGAAATAGTAAATTTAGGCATTTATTAATTTTCCAAGTTAATTTTTTAGTCTACAAAAAGAAGGAAAAATGAAATTGATGTTAAGATATTAACTTCCTAAGACAAACTTTTAAGTGTTGTTTTTTTTTTCTCAAACTGGATGTAATTGCCTCCTTAGAAGCAATTTGAATTTCTACTTTCTCTAAAAAAATATGGTGCTCAAGAGGAAAAAATAAATGTGATGAGAGGATATTATTTCCCAATGATGTATTGAAATTGGATTTTAAATCAGAACATGCATGTTTCATAATTTCTTAAAACCTCTTTTAGAGAAGAATGTTAGCTCTAGAAAGTATCTTGTTTTTTTAAATAACTACATCACTAAAATAAAATACAGAAGATAAAGAATAAGGTACACAAATTTCCTTTCTTATTTTTACTCTTGATAGAAAATATATTTATCCTTGATTTTGTTTTAAAAAGAAATGAGCCACTGTGCAGAAAACTAACAGAGATTGAAACAGCCAACCAAAAACTCATTCATTCACCCTGGCTCTGCCATGGTCTTCTATGTGGAGATAATTACATTCTATGGAGACACATGAGAGAGAGCAGGATGAAAATTCTGGCTCTGCTGCTTATTTCTCTGCTGGTTAATCTAGAGCATTTTTCTAGAGTCGCCAACGTGTTGCCCTTCCCAGAACCGTAAAAAAGAACATTTCTTTGTTATCTGTGTCATTGAAAAATATTCTTGCTTAATGGGTCTTCAATAAAAGGAAAAGGCATAATTTTCTATAGAAAACATTTCCACCTGATCATAGGCTACTCTTTTCAATCAACCTCAGATATTTAATTCCAGGTTTTATGGGCTTTTTAACCCTATTTTCAAAAATATAATAATAAAAATTCCTGCTGCTGTTTAAGAAGAGAGGCAGTGTAATAAGAAACAGATTCTGGAGCCAAATTGCCTGAGTTCTAGTCTGAGCTCTGCTCTGTAACCTATTGCAAGTACTTCACTTCTTCTCGCTTCAGTTTTTGTATATTTAAAATGGATATAAAAATGGTTACCAACCTTGTTGAGGTTCTGTGAGGGTTTAATTAACTAATACAGGCAAGCACTTAGAAGTATACCTGGCATATACTCGGGCATATTTGAGCACTTACTATGCATACCTTCCTTCTTTGCTAAACATTTATCATTTCTCTAATCCTGACAATAACTCTATTTTATAGATTATAAAATTGAGGCTGAGAGAAATGAATAAACTGGTCAAAATTTACATTTTGTAAGTGGTAGATCTGAGCAAGATAGGATCTGAATCCCAAAATGCTTGACTTTTCCAACAACAAATTCTGATACAGTCCCAAATGTACCACACTTTTGGAGATGAACCTTAGACTAGATATTGAGACTTAATCCAGAATGTCTTTAAGTGGATTCACAGTAACTACAAATTATTGCTGGTGTGTTTAAGACCAGGGAAACTGAGTCATTTCTTAAAATATTTATTTTCTCCAAAAAAGAAGAAACTGGGACATTCAGGATACTCTCAAATAGTTCAAAACTCTACATCTAACAGACTGGAATGAACAAGGAGCACTTATGCTCCCTTAGGCTACAATAAGCCAAAGCAGAATCTCCCTAGATTGAGCCAGCACTGAATTGGATGAGTGCATTTTTTTCTTCTTTGTCTACCAAAACAAAACATTGCAGACTAAGATTAAATTATGAAATATTTACCTAATCTATCTCTGAATAAGTCGAAAGATGCACACAAATTGAGAGGTTTAGCAATTAAATAAATATCACAAAATTTATTTTTGGACTTGTGCTCTGCCCTAAGGTGGATGTGGATGACAGTTTTCACCAAAGAGATGATTCATGTGGGAAGTATGCACCCTCCAAGTACATATAAATGCCAGAGTTATCTAGAATGATTGTTGAATCTTGACTTCACATCATTCCCTTTTGGCCTGGAGTAATCTTAAGAGACAGCAGATTTATTTATATTCTTAAGTGATCTATATAAATCATAACTTGATTTGAAGTTGCTTAATGACAATCTGCTAACTAAATTCCATTTTTTTAAGGATTGGATGTGATTTGCCTTCTCTATAGCTCCCAAACCAGTTTAAACATTGATCCTTGAATAAAATAATAAACTTGAAGGTCTAAGTGTTCTATAAGCATATAAGGTATTCTCTTCAGCATTATCATTATTATTTTTAGCTGCTTCCAGATTTGGTTTTGAACTAAATGTTGTATTCTTATTATAGTATTTGGTTTTTCCTGAGAAATAATAAAGAAGCACCTCAACCATTATTTCTTTTTAGGAGCACATTTACAAACTGATGAAAAGTGATTCATACCCACGTTTTATAAGATCCAGTGCCTATCAGGAGCTTCTACAGGCAAAGAAAAAGGTATTGGTTCTTTGTGAAATTTTTTGACCTAGTTCTCAGTTGTAATTATTTGGAGTAGTTACCTCTGCTGGGCCCACAGTATTGGACAAATGGTAAGTGAATATACTCCAAGACCCTCCCCCAAACCTTTGCATTTTATAAGGGCCATTTAAGTTGTATGGGTTTCTGTTTGTTGATTGCTTATTTTCTTTTTTGTTTGTTTGTTTCTGCAGATGTTCATGCTTTACAAAGTTTTGTAGACACCGTTTTCATGTTTCATGTTAGTCTTCTGTATGCCAGTTTAAGGAAATAAAAATTTACAGTTAAGAAAGGAAAAGAACAATGTCATCAGATCAAAAACTTAAAGAAGATTTTCTTTATCCAGTAAGCTAGAATGTATGTTTTAGGCCATATGCCCCATAACCCTTTTTTTTCAATGATAGTTGCCAAAAGGCAGTAATGTTTGCCTCCATGTTTTTTTATTTGGCATTTATCCTGAGTCACTTAGTATCCCTACAATGAGGTTTCATACCTAAGATGATAGCTGAGCACATTTTCAAAGAGCTGCAATAGGCTACATTGTTCGAATAATATTTATAATCAAAGTCTCACTGTCAATAACACCTTATGTAATCAGTATAACAGGGAATGGAAAAATCTGGATGTAAACGTCAACATCATTCATTATATTGTAATATTAAAATAGTCCACACCTTCTTGAAATTCTGAGGTGAAATTATAATTTTGTGTAATTCATGATCATTATTTAAGGTAATGGTATTTTTCAAAATCCATTGACTTTGCAGCCAGAAGTAGATACTCTGTGGTTGCACTGTCCAGTACAGCCACCACTAGCCACGTGGAGCTGTTTAAATTTAAATTTAAATTAGTTAAGATTACATAAAATTCTGACTAAATTTCTAGTACTCAATGGCCACATTTGATAGTACAGAATGAAATTTCCATGCTTTCAGAAAGTTCTGTTGGACAGCAGTGCTCAACAGAATTAATGATATTATCAACAGAAATTTAGTATCAATAGAAAATTATGAGAAAATTCTGAAGATAAGCCACTAGATTTTCAAACATTTACGTTTTGAAAATGTTGGCAATAAAGCCATAACATATCTACTTCATTTTCGTATGATCTGATTTTGCTTGAAACCACACCATTTTGTTTGCACAAGAAGAGTTTTGGTGTTAAAAGCAAAAGCAGTAATGCAAATAGAGCCCATGTCCTGTGACAAGCTCTCCTGTTTCCCTGATCCCTGTGATTTAGAACATGAATTTGGTGTTGCATCATTTCATCATCCTGTCTTTTTGTGCTGTTTTTCTCTCTGACTTTTTCCTTCTTTCTTTTTTCTTTCTTTCTTTCTCTTTCTTTCTTTCTTTCCCTTTTTCTTTCTTTTTCTTTTTCTTTCTTTCTTTCTCTCTCTCTCTCTCTCTCTTTCTTTCTTTCTTTCTTTCTTTCTTTCTTTTTTCCTTCCTTCCTTCCTTCCTTCTCTCTCTCTGTTCCTTATTTCCGTTTGCCCCACCCAACCCCACACATGTAAGTCGGGATACTCAATGGATCGCAGAACATCTTTTGAAAACTTTGCACAGAATGTGGTAAGTTTTAATTTTTAAGGAATTACAAATCATTAAGTCAATTGGGAAACTTTCCCAGTTTCAAGCCCCATCTTCCACCTTGCATCCTTTGATGTAACAGCAAAGGTATTTATTGCCTTTATTCAAATTCAGAACTTCCTGCTTCCTACTTATCATTCTGTCCCAGCACTTTCTAGAGTAGATAAGATATCATATGTGAAAATCTGTATGTATCAAACTAAGGCTCGGAAAGAAGTGTTTATTATGATACATAAAATGAAGAAATAACTATGCTTTATATTTTAATTTTTATCCTATGTATCTCTTTTCTTTATTAAAGATAGTGCATGCATTTCTACACTCTTTCCCTTAGCTCTTCCTAAGGCTTAAAAGATTAAGAACAATGAGGGTTCTGTGCTTTCTAGTTTTGCAAGGAGAAAATGACTTATTGAACAGTTTAAAACCAGACTCAGTATGAATGCAGGTCTGTGACAATATATGCTCCACCAAAGACCCATTAGCATGCTTTCTTATTCTTTATTTTTCAGGAAGGTATTGAAAACTATTGCGTAAATCATCCAGGAAACCAGTAGTTTCCCAACCAGTGTTTTCTTAGTATCTTGCCATGTGTTTTAGTGATATATTTGTTTGTGGGATTCTTTTTTCTTTTTTTTTTTTTTGGTATTGTGCCAGTGCCTTTGGAACTTTCTGACATTGTATAAGCTCAAACTAAAGCCTTCAACACATTTATTTTTATAGGGCAGAAACATCCCTATTTTCCCATGCCATAAAAACTGTACACCAACACTGAGGGCCAGCACTAACCTGTTATGAAAAGAGGTAGAAAAATCTTGGTTTATACTCAAGTTTGTCTACATCGTCTGTTGAGTTGTGTGGTCAGCTCCATGCTGCTGCTGCTGTGAGTGTGTGTTGTGGCTTTTGCTGTGATGGCCAGTTAAGTGGAGTTATGTCTGTTGAAATGTAAGCAAATTGGATTCACCAAAAATATAGTTTTTGTTTTTAGTTTCCTTCAAGGATCTTTGTGGTGGAGAATGTTAATCAGTTCTTTTTATGAATTCCCAGTTGTGGCTGTGAACAGAGTATTTGAAAGATTTTAAAAAGCAGTATATACTTTGAATACTCAATGTGATTGCACAAATTAAAGTGCTAGAAAATGAAGGACTCCAGGAATTAATCACACTATAAACTTCCCAGAATTTTGGCTGGATCTTTTGGACTCTCTGACCTTTAATATAAAATTTTCTTAAGCATGACGCATAAGTCACCATGGGAAGATAAAGACAACGCTAAAGAAATACCTCAAGATTTTGCTGGAGAAAGTCGCCATAGGATGTTGTATTGTATAAGAATGTTTCAAATTCATCCTTTTCTAACATAATGCTGACAGAATATTGTTCTTGAGATTGGATTGGAAATTTCTGTGATATAATTAAAAGCATATAACACAACTTAAGGAAGATGGAAAGGACAAGCAAAGTGGTTGTCTATCCTCCAACACCATCCCAAATCTGATCAGCTTCCCCAACTCTTAAAGTAGCACCACTTGTAACTCATTGCAAACTTTAAGAAAGGATCAGTAGGAAATAAGGGGAAGACAGAATTATCATCTATACCTTCAATCAAAATTTACGTACACCAAGTGCCAACTATACTCCAGACATTGTTCTATATCTTAGGAGCAAGATCTTAATTGCTAAGGTACATAATGATATAAACAAAATGTTATAATATACAGGAGGAAGATAAACTATTCTACTTGTATTAGGGAGGATAGGGAGGGTCCATGCGTAATATCAGAATTCCCAGAAAAAGTAACATTTAACTGGATAAGTAGAATTTGATTAGGCCAAGAAAGGCAACCATCCTTTTAAGGAGAAGGGGAAAAAAGGCTAGGATTACTGAATAAAGAGAAATTGGGTAACATTTATACCAGAACACATATATACACACAACATACTGATAAATTTCAGATAACCTTCAGACACAATTGTTTGGGGTTAATCCTTTTCCATCCAGGAAAATAAAAAGCAATATTTTTTATTGAATATTTTGTTTTGTAGTACTCTAAAGAAATGGAGTAAGAAAATTAAAAAGGCTCTCTGATTTCCTCAATAGATTACGATTACATTTATTTAGTCTTGAGAAATTTATATCCTGAAAATTATTTATATACAAAAATTAAAAATATTATACTGTATGTCATTGTCTTGTGATGGTTAATTTCTGTATTCTTTCTATTTTCATTTATTTTTTTATTTCCCCTTGGTTCAGTGTTCCTTCCTATTATGATTACTTTTAGGGTGAGTAGTTGTGTTAGGCATCCCAAGTTATATAATAAATTTTATGACCGCATCTCAATAAAAGTTCTCTAAAAATAAATAAATAAATAAATAAATAAATAAATAAATAAATAAATAAATTTTATGGGATACCTTTATAGGATCAATAAAATGATTTTAACGCAAGATAAAGAATTAGTGATTTAATTAGTATCAGATAGACATAATGAAGGAAAGACAGAGTTTAAATAAACATTTTAAAGGAGTTCTGTGTGCAGGTTGCTCTGGTAAATACAGGGAGGCTACAAGATCGAGTATCCAAGAAAGAAACAGACTTGAGGAGATACAGGTAAACAAGTATGTAGACTATGAAAGGAACAGGAAAAGTGAGCTAATGATAATAACTCACATTCATTGAGTGCCTGCCATGTACCAGGCTCTGCACTAGGCACTTTTGATTATCTAATTTAATTTAATCTGAACCTGCAAATTAGGTAGTATAACACTTACTATTTTACCCATTTTACAGGTGAGAAAACTGAAGAGTTTTACTAATTTTCCCAGAATCATACAGTTAGTTATGGAGCTATCACTAACCCCAAATTTATTTTGCTCCCAAATTCTTTCTCCATTGATCACCTTGCTCCTTGATATTCTTCCAACTGGTGGAAGATAAATAAATCTTGCCACTTGATGATAACCTTGTCTGGAGTCTGAGTCCATTTCCATTAATGTTTATTTGTAGTTTATTTACATTTCAGCATAGTTATTTATTTTATTTTATTATTTTTTTTAATCTTTATTGGAATATAATTGCTTTAAGTATTGTGTTAGTTTCTGCTGTACAACAAAGTCAGTCAGCTATATGTATACATATATCCCTATATCCCCTCCCTCTTGAGCCTCCCTCTCAACCTCGCTATCCCACCCCTTTAGATCTTCGCAGAGCATCCAGCTGATCTCCCTGTGCTCTCTAGTAGCTTCCCACTAGCCATCTATTTTATATTTGGTAGTATGTATATGTCAATGCTACTCTCTCTATGTCCCAGCTTCCCCTCCCCTCAGTGTCCTCAAGTCCGTTCTCTATGTCTGCATCTGTGTTCCTGCCCTGCCAGTAGGTTCATAAGTACCATTTTTCTAGATTCCATATACATGCATTAGCATACAGTATTTGTTTTTCTCTTTCTCATTTACTTCACTCTGTATGACAGACGCTAGGTCCATCCACCTCACTACGAATAGCTCAATTTCATTCCTTTTTATGGCTGAGTAATATTCCATTGTGTAAATGTGCCACATCTTCTTTATCCATCCATCTGTCAGTGGACACTTAGGTTGCTTCCATGTCCTGGCTATTGTGAATAATGCTGCAATGAACATTGTGGTACATGTATCTTTTTGGATTATGGTTTTCTCTGGGTATATGCCCAGGAGTGGGATTGCTGGGTTATATGGTAGCTCTATTTTTAGTTTCTTAAGGAACCTCCATACGTTTTCCATAGTGGCTGTACCGATTTACATTTCCACCAACAGTGCAGGAGGGTTCCCTTTTCGCCACACCCTCTCCAGCATTTATTATTTCTAGATTTTTTGATGATGGCCATTCTGACCAGTGTGAGGTGATACCTCATTGTGGTTTTGATTTGCATTTCTCTAATGATTAGTTGAGCATCTTTTCATGTGTTTGTTGGCCATCTGTATTTCTTCCTTGGCGAAAGGTCTATTTAGGTCTTCTGCCCATTTTTTGATTGCATTGTTTGCTTTTTTGATATTGAGCTGCATGAGCTGCTTGTGTATTTTGAAGATTAATCCTTTGTCAGTTGCTTCATTTACAAATATTTTCTCCCATTCTGAGGGTTGTCTTTTGGTCTTGTTTATGGTTTTCTTTTGCTGTGCAAAGGCTTTTAAGTTTCATTAGGTCCCATTTGTTTATTTTTGTTTTTATTTCCACTATTTTGGGAGGTGGGTCAAAAAGGATCTTGCTATGCTTTATGTCATAAAGTGTTCTGCCTATATTTTCCTCCAAGAGTCTTATAGTGTGTGGTCTTACATTGTTATTTTTATAACCTGGCTTATTAAAATGACATCACTTTTTGTTTCACACAAGAGTCAAAAATGTTTTGCTAGACAGCTCTTCCTAATACCATTGGAAATTCCATTGGTTACTGAGGCTAATAAATTCTTGCAGGCACTTTAGAGAATAATTATAGTAAACAGCTAACAGCTGCATAGCATTTTACAATGTCCCAAGGACACACATTAATTTTTGTTTGTTTGTTGTTGTTCTTTACAAATACAGCTATCTTGGGAGGTGGTCAGGCAAGTGTTACCATCATTTCACAGCAAATTGAGGACTAGTGAGGTAAAGTCATTTCACCAATATTAACCAGTTGTTGAGTATTAGTGCCAGGACTGGAAGCAGTTTTCTGGCTTTAAATTCATTGCTTTATAGATTACTCATTTTCTTCTCATTATACCCAACACTGGAGGGATAAAAATAACTCACATTTGTGTAGTACCTTCAACCTTGGCTTGTCGTCCAAGAAATCTCATTTCTTATGATTTACCCTTTTATATTTTTCCTTGCCATTGGAGAGTTTTCTTAAGGTCTTTCAGGGGTTACTGTGTCCTCTCATGCTTTTAAATGTTATTCTTATTAAGTTGACTTCATTCCCTTTTGACAAAATTCACGTAACAGTTGTTTTCTTTCCAGCCATTAAATTATCAGAGCATCTGTATGCCATACAATACTTAAGGGAGAACAGATAGGAAATATGGGGATAAACAGGGTAGGAGGATTGATCATCCACACCTTCAATCAAAACTCATAAATAAAGTGCCAAATGCCAACTGTATTACTTATGACCTCTTCTCCTTAGTTTGGCTTTGGGCTACCAAAGTAGAAATGAGAATTAGAGAATGTTAATGTTAAACTTCCAGGAACTCACCTAATGTAACCTCTTTTGGGGAAAAATTTTACCTTATCTCAATGAAGACAATTTACTGAAGAGCCTTAAAAGAATCAACAGATAAGATATAATGACTGCCTTGCTCTCCCATTCCCTCTCCTCTGGTGTACTTATGCTAGTGCATTGGGCTTGTAAGGTATGCACTCAAGACTGAAACAGATTACCAGGAGAAGTTTGGGAAACTGTGAGAAAATTTTAACACAAGGACTGAGTTGGCTCTGAAATCAGTTGATTTTTTGCAATCAAACCTATATTTAACTCTATAAATCATTAGTATACATATTGATAAGAACAAAGGTAAATATAAGTCCTATAACTTGTTAAAAGTGAGAAAGCTACAATACACTTCATTCTTTTAGAATGTTCTTTTTGGTTAAATCTAGTTAAATGTTTTATCTAAGCCCATCACAGAGTTCCTAGTTAATACACCTTATGCAGATTTTACACAAGCAGCAAAATGTGGTTAAAAAAAAGCCCAGACCTGGATGCCTAACATATTAATATTAGGTTTGAAACCCAGTCTCACTTTTCTTGCCATATGAATTTTTAGAAATCAGTTAAACTGCTGAACCTCAATTTCTTCATCTACAATTTCGCTAGCCAGAAATAGCTCTAATTAGTACTTATGCAAATGAATAAAAAAGTAAATAAATTTAAGAAATACTTTAAATATGCTTTTGAAACATGTTTAATTAACTTAAATTGCATCAGAAATATCTTCCAGGTCATTTCATATTCTTCTACATGATACTATTTATTGACTGCACAAAATTCCTCTGAATGGATATACCTATAATGCATTTTTCCATTCCTCTATTGATGGACATTTATGTTGTTCCTTATTTATTTCTTTAGTCATTGCCATTATAGCTCAAAGTGTAGTAAACATCCTTCAAGTTAAATATTGATTTTTTTCTCATACTCATAAAAAATTGAGTTGCTTGGTTAAATGGAATGCAAAATTATAAAAGAAGAGATGTCTATTTATTTTTCTCTCTCTTATTTTTACTTTTGCCCTAATGCAAGAGATACAACTAGAGGTAAAAATAACTTACTATAGAAAGCAGAAATCAGAGTTCATATTCTTGATTTCCAAAACCACTTGTATTACACATTAATAACAACACATTAATAACAAGCTTCCTTATCAATTAATCCTCAATCTCTGAAAAATTATAGTGTTTTCTGGGAGGCTTACACTGTTTTTTTTAAGATGCTGCCAAAAACTCTGTGGATTATTTCTAGCCCCTGGTCAAGTGATTTTTAACTTAGTTTTATTAAATGTGAAATCTAGCATGAAATTTCCACTACATACCCTAACAATCACCATGATTGTATTGATACACTGAGACCACCCCCTCCACCCAGTGTAACCCTATGAATAATACAGATTCCAGGCTTCAGAAATACAGCCTCAAACCAGCTATGGAGCAAGGCTACAAAAGGGCGGTGCCTGTCAAATCTGCTCATGCAGACTCCTTGACTGCACAGCTGGGGTGAACACTGATTCTCCTTAGGACTGAAACATGGCATTCCTGGTTGAGTGCTCTAGACTTTGCTTTATGGGCACATTAGTGTAGATAAGCTGCTGGAAAGGATCCTAGAGCACCTAAAAACAAAATTTATAAACTTGTCACTGGGTTTGTTCACCATTAATGATACCAATATAGAAAAATGACTGACCTGGTGATCTATGATCCACTCATGTGCTATGTTTTCATCATTGTTTTTATATATTATGTTACTAGTGCCTAGATTATTCATTCATTCAACATATATTGAGTTTTGACCATATGACAGATGTCAGGGAAGAAGAAATTTTCCTCTACCCTTCTAGGTTCTTCTGCCTGGTCTAAGAATTAAATTGACATGAGACAGATTAATAAGAGAAAAATCAAACAAAACTTTAACAATATGTATACATGGGAGAGACCCAGGAAAACTGAGTAACTCGTCAAAATGTCTGAAAACTTTAACTTAAATACTATTTTCAGCTAGACAAAAGAAGATGTTGAGGGCAGTGGCTTGGGACCTCAAAGAGGAAGAAGGCAACTGACATGGAGATGGAAAAGCAAATGTTTGGTAGACCATGCAGAAACAATGAGACACAAAAAGGAATTTTACAGACTTTCCTAGGTTTCTTCCTGTCTACATGCCTAGTTCATATTATAGTTATCTATGGTGATTGCTCCCTTCTTGGAATAGGTTCTCTATCTACATTCTTTAGGCAGTTAGGAGGAAGGTCAAAATTTCTTCCTGAGTGTTTTGGGCCTTGGTTATTTTCAGCTTGAAATAATCCACATGTCAGAGACATTTTAGGGTGGCAAATTTAGCTCCCCTACACAGGTTATGTGCTACTCCTCTGTGGTTAAAAAGACATCCTGTTCTTACTTTCACTTCTCTTGATATCAGTTTCTACCACAATGAAGTCAGAAAGGGCATTTTCTAGATTGTATTTAAATTAATAAAGTTGCAGTATAATGAGACCTCCATGGAGTTAATGAGATCCCCGATTTACATAAACTCCCTCATAATGCAGCAGATCATCTGCTTCACATGAATGTCCATCACGTTATAAAAGCAGATTAGAAACTATGAGAAGGAACATTTTGATTTTATATTTGTGCACCTGTGAGTTTACCTTAAGGAGAACTTTGTGCATATTCTTTTCCGGTTGAGTGCTGTAGATTTTATTGGTTGAGGTTATAGGTATATTCATATAGGGAAGTATGTTAGAAAACTCTCAGAGTACCCTAAGTAAATACAGTTTATAAATTGGGCATTGGGTTTCCCTACCATAGATATTACCTTAAATGCATAAAGTGAGTCTGGTCAAGAATGAACTGTATTCTCCTCTTTCTTCTCTGATGGACCTGAAACTCATTTATCATTTTGTTGTTGGCATATATGGCTGTCCATCTTGTTTTATTGAAACTGCTTTGTGGTGATAATTTGCCTGAGAAAGCAATTTTAGTTTCCCTGCAACACAATGTAAATTGATAGGTGTGAAATATATCAAACTATGTAGCCCGTTTAGCTTGGCCTATATATCTTTATTTTCCCCTAGTAGCATCATTAGTTCTTAGGTTGCCACTCAAGTTCTATAAGCTATAAATTGTGTAGTGGTTTTTGGTCAAAGAGCATCCAGTACAACTCTGGAGGCTCCTAAGGAATGTTTTGAGGCTGCTGAGTAGACAACCCCCACTGGGAAACTTCCCCCTTTGCTGTTACATATGCTACAGGCAGAAATTTCAATAGTATTTCCCAAAGCACTGTTCTGATGTACCCAAGGCCTTGGGTTGGAGCCAGTTGTCATGAGGCCCCAGCTACCTACATAACTGGAGACCGTCCCAGGAACTCTATGTAACAAGTTCGTAACCCAGTAGTACCCGTGTGTCCAAGCATTATCTGATTCTTTTATCCAACAACAACAACAAAAAAGCCACTTATGAGCACCTACTATGGGTCAGGCACCTTGCTCCCTATCTAAGAATACATAAATAATAAGAAATAATAGGAAAATTATAGTTAATAATAGTAATGACAAATAAATAATAATAGTTAATAATAAGAAGAAATAATAGTCACTAACATGTACACCTAAGTCGGTTCATTCTTCTCATCAAAGTTAACTGTTCAGTGAACAGAACTATTTTCCTACCAGCTTCCCATTAGCTTACTTCACGTAAATCATGACAATCTTCCTTAAAGCAGCACAGAGTAGTCAGGAAGAAGAGTTAAGCTTAAGCAAGAGACCTGCCTATTAAACAGTTGGGGAAACAGAACAAAGGTAGAACCAAAAAGAGGGTCTGAGGACTTGACAAATTCAGTTGTATTCCAGGCAAGGACTGCCATGGGGGTTTCCAGTTAAAGGAATATAGTACAGAAGAAGGTAATCAAAGAGATAGCTCATAATTTGGATCCAAACAAAGGGCCATATTATATATGCAGAAGATGAAGGTGGAAGGCAAGTTAAGAGAACCTAGAGATAAGAGGGCATGATAGGACCATTAGCTACTATATTAATTCACATTTGATGATAATGCCAAGAACTTGGACAGTGAGATAGCGAAAGTAAGGGAGGAAGGGTACAACTTTTAGCACCAGTATATTTATATATAGGCTACAGTATTTTTGAGCTAAGTTTACTGGAAGAGTTGATAGTAGAAAAATAAACTTTAGACTGTCTCAATTAGGAATTGAAAGAGTTATATAATAGTTAATAAATTATTTTACATTATCACTTTGATTTTATTTGATGGTATATAAACTATGATACAAAATTATAGCTGAATAAAGCAAGAAGATGTGGAATATTTGTGTATGCTTGTCTACATTACAGTATTTGGCAAGTACTTGAAGACAGTCAACTATCAATCTCAGTATCGATCTCAATCACCTCACTGAGTTAAATAGACTTTAATAGAATTACATAGAGTTAAATAGAAATTCATCAATAGTCTAAGGACAATACATTTGCATATTCTTTTTATAAATGTGTTTTACATAGCTAGGAAAAATATGAATGGAACTTAAATTGATAAAGATTGGGATTATTATGTCTAAATTTAATTTCCACTAAAAGTATATTCATATTGTAATTATATCTAGATATGAAGTCACTTACTAAGCAACCCCATATCATCAGGCCATCTCATTTTCTGTTATGCATTCTAAAGCCACATGTCCCATTGTATGTGTTCATTAGCATTCCTTTATGAAACAGTTTTCAGAAAAGAAAGCCGTTTTTATACTGATGAACATCCATTGGTGTGAATTTTACTTTTCCATAATTTATGCTAGCACTTATAGGCAATAACACTAAAATGGGTGATTTAAAATAGCCAGACAATAGACATCTTTATCTACATTGCATACATGTTTATAGACTTAGATATATTTTGTTTATACACAAACATCCTACTGTGTTTTCCTAAGTGTTTGGCAGGTACCATAAGGCAAGTCCAGATTGGGCAAAATCCCATATCCTCTGCATTGTGCATCACGTGTTGATTGCTGTTTTTGTCACTGTTGTTTTCCAAGGTCCAGAAATTACCATTTTTAAAATAGGCTTGTGGTCATTATTGGAAACTTAAAACAACATTTCTAAATTGCCCTATTATTTATGGAGAATAAAAGTTCAGCCATTATTTTTTGGTGCATCAAGTCATTCCAATTTACCTATTTTGGTGTTAAAGATTTTTTTTCCTATCTATTTCATCAGCAATAGAAAAATTACTCGATACACATGGCTGACTTATAAACGGGGATAACAAGCACCCATTATCAAGATTCGTCACTTGAAATATATGTATATATTTATGTCTAGGAGGAACATATTTCCAGCACCAGAAAGAAAAGACTATTGGAAAGTCTTTATCTTTTCTAATTTTTAAAAGTTAAGTCTTCAGAGTATTTTTAGGAGACATTAAAAATGATGAATTTTTGAAGTCTCAAAATTGAAAAGGAATTTAGAGGCATCAGTTTCCCCAGGTCCAGTCCCCAGCCATTGCAGGAATCTCCTCTCTAGACTCATTGACAAGTGGGCATCCAGCATATGCTGGCCTATAAGTTCCAGAGACATGGTACCCTTAGAAGGCAAAGGTAGTCAATTCCATTTTTTAGAATTTCATTCCTAATTCTCAGAATAATCTACTTTTTTATAACTTTTGTATTGATCCTAGCTCTGTCTCCTGGAGCTAGACAGAGTAATATGAACATTCCAGTAGATCTAGACAACTGCTGAATAACCTGAAGGTATAATTATATCAACTCCTCTCAAGTTTTGTTTTTATTTGCATTAGTTAAAATCTAGTTCACCATTTTTCTGTATGGTTCAACTACCCATATCCCATATCTCAGAATAACCAGGGGCTCGGAAACTTCAGATTCCTTGACCTTATCTCAGATAAACTGAGTTAGAATCTCTCTCTCTCTCTCTCTCACTGCTTACAAGCACTACAGAATTCAGTTACGAACCATAATCTAGGTAGGAGCCTGACCCCTCCTTATCAAAGATCAGTGGTTCTCACTTCCTCACTTTAGCTGCAGCAGAATCATTTGGAGAACTTCTTATAACACAGATTACTAAACCTCACCTCTCAGAAAGGCTAATTAAGTAGTTTTCTGGTAAGATCCAAGAATTTTAATTTTTTAATAATTCTCAAGTGATACTGATACTACCAGTTTGGAGACCACACTTTGAAAAACACTGCCCTAGACTAACGGATTCCCTCTACTCTCTGGATAAATGCCAAGGGCACATCTAAGAGGCTACTCTCCAGTTGTGCCCACACATTTTTGTAAGCAGCATTTGAATTACATGGATGAGTCAATTGTGTTTGTTCCCATAGCTGTTTACCATAATTGAATTGATAGAAATTATATAATTTATTTAAATGTCATATAAGCTGCTGAAATTTGAGTATGAAAAGAAGATATTTCTATGAAAACTAAGCTGAACACTTAAAAAGGCAATAAAGATGTCTTAAAATTGCTATCAAATTAAATGAGTGAGCCTTGCATTGGGAAAGTGGACCTCTAATGTTTTCTCATTCAATAATCTCATGTTCTTTCACCATCTTAATAGCTCACTTCCTATATCTACCCGTTAATCAACAGTCCTCCAAAAATGATAACTGAACACAATACTTGAGAAGTAACCAAACCAGCATAGATTGGAAATACCATCTACCCAACAGGAAAGAAAGAACATATATAACTTTCACAATCCAGCCTGAAAATCGCATCAGTTTCCCCACCCCAGTTCCCAATCACAGAAGCCATACCAAATTGTAGGGTCATTTGTGGCTTAAAATTTTTTTTAAATCTTGAATTTTTTTTTTTTTTGTGAGCTCAGATTTCATCTCCCCAATCTTCTCTTTCACTGCTGAATTTTTGGTTTATTGTTTATTTATCAATTTTCATGTAAGATTGGTTCTTTATCCTTCTTTCCATTAAATTTTATCTTGTGAGTTATAACATTACATAATTTTTTGGACTATCTCTTTAGTACCCTGTCTTTTAACCAAGATTAGCAAATTGGCATCGTACATGCATTTTTGCAGAATTCCATCAGTTTAATCATGCAAATTACTAATTAAAATGCCATAGAGAACAGAGACAAAGATAGAGTTCCACTACTCCAAAAATTTGCACACCTTGAAGGTAGTTTTTTATTTAATTATGAACCTCACCTTTTTCTGTGTCATCCACAGAGATACCATGAAAGACTGCTAAACGCCTTACTTAGTCCAAGAACCTTTGTTTAAAGCAACTTCCTGTCCTCAAGTCTGGCAAAGTTTTTTTAAAAATGAGTAAATGAGCATGTACATGGCAAAGATCTAGTATGGTTTATATGGGGAGTTCTTTGCAGAAAAATAATCAGAAGAGCAATACACCATTAGAAAAATGAGCAAAGATCTTGAACACTTTTAACAGAGGAAATACAAATAATCAATAAATGTGTAAGAAAACAAAAGGAAAATCTATGTTAATAACCAAATTTAATTCAAAAAAGCAACAAAATAACATTTTCCTCCAAATAGGTTAGTTTTTAAAATAGTAGTATCTAGGATAAGAAAATTGGTGATTTCATACATTGTTAATAGGAACATGAATTGCTAATCACTTTCTTGAATAGAACTTTACAGAATGTGTAAAACACTTCAAAAGTCTTCTCTCACTTTCAATCAGTAATTCAACTTCTAAAAATTTAATGCTAAGAAAACCCAAATGTTTACACACAAAAGAGAATATTCATTGCATCGTGTAACTGCCAAAAATAAGACACAATCTGTATATACAACAACCGTGAATTCCTTAAATGCATCAAGGTATATCAACCTGATGCAGCTATTAAAAATTAGATTTCAGAGCACTGACTTTCATCTTTTTTTATTGCCACCCACATATGACATAGTAATACATATATGTTTGTGTGTGTGTATGTATATATAAACTGTACTTGTGTACATTTATATGTGTGTAGGACTAAAATAACACTTCAGAAACAATACCTTCCCTTATTATGTGCAATGCACCCTGATATATTTTGATCTATTCTATATGTAATTTTTTTCTTATTGTTGATAGCATCTTTCTAATTTGATTTCCTTTCCCACTAATGGAATGAATTTGAACAAAACATTGTTTTAGAAGAAATATATGTTATATGGGTAATTGATCAAAATATGATCATTTTAATAAGCATGTTACTCTTAATAAGCCATAATACTATGCACAGTATAATTTCAGTTTTGTAAAAGAATAAAATAAAAAAATACATTTTTGTATAAAAAGTAGAAAGATATATTGGTATTTAAATAACTGTATTTTGGGTAATATTTATTTCTTTATATTTTTCTATGCTTTTCTCATTTTCTCTAACAGATACACTTTTTGTTTTAGGACAATATTCTTAACTAAGGAAATGAAAGTATTTGGCTTTACTTTTTCTATCTCAAACCACACAGGAAGCTAGTAATTAGTGTTCACATGTAAATGGGTTCATAAACCATCTCTTTTAAGTACATAATAACAGAATTTTTTCCCGTGTTAAACATTAAATATACCAAACTAGCTACAGAATCCCCTTCCTTTCTTTCTTCCTCCCTTCCTTCCTTTCTACCTCCCTTCCTTCCTTTCTTTTTCTTTCTTTTTCCCTTTCTCTCTTAAATCTCAATAATTGAGCTCTCGTTAACTTTCTAGGAAGTCACACTTTTCAGTTTTGCTAAAATTATTCACTGTGTTTCAGTAAACTGCAAGTTAACCTAGGAGACTTGGTTTCATTTAAAGCAGGGAAGATCTTTCCAAACCCCTAGCCTAGTTCAGTTCCTTTTTAATACATTCCCAGTTAGTGTTATTGGTAGGAACAACCAGAGCAAAATTAGAGTTGAACAGACCCAAATTCTGTCAGTTAATTAGTTATTAGGGTGTAACCAAGTGCTCCCATTTCTCATCCTTACCCATGCCTTTCCTCCCCCAAGATAAAAATTACTTGTCCCAATATATTTGAATCTCATTACCCTGGTTTCTAGAAGCTTATTCTTAAAATGTGATTTCCAGCCAAGGAACTCAACTCATGCAACGAAGCAAGTACATATTTGGGGACGTCTATAATATTAATATTATTTAACAGCTATCAATTAGTTCACCAAGCCAGGTGACTTAGAGAATTGTACAAAACAGCATGTAAGAAATGCATAAGTATTGGCAGAGTCCAAAGAGGAAAACTGCAGAAGAACTTATGGGGCAATTAGAAGACTTCAGCCAAAACCTGAGTAAGAAGTTTATCTGAAGAATGAGTAGAACCCGAGCTAAGAGAGTAGCAGGTGCAAAGGCCAGCCAAAGAACCATTCTTCAGAGTGACAGAAGGTAGTTTGAAAGGCCAGGGAAGCCAGGTTATGAAGGATTTTGAAACACAGGCAAAAACGTTTTAAGTGAAACAAGGGCAATTTTCAGTATGAGAGTAAACGAACAAATAGATAACATCCTTTACTTCAGCCTGCCGTAAGACCATACATGTTCTATCTCTAGTCCAACAGCATCTTATTACCACCAAACAGTCAGCTATTTTTGTTACACAGCTGTGGGGCTGAGCACAGGTCAGACAACTGGGTCACATACACCAGTAGAAAGTCAATGACAAGATTTGCCTTCTCTTGGTCCCAGCCTCTCACTGTGGCCTCGGGAGCCTAAAGGTATTCTAAAATGTTCTTCTAAGTCTACAGCAACATATGGGAAAGACTAGGAGGCAATGATAAGAAGCAAACAAGTAGGAATTATGAGTTAAGATGTTAACTTTTTTTTTAATCTGAAAGATGCTGATAATTTCTTAGTCTTCTCTTTAAGCTCTTTCATGGCTGTCTTCTAAAAATCCATCTCTTAATTTATCGTTGATTTGTTTAGTGTCCTGTAGACTGGGAAGGACTGCTGTATGTCTTTATGACAGTAATAAAACAAATAGTTGGTCACTCAAACAAATATACCTTCTCTCTACTTCCTTTATGAATTAGTGTCTGCAGGAAAGGAGTGTGGAAATTTGCCTCCATCTCAAGGCTCTCAGACTGGAGCAAAGAGGCTGACTTTTATGTCCACTTCTACTGACTCACAGCTCTTTCTCAACTTTCTATTACTTAAAGACCAAGAAAGATTTTAAAAATCAGGTGAAATTCATAACTTTTGATAGTTAACTTGAGAAAGCTAGGAACGAGCACATAGGTTGTTTGGGGGAGTTTTATTTTCCTGATTATAACAAAATCTGTATGCAGCATTTAAGATAGGAAGGAATTGGTTTGGTGGAGATGAAATTTTGTTGTGAGAAACTAGGAAACCTTCCTTTTTTTGTGGTGGCTCTAGATTAGCCAGAGGCTCTGCCTTCACTTGGCTGCCAGTTAAAGTTTGGTTAATTTTATCCTAAAATTGATCATGTGCTTCTTTTGCTAGCATGCTGTCGATTAAGTAGATATTACAAAATCTCACAGGATCTTGAGTTTTTGTTTTGTTTTGAGTTTCTGTCTTTGTCTTTCTCTATGGATTTTTGTTTCCAGTGTAATACATTTCCTTTGTTTTTCTTTAATTTTTATTTTCTATTGGAGTATAATTGATTTAACAGTGTTGTGTTAGTCTTTTCAGGTGTACAGCAGTGATTCAGTTATACATATTATACATGTATATACATATGTATATACTAATATACACTATTCTTTTTCAAATTATTTTTCTTTAGAATCTAAAGAAGGGGTATAAGTCACATAACACAAATGTAGTCATTTGCTTAAAAATAATTATTATTCATACAGAATTCAATTATAAGCAGTTTGGTAAAAACTGCTGTTGGTAAGGGGTTTTTAGATCTTTCAGTTTCCAAAATTAAGATTTTAGAACTTAACTATGAAAATTTCCCAGATTCTTCAATTTAGAAAAATTATGAAAAGGTAATTAGCAGGATTATCTTTTAAGATGATTTCATACACCCTCCAAGGAAGGACACTGAAAAGGATTGTTACAAAATGTCTGATGTGCAAGTATATTCTTTCCTACCTGCAAGAAAGGATTAGTGTTCTTTTTAAGATTTTCCAGTAGAGGGAGCAACTGGTATTTCTTTGTGCACTAGAGAGCACCTAGGTATTTTTCTTTCCAGTATGTGAACAAGGCAAGATTTGCACAGGGCTCTCAGATCCAAATGATCTAGGTCTTCAAATCTAGGTGACTTACTTGGGTGTCCCTGCTATTTACTTTGACCCCTGAGTGGGGCACTTAAGTTCTTTTTACTATTAGTTTTACCCAAATTTGCCTTTTAATTGTCTCAACACACAAAACAAATATCCTTATTATTTGGTGAGTCCATATCTCACAAGTCTTTCATTGTGTGGCATCTTAAGATGTATACATGTGTTCTCCCATTGCTTTCATCTGTTTTTCCATGATCACAAACCCCAAGTTTACTATAGGCCTGTATTTCTCCATGGGCTTCCATGAATGAGTGTTTTTAAATTATTTCCTGGGACAACAGCTTATCAAGCTAAACTTGTACCTCCGCATTTTTAATGAAGCTTATACCAGGACAAATACTAATAGCTTCCAGGATATCTGGGGGGAAAAAAGTAGAAAGAGAACCATGTTACTATTTGTTACATTAACAAAGATGACATAGTTTCCACCCATCCAAATGAAAAATGATTCTGATTGCAGGTACCTTCCTATTTCAATGTAGCTATTCTAGTCATCTTCCCAATAGTTTGAACCAAATTACTTTAATCTGTAGTTTAAAAATCGATAGTTTTATATTAGCATTTTTTTCCTCCTCTTCAACTGTATAAGAATTCACTCTTATGCTTCAACCAATATATGGTTCTCTCCATCCCACAATGGCGTTAGAAACAGTAAGCCCTTTTTAAAAATATATTAGCCTCAAAATGAATATATATGCACACATGTTAATAGCATAAGAGAAAACAGTAGTAAATGTGTGAAATAATATAGTCTTCAAGTATAGAAAAGTAGTTTTTTTACTCCAACATTATTTGATTAACCTATTGCCCAGGTTTGGAGTATAAAAGTAGTATAATTTCAGCTTCCAATTCATGAGAAATTTTCTGCTCTTCTCAGAGTCAGAATAGTGACTTTAGGTCTCAGTGTCCTAATGAGAAAGGATGTAACATTCATTATAATAATAATAATAATATAATAAGGTAATAGCTAACATAAACTTAGTACACAGAATATTCTGAGAATAGTTTTAAGTAATTTACTTGTATTATTCTTCACAACAAGCTTTAAAAATAGGTACCACTATTATCCCCATTATGAATGAGGAAACAAGCACAGACGTGGTGGCAAGAAGAAACAAAGCATATTTGTTTATAAGGCCAATGTAAAGTAAGGTGTCCTGTTAAATACCTATGTTTTCTTTCATTATTTTTCTTCCCATAAAGTGATTAGAGCATAGCTAAGTGGGAAAGACCTTTGCTAAACATTGAATCTTTTACTATCAGTTGCTAAAAGCTAAGTTTTGAACCCTTTTCTCCAATTTAAAGAGAATGGCACTTCATTTTCAGTACTGCTGTTCAAGTATACAAAAAGGCCTTGTCAGTTACTGTATAGTATGTAAAGAAAGCTTGATTTTGGAATTATTAATCATTTCTTAAATATATCATTTTCTCGCCAAAATATGGTCATGAGGGATGATTTCTCTCTCCAGACCATACCACCCATTTATCAAACTCTGAGTCACATTTAGGTAGTAAATCACAAGACTATTGCTATGACTAATTTGTTACTAAATATTATATTTCTCAAAAAATCTTTTGATTTTCCCATATCATTTTATCCTCTGAGAAGTACACATTCCATCTATTTTTATACTAGAACATATGCTATGAGGGATAAAACAGAAATAACCAATTGACAATGTGCTATTCTGATCAGAAATTTAAAATTTCTTACCTCTCTAGACTATTTGTAATATTTACAAGGACAGTTTTGGTTACCAAGGTTTTCAAAAAATGAGTATGTATACTGGTATTAACACAATATGTAGAATCAGAATATATGGATTTTTCTGAGGTTGGGGTTGGAGGAAATCAAGTGGAAAGGGAAGATATCTACAGTTTGAAGTATGGAACAAATAGACTTTTATCTTTAGATGTATAATTGGCACCAGTTGTTTGTTTTTCCATTACCATAGAGGATAGGGGATAGACTCAATCTTGAGTTTCCAACAATCTCACCCTCAAAAATCATTTTATTTAATTAAATCATACCCTCTGCATATCTAGATATTTATAAATGCCACACTAATTTCAGCAAGTTGAACAAGAATGCATTCACATTGCTGTCTTTCAGAGCAGCTTCCTAAGGTTTGTTGTAACATGTTTATAACCAGTTGCAAACCTAGGTGTTGCATCATTGCTAAGCCTCAGTGGAACATTTTGGACATGTTTTATGATTTGCTGATTTGTGCTGTGAACCCATCAGTCTGTTTGTAGTGGGGAGGAAGTGGGTGGGAGGGGTGGGAGGGGTGGGAGGATGGAAGAAGGGAGGATCATTTTGTTTGATGTGTTGGTGGAGGGAGGGAGGGAACTTGGTCATGAAGTTTGAACTAAGATGCACCTAAAGGGTTCCATTTTGACCCTTGCACAAAATCAGCTGCAATAAATAGATGCTACTCACAAGCAGGTTTTCAGTGATCATATTGTTTTCTTTTTTTCCCTTGTTTATATTTTTCTCTCAGGGGAAATCTCTCACATCAAAGAGGTTAACAAGCCTCGTTCAGTCTTATTAAAAGGATCATCTTGTAGCATGAAAGTGAACTGGAGTCATTGCATATACTTTGTAATTCTTCGTTGTTACCTGGAGCAGAGGACATTAGACCAAGATGTTGCATGAGCAAAGGACCTGAATTGTTCTTTCTTTGTGTACATTAAGGCACTGCCATCTCCAAAGGACTCTACCATCTTGATGCCTCCATTTCAGATGTCTGCTAACTTCCTCCTTGTCTTAAACAGGATCTGTGTCTTTTCCTTTTTTAACGATTCAAGTGAAGTAAATCTTTTTTCCCCCCTTTTCTCTAAAAGCTTCATCTAGACACACAGTTCACTAAAACTTCAGTCACAAACTGGAAGAATTGTAAAAGGAAAAAAGCATATATCAATAACTATACATACAGCTTCACATTTATTAAATAAATTAGCACAGACAGTTTCATTTCACCAATACATCACAGTCAGAAACAAGCCCATGTCTTTGTCTGTTGTCTGTACATTCTTGGTTAATGTTTCTTGCATTTATTTTTTTACCATATTTAAATAAGAGACACCTTTTACTCCAGATGTATTAAAGTTGATCCCTTCTCTGTAAATTTGTGTATGTTTATATTGTTGTTTTATCTTTCATTAAAAGATGCATAATCTCGTTGCTTTTGTAACTTTTGACTTCTGTGCTAATTGAAAATGAAAATGCTGAGAAAGTATCTTCAAATACAGCCACAGTGTAAGCTCTCACCCTGGAAGTTTACTTCAGGGTTTCAAGACAAGCTTGGATGGTGCAGCAGCCAGGAGCAGACTGAAAGTGATTCGTCTGGAAGCTCACTGAGGATCAGGTAGATGCTTTTGCTCCCATGGAAAACAACACAAATTGGCCTTCCCCATTTTCAGAGCTATTTATGAGGTCTTTCCAATTATGAGTGTGCATCTCTGTTTTACCAATAGGTATTCTATTAGAAGTGTGACTTCTCAACTCAGGAGCAGATTCTTTTCTTTAAAGTATAATTCCAAAAGTGCCTTACGTCAGTAGCTCTTAACACTGGTGGTTACAAATTCCTTTGAGAACATGATGGTAATTACTAACATTTAGTGAGTGCTTACTAAGTACCTACCACTGTATTATGGGCTTCACGTGCTGGTAAAGTCCTTACATTTAATCCACACAGAAATCCTATTAGATTATTTCTGCAATTTCGAGGATATTAAAGCAGAGAAAGGTTAAGTAGCTTACTCAGATTTACACAGCCAAGTGGTGGATTGGGATACAAATCCAGGCAGTCTGACTCCAGAGCCCACTATACTACACGGATCCGCTAAACCACACAAATTCTTTTGGTAAAAGTTAGGTGAAAATGCATATACACTCTCACATAGGAAACATTTACACTGAATTTTAAGATATTCACAGAACACCCTCTGAAATTCATGCAAGGACCCCAGGGAAGAAACTTGACTGCCTTTAAGGGTTGATTAGTGACACAGAAGGTCACCCAGTCAAGAGATAGGCCTAACTGTTTGCTTTTTCATCCACAAAAGAATTACAGACTTTGGTTATTAAAAAAAAAAAAAAGACGTCAAGTTAATAATGACTATTAATTACTGTGAGTAAATTTAAATTCTGAAAAAGTTTACCAATATTGGTGCAAAATCAATAGTGGAGTTTGTTAGCTACTTTATAAACTGCCACAAGATGAAAGAGATTTACGTATAGGCCATAATCTGAACAGTGAATAAGAAAGATTTAATTATATGCCCATATGGCTTTTTAAAAACAATACATAGGGTTTGTAAGGAAGATGGTGGAGGAGTAAGACTTGGAGATCGCCTTCCTCCCCACAAATACATCAAGAATGCATCTACATGTGGAACAGCTCCTACAGAACACCTACCGAATGCTGGTGGGGGACCTCAGACTTCCAAAAAGGCAAGAAATTCCCCATATAACTGGGTAGAGCAAAAGAAAAAGAAGGGAAAAAACAGACACAGGAATCCTGAGGAGATGTGCCCTGGAAGGGAGCTCTGAAGGGGGAAAAGCTTCCACATGCTACAAAGCCCCCTCACTGTGGGGGATGGATGGGAGGAGCTTCAGAGCCCCTGGAGGAGAGAGCAACAACAGGTACGCGGAGGGCAGAGCTGAAAGATTCCCGCGTGGAGGATCATCGTTGCCAAGCAGCACTTCCCAACCTGAGACGCTTGTCTGCTTGCTGGCAGTGGCGGGTGGGGGCTGGGTGCTGAGGCTTGGGCTTCAGAGGGCAGACCCCTGGAGAGGACTGGGTTTGGCCATGTGAGGACAGCCTGGGGGGCAAGTGTGCCACAGCCAGCTGGGAGGGAGTCTGGGGAAAAGCCAGGGCCTGACGGAGAGGCAGGAGACCTTTGTTTCAGGGTGCTCGAGAGGAGCCATAAGAGCTTCCTGCTCTGTGAGCTCACAGGCTGCAGGGCAGTGCCTGCATGAGTGCCACCGTGAGCCACAGCTGTTACATCGGAACACAGAGCCTGCCATCACGGCCACCAAGGGTCCTGTGTGTGCAAGGCAGGTCATTGTCCACAATCTCCTGGCAGCTAGTGCAGCCCGCCGCCACCAAGGGTCCCACTTTCAGAACCAGGTTCCCCGGGAGAATGCATGGCACACCTCAGGCTCACACTGACCTCTGCTGCTGCAAGCAATTCCACACATTTCAATTAGACTGCCATATCCCTCCCTCCCCGCTGGATTGAACAAGCGAGTGAGCCCCAGTCACCCACTTTCACCCCCTCTTGCCTGGGCAAGGAAACGATGTCTAAGAGCAGCCCATACATAGAGGTGGGACCAAAACCAAAACTGATCCCCAGGGACTGTGGGACCAAAGAAGAGAAAGGGAAACAGCCGCAGGAGGAGCAGATTATACCCACAATCGGCTTGATAGACCCTGCATCTGTGGATTACATGAATAGATGAGTGTTTCTACAATTGAGGCTATAGACTTAGGGGGCAGCTGTAGACTTTGGAGGCAAATACACGAGGGAATATAGCCAGATCAGAGTCTGAGTTGACACCGCAGTGCCCACAGCAGGTGAAGAGACCTACCTAGAAGCATTGGAGGACTCCCTGGTTTATTTGACTTATTCCTGGTTTTGTGTATTTGTTAGTTTAATCTTTAGTTAATATACTTTCGTATATTTTCCAAAGTGGGTTTGTTTTTTGGTTTGGTTGCTCTCTTCTTTGTTTTCTCTTTTTCTTTTTTTCTCCTTTTCTTCTCTTTTCTCTTTTTGCGAGTGTGAATGTGTACATCTCTTTGGGTGATTTTGTCTGCTTAGTTTTGCTTTTACCACTTCTCCTGGGGTTTTGTCTGTTCCCTTCTTTCTTTCTTTCTTCCTTTCTTCCTTCCTTTCTTTTTTCCTTTTCTTCCTCTTCTTCTTCCTTCTTTTCCTCTGTGCTATGCAGTTTCATGGGTCTTGGTGCCCCAGCTGGGGGTTGGACCTGGACCTCCAAGGCAGGAGAGCTGAGTCCAGGATTTTGGACCACCAGAGAACTCCCGACCACATGGAATATTAATCAGCAAGAGCTCTCCCAGAGGTCTTATTCTCAACACTAAGATTCAGCTCCACCCAAAGGCCAGCAAGCTCCAGTGCTGGATACCTCAATCCAAACAACTAGCAAGACAGGAACACAACCCCACCCATTATATGGTGTATCACATTGATTTGCATGTATTGAAGAATCCTTGCATTCCTGGGATAAACCGCACTTAATCGTGGTGTATGATCCTTTTAATGTGCTGTTGGATCCTGTTAGCTAGCATTTTGTTGAGTATTTTTGCATCTATGCTCATCAGTGATATTGCCCTGTAATTTTCTTTTTTGTGACATCTTTGTCTGGCTTTGGTATCAGTGTGATGGTGGCCTCATAGACTGCATTTGGGAGTGTTCTTCCCTCTGCTATATTTTGGAAGAGTTTGAGAAGGATAGGTGTTAGCTCTTCTCTAAATGTTTCATAGAGTTTGCCTGTGAAGCCATCTGTCCCTGGGTTTTTGTTTGTTGGAAGATTTTTAATCACAGTTTCAATTTCAGTGCTTGTGATTGGTCTGCTCATATTTTCTGTTTCTTCCTGGTTCAGATTTGGAAGGTTGTACTTTTCTAAGAATTTATCCATTTCTTCCAAGTTGTCCATTTTATTGGCATATAGTTGTTTGCAGTACTCTTTCATGACCCTTTGTATTTCTGCAGTGTCAGTTGTTACTTCTCCTTTTTCATTTCTTTTTTTTTTTTCGTTATTTATTGGAATATATTTGCTTTACACTCTGGTACCAGTTTTTGAGGTACACCAAAGTGAATCAGCTATATTTATACATATACCCCCATATCCCCTCCCTCCTGCGACTCCCTCCCCCCTCCCTGTCCTAGGCCTCTAAGTCATCATGCATCATCAAGTTGATCTCCCTTTGTTATACAGCAACTTCCCACTAGCTATTTTACAGTTCGTAGTGTATATATGTCTATGTTACTCTCTCACTTCGTCCCAACTTCCCCTTCACCCCCGCCCCCAACCCCATGTCCTCAGGTCCATTCTCTACATCTGTATCTCCACTCTTGCCCCGTCACTGGGTTCATCAGTACCATTTCTTCAGATTCCATATATATGAGTTAGCATACGGTATTTATTTTTCTCTTTCTGGCTTACTTCACTCTGTATGACAGACTCTAGGTCTATCCACCTCATTACATATAGTTCAATTTCATTCTTTTTTATGGCTAAGTAATATTCCATGGTATATATGTGCCACATCTTCTTGATCCATTCATCTGTTGATGGGCATTTAGGTTGCTTCCATGTCCTGGCTATTGTAAATAGTGCTGCAATGAACATTATGGTACATGTTTCTTTTTGGATTATGGTTTTCTCTGGGTACATGCCCAGGAGTGGGATTGCTGGGTCATATGGTAGTTCCATTTTTAGTTTTTTAAGGAAACTCCATACAGTTTTCCATAGTGGCTGTACCAACTTACATTCCCACCAACAGTGCAGGAGGGTTCCCTTTTCTCTGCACTCTCCAGCATTTATTGTTTCTAGATTTTTTGAGGATGGCCATTCTGACCAGTGAGAGGTGAAACCTTAATGTGGCTTTGACTTGCATTTCTCCAATGATTAGTGATATTGAGCATATTTTCATGTGTTTGTTAGCCATCTGCATGTCTTCTTTGGAGAAATTGTTTAAGTCTTCTGCCCATTTGTGGATTGGATTATTTGCTTTTTTGGTATTAAGCTGCATGAGCTGCTTGTATATTTTGGAGATTAATCCTTTGTCTGTTGCTTTGTTGGCAAATATTTTCTCCCATTCTAAGGGTTGTCTTCTTGTCTTGTTTATAGTTTCTTTTGCTGTGCAAAAGCTTTTGTTTCATTAGGTCCCATTTGTTTATTCTTGATTTTATTTCTATGATTCTAGGAGGTGGGTCAAAAAGGATCTTGCTTCAATGTATGTCATAGAGTGTTCTGCCTATGTTTTCCTCTAAGAGTTTTATAGTGTCTGGCCTTACCTTTAGGTCTTTAATCCATTTTGAGTTTATTTTTGTGTATGGTGTTAGGAAGTGTTCTAATTTCATTCTTTTACATGTAGTTGTCCAATTTTCCCAGCACCACTTATTGAAGAGGCTGTCTTTTTTCTATTGTATATTCTTGCCTCCTTTGTCAAAGATAAGGTGCCCATATGTGTGTGGGTTTATCTCTGGGCTCTCTATTCTGTTCCATTGATCTATATTTCTTTTTTTGTGCCAGTACCATACTGTCTTTTTTTTTTCTTTAAGAACTTTTATTGAGATACAATTGACATACAATAAACTGCAAATATTTACAGTGTACAATTTGATGTTTTTTTTTTCTTATTGGTAATGTATATATGGCAATCCCAATCTCCCAATTCATTCCTCTCCAACCCCCTAGTACTGTGTTCCTGAGGCTGTTTGAAAGCTGGGCACATCTAACTATCTAATGATGGGAGCTGTGTGTTGCCATTCACTTTGCACACAAACAGCTGATCACAACAACCCCTGTCACTGGAAGATGCTCAGAAGCCCACACACTGCTCCTCCACAGAAACCTTGTTTACAAGATTGTCCATTTCCTCCTGAATTGCATACTATCATTAAAGCACTCCATTGCCTAATGGTTCATGGAAACTGCTGCATGCCTTTTTGGATCAAGACAATGCACCTTTCTTGGAGGCAATTGGTCAGGATTCATTGGATCCTTAGGTTAAGAGGTTTGAGGGATGAGCTCCTACCTTGGAAATGCAGGCTCCCTGTTGCTTTGGATAAAACTCACTTTTCCTCCCAGGTTCTTGCCACCAGTGAAGAGAAGACCAGCAACAACAGTGTTTTGAAGGCCATATGGAGGCTGCAAACATTCAACTCTCCAATGCCAAAATGACTGCATTGCCCGTGAAGCCCCCATTTCAAAGTTGACACACAACATCTGTACCTTCAGTTCCTATGCAGCAAAAAAGACACCCAGGCCACACATTGCAAAATTCCACAAAGAATTTTTCCTCCACAGGGAGTCTGCAGGTGGTGAATGGCATAACAGATTTAAGACTCTATGTAGGCCTAGAAGTCACTGGTTCTTGCCGAACCTAGCCGTGCTAAGAGGAAAAATTCATTTTTTGGGAGGCTGGATCTAAAGTTTTGTTTTTGCTTGAGAAAGAGAGAGCTAACATAGGATCTCCCAACAGTGAATGCTAAGCACAGTACTTGTTCTGTGCAGCTCAGGTTTCCTCCCTAGGGCAGAATTTTATGGAATGAAAACCTTGGCTAGAAATGTGTTCCTGATTCTGTTTGAAAACTGAGGAAATCTAGCCGTCTAATGAATTTAGCTGTTCATTGCCCTTCACTCGGCACACCAACAGCTGATCCCTAATGCCATTAGGACTGGAGGATGCTCAGAAGCCCGAGAAGAGAATTGTGGAACAAAGTGTTCCGCCATGGAAAACTTTGCTAATTCTATGGTTCATTTCCTCCTAAAAGGTATAGTAACATGAAAGCACTCCACTGACTATGGATTCATGGAAACTGCTGCATGCCTTTTTAGATGGAGAAATTGCACCTTTTCAAAGGCAAGTGGTCAGGATTCATTTGATCCTTCAGTTAAGAGGGTTGTGGAATGAGCTCCTTGCAAGAAATTTCAGACCTCTGTTTCTTTGTAGAAAATTCAGTTTTCCTCCTAGAGGCTTTCTAGCAGTGAACAGACGACCTGTAGCAATGCTGTTTTCTGTGGAGCTTTGAGGCTGCAACCCTCCCACGTTCCAATATGGAAATAACTGTTTTTCTCATCAGGCCCCAATTTCAAAGATGACACACAACATATGTCCCATCAGCTTCTGAGGCGTGAAAAGACACACAGATCTTATACCTTGCCCTTCCATGAATAAACTTGCCTCCTCAGGGATTCTGCAGGTGGTAAATGGCATAAATGTGTTAAGGCCTTAGCTAGCCCTACATATTACAGAATCTTGTTGAAACTAGCACTGCTAAAAGAAAAACTGTCCTTTTTGGGGGCCTGGATCTCAAGCTGAGTTTTTGCTTGAGGTAGAGAGACCTCTCATAATAGTTCAAAGGGTGCATGCTAAGCTCAGTACCTCCTATGGGCAGTCAGTTTCCCTCCTTGGGCAGATAAGCATGGAATGAAAACACCAGCTAGAACTGTGCTCTTGAGGCTGTTTAAAAGCTGGGGAAATCTAGCCATCTAACAAAGGGAACCATGCACTGACCTTCACTCTGCACAGAAACAGCTCATTCCAATGGCCACTGTAGCTGGAGGATGCTCCAAAGCCACAGAAGCGTGTTGTGACACATAGTGCTCCTCCATGGGATATGTTGCTTATGAGAGGGTGCATTTCCTCCTGAAAAGTATATGAGCATGAAAGCGCTCCACTGACTAAGCATTCATGTAACTGCTGCATATCTTTATGGATGGAGAAACTATACCTTACTTGGAGGCAAATAGTCACAATTCATTTGATCCTTAGATTAAGATGGTTGTGGGATGAGCTCCTAGCAGGGAATTGTAGGCCCCTGTTTCTTTGGAGAAAACTCACTTTTCCTCCCAGAGGTTTGCCAGCAGTGAAGGGAAGACCAGCAGCAATGGTGTTTTGAGGGCACATTTGAGGCAGCAAACATCCTGCTCTCCAATGGGGAAATGACTGATTTTCCCATCAGGCCCCAGTTTCAAAGTTGTCACACAGCATCTGTACCTGTAGTTACCATGCAGCGAAAAGATACCCAGGCCACATATGGAGCCCTTCCATGTAGAAATGTTCCTCCACAGGGAGTCTGCAGGTGGTGAATGGCATAGTGGATTTAAGTCCCTATGTAGGCCTGGAAGTCACTGGGTCTTGCCAAACCTAGCTGTGCTAAGAGAAAAACACTCCCTTATTTTTGGCTGGATCTAAAGTCAAGTTTTTGCTTGATGTAGAGAGACCTCACATAGGAGTTCCAAATGGTGAATGCTAAGCACAGTACTTGTTCTGTGAAGCTCAAGTTTCCTCCCTCTTGCAGACCTATAAGGAAAGAAAGCACTGGCTAGAACTGTGTTCCTGAGGCTGTTTGAAAAACAACTACTGTATGCTAATGCATATATGTGAAATCTAAAAAAATGGTACTGATGAACTCAGTGGCAGAGGAAGAATAAAGACACAGATGTAGAGAACAGACTTGAGGACATGGTGGGGGGGGAGGAGAAGCTGGGACAAAGTGAAAGAGTAGTATTGACATTAATGTACTCCCAAATGTAAAATAGATAGCTAGAGGGAAGCAACTGCATAGCACAGGGAAATCAACTCGATCATTGGTGATGACCTAGAGGGGTGGGATAGGGAGGGTGGGAGGCTGGTTCAAGGAGGGGATATGGGGATATGTGTATAAATACAGCTGATTCGTTTTGTTGTACAGAGGAAAGACACAGCAGTGTACAGCTATTATACTCCAATAAAAATCAAAAGAAAAATAAAATTTAAAAAATAAAATAGGGCCTTAAAACTGCACATGAAAATGGCTTTTTATGGATTTTAAAGCACTATGAAATATGAGATATAAAATTATTAGTTTAATAAATTAATAAACTGCAAAAAAATAAAACAAGTACAATATGTTTTGAGTGATAATGGCAAAGTCATGTTTGAATTTGATTTACGAAAATGGCCAAATAATTTTTGTACTAAATGTATACAGTTGGATTTCTCTGACAAAAGCCTTTACAAATTTGCTTTCCAACCAACTCAATCTGAAAGTGCCTGAGACTGTCCCCTTGCCAATGCCTTTAATTCTCTGTGCTCAGCCAGGAGACTCTGTATGATTGAGGATAGAATCGACGATGTTGAGAGAAGTGTTAAACTTGTCTCTTCATTTTTCTGGTTTCTAATTCCTTTTCCTACTCTGATTCCTACTTTGATCTTGGGCACAAACAACTTGGATATACTGCAACATATGAATGTTTAAAAATGTTGGTACCTCCCTACCATGAAATGCTACTGAACAACACAAAGGAATTATTAATGCATGCAACAATGTGGATGAATCTCAAAAACGTTATGCTGAGTGAAAAAATTCAAACCCACAATGTTACATAATTTATGATGCCACTTATATGCCACTTTTGAAGTTACAAATTTATAAAAATGTAGGACAATTAACAGATTAATGATTGCCAAAGTTTAAGGTGGAGTGGGAGCTCGAGGAAAATGATTGTGGCTATAGAAGGGAAAACTGAAGAATGTTTGTGACTATGGAACTGTGTGTCTTGAACTGACAAGGTCAATATTCTGGTCTGAATTTACCACAGTTTTGTAATGGAGGGATCTGGGTGAAGGGCACATGGGATTATGGTGCATTATTTCTTACAACAGCATGTGAATCTAAAATTAACTTGAAATAAAAAGTTTAATGACATACTAATTAGTGTGTGTATATGTATATATGGTAATCAGTAATATATAGAAAGAGTATGCATCAATATCTAATGGGAATCTTTTTCAGGAAATGAAAGCTAGTTCAATATTTTAAGGATGAATATAATTTACCATATCACAGACTTAAGAAAAAAGGAGTACCTCAATATATGTAGGCAAAGCATAGGGCAAAATTCAACATCCAATCATCATGTATATTTTTATTATAGCAGGAACAGAAGGAAACTTCCAAAGTGTGACCAAATGTATCCTCAATAAATCCTACAGCTAACAACACAGTGGGAAAAGACAGCTTTCCCCTGAGATGTGGATCTTGAAAATGGTGCTCTCTCTCACCACATTCAAGCAGGGAAAGCTTGGATTGTGGCCTAGGAGTGGATTGTGAGAGAAGAGGAGGGACTTTGGAGCGACTTGAACTGGGAATGCTCAGGGAGGCCACTAGTCAGAGGCAATGCAGACAACCCAGTCCTGACACTGTGTACAAGCATGAAGTCTTAGAAGATGTGGCCAATCAGAATTCTCCTTGGCATTGGGAACAGTAACCTGTGAAGCTGTGTCTTGTGGAGGAGTGAGCAAGGAAGCTGTGTGCAGCTGTCCTTCTGGAACCTGAACTGTCCCTGCAGTAGGAAGCATTGTCACCTTCCTCCTGGAATCCTGCCCTCCAGAGTCCCTGTGGGATCCTGTCACCTTGAGCTTGCAATAATCTGCTTCAGGTGGGTTATTATTCAGTGGTTGTTTCTTGGCCTTTTTGCTTCTAATGTTTTGTTGGGTTGTTTGTACTTTTCTCATATTGACTTGAAAGATTTTTTTAAAAGATATTTTATAAATTAATCCTTTCTTGGTCTGTTTCTCTTGTAGATACTTGTAGATACTAGTCTGATCTTAACTCATTTTATCTTATTTTCTATTTTGTTCTTGCTAGTCCATAGTAATCAAGTAGATTTTATATACTAAATTCATTTACTAGTTGTAATTGTTTTGGACTATAGAAATGAAAATGTCATCCACATATAATGGTGGTTTTGTTGTTTAAAATTTGAACTTTATGTGGTTTTATTTCTTTTTACTTGTTTTATTGTCCTGGATATACCTTCAGTACAGTATTGAATAGAAGTAGTAAAAGCTGGCATCCTTGAGTGTTTCAGCTTCCAGGGAAACAGCTCCCAAGAATTATGGATTAGATTTGATGTTTGTCATATGTTGATTGATAAACAACCAAATAAGAATGGCCTTCTTTTATTATTTTGGTTAGAGTTGTTTTATGCCTAGATGTTGCATTTTATTAAACACATTTTTACATTTATTCTAAAGGATTGTATCATTTTCTCCTTTTATTTTTCTACCAATGGACTGTATCACATGAATTATTATAAATTTTAATCACCCTTTCATGTTATAGTATATTCCACTTGATATTGTACAATTACGGCTGACCAGATAGCTTAATTCATATACTGATATTTTGCTTAGAATATCTTTATCTCTAATTATGAAAGACATGGCATTTGCTTTGCTTGTTTTCTAATGTCCTGGTAGAATTATGGTGTCAATGTAATGATGGCCTCACAAAAGAAATTGAAAAACATTTTCTGTTTGTCTTCACGTTTGGCAAACTCTAAAAATTTGGGGGTTAAATATAGACAACGAGTATTTTCATTTACTGTTTCTCTAGCCTATGTCTAACTCATGTATTCCTTAGCCTGTGCCTGCAACCCACATGTGCCTCAAATGCAGCCTTTGTGTTCTTCACGTGTCTTCAGCCACTGTGCCATACTTGGTATCTTTTGCCTATTAATGGTCAACTCGGTTCTTTCCAGTCTTTGACCATTGTGAATAAACTGCTTTATGTATGTTCTTAGTATATTTTATGTGGATGTATGTTTTCATACCATTCTTGCATAATTAATGCACCATATGATGATTCTATGTTTAGCTTCAAAAAATTTGTAAGGATGTCTTCTCAAGTGGTTGGACCATTTGATCTCCTATGAACAGCAATGAATAGAGATTTCCTGTTGTCTCACATCCTCACCAGCAATTGGTAATGTCAGTTTTTATTTCTTAGCCATTTTAATAGATGGGTAAGCATCTCGTTGTTTTCCTTTGTTTTCTGTGATGCACGATTCATTTCATTTTCCACTAATTTCCCATGTTGAGGACTTCATGTATGCTTTGGTAAGTTGTCTATTCATATATTTGCCTACTTGTTTTAATTTGGGGATTTTTCTCCTATTGTGGAGTTTTACTAGTTTTTTAAATATTTTGAATGCAAGTCTTTCCTCACATGTGTGTTTTGCAAACATATTCTAGAGATTTATCTTTCCATACTTTCAAAATTGTTTTTCACAAAGTGGACATTTTAGATTTAATAAAGTCCATATTATTGATTTTTTCTTTCATGGATCATGCTTTTTATGCTGTATATGAAAACTAAACATCAAACTATAGCTCATATATATTTTCTCCGGTGTCCCACTATAATTTTTTATAGTTTTGCATTTTATATTTAAGTTGTTGAATGATTTTGAGAGAATTTATGTCCAAGGTATACAGTTTGTATCTTTTTCATTTATTTCCATATGACTGTCCATTTGTACCATCACCATTTGTGATTGATGACTAAAGACTAAAAGACAAGAGATTAAAGACATAAAGACTATATTTTCTGAAGTGCTTTTATTCCTTTGACCAAAGTGAAGTTGTCTGTATTTGCATAGGGATGTTTGTGAACCCTCTATTTTGTTCCACTTATCTATATATATATTCATTTTAAAATATCACGCTCTCTTGATTATTGTGGTTTTGTAATTAATTTTGAAATTCAGAAGTGAGTAAATTAACTTTTTCTTCAACAGTATTATCTATGTTACTCTAGGTTCAAAATGAGTTTGTGGATTCCTACAAAAGAGCTTGCTGATATTTTCATTGGGATTGCTCTGGATCTTTGGCTCGGTTTAAGAATTTACCATCTTAATAATATTGTGTCTTTTGATCATGAACAAGGAATACATCTCAATTTATCTATTTTTCTTTCATTGCATTCAAGAGTGTTTCATGTTTTTCTTCCACAGAGATATGTAAATATTTTGTTTGATTTATATTTGAGGATTTTTTTCTTTTTTGGTGTGTTGTAAATGGTATTGTTTCTTTCCTACTCCAATTACTTTTAATTGCTATATTGAAAATCACATGAATTTTGTTTATTGTCTTTGAACTTAGCTTCAAGTTATATCTATAAATTCCCATCCAGGCACAGAACACTGGGCTCCATTTCTGTTAGAACTTTTCCAATCATGGCATTGATAATCTGAATACTGAATTTCAGCTATTCACTAGGACTGCCCAAGAAAGGACACAGCCAACACTGGAAAAGTATAGATCTGAGCTTTCTGCACTGTGCCTCCACAGCAAGGAGGGGGTGCCTAACTTGTCATTTTTGGCCCTCGGGAAGGGCAAGCACTGTCCAAGTGCAGCAGTCAGTCCTGAGTCCACATGAGGACTGGAGTTTCTTTCTTAAGAATGGTGAGGCATCTTTTTCTCAGGACAGATGAGGGGCTGCCACAGCTTTGGGACAACTTGTGGCCCCATTCATGTGGAGAAAAAATCTTTCTGTCCACAGTACTGATGGCTGCAGAGGGGCTTTCCTGAGATTTCTCCCAAATGTTTTCCTAAATAGTGAGTATAAAAATTTCATTGGACTTCCCTGGTGGTGCAGTGGTTAAAAATCCACCTGCTAATGCAGGGGACATGGGTTCAATCCCTGGTCCAGGAAGATCCCACATGCCACAGAGCAACTAGCCTGTGTGCCACAACTACTGAGCCTGTGTTCTAGAGCCCATGCACCAAAACTACTGAGCCCAAGTGCCACAACTACTGAATTCCATGAGCCCTAGAGCCCACCCACCACAACTACTGAAGCCTGCATGCTCTAGGGACTGTGTGCCACAACTACTGAGCCCACATGCTGCAATTACTGCAGCTTGCATGCCTAGAGTCCATGCTCTACAACAAGAGAAGCCACAACACTAAGAAGCCCACACACCACAACAAAGAATGGCCCCTGCTCGCCACAACTAGAGAAAAGTTCACGCACAACAACAAAGACCCAATGCAGCCAAAAAAATAAAAATAAAAAATTAATAAATAAAAATAATAATGTAAATAACTTATTGTCTAGCATGGTCCTGCATGCGTTATTCTTTATTTTCTCAAATAATATTTTAATAAATTAATAAACACTAATTTGAAAAATTATTCATTCACAAGGCTTTTTAAGCATTGAATTCATAGCTTTCTGTATGAGTTTTTAAAGATTCAGGACTGTTTTGGGGGAGAAATTCTTAAACAGTTTCAGATAGAGGGGAAAAAATATACAGTTGAGATGTTAATATTTAAAAAAAACATCAGTCTTAGTGGAGCCATATCTTAGCCTGAGGAAAAGGAAAAACATTTGCATCTCAATATATTCTTTCCCTCATTTGTATTGTTGATTTTAGTATAGCTTCAGAGTAATCAAAAAATATTGATAAAAGGAAGAGTACGTGTATTAAAATTTACATTATTTTAAATTTCAATATTTTAATTTTACCCAAAGGAGAATGTATTATATTTAATTTTTCTGGCTTTAAAGAAGTTAACTTATCAATATTTTAATATGCCCTTCTTAGTTTGTCTTCTTTTCAAATGAGACTATTACCATTTTTGACATTTTCTCATGACCCAGTGATGAACACAAAATTTTTAATTTAATTCCGCTTACTAAAATGTTCTTTGCTAGACCTATGTTTGAATCAATTTATTTTTTAAAATAAATAATCGACATATTCCTAATTTGTCATAAGATTGTAGTAAGTAAAATTTATGACTCAGGTTTACAAGATCAAAATATGATGCTGATTTTTAAAATAAATTATTGCATGCTGTTTTAAACCATCAAAGATATCTATAAGACTTAAGGCATCAGAATATTTAAGAACCAAGATAGTGGCTGCTTTTTCTAAATCAGATGCATTCATGGAAAATAGATTTTCTCTGGTTCCAAATAGAAGATCTCAGGCACTTAATTTAATTTTATATATCTCCATTGTGAAGGTGACATTTAGATATTTCTAATCTCCTTCCTTTTTTATGTGCTTCTTTCCTATAATTGATACTTCCATTCCTTATTTAGCATGTTCATTGTTTGATTTTCTCTTCTAAGATTTAGAAATTATATTTATATGTCTTAAAGTTTTACATTCCTTTAACATATTTTCTACCTCACTTTATCTCATTTGTTGCAAGCCAGGGGAGAGATCTTTTAATAAGCATGCATCTTTGCATATTGTCAGGATTTTTCATTGGAGATTTTTTTTTAGTCATTTCCACTTGCTTCAAAATATCATCCCACTGTGATCAATTTCATAAAATTTTCCAATCTTTATATTTATAAGGGATGTTGGTCTCGAGTTTTCTTTACTTGTAGTGTCTTTATCTGGCTTGATATCAGGATAATGCTGGCCTCATAGAATGAGTTTAGAAGTGTTCCCTCCTCTTAAATTTTTTGGACCAGTTTGAGGATTGACATTATTTCTTAAATGTTTGGTAGAATTTCCCAGTGAAGCTGTTTGCTCCTGGGGTTTCCTGTACAACTAGAGTTTTTAGAAACTTTCTTTATATTAGTGTATAGAGTACAGCGCAGTGTGGTAAAGACATTCATTCATTGAAATAACAGATATACAGCCACCATTCTTAGAAACATCTTTTATACTAGTGCCTTTGCAGACTACATTAAATGCAGCATCTGTGGTGAACCCATTCTTTCACTGACATAATATTACCTTAGTTGTAAGATATTCTATCACTCTTAGAAAAATCTTTTACACCTGTAACAAAGTGTTATGTACATAGTGTATTCCATGCATCACAGTATGGTGAACACATTCTTTTAAAAATGTAACCCTTTAGTTATCTAAATGTAAAACAAGCATTCCTAGAAACATGATTTATACAGTATGCTTTTATAACAAGTATTAAATGCAACAAAATATAATGAATATATTCATTCACTGTAATAACTCTGTAGTTTTCATATATTGGGTTGGCCAAAAATTTCCTTTGGTTTTTAAGTAAAAATAAAAGACACAGTTTTCATTTTCATCAAGAAATTTATTGAACACATATTCTCATTTTTGTTCCACTACCTTTTGCCATTTTCCAGAAAACTTCATAATTCCATCTTCCCAAAACTTTTTATCTTTTTGAGCAAAGAACTGTTCCAGGTGCATTTTACAGTATTCCAGGAAATTGATATTTTTTCCATTAAGAGAATTTTATAAAGACTGAAATAAATGGAAATCTGAAGATGCAATGTCTGGTAGGTATGGCAGGTGAATCAGAACTTCCCAGCCAAGCTGTAACAGTTTTTGCCTGGTCATCAAAGAAACATGTGGTCTTGCATTATCTTGATGGAAGATTACGCATTTTCTGTTGATTAATTGTGGACACTTTTCATCAAGTGCTGTTTTCAGTTGATCTAACTGGGAACGGTACTTGTTGGAATTAATCATTTGGTTTTCCTGAAGGAGCTCATAATAGAGGACTCCCTTCCAATCCCACCATATACAAAACATCACCTTCTTTGGATGAAGACCAGCCTTTGGTGTTGTTGGTGGTGGTTCTTTTTGCTTGCTCCTTGATGTCTTCCATTCCACATTATTGTATAGTATACACTTTTCATCACCCATCACAATTTGTTTTAAAAATGGAACATTTTCATTATGTTTTTGTTTTGTTTTTTTAATTAGTTAGTTAATTAATTAATGTATTTATTGACTAGCTGTGTTGGATCTTCGTTGCTGCACATGGGCTTTCTCTAGTTGTGGCGACTCTTCATTGCGGTGTGTGGGCTTCTCATTGTGGTGGCTTCTCTTGTGGGGCACGGCCTCTAGGTGCATGGACTTCAGTAGTTGTGGCTTGTGGGCCCTAGAGTGCAGGCTCCATAGTTGTGGTACACGGGCTTAGTTGCTCCATGGCATCAGGATGTTCCCAGACCAGGGATCAAACCCATGTCCCCTGCATTAGCAGGTGGATTCTTAACCACTGCACCATGAGGGAAGTCCCTTTTTAAAAAAATTTAAATACCTATTTATTTGGTTGCATTGGGTCTCAGTTGCATCAGGCAGGCTCCTTAGTTGCAGCTCAAAGGCGCCTTAGTTTTGGCTCACCAGTCACTGCATTTAAGTAGAGAATCACATGTGGAAATATGGTCAAGAAGGGTTTTTTTTTCACTTATGTGGAACCCAAACATAAAAGCAATTAACATAACCAAGCTGGTGCAAATTATTTTCAATGCTTGATTTGGATATTTTGTATATCCAAATTGTTTCAGCTACCTCTTGTATGGTATAACATTGATTGTTTCTGATTAATGTCTCAATTTGATTGCTATCAACTTCAACTGGTCTACCAGACTGTGGAGCATTTTCCAGCAAGAGACTTCCAGCACAAAACTTCACAAACCACTTTGACACATTTGACCAGTCACAGCACCTTCTCCACACGCTGTACAAATCTTTCTTTGCATTTCAGTTGTGTTTTTACTTTTCTTGAAATAATATAACATAATATGCCAAAAAGTTTTTTTCTTTTTTCTTCAATATTAAATGGCTACACAGGAATTCATCAATTTTGATTTTTTTTAAATGCATGCTGATATGACAGCTATCACAATACAATCTAACAATATTGTTTTGAATGGGGTTAAAGATAACTAAGTGTTACTAGAGCCATCTTACAGAAAATACAGAATGAAATTTTTGGCTAACCCAATATATGAATACTGCTTTTAGAAACATCTTGTTTACATGTTGTTTTATGAAACATTTTAAATATAGTGTAGTGTGTTGAACACATTATCTCAATGAAATAGTACCACCCAAAGGCAATGAAATTCTACCACTCTTAGAAGCATCTTGACATTGCATAGTGTTTTCCATGCATCACAGTGTGGTGAACACACTCTTTCGAGGAAAAAACATTGTATATTCACATATGTCATTCTTAGAAACACCTTTTATACATGTGCCTTTCTGGAATGCTTCCAATTTATTACTGTGTCATGAACACACTAATTTGGTCTGGTGGTTAGACTCTGCTCTTTCACTGCCTGGGCCTGGGTTTGATCCTTGATTGGGAAACAAGCTGCATGGCATGCAGCCAAAAAAAAAAATTAAAATTAAAATTCATTTAATGTTACAGATTTAGAGAAGGAGTTAGAAATTTAGAGAGGGGGTAGGGAGGGAGGGTGATTACAGTTAATATAAAAAAAATAACACTTGACATATACCTCTAGAACATGTACTTCTATGATTATTACAAATGTCTGGCCTCAGAGATTGCTGGAGCTTGATGGTGAATTGGCTCCCCAGTGCCCCAGGTTGCTGAGCTCTTGCCACCTGTGTCCTCACAGCATGGCCACAGGGCATGGCCACCTGTGTCCCCACAGCATGACCACAGGGTCATGCTGGCCTTGCAGGTGGCATGCAATTCCTGGGGGGGCCCTGGGCATCGCAGCATGGATCCTGGGAGTGAGGCCTGGCAAGGGACGCACCCACGGGGGGCCCTGCTGCCGCCTGCGCTGGCTGCCTGGTGGAGTGCAGCTGGCTCCGCCTGGCCACACTCATCCTGCAGCTGCAGTGGTCTGGGCAGGCTAATAGGCCCACTGCTCCAGCACAGGGAGGGCAGTCCAGGTCCCGCAGCAGGAGATAACACTGCTAGCAATGCCCATGCGGCTGGTGGGGCCCAGTGAGCACCACCAGCCTCTATGAAAACCCATGGATAATCCCAAATATATTGTCAATGACAAGACCTGGCTTGGCCCCAGTTTGGGGCTATTTGATTATTGATGAAGATTTTAATATTGCACTAGGAATTTTTGCTCTGTGTGGGCTAGCTGATTTGTTGTATGGATTTATTGCTCAAAACTGGGCCAATGAAAATTCAGCTTTGGGAAGTACTCTTGATTCACTTGCTGATAAAATACTTATCAGTATCGTATACAATAGCTTTGAGACAGGCTAGGACCTGGGACACTTTGCCACATTGCTGCAATGCTTATACATGGACACACCTCTCCTCAAGCAACAAAATACAAAGAAACTGTGTGGGACTAAAAATAACTGCATGCATGTGCAGTTGGGGCAAATTCTGCACCCAAAAGATGCAAGGAGACCAAAAAAACCCAACTGCCACTTTTGAAAAGCCTGGAGCAAAAACAGGGTGCAGATGCCCCTGAACACAACATCACCTAAGGGATGGGCAAAAGAAAAGCCACGCTCTGGCCTGATCTCTGGACAACCCCCTACCCTCACCCCAAATAAGGAACAAGCTTGCCCGCCTTGGGGAGCGAGCAAGCAAGGGAGCCTGATGTTTGTTCTTGCTCCCTTCTGCTAGAGCAGGGGCCCCAATAAAGCCTTACCTGAATTTCTTGTCTGGCCTGTAGTCAATTTCTATCGATTGGGGAAGGCCAAGAACCCTGGTCAGTAACAGCTTGACCTATGCAGATCTTATTCCAGTTCCACTTACTTATATGATAATTTCAAGAGATGCAATGTTGATTGCTACTGGTTTTTTATGTCAGATATCAAACTCTTCCAACACCACGAACACTTTCTAAATATTTCAATCCTGATTATGCCACTGCTAGGTTAAAACCAAACTTCATCAGCAAGCTAAACACAACAGTCCAGTTAATCTTGGTGGCAACTTCTTTGGCAGCTCCGGTTTTCAGTTATGCTGACAGCCTTTATCTTCAGATGCTGTGGTGTTTTACAGCTTTCACCACAGCTGCATCAGCTTGCAGTTATTATCACTATGGTCAGAAAACTGTTCAGGTGATAAAAGGCAGATGAAAGTCATCCATCATTGTTAGCAAGGAAGCAAAATACATCTTTGGCTGCAGGGCCGGTGGAAATCTACAAGGGTTTGCTTATTTTGGTGTTCAGCTTGAAGAATTACTTCAGAACAAACCATGTCAGCATAATTTAAGTAACGTGCATTGAAAATAAGCTTGATCATGGGCATATGCAGAATTTCCAATGTATTTTTTAATACAAATAAAACATAATTTAGAATTTTTATCTTAGTTTTCTTGATTAACTTATATGTTAGCAATTATTCCCATTATTGTCATTCTTTAATACATTAAAAGTAGTCCAGAACATGGAAACTGAAGAGTTGCCACTCCTCTTTAATAGATTTTAGACTGCTCACAAAGCACTAGGGAATTTCTTGGGTTTAAATATACATCCTATACAACTCAGCTGCACAGTTTTATGTTTGACTTTTAGATCTGTATACACACTAATGGTACATGTGGTTAGTATTTGATAGTTTAGGATAATGACCATAAAGTTTGTTTAGTTGTGGATGAATTAAACTTGTAAAGAGGTTTAAAATGCAGTAAGTTTTGAAAATAATAAATAAGATCAAATAGAAGGTATTGAAGTAATGTTCAGAAGTCTCCCAACCTTTCAGATGCCTAATAGTTTATGCATCAGGATAATAAGTGACAAAGGTAGTTAGAAAATAAAATTATGTCTGTTACCCTAGCCATCCAAGAGGCAGTGAGTTACATAATGCCTTCCCACTGTACCTCGAATAATGTTTGTATGATATTGGGACCTATACTCATATGTTATGTAAATAATATGAAACTGTATATTTTTCAAGGTTTTTTTAAAACTTTGTGGAATCTTTTGTTAAGGTGTTAAAGTATTAAAAGAGCTGTATTCTATGCACCAATGTGTGCTGAACACATTCTCTCAATGAAATAACACTGTACTTATTAATATACACAAATATTATTCTTAGAAACATTTTATAAATGTTTCTTTACAAAATATTTAAAATACATCCAGTGTGGTGAATGAATTTATTTTTTTCAGTGGAATGACACTGTCTTTATTCACATATACAACTAGCATTCTTAGAAACATATTTCTATATATGTGCCTATACAGAGAGTAGTAAATGCAACACATGTGATTAACACATACTTTCACCAAAATAATACCACCTGGATAGAGTGAAATTCTAACATGCCTAGAAACATTTATTACACATGTAATATTAAAGAGTGCAAGACATCCAACAACATGGTGAAAGCTTCTTTCCATGAAATAACATGATTCTTATTAGCATACACAACTAGCATTCTTAAAAACCTCTCTGAAGGATTTCCCTCATGGCACAGTGGTTGAGAATCTGCCTGCCGATACAGGGGACATGGGTTCTGGCCCTTGGCCAGGAAGATCCCACACGCCGTGGAGCAATTAAGCCCATGCACCACAACTACTGATCCTGTGCTCTAGAACCCATGAGCCACAACTACTTCATCTGAGTGCCACAACTACTGAATCCCACATGCCTAGACCCTGTGCTCCACAACAAGAGAAGCCACCACAATGAGAAGCCTGTGCACTACAACAAAATGTAGCCCCTGTTCACCACAATTAGAGGAAGCCCACACATAGAGGAAGCCTGCACACAGCAACGAAGACCCAACACAGCCAATAAAAAAAATCAATTAATTTAAGTAAATAAAGAGTCACACAATAATTACTAGGGTACAGAGTTTTTCAAGTGAAACACATTTTATGGACATTTTTAATGTTCAAACTTGTAGATCCATTTTTTAAAAATTGATTAGTTATTCCATGATTTACCTGCTCATTCCCCTATTAGCAGACTTTAAATTGTTTTTTTTAGTGTTTAATTGTTATAAAATACAGAAAATAGGAGAGAGCAGCCAAGATAGAGTAGAAAGACCCTCAACTTATCTCCTCTCACAAGAACACCAAAATCACAGTGATTTGCAGAACAATGATTGATGAAAAAGACTGGAACCTAGCCAGAAAAGATCTACAACTAAAGACATAGAGCAGGAACCACAACAAGGAGGGTAGGAGGGCCAGACTCATGATATAGTCAAGTCCCATACTCCTAGGTGAGCAACCTACAAACTGGAGAATTACATTGTAGAGGTTCTCCCACAGGAGTGACAGGTCTGGGCCCCATATTGGGCTCCCCAGCCCAGGGATCCTGCACTGGGAAGAGGAGCTCTCACAGCATTTGGCTTTGAATTACCAGTGGGGCTTAATATTAGAAATCCCAGAGACTTGGGGAAAAGGAAACTTTATTCTTAAAGGGCTCACACAAAATCTCACATGCTTTATAACCCACAGCAGAAACAGAAAATTGATAGGAGCCTGGTTCGGAGCTACCTCCTACGCTTGCAGAGTCTCCCAGAGAAGCAGGAGGCAACTGCAGCTCAGCATAGGGACATAGACACTGACAGCAGCCATTCTTGGGAGCTCCTTCTACCATGTGGAAACTTGTGCTGGCAGGCTCCATTATGGAATACTTCCTCTAGATTTTCAGCCCCAGAACCCAGCACTGCCATGACCAATAGCCTATAGGAACCAGTGCTGAGATGCCTCAGAGGAAGAAACTAACTGGATGGAGACACAGCCTCAACCATCAGCAGACAGGCTGCCTTAAGACTCCCTGAGCCTGAAGCTGCTTCTGGATATGGCCCTGGCCACCAGAGGGCCCAGGACACAGCTCCACTGACCAATGGTAGGAACCACCCCAGAATTCCCTAGGCCCTGGTCCTGCCATCTGGGGGCCCTGTTCTAGCCTATGGACAGGCGTCAACCACTAGGGGGCAGATACAAGAACCAAGAAAGCCACAATCATACAGCCTGTGAACTCAGCTGGTGCACAAGCATGCCAGACCCTGCCCCTGGGACCAGCTGAGCCCAGGCACTGTCCACAAGCAGGATAACACAAGCTTAAGGACACCCCAGACCCTATACACAACTCTGTCAGGAACTGACACAGCAGTAATCTGATACCAGCTCAAGGCCCACTGGGCCCTGAAACCAGACTCCAGGACCAGTTCTGCCTGACAGTAGTACATCAATAACTCCAGGACTTGGCTTCATCCACCAATGGGTGGGCAACAGCCCAGAATTGTCCAAACCCTGACTCCACCTACCAGTGAGTCAGTACTAGCCCCAGAGCCACCTGGGATCTGTAGTCACCCAACTCCTGACCCTTCTATGCCAACCAACAGGTGACAACATCTGCAAAAGGCAGGGCCTGGGGCCAAGCAGACCAGGAGCCAACCAAGCCTACCAGACAGTCCACATACTCAGCCCACCACAAGAAAAGGACCCATGCAGCCCTCATGGCATAAGCCCTAGAGCACATAGCTTGGGTAATGAGAGGGAGTGCACTGCTGGGATGAATAGGACATCTCCTACAGAATGTCACTTCTCTAAGGTTGGGAAAAATAACTAACCTACCAGATACATAAAAATACAGACAGCAACTTGGGCAAAATGAGCTGGAAGAGGAATATGTTCCAGGTGAAAAACAAGATAAAACACCAGAAGAAGAACTAAGAGAAGTGGAGATAGGCAGCCTACTTGAGAAAGAGTTCAGGGTAGTGATCATAAAGATGATCAGAGAACATGGTAGAAGAGTGGATGCAAAGAGTAAGAAGTTAGAGGTTTTTTTTTAACAAAGTTAGAAATTTTAAAGAATAATCAAACAGAGATGGAGAATACAGTAACTGAAATGAAAACTAAACTAGAAGGAATCAACAGTAGACTAAATGATACAGAGGAACAAATCAGTGAGGTAGATGACAGATTACTAGAAATCACTGATACTGAAAATAAAAAAGGATAAAGAATGAAAAGGATGAGGACAGTTTAAAAGACCTTTGGGACAACATCACATGCACTAATATTCATACTATAGGGGTCCCAGAAAGAGAAGAAAGAGAAAAGGGGGCATATTTGAAGTTGTAATAGCTGAAAACTTCCTAGCTGAGAAAGGAAACAGTTATCCAAGTCTAAGAAGTACAGACTCCCATGTAAGATTAACTCAAAGTGGAACACACCAAGGTACATTGTAATTAAATGGCAAAAATTAAAGATAGAGAATATTAAAAACAGCAAGGGAAAAGCAATAAATAACACACAAGTGAATTCCCACAAGGCTATCAGCTGACTTTTCAGCAGAAACTCTGCAGGCTAGAAGGGTGTGGCATGATATATTTGAAATGATAAAAGGAAAAAACCTACAAACAAGGATACTGTACACAGCATGGGTCTCATTCAGACTGGATGGAGAGACAAAGGTATAGCAGACAAACAAAAGCTAAAAGAGTTCAGCAGCACCAAACCAGCTTTACAAGAAATGTTAAAGGAACTTCTCTAAGTGAAAAAGAAAAGGCTACAACTAGAAACATGAAGATTATGAAATAAAAAGCTCATTAGTAAAGGCAAACATACACTAAAAGTAGGAAATAATACATGCATAAAGCTAGTAGGAAAGTTAAAAGACAAGGGACAAACAAAATAATTAGATGTAAAATATGATATCAAAAACAGTAATCATTAGGGGAGGAGAGTACAAACACAAGGTGGTTAAAATGAATTTGAAAGTAAGACATCAGCAACTTAAAATAATCACATGTATATAAATGGATTGCTATATAAAAACCTCATGGTAACCACAAAACAAAAATCTAAAGTAGATATGTTCCCAAGTCCAAGCTTAGTCTGCTTGCTGCACAACAAGCCAATAAATTGGAGATGAGGTGTTGAGGCAAGGAATATGACTTTATTTTGAGAGCCAGCAGACTGAGAAGTTGGCAGACTAAAGTTTCAAAACTAACCATCTTATCTGGGTTTGGATGCCAGTTTCTTTTATAGAACAGAGAGGGAGAGGATATGAAGAAGTAAAAAGGCCATAAGATTTGCAAATTTCCCCTGGAATGGCTAGCCCTGGGGATGGGATATGTTAATTTCTTCTTTCTTGCAGCCATCCACAGGTGGACAGGGTCAGGATGTTTTCCTGAACAAAGGCACTTTGGTTTAACATTCAGGCAGAGGGGCAGGGTTTCCTGAGGCAGGCCATTGTGTATAGACAGTATCCTTTTAGTGAACAAAAGCAATGTGAAGCAAAGGTTAAAGTAAAAGAAACAGATCAAACATGTAGTGAGATTGGCTCTTCCCTGTTACAGATATACACACAAAAAAGAAAAAATAATCCAAACATAACACTAAAGATAGTCATAAAATCACAAGAGAAGAGAGCAAAAAAAAGAAGGAAAAAAAGAGACCTACATAAACAACCCAAAAGCAATTAACAAAATGGCAATAAGAACATACATATTAATAATTACTGTAAATATAAATCAACTAAATGTTCCACTCAAAACACATGAATACAAAATGGCTGAATGGATACAAAATTAAGACCTGTGTAAATGCTGCTTACAAGAGACTCATTTCAAATCTAACAACACACACAGCCTGAAAGTGAGAGAATGAAAAAGGTTATTCCATGCAAATGGAAATCAAAAGAAATCTGGGGTACAATACTTACACAAAATAAACTTTAAAATAAAGACTGTTACAAGAGACAAAGAAGGACCCTAAATAATGATAAAGGGATCAATTGAAGAAGAAGATACAACCATTGTAAATATATATGCATCCAACATAGGTGCAACTAAATGCATAAAGCAAATATTAACAGACTTATAGAGAGAAGTTGATAGTTACACAATAATAGTAGGAGAATTTAACACCCCATTTACATCAATCACCAGATCATACAGATAAAAAATCAATAAGGCAACAGTGGCCTTAAATGACACATTAAATCAGATGGACTTAATTGATTTATATAGAACATTCCATTCAAAAGCACCAGAATACACATTCTTTTCAAATCCACATGGAACATTCTCCAGGACAGATCATATGCTAGGCCACAAAACAAACCTCAATAAATTTAAGAACATTGAAATCATATCAACATCTTTTCTGATGATAATGCTATGAGGCTAGAAAATAAGAAAAAAGTTGCAAAAAAAAAAACAAGCTGGTGATGGCTAAACAATATGATACTAAACAACAAATGGATCATTGAAGAAGCAAAGAGAAAATAAAAATAACTAGAGCCAAGTGAAAACAAAAACACAACCTATGGGATGCAGCAAAAGCAGTTCTAAGAGGGAAGTTTAGAGTGATACAAGCTTACCTCAGGAAACAAGACAAATCTCAAACAACCTAACCTTACACCCAAAGTAACTAGAGCAAGAAGAATAAACAAAACCCAAAGTTAGTAGAAGTAAAGAAATCATAAATTTCAGGGCAAAAATAAATAAAATAGAGACTTAAAAAAAACCAATGGAAACAAAAAGCCAGTTCTTTGAAAAGATAAGCAAAATTGATAAACCTTTAGCCAGATGCATCAAGAAAAAAAGAGAGAGGACACAGTCACTAAAATCAGAAGTGAAAAAGGAGAAGTAACAACCAACACCACAGAAATACAAAAGATTGCAAAAGACTACAATAAACAACTATATGCCAATAAAAAGGAAAACCTAGAAGACATGGACAAATTCTTAGAAATGTACAATCTCCTAAGACTGAACCAGGAAGAAACAGAAAATATGAACAAATTGCCTGTAATAAAATTGATTCAGTAATTTTAAAACTCCCAACAAATAAAAGTTCAGGAACCAATTTCTTCACAGGTGATCTACCAAATATTTAAAGAGTTAACACCTACACTTCTCAAACTATTTCAAAATATTGCCAAGGAAATCATACAGCTGAACCCATTCCATGAGGCCAACATCTCCCTGATACCAAAACCAGGCAAAGATATCACCAAAAAAAGGAATCACAGGCCAATATCACTGATAAACGTAGATGCAAAACTCCTCAACAAAATATTAGCAAACCGAATCAAACAATACATTAAAAGGATGATACAACATGATCAAGTGGGATTTATCCCAGCATGCAAGGATTTTTCAATATCTGCAAATCATTCAATGTGATATACCACATTAATAAATTGAAGAATAAGAATCATATAATCATCTCAATAGATGCAGAAAAAGCTTTTGAGAAAAGTCAACATTGATTTATTATAAAAACTCTCCAGAAAGTGGGCCTAGGAGGAATATATCTCAACATAACAAAGGCCATATATGACAAACCCACAGCTAATATTATACTCAATGGTGAAAAGCTATAAACATTTCCTTTAAGATCAGGAGCAAGACAAAGACATCCTCTTTTGCCATTCTATTCAATATAGAATTGAATGTCCTAGCCACAGCAATCAGAGAAGAAAAAGAAATTAAATACAAATTGGAAAGGAAGAAGTAAAACTGTCAACTCATGCAGATGACATGCTAATATACATAGAAAATCCTAAAGACATCACCAGAAAACCACTAGAGCTCATGAATGGTTTTGGTAAACTTGCAGGATACAAAATTAATATACAGAAATCTGTTGCATCCCTATACACTAACAACTGACTATCAGGACTTCACTGGTGGTCCAGTGGTGAAGAATATGCCTTGCAATGCAGGGGACATGGGTTCAATCCCTGGTCGGGGAACTAAGATCCTACATACCACAGGACAACTAAGCCCATGCGCCACAACTACTGAGCTCATGCACCTCAAATAAAGAGCCCACATGCCACAAACTACAGAGCCCATGCACTCTGGAGCCTTGTGTGCCACAACTAGAGAAGAGACAACCCACACACCACAATTACAGAGAAGCTCATGTGCCACAAGGAAAGATCCTGCATGCCTCAACCAAGACCTGATGCAGCCAAAGTAAATAAGCAAACAAACATACATACAGACAATCAGAAAGTGAAATTAAGGAAACAATCCAACTTACCACTGCATCAAAATTAATAAAATATCTAGGAATAAACATACCTAAGGAGGTAAAATACCTGAACTCAGATAACTGTAAAACGCTGATGAAATATATTGAAGATAACACAAGCACATAGAAACATACGCTATATTCTAGGGTTGAAAGAATTAATGTTGTTTAAATGACCATAATAGCCAAGGCAATCAACAGATTCAATGAAATCTCTTTCAAAACACCAATGACTTTTTTCCCACAGAACTATAACAAATAATCCTAAAATTCACATGGAACCACATAATACTTGAAACAGCCAAAATGATCTTGAAAAAAAGAACAATGCTGGTAGTATGACCCTCCCAGACTTTGGTCTATACTATAAAGATACAGTAATCAAACCAGCTTGGTGCTGGCACAAAAACAGACACATAAATCAATGGAACAGAAAAAGAGGCAAGAATATAAAATGGAGAATAGACAGTCTTATCAAGTGGTGCTGGGAAAACTGGACAATTACATGTAAAGAATGAAATTAGAACGTTATATAACACCATATATGAAAAATAAACTCAAAATGGATTAAAGACCTAAATGTAAGACCTGAAACCATAAAACTCCTAAGAGAGAACATAGGCAGAACACTCTTTGACATAAATTGTAGCAATAATTTTTGCACACAGCTCCTAAGGCAAAAGCAAAAGTAAACAAATGAGACCTAATTAAAGTTAAAAGCTTTTGCACAAGAAATTGAACTACCATATGATCCAGCAATTCCACTCCTGGGTATATATCTGGAAAAAACAAAAACACTAAGTCAAGAAAAAATACATGCACTCCAATATTTATAGCTGCACTATTTACAATAGCCAAAGTACAGGAGCAATCTAAATACCCATTGATGGATGAATGGATAAAGATGTGGTATATGTAAACATGAGATGTTATTTAGTCATAAAAAATAATGAAATTCTGCCATTTGCTGCACCATAGATGGACCTAGAGAATATTATGCTTAGTGAAATGTCAAAGACAAATATTGTACTATATCACTTATATGTGAAATCTAAAAAAGTAATACAAATGAGTGTATATGCAAAACAGAAACAGACCTACAGATATAGAAACCAAAATAGTGATTACCAAAGGGGAGAGGAAAGGGGGAGGGTCCAATTAGGGGTATGGGATTAAGAGATACAAACTACTATGTACAAAACTTATGAGCAACAAGAATTTATTGTACAGCATGAGGAATTTTAGCCATTATCTTGTAACAACTTTTAATGGTCTATAATCTGAAAAAATGCTGAATCACTATGCTGTACGCCTGAAAGTAATATAATATTGTAAATCAACTATAATTCTATTTTAAAAAGACATTCCTTCACTAAAGTTACACTGTCCTTTGCAATTTTGTCCTTAGAAATAAGTTTTTTAAAACTCACTTGATTTTTTTATTGAAGCATAGTTGATTTACAACATTGCATTAATTTCAGGTGTATGGCAAAGTAATTCAGACATATTTATATATATACATTTTCAGATTCTTTCCCCTTATAGGTTATTACAAGATATTGACTATAGTTTCCTGTGCTATACTGTAGGTCCTTGTCAGTTTTCTGTTTTATATATAGCAGTGTGTATATGTTAATCCCAAACTCCTAATTTATCCCTCCCCTATTTCCCCTTTGGTTATCCATATGTTTGTTTTCTATGTCTGTGAGTCTATTTCTGTTTTGTAAATAAGTTTATTTGTATCATATTTTTTATATTTCACATATAAGCAATATCATATATTTGTCTTTATCTGACATACTTCACTTAGTGTGATAATCTCTAGGTCCATCCATGTTTCTGTAAATTACATTATTTCATTCTTTTTTTATGGCTTAATAATAGTCCATTCTGTCTATCTGTATATGTATACACAGTAATAGTCCATTCTGTATATATATATGAATGATGCTTCCATGTCTTGGTTATTGTAAATAGTGCTGCTATGAAAACTGGGGTGCATGTATGCATGTATCTTTTCTTTTTAGAAGTAAGTTTTAAGCATGGGTTGGGACAGAGTATATTATAAGTAGTACAGTGTATACAGCAGAACATTGTAACACAACATTGTAAAGCAACTATACTCCAATAAAAAAAGTAGCACAGTGTAGTGGACACATTCTTTTCCTGGAACATGTACAAAGGTTCTTTTGAGAGTCATGGACTTTTGTCATGTCTGGTTATATTATACATTATATATATTATATAATTATAACTATAGTTCTGTATATTCATTCATATATAATATAGATTTATATTATCCATATATTAGTAAATACAATATTCAATTAAAAAAACTTTCAGCCTACTGTGATACATGGCATACACTATTTAAAATCATATGTATAAAAGGCATTTATAAGAGTCATAGTCTCTTTCTGTTTTGTAAATAAGTTCATTTGTATCACTTTTTAGATTCCACATATAAGTGAAGAATCAGGTAAACATGACACCAACAAAGGAAACTAACAGAACTCCAATATCTCACCCTAAATAAAAGGAGATTACTAAACTGTTTGACAAAGAATTCAGAATTATCCTCTGAAAGACATTGAGGGACCTATGAAAACACACACAGCTACTTGAAATTAGAAACACAATACATAAGCAAAATTATAAGTTCAACAAATCAGTGGAAACAAACAACCCCCCCACAAAACTAGAAATTAAAAAGCAGAAAAATGGAATGATTGAATGGAAAAAAATTAATAGTGAACTTGAACAGCAGACTCACAGACTCTACCAAACAGAAAAAAAAGAATCTATGAACTCACACTGGTTGTTTGAAATTAACCAGTCAGTGGAGAAAATAGACAAAAATGAAAAAGAATGAAGAAAGCCTACAGGAATTAAGTGACACCAGCAAGAAAAGTAATTAATACATTACATGAGTCCTGGAAGAAGAAAAAGAGAAAGGGACAGAGAGACTATATAATGGCTGAAAACTTCCTGAACATGGAGAGAAAAATGGATATCTAGATCCATGAGGCCCAAAGAACCCCCAAATAGGTTGAAGTTGAAAAGGGCTATCCCAAGAGATGTTATAATTAAATTGTTAAAAGTCAAAGGCAAAGAGAGAATTTTGAAAGCAGCAAGAGAAAAAGAACTCATCATATACAAGGGGATCCTCCATAAGATCAGAAGGAGACTTCTCAGCATAAACTGCAGGCCAGGAGAGAGTGAAATGATACATTCAAAATACTGAAAGAAAAAATATTATACTTAGCAAAGCTGTCCTTCATAAACAAAAGAGAGATAAAGACTTTCCATGAAAAAAAAAAAAAAAAGCTGAGGCATTCCATCATGACTAGACCTGCCTTATCAGAAATGCAAAATGTTGTACTTCAAACTGAAATGAAAGGATGATAATTAACATCATAAAAACATGAATATAAAAAATCTCACTGGGAAATGTAAGTACCTAGTTAAAGTCAGATTGTCTAATATTGTCTGCTTGTGGTGTGTAAATAATTTACAACTCTAGATCAGAAGATAAAAAGTGAACATTAAAAGTAACTATAACTCCAATAATTTTGTATTGGATACACAATATGAAAAAGATGTACATTACATCAATAACCTGAAATGTGAGGTGGGGCATAAAAGTATAAAGTTTCTGTATGATATTAAATTTTCAGGTTAAAATAGAATTTTATATCTATAAGATATTTTAGGTAAGCCTACAGAGGAAAAGCTTGAAGTCCATAAGCAAAATATTATATGGAGTCAAGGCACCCCAACATAAAAGTAATCAAATCACCATAAAGAGCTGTCAAATCACAACAAGACATCAAAAGATGTATCAAAATCAGGAAGAAAGGGAAAAAGGACAAAATGGATTTATAAAAGATTCAGAAAACCATTTTTTTTTAAGAGCTTTCAAATCATTTTAATAACCTGGCAGTGATTCAAAGTATGAAAAGACTCAAACATCTTCCCTTTAAAGGGGATGCTACCACCACTGCCTCACAACAAGCATGATCAAAGGCAAGGAGGAGACTGGATTCAAGGAGCAAGGTCGTAGCAAGACTTCAAGGATCACAGACTGAAGAGCTTGGTTTCAGAAAGTCTCCTGAGGCTAGCAGGCAGCAGAAGACATGAAATTTTAAGAGATCCTCAGAGGACGGGGCGCGGTTGCTGGGTCATGAGCACCTTGAAGCGTTTCTTGATGGTGATTCGGTGTCGAGAGTATTTGTCGTCTGGAGAGAACCTAGCAGGGTGGGCCGAGGAGGTCTGCTGTCCCACAGGGTCAAGCTTCTTCAGCGTGTAGACCCGGTCTCCCTGCTCGTTGAGGTAGTACTGGAGGAACATGACCACACCGAAGCGTGAGCTACCAACGCCTTCTGCAGCTGCCTCTTACCAGAAAACCATTTTTAAATGGCAATAGTAGTCCTTATCTATCAATACTTACTTTAATTATAAATGGATTAAATTTTCTAATAAAAAGACAGAGAAAGACTGAATAGATAGAAAAACAATATCCAACAATATGCTGCCACCAAGAGATTCACTTTAGCTTTTACAATGCATGCAGGCTGAGAGCAAAGATATGTAAAAAGGTATCCCAAGTGAAAGGTAACCCAAAGATGATAGGGATAGCTATAACTTTATCATACAAAATAGGCTTTAAGCTAACAATGGTCACTAGTGACAAAGAATGTCATTATATAAAAATAAATATGCCAATGGAAGATGCCTTAGAGGACTGGGATGGGGAGGGTGGGGGGGACTCAAGGGAGGGTGGGGGGGAGTCAAGGGAGGGAGGGAATATGGGGATATGTGTATAAAAAGATGATTGAACTTGGTGTACCCCCCAAAAAAATAAATAAATAAATAAAAATTAAAAAAATAAAATAAATATGCCAATTCTTCAAGAGGAAATAATAAAAGTAAACACTTATGCACCCAACATCAGAGCACCTAAATAAATAAATCAATAGTAAAAGAAAATAAGAAATAAACAGCAAAATCATAATAGTTTCAGATATTATACCTCACTCTAAAAAATGGATATAACACCCAGACAGAGAATAAACTGTAAAAAAAATAAAAAAGTGAATTTGAACAACATTATAGCCCAAATGAACCTAATATACATATACAGAACAATTCATCCAAGGGCAGCAGAATACTAGTTTCTCCTCTAGTGCACATGAAACATTTTCTAGCATATATCATACATCATACCACAAAACAAGTCTCAATAAAAATTCAAAAAGATAAAAATTATATCAAGTATCTTTTTCTACCACAATGGTATGAAACTAGAAATCAATTACAGGAAGATTCGTAGAAATTTCATAATACATGGAAATTACAGGACACATTCCTGAACAAAAACTGGATCAAAGAAGAAACCAAAGGGAAATCAAATGTATCTTGAGACAAACAAAAATTGAAACAAAACATATCAAAATTTATGGGATGCAGCAAAAGTGGTTCTAAGAAGAAATTGTATAAACATATACATTGATAAAAAGAAAAATCTCAAATAAACAACATAAATTTACCCCTCAGGTAACCATAAAAAGAAGAACAAACTAGGCCCAAAGTTAGCAGAAAGTCAATTATAAATGGGCATAGGATTTAAATAGACATTTCCCCAGAGAATACATACAAATGGCCAACAGGTACATGAAAAGATGCTCAACATAACTAATTATCAGGCAAATGCAAACCAAAACCACAGTGAGATATCTCACAGCTGTCAGAAAGACTACTATTGAAAAGACAAGAGATAAGTAAGTGCTGAGGAGGATTCAGAGAAAAGGAAACAGTTGTGCACATATTGATATGAATGTATATTAATACAGCTAGTAAGAAAAACAGGCAGTTTCTCAAAAATATAAAAAAAAAAACTATCACATGATTCTGCAATGCAACTTATATATAAATATCCCAAGGAAATCAAATTAGGATAAAGAAGAGATATATGCACCCCTGTGTTCATTGAAACATTATTGAAAACCTCCAAGACATGGAAACAACCTAAGTTTCAGGATAAGAACATTTCTAGATAAGGAAACTGTTTCCTTTAGAACCCAGAGAAGCCACTGTGCTTCCTTTTTTTCTTTTCTGGTAGAGGATGCAAATACAGTAATTTGTCTTTCATTTTGGAGGGAATATTCTGACACTCCCTTGATCACTGGACTCCAAAATACTTCACTCAAGTAGCAAATTCCTGAATCTCACCTTCTTACCAAGACCAAACATCTCGCCAATCACTGCTTGTACTGCTTAATCAGCATGTAATGGATAAGTATGAGAATCTGTGAGATGTCCAGGCAGTCCAAATCTTTGGTTGTTTTTTTTTCTTTAAGAATTTTTATTGAGATACAATTGACATACAATAAACTGCATATATTTAAAGTGTACAATTTGATTTTTTTCTTATTAATTATGTATATATGGCAATCCCAATCACCGAATTCATTCCCCCCAACACCCCTGCCCCCACTTTCCCCACTTGGTGTCTATATGTTTGTTCTCTACAAGTCCAAATCTTTTTGTATTAGATTATGACAAAGGGGAAGAGAATTAACATATTTCTGGGGCAAAAATGTGAATACATATTGTCACCTCACATGAATGTGAACTGTTCCTGTTATTCTTTTCTAATCAAAATTGAAAAAAATGCATTTGCTGAATCAGTGGTGGCACAGCATATACCCAAGGGCATATTGATCTGCTTTAGCATATCTGACACAGGAGCTGTGATCAGGACTACTAAATGGATGGTAGTCTATGGTTATTTTTCAGGCTCTGTCCAGGTTCTGCAGGGGCGAGACTAGAAAATTAAACAGAGATATGATAGGGACCACCACCCCTTTATACTTTAGGTCTCTAATGGTGACACTAATCTCTACTCTCCTCCCTCACCTGAAATATAATAGTTTTTTATTTACTATCTTGGCAAGGGGTAGGGGAATTTTCAGAGGTTTCCACTTGTCTTTCCCTACTATGGTAGCTCTTACCCCATAGGCCAAGGATCCAACGTAGTGCTACTCCAATGCCAGATATATTGATTCTAATTATATACTTAGGGAATGGGATAATGACCACTGGATGTGTCTGTGGACACATGGTCCCACTATAAGCATGACCTTGGCAAGGACTCCATTTAAAACCTGGTCCCTTTAAGTTTCCACTTCGGAGGCTGTGATTATGTTTTGAGTCTCTGGATATCAGTATCAACACAGCTCTTTCAGTTGTGAAAACGTCTGGGTATTTTCCTTTCTCCAGCCATGCAATTACCAAGTAAATAGCAGTAGGTCCCTTCGGGGGAAAAACTAGGGAATCATTACAGGATATGCATGTTGCAGTATTCTTCCTTGTAGGGACCTTGTCACCTCTTCCATCAATACATATGGATCTGAAAATGTCCAGGAACTATGCAAGGGATTGTGACTTTTTATTTGGGGGACTTCCTTCAACCTCCTCCTCCATTTTTGCCTTTTCTTGGTTGTAAATGTTAAATAAGCTTTATTATCTGTCTATTTTGCCCATCATGATGACATATTCTATTAACCTACTTTAATCCCTATTTCCACAACTTCTACAAGGTCATGAGTAAGCAAGTCCCAAATCTTCTTCTTACTATCCACTTTCTCAGGATACTCTTAATACCCCTTTATTATTTCACACCTGAAAAGAAGCTGACATGAAAATGGGATTAGAGATTCAAGAGATTTACTAGTGGAGGGAGATTTTTACTAGCAAGTCTTCATATTGTGGTGAAGATCTGATAAATATGAAAGGTGACAGAGAAAGGATTGGCTAGGAAGAGTCTAGGACTGCAGCATGATTCTAAGAAACTTTCAGATAGGCTGGTGGGGAGTCTTTGAGCTAACATCTCCTTTTGGAGTCCTTCACCTTGCCAGAATGGGCTTTGATGTTATCCCTGCTGTGGTCAGTCATTGGCTGGGAGCATTCTGTGGGAAATATGGCCCTGGCACACCATCACTGAGGTGGATCCAGAGGGAAACATTGGAGTTATCAGTCAATCATGCTGCCTGTAGCAGGAGATTTGAATAGTGCATTTTCATGGCTATGGGATACACTTGCCCCATTTTCCTGCATCTGATGCTCTTAAAGAATTTACTTCCCATCCTTGTTTGACTTCCCCTACATCCCTTTCCTTGTTTCCATCCTATCCTACTGTTTCCAAATTCTCCAGATCTTTTTAAGTATTTTGATTACAATTCATTTAGACACACTGCCTGGCTTTTGATCTCTGTTCTTCCCAAGTAGTCCTCTTAAAACTGTTCTTCCTCTTCCCTTATTCCATGCCTTCATGGACTATAGTTCTCAAGCTAGGAAAAACCATATACTGTTCATTAGTTGAGCTCAGGGCTTAGATCTTTCTGAGTATAAAGATCTCATAGCCAAACTGAGCTAAAAAAATGTTAATAAAATATCCAAAGTTTTTCCTACCAGAAGTATCCAAGTTACCTTATAGTCCCAGAGATAAGACTATGCTGGAGACATGAACCACCAGAAATCAGAGCAAATTATTTTTAATAATTTTAATGCTATTTAAAAAAAATATCCTGGCATGTTGGGTGATTTTGTAGAAGACACATTCTGCCTAACCATAAAATGTAATCAATAAATGTTTATCAAATGAATGACTATCTTATAATGGAAAAATGAGATTACAGAGAAAACAGTCATGTTTCTCTCCTGACCAATCTACTTCTTCCTGCCACACAGGAAGTTCAACTTCAATGAATCCATCTCTTGGATGTGATATTAGCATCAGTCAATCCTACCTAGATGTTCATGGTATTTCTAGAATTCTGGTATTCTTGCCCAAGGAACATATTTTGGGTGGTAAATCCTTTTGGATAGAAAACCAGTGAAGGGTTTAACAAACCTACTTATTCCACTAGTGGCTCTCTGGGACCAAGAGGATGTTACCCTCACCTGCTTTTCAACATGCTATGTCTTTTGTATTAAGAATCTTGAAAGGACCCAACAATGAGATGTCCCTGACCAATTTCAAGACTTTAATTTTTTAACCTCTGTGCACTCTAACCTCCAGCATGACAACTCCAGAACTCCCAAAAGCTTCTCCACGTACTACTTAAACTTCACTTAACCCAGAGGTTGATGTGTCTGACTATTATTCCAGAGGGCAGAGTGGCTGTCACCAGCAATCTCACACATTTCACCTTCTTCCCAGATTCGTTAGATAATACCTGCTTATTCAGGATGCCATTTACCAGTAGTCCCAGCAGAATATAGTCATCGCAGTCATTGATCCTATTCGTAGAATCATAGCCCAGTTCTACTTGTCCCTCTTTCAGCTGATTCTCATCTTTTAGGTCAGAGCCAGTCAGCACTTGAACTCGGAACACTTTGGCAGGTGCATCCAAAACCACAGTCAGATGACTGCCAGCCTCAGCTGACTTGCTATAAAAGAAATTCTTATCCAAGCTATAAGCATTCATGAGAACAGAGTCATTGGTAACATTCAGGCTAGTGTAGACAGAGGCAGCAGGGTTGTTGGGAGAGCCAATGTCATCTTCAAACTCTTTATCTTTGAGATTACTGAATTTGCTTTCAAAGGAGGAGTAATTACCCATGTGCCGGAAGAGGGAAGGGAAGAACTGGACTGGTGCTTGTTGCATAAGAAGGTCATGAAAATGGGAGAGGAGGCAGTCACAGGGCATTTCTTGGTAGAAGAGGAGAAGGAAATGAACAAAACAGGGGAGGTCTCTAGTACGAAAGAGTTTTCCAATGAAACCCAGCTGAGAAAATTCCAGAGTCACCCAAGGTTTGTTTTCCCAGGCAGACACTGTAGTAGCTATCTGGGTGACAAATCCAGGGACACACTTCACATCATCTTCAATCATTAGGAAATAGTCAGAGTGGTTGGTAGCAAAGTTCATGATGAAAGCATAATCCACGTTCTGCTTGGAGTAGAAGGCTACATAGTCAGGAGTGTCATTAAACTTTTTCTTAAGGTTCTTCAAGGGAAGATAGCTTTTAGGAGGAGTATTGATCACTACTAGCTGGCTGGCCTGGATATATGGTTTAAAGATGGTTGAGATGTTGGAGATCATTTGACCGCACCACGTGGGGTCAGGATCGGCCAGGTGTACTAGAACAATGAAGTGTTTCTGCTCAGATAAGGAGGAAGAAAAGAAGAGTGATTGCAGGGTGTCCACGAGGTAGCTCCCTTGGGAACGCTGCATTGAGGAAATCCCTATGGTCAGCAGTTCTAGGGTTGGGGTGGTGGGGAGAAAAGAGGACCTATTATCAACTTAGAGAAGTGAGGGAAATACTTGCTATGAGTGAGGTTATAAGATTCTCTTAGGTCTTTCAAATATGCCAACTTCCTGTATTCCTACACTTATTTTACATTTTCTCTCTCCCAGGCCTGAGTATGGACCATATTAGGAGTTAATACCTATTACAAGTTGTGAGTTTAAAAAAAAAATTGTTACCTTTGAAAAACTATTGTAGGAGAAATAAAGATGATAAATTAAAAATATTTGCATCAATGTCTCCTCCTGCCCCAAATGCCACTGAAAAACCAGAAAGGTTGTCATGAGAGGACTGCAATGTTTGATGAATTCCTGGAAGAATGAGAGAATATAGAACAGGATTGGTAGAGAAATCTAAGTAGAAGAATTCATAGTTCAAAAGACACACAGAGAAAATGACTGCACAGATGCATCTCTATACCAAAAGTCTCAGAAGAATTCTAAGTTTGAGCCACCAAATACAAAGGAAAGGGCCCTGGAATGGTCACCTGAAAAATTAATTACAGAACTATTTCCAGAGCACTGGACCAGTGACCACCAAGGGGCTGGTGGTGGCTACATCCACCCCCAGGCTACAGTCCTAAGGATTTCTGTCTAAATAAAGTGGGAGGTCTGCCAGGATGTGAGTCCTGGGGTGTTTGCTTATATGGTAAAGTTCTGTGTACGGTTCCCTGAAGTAGATGAAATAGACATTCAGAAGTGCAGAGGTTGCCAGAGTGTGCCTAAGCAGTTAAGAGAGGAAATATCCCAAGTGACTTAGGACTCTAATAGAAGAGATAGTGGTATAGTTCACCCAGATCAGCTACCTGCATTCCTTACTTTCTCCAGGTGTCACTGGTTCCCTACAATCTAATGAGGCAACATTTCATAATCACAACCCACTTTTACTGAGAGGCAAATCGACATAGCTATTTAGAGAGAACAAATACACTGTTCATTCCAGATTCTTGAATATAAACCTGAAACATGAATCACAAAACATTTGACTATAAGTATGAAACAAGAATCACCAACATAATGGAAGAAAAACAACTTCACAGAAAAAGAACTCTGAAAATGTTGGTAGAAGTTATCAGGTAACAGTGTATTTGAAGAATATTTCAAATATATTAAATCAATTTTCAGAGAGATTGGAGAGGAAATCATATTCTTTGGCAAAAGAACAGGCCTGCATAGCTCAGAGCTGGTAGAAAATATGGACATGGGGATTTGATCAAGTTCAGGTTATATTTTCTGGCAATAATACTTCATAGGTTGCTGATATATTCCTCCATCAGAAGGCACATAATGGCAGGTTGTTTCTGTTTTGGGGATGTTAGCAGCCTTTGATGTTCAGTGTCTAGATCCATTAATACTCTAGGGGTTGCTATATGGTGATATTCTAAGTCAAACATTCCTTCTTCATTTATTATCTGGAATGTTTCTATAAAAAGAAAATTCCCCTCATCTACTTCTTGGTTACCCAGCGGTATATAGTTCATTACAAGGAAAGTGAGATAAATATTTGATTCTTTCCCTTTATTTACTAGCTTTCAAAATAATGCTAGAGATTGGTTCCCTAGCATTCTCCAATGGTGACAAAATTTTTATTTTGGTTTTTTTTTTTTTTTGATATCTGTATGAACTCATGGATTTTATAAGTTTTTCATATCATTGAAATTTTATCCATATTGATGTTCAAATTGTCCTATATTTGGTAACTAGCCCTTCAAGTTGGATCCTGAGTCCTTTTGATACAACTTTAGTCATTTTCAAAAGCTTCCTTGCTATACGGACTATTTCTTGCCAGGGACCTGGAATCAGCCCTTTTTTTTAAGGAACTCTTTTTAGTGGAAGTTCTTTTTAATGGAAAACAGGATTTATATAATGGGTGCTCCTTATAGTGGGTCATTTCTAGGCCCTAGTTGACAGAGGTAAAACATTTTTAAAAAGAGATAAAACACATCATGTGTTCAATAATGATATTTCAAAATGCATTCAATTCAAAAATGTATTTAAAGAAAAAAAGTGTTTTCCTTATGAAGAGTTCATTATATTATTAATGCCAAAACACTTAAGCTGTCTTGAACTTAATGTTATTTTACTGACATAATAAATAGCTTAGCCATGTCTTTTGAATTCTTAAAGTATTTGAGTCAGAAAAAGCTTATTCTGTCTGAAGGTTTATTTTTTCTTATCAAATACCATCAATTAAGTGTCATAGTTGGACTTCAGGAGGGTATTCAGTGCTAAAGTGAATGGTTCAGCAAGGAGATCTCAGTCCTGATTTGAGCTAACAGATAAAAGGTCACATGTTCTCTAGCCATAGATTTCAGTAACAGATGCCAGCATGGTTATCAGTGACAAGGGGAAAAGGGATAGTGCTGTAGCAGAGGTCAGTGAAGACAACAGATAAATCTAGGCTGGAGCTGTAAGTTTGAGAGTATTTAACATATAGATAATACTTAAAGCTGTGAGACAGGATGAGTTCACCAAGAAACTAAGCCTACAAATATTGGGTATAATAACCCATAATGGAATATAATCTGCAAAAAAAAAAAAAATATCGAATCACTATGCTCTACACCTGAAACTAACACAGCATTATAAATCAACTGTACTTCAATTAAAAAAAAAAAGTAAATCTGGATAAGGACTGAGCTCTGGGATCCATCAACATTTAGATGTTAGAGACAGAAGATAAACCACATAAGAGTGAAGATCTATTAATAAAGTTGAAGGAAAACCAGAAGAGTCTGGGATCTTTGGAAGCAATTGAAGAGTGTTGAAACGAGAGTGATCGTCTATGGCAAATGCTGTCATAGGTGTCTTTTCCTTTCTGCCTGCCTTCTCTCTCTACCCTTACCTGACCTGCCTCTGCATGGCATATACTCTTGAGCACACTCACTTTTTTCCATGGGAGGAGCTCCAATCAAGATACAGGAATTCACGTTTTTGAATGGTTCTGAGTTTTTCTGCATATCTTTGAAGGTTTCCAGGTGGTTTGTTTTACTAGGGTTGATCTGCATCCGGGCTCTCTGCCAAGCTACCATCTCCTTTTCCTGCTGAGAAAAGTTTGGGAATAATGGCTGGATTCCCTGTTTGGATAACATAATGAAATATGTCCAGGATACAGGGCAGATTGCTCAGGGCTCATCTTAGTTTCTTCCTTATCTTCTGAAAAGTTCTACACCAGAGGTTCTTGTATAGGTTATGGGTCTTGGAGTGAAGGGAGTTGGAATTTCTCTAGTTCTCCTGGGTTATATGTAAGGAATGAGATGATGTCAGTCTATGCTATTCTTCACACACAATCATCTTTATGACTACAGTCTGATATGGTCACAATCTTATGAAAGGCAAAACATTTATTAGGTGTGAGAGATACAGGAAAGAAGGTAATACTGCCCCCCATGCCCCAATCTAAACTCTTTCCCATTGGTGGCACTTCATCCTTCCAAATTCATTCACCACTCTCCCTTTTTTTATTTGCCTTTTCTGGTTTCTGGTGGAATTTTCTTAACTCAGAATTTTTCTTGTCTTGGAGAAATAACTTCTCTGAGGTTCAGGATCCTACTGTATAAAATTAGGGGAAAATGTGTAACTTTGAAACCAAGGGAAACATTCTAAAATGGGAAACTTACTAAACAAGGAGAATATTTTCTACCTCATCAGTTGCTATTTTTAAAAAAGGGCCAATTTTGGTGAATCATTAAATAGTGTTATTTCTTCCCAGCCCTGAATTCTCTCTTTTCAGAGTGCCACATCCCTTATTGTCTCCATCAAAGAAAAATATGAGTCCTCAAGCTTTATCATCTTTCTTGAGTGTCTACAATTTTAGTGACAATTTCACACAGACACATCTTTTTTTCCAGTCCAGAGATTTTAACTTTGCCCCACCCATAGTTTCTGGTACTCACCAAAGACAGGAAACTTGCAGTATCAAAGGGGTTTTCTTTAATGAAAAAGAATATCGGGAACACCATCGCTATTGCAATAACGATGAGTATCCATAGGAAATTTTTCATCGTGCTGGAGTGGGGAGCTTGTAGAGCTGTTTCTCAATCTGTGATCCTTGGATGTATACTCATACATCTGCAATTTACACACTATTGAGAAAAGTTTTCATTTGATAGTAATACTTTGCTCATGAATCAAGAAAATACAGCTTACTTGTGTATTTAGCATTCTCTTTTAAAGATGATTTTTAGGGCAGTTTTAGGTTCACAGCAAAATTGAAAAAAGGTACAGAGATTTTCCATTTACCCCCTGCCTTGACATATGCATTATCAACACCACTCCCCAGAGTGGTGCATTTGTTACAACTGATGAACCTACATTGACACATCATTATCGCCCAAAGTCCACAGTTTACATTAGGGTTCAATCTTGATGTTGTACATTCTATGCATTTGGACAAAGGTATAAATGACATGTATCAACCATTATAATATCATACAGAGTATTTTCACTGCCCTAGAAATCCTCTTCTGCCTATTCATTCCTCCACCCACTGCCCAGTCCCTGGCAACCATTGATGCTTTAACTGTCTCCATAGTTTTTCCTTTTCCAGAAGGTTGTTATCATACTGTATATAGCCTTTTCATATTGATATCTTTCACTTAGCAATATGTATTTAATGTACCTGCATGTCTTTTCATGACTTGATAGCTTATTTCTTTTTAGCACAGAATAATATTCCATTATCTGGATCACCACAGTTTATCCATTTACCTGCTGAAGGACATCTTGGTTGCTTCCAAGTTTTGGCAATTATGAATAAACCTGCTATAAATGTCTGTGTGCAGACTTTTTGTGTGGACATAAGTTTTCAGCTCCTTTGGATAAATACCAAGGAGTGCAATTGCTGGATCATATGGTAAGAGTAGGTTTAGTTTTGTAAGAAACAGCTAAACTGTCTTCCAAAGTGGTTGTACCATTTTACACTCCCATCAGCAGTGTGTAAGAATTTCTGTTGCTCCACATCTTTGTCAGCATTTGGTATTATAAGAGTTCTGGATTTTAGCCATGCTAACAGATGTGTAGTGGTACCTCTCATTGCTGTTTTAATTTACATTTCCTTATTGACACATGATGTGGAGTATCTTTCATATGCTTTTTTGCCATCTGTATATCTTCTTCAGTTAGAGGTCAGTTAAGGCTTTTGGCTCATTTTTTAATTGGACTGTTTGTTTTCTTATTGTTTTAAGAATTCTTTGTATATCTTGGATAGTAGTCCCTTATCAGATTTTTTTTTGTATATTTTGGGTAACAGTCCTCTATCAGATATGACTTTTGCAAATATTTTCTCCCAGTCTGTGATGTGTCTTCTTATTCTCTTGACATTGTCTTTTGCAGAGCAGAAATTTTTAATTCTAATGAGGTTCAGCTTATCAATTGATTATTTCATAAATAATGCCTTTGGTGTTGTATCTAAAAAGTCACCACCATACCAAAAACCACCTAGGCATTCTTTTATTATCTTCAGTACTTCAACTTTGTTCTCCTTTAAAATCATATTGGCTATTCTGGCTCTTTTGCCTCTCTATATAAACTTTAGATTCAGTTTGTCAATTTCCATAAAACAACTTGCTGAGACTTTGATTGGGATTGCTTGGAATCTATGGCTCAAGTTGGGAAGAACTTGATATCTTGACATTAGTCTTCCTGTCCATGAACATAAAATATCTCTCCATTTTTTAGTTCTTCTTTGTTTTTTTTTTAATCAGAATTTAGTAGTTTTCCTCAGATAGAGCTCATACATCTTTTGTTAGAATTTTATCCAAGCATTTCAATTTAAGAGGTGCTAATGTAAATACTATTATGTTTTTAATTTAAAATCCCACTTGTTTATTGCTGGTTTACAGGAAAGCAATTGAATTTTCTTTTTTGCTCTTTATTGGAATATAATTGCTTTACACTATTGCACCAGTTTTTGCTGTACAACAAAGTGAATCAGCTGTATTTATACATATATCCCCATATCCCCTCTTTCCTGTGACTTCTTCCCACCCTCCCTATCTCACCCCTCTAAGTCATCACCATTCATCAAGTTGATCTCCCTGTGTTATGCAGCAGCTTCCCACTAGCTATCTATTTTGCATTTGCTAGTGTATATACGTCAATGCTACTCTCTCACTTTGTCCCAGCTTCCCCTTCACTCCCCACCCCATGTCCTCAAGTCCATTCTCTACATCTGCATCTTTATTCTTGCCCTGTACTGGGTTCATCAGTACCATTTTTTTAAATTTCATATATATGAGTTAGCATACAGTATTTGTTTTTCTCTTTTTGGCTTGCTTCACTCTGTATGACAGATTCTAGGTCCATCCGCCTTACTACAAATAACTCAATTTCATTCCTTTTCATGGCTGAGTAATATTCCATGGTATATATGTGCCACATCTTCTTTACCCATTCATCTGTTGATGGGCATTTAGGTTGTTTCCATGTCCTGGCTATTGTAAATAGTAGTGCACTGAACATTGTGGTACATGTATCTTTTTGGATTATGGTTTTCTCAGGGTATATGTCCAGGAGTGGGATTGCTGGGTCATATGGTAGTTCTATTTTTAGTTTTTTAAGGAACCTCCATACTGTTTTCCATAGTGGCTGTACCAATTTACATTCCCACCAACAGTGCAGGAGGGTTCCCTTTTCTCTGCATCCTCTCCAGCATTTATTGTTTCTAGATTTTTTGATGATGACCATTCTGACCAGTGTGAGGTAATACTTCACTGTGGCTTTGACTTGCATTTCTTTCATGATTAGTGATGTTGAGCATCTTTTCATGTGTTTGTTAGCCATCTGCATGTCTTCTTTGGAGAAATGTCTATTTAGGTCTTCTGCCCATTTGTGGATTGGGTTATTTGCTTCTTTTGGTATTAAGCTGCATAAGTTGCTTGTATATTTTGGAGATTAATCCTTTGTCCATTGCTTCATTGGCAAATATTTTCTCCCATTCTAAGGGTTGTCTTCTTGTCTTGTTTATGGTTTCTTTTGCTGTGCAAAAGCTTTTAAGTTTCATTAGGTCCCATTTGCTTATTTTTGTTTTTATTTCCATGATTCTAGGAGGTGGGTCAAAAAGGATCTTGCTTCGATGTATGCCATAGAGTGTTCTGCCTATGTTTTCCTCTAGGAGTTTGATAGTGTCTGGCCTTACATGTAGGTCTTTAATCCATTTTGAGTTTATTTTTGTGTATGGTGTTAGGAAGTGTTCTAATTTCATTCTTTTACATGTAGCTGTCCAATTTTCCCAGCATCACTTATTGAAGAGGCTGTCTTTTCTCCCTTATATATTTTTGCCTCCCTTGTCAAAGATAAGGTGCCCATATGTGTGTGAGTTTATCTCTGGGCTCTCTGTTCTGTTCCATTGATCCATATTTCTGTTTCTGTGCCAGTACCATACTGTCTTGATCACTGTAGCCTTCTAGTATAGTTTGAAGTCAGGGGGCCTGATTCCTCCAGCTCCGTCTTTCCTTCTCAAGATTGATTTGGCTATTCATGGTCTTTTGTGTTTCCATACAAATTGTAAAATTTCTTGTTCTAGTTCTGTGAAAAATACCATTGGTAATTTGATAGGGATTGCATTGAATCTGTAAATTGATTTGGGTACTATAGTCATTTTCACAATATTGATTCTTCGCATCCAAGAACATGGTATGTCCCTCCATCTGTTTGTATTGTCTTTGATTTCTTTCATCAGTGTCTTGTAGTTTTCTGCATACAGGTCTTTTGCCTCCTTAGGTAGGTTTATTCCTAGGTATTTTATTCTTTTGGTTGCAACGGTAAATGGGATTGTTTCCTTAATTTCTCTTTCTGCTCTTCCATTGTTAGTGTATAGGAATGCAAGCAATTTCTGTGCATTAATTTTGCATCCTGCTACTTTACTAAATTCATTGATTAGTGCTAGCAGTTTTCTGGTAGCATCTTAGGGTTTTCTATGTACAATATCATATCATCTATAAAAAGTGACAATTTTACTTTTTTCCAATTTGGATGACTTTTGTATATTAACCTTGTATACTGCAACCTTGCTATAATTGCTTACTAGTTCCAGGGTTTTTTGTTGTTTTTGTTGCTGTTCATTCTTTTTGGATTTTCTACATAAATGATCATGTCATTTGCAAACAGAGACTATTCTATTTCTTCCCTCTCAATCTCTATCCTTTTCTCCCTTTTCCTGCCTTATTGCATTAGCAAGGACTTCAAGTACAGCATTGAAAAGGAGTGGTAAAAATTGACATTCTCACTTTGTACCTAATTTTAGTTGGAAAATTTTGAGTTTCTCATTATTAACTGTGATAACTGTAGGTGTTTCATAGTCTTTATTAAATTGAGAAAGTTTCCCTTCTATTCTTAGTTTATTGACAGATTTTATCATGAATGGGTGTTGGATATTTCACATGCTTTTACTGCAACTGTTGATATGATCATGTGATTTTTTGTTTTTAGTCTGTTGAATGTGATGAATTATATTAACCGATTTTAGAATGTTAAACCAGCTTTACCTGCCTGGTATAAATCCTACATGGTCATGGTGTATAATTCCTCTTTACACTGCTGGATTCAAATTGCTAATGTTTTGTTGAGGATTTTTGCATCTAAGCATGAGACATGTTGGCCTGTAGTTTTCTTTTTCTGTATTATCTTGTCTGATTTTTGTATCAGGATGGTATTTGCCTCAAAATGGTTTGGGAAATATTCCCTCTACTTCTATTTTCTGGAAAAGATTTTGTAAAATTGGTGTTAAGTAATTAGATAATCAGTCATAATTAGGTAGAATTCTCCAGTAAACCTACTTGGGCCTGGTGCTTTTTGTTTCAGAAGGTTTTTAATTATTAATTCAATTTCCTTAACAGATAGATGCCTATTCAGAGTCTATTTCTTCTTGTGTGAGTTTTGGCAGGTTGTGTCTTCCAAGGAGTTGGTCTATTTCATCTAGGTTACCAAATTTGCTGGCATAAAGATGTTCATCATGTTATTTTATTATCCATGTAATTTCCATGTGATCTGTAGTGATATCCCCTCTTCCATTTCTGATATTAGTATTTTGTGTCCTTTTTCTTTTTTTCTTAGTTTGGCTAGAAGCTTATTGATTTTATTGATCTTTTCAAAGAATTAGCTTTTGGTTTCATTGATTTTCTCTATTGATTTTCTGTTTTCAATTTCATTGATTCTGCTTAATTCATAGGTATTTCTGTTCTGTTTACTCTGGATTTAGTTTTCTCTTCTTTAATTTCCTATGAAAGTTAGATTATTGATTTTTACATCTTTCTCTTTTTCTAATATATGCATTCAGTGGTATAATTTCTTTCTCAGCACTGTTTTACTGTATCCCACACATTTTGAGAAATTGTGTTTTCATTTTCATTTAGTTCAAAATATTTGAAAATTTATCTTGTGTTTTCTCCTTTGATCAATGTGTTATTAAGAAGTGTGTTTTGGTTTAAGCTCCATGTATTTTGGGATTTTCCAGTTATTTTTCTGTTATTGATTTCTGGTTTAATTCCACCATGATCTGAGAGTACACACACATTGTGTGATTTCTGTTCTTTTTAATTTCTTAAGATGTGTCTTATGGCCCAGAATGTGGTCAATCTTGGTGAATGTTCCATGTAAACTTGAGAAGAATGTGTATTCTGGTATTGTTAGATGAAATAGTCTATGGATGTCAGTTATGTACAGTTGATTAATAGTTTTGAGTTCAACTATATCCTTATTGATTTTCTGCATGTAAATTAAGGATTGTTCATGTCTTCATGGAGAATTGCCCTCTTTACCATATGTATTGCCCTTTGTTAAAATCCCTGATAACTTGTCTTGCTTTCCAGTCTGCTCTGTCTGAAATTAATATAGCTACTCCTACTTCTTTCTTTCCCTCTTTCTTTTCCTTCCTTCCTTCCTTCTTTCCTTCCTTCCTTCCTCCCCTCCCTGCCTCCCTTTCTTACTTTTTCCTATCTTTCTTCCTTTCTTTAACCATCTTAACCATTTTTAAGTGTAGAGTCCAGTGATGTTAAATTCACTCACATTGTTGTGCAACCATCATCACCATACATCCCTATGACTCTTTTCATCTTGTAAAACTGAAATTCTATACCCATTAAACAATAACTTCCCATTTTCCCTCCTCTCAGCTCCTGATAACCACCATTATCTTTTTATGATTTGGACTCCTGTAAGTATCTCATATAAATGGAATCATACAGTATTTGTCTTTTTGTTACTGGTTTCTTTTACTTAGCCTTATGTCCTCAAGGTTCATCCAGGTCATAGCATATGGCAGAATTTCCTTCCTTTTTAAGGCTGAATAATAGTCCATTGTATTATATACCACAATTTGCTTATCCATTCATTCATCAGTTGACACTTGGGTTGTTTCTGTATATTAGCCTCTACACTTTAAGTTCTTTGAGGTATATACCCAGAAGTGGAGTTGCTGAATCATATGACAATTCTGTTTATTTTTTGTGAAATTGCCATACTGTTTTCCACAGTGGCTCTACATTTTGCATTTGCACCAACAGTGCACAAGGGTTCCAATTTCTCCACCTTCTTGCTAACACTTGTTTTCTTTCTTTTTTTAATAGTAGCCATCTGAATGGGTGTGAGATGGTATCTCATTGTAGTTTTGATTTTCATTTTCCTAATGATTAATGATGTTGAGCATCTTTTCATGTGCTTACTGGCCATTTGTATATCTTTTTTTGGAGAAATGTTTATTCAAGTCCTTTTCCCATTTCTGAATCAGGCTGTTTGCTTTTGTCTTAGGAGTTCTCTATATATTCAGGCTATTAATACCTTACCAGATATATGACTTGCAAATATTTTCTCCTCTTCTGTGGGTTTACTTTTTACTCAGTTAATAGTGTTTTTTGATGTACAAAATGTTTTAATTTTCATGAAGTCCAATCTGTCATTTTTTCCTTTGTTACCTGTGACTTTAGTATCATATCCAGGAAATCATAGCCAAATTCAATGCTCATGTCCTCATATTTATGAAGTTATTGCCAAATCCTATTTTGTGAAGTTTTGTTCTAGGTTTTCTTCTAAGAGTTTTATTGTTTTAGATCTTACATTTAGGCCCTTGATCCATTTTGAGTTTTTGTATATGGTGTAAGGGAAAAGTTCAACTTCATTCTTTCTCATGTGGATATATGGTTTTCCCAGCATCACTGGTTGAGAAGCCTGTTCTTTCTCCCATTAAATTTTGTTGGCACTCTTGTGAAAAGTCATTTGATCACATATGCATGGGTTTGTTTCTGGACACTCTTTTCTATTCTGTGCTGTCTTTATGCCAGTACTGCACTTTTTTTTTTAAACTATAGTTTTGTAGTAAGTTTTGAAATCAGTAACTGTCAGTCCTCTAGTTTTGTTCTTTTTCAAGATTGTTTTGGTTATTTGGGGTCCCTGAGATTTCATATGAAATTTAGGATGGCTTTTTCTTTTTCTGCAAAAAAAAATGTCATTGGGATTTTGATAGGAATTGTATTGAATCTGTAGATCACTTTGGGCAGTATTGACATTTTAACAATGTCAATGTTTATCTTCAAATCTATGAACATGTAATGTATTTCCATTTCAGCACTCTTTTGTAATTTTCAGTGTACAAGTCTTTCACCATCTTGGTTAAGTAACCCCTAAGTATTTTATTCTTCTCAATGCTATTCTTCATTGTTCATGTATAAAAATCCAACTGATATTTGTGTGTTGACTTTGTATCCTGCTTCTTTAGTGAATTCAATTGTTAGTTCTAACAGATTTTTGTGTGTGGGGAATATTTAGGGTTTTCTACATATTAGATTATATTACATGCAAACAGAGAAAATTTTACTTATTCCTTTCCAAGTTGGATGGTTTTTATTTCTTTTATTGCCTAACTGCTTTTGCTTAAACTTCTAACTACTATGTTGAATAGAAGTGGTGAGGGCAGACATCCTTGCCTTGTTTCTGATCATAGAGGAATTGTCAGTCTTTCACCATTGAGTATGATGGTCATTGCAGGGTTTTCATATATGGCTTTTATTATATTGAGGTAGTTTCCTTCTATTCCTAGCTTGTTAAGTGTTTTTATCATGAAAGTGTGTTGAATTTTGTTAAAGCTATTTCTACATCAATTGAGATAATCGTGTGGGGTTTCTGCCTTCTTCTGTTGATGTGGCAAATTACATTGATCACTCTTTGTATGTTGAACCATACTTACAATCCAGGAATAAATCCCACTTGGTCATAGTTCATAATTCTTTTAATATGTTGCTGAATTCTTTTTGCTAGTGTATTTTGTTGAGCATAATTGTATCAGGTGGATTGTAGTTTTCTTTTCTTGTACTGTAGTGTCTTTGTCTGACTTTGGTATGAGGGTAATGCTGGCCTCATAGAATGAATTAGTAAGCATTCCCTTCTCTTCAGTTTTTGAGGAAAGTTTGAAAATAACTGGTACTAGTTCTTTAAACATTTGGTGGAATTCACCACTGTAGTCTTCAGGTCCAGAGTTTTTGTTGGGAGATTTTTGATTACTGATTCAGTCTCTTTACTAGTTATATGTCTATTCAGATTTTCTATTTCTTCATAATTTAATCTTGTTAGGTATAGTGTTTCTAGGAATTGGGCAATTCATCTAGAAATCCAATTATTTAGTATACAATTTTTCATAGTACTCTCTTACAATCCTTTTTATTTCTGTAGAATCAGTAGTAATGTCCCACTTTCATTTTTGATTTTAGTAATTTGAATCTTCTTTTTCCTTTGTCCATCTGGCTAAAGGTTTGTCAATTTTATTGATCTTTTTGAAGAACCAGATTTTGGTTTCATTGATTTTCTCTATTTTTCTAGTCTCTATTTCATTTATCTTTGCTCTAATCTTTATTATATCTTTTTTTCTGCTATATTTAGTTTTAGTTAGTTCTGCTTTTTCTAGTTCTTTAAGTCATAAAGTTAGGTTGCTAATTTGAGATTTTTCTTCTTTTTTTAGAGTAAACATTTATAGCTATAAATTTCTCACTTAGCACCACTTTCACTGTGTCCCATAAATTTTGGTATTTTGCATTTTTATTTTAATTAATTTTAAAGCATTTTCTAATTTCCCTTGTGATTTCTTCTTTGATCCATTGATTGTTTAAAAGTGTGTTGCTTAATTTCCACAATTTTGTGAAATTTCTAGTTTTCTGGAAATTGTTATTGATTTCTAACTTTATCACATTTTGGTCAAAGAAGATACTTTATATGATATCTATATTTTTAGTTGTACTGAGACTTAATTTGTGGCCTAATATATGGTCTACCTTGCAAAATGTGAATGTGTATTCTGTTGTTGTTGGATAGAGTGCTATATGTGTCTGTTGGATCAAGTTGGTTTCTTGTGTTCCTAACTTACTTGCCATCTGGTTGTTCTACCCATTATTTGAGGTGGGATATTGAAGTCTTCAACTATTATTTTAGGACTCTCTATTTCTCCCTTCAGTTCTTCAGGTTTTGCTTCATATGATTTGATGACCTGTTATTGTGTGCATAAATGCTTACAATTGTTATATCATCTCGCTGTATTGAATAGTTATGAATATATAATGTCCTTCTTTGTCTCTTGTAATCTTCTTTTTAATTTACAGCCCATTTTTTCTGATATTAGTATAGCTACCCCTATTTTCTTTTGTTTACTATTTGCATGGAATATCTCTTTCCATCCCTTTACTTGTAACTCGTTTGTATTTTTGGATCTAAAATGAGTCTCTTATAAACAGCATATAGTTGCATCATATTTTTTATCCATTCTGGCATTATCTGTCTTTTGATTGGAGGTTTCAATTCACTTACATTTAAAGTAAATAGTCATAAGGAGAGACTTACTTATGTCTTTCTTGTTATGTGTTTTCTAAATGCCTTACAGCTTTTTTTTGTCCCTCATTTCCTATATTACTGTCCACTTTTTTGTTTAGTTGATTTTTTAATAGTGAAATATTTTAATTATGTTCTAATTTCCTTTTGTGTCTATCCTATAGCTATTTTATTTGTGGTTACCATTTAACATCCTAAAGTTAAAACATTTAATTTGAATTTATGCAGACTGAGCTTTAATAACATACAAAACTCTGCTTCTTTAAAGTCCATTTCCACCCCTTTTAGTTGTTGATGTCACAAAATTACACCTTTATACATTGTGTGTCCCCAAACATTCACTAGTAATTCTTTTAAGTGCATTAATCTCTTAAATTATGTAGAAAATAATGTTTGGAGTTACAAACCAAAGTGAAAAATATTAGCTTTTTACATTAATAATTTTTTCTTTAAATATATTAGTCTCAAATCATGTAGAAAGAACTGCAGTTACAAATCAGTTACAATAATATTAGCTTTTGTAATTGCCTATATATTTACCTTTATTGAGATCCTTATTTCTCCATATGGCTTTGAGTTACTCTCTAGTGTCCTTCCATTTCACTTTGCAGGACTCCCTTGAGCATTACTTTCAGGGAAGGTCTAGTGGTCACAGACCCCTTCAGCTTTTATTTGTAGTGTCTTAATTCCCCCCTCGTTTTTGAAGGATAGCTTTGTTGGATACTGGATTATTGAATGACAGGTTTTTTCTTTTAGTTCTTTGAATATATCAGCACCCTGTCTTGCTGCCTCCAAAATTTTTGATGAGAAATCTGTTGCTAATCTTATTGTGGATCACTTGTATATGATAATTCACGTCTCTCTTGCTGCCTTCAAGATTTTCTTTGTTTCTGGCTTTTGAAAGTTTGATTATAACATGTCTCAGTGTGGATCTTTCTGTGTTCATCTTACTTGGAGTTTTTTGAGCTCCTTCGACATTTATATTCATCAAATTTGGGAAGATTTAAGCCATTATTCTTCAGATATTCTCTCTGCCTCTTCCTCTCTTTTTCTTCTTTCTGGAGCTCCCACAAAGTTTACGTTGGTCCACTCTCTGCTTAAGATGGGACATCCACTTTCTTCTGCTCTCAGACATTGGCACTCTTGGTTCTCAGGCCTTTGGACTTGGACTCCCTTGGTTCTTGGGCCTTCATGTTTGACTGGAATCTCATCACCAGCTTTCCTGGCCCTCCAGCTTGTAGACAGGAAATTGTGGGACTTCTCAGCCTCTATAATTATGTGAGCCAATCCCTCATAATAAATCTATTTCTATGTATCTATCTCTCTATATTTATCCTACTGGTTTTGTTTCTCTGGAGAAACCTGACTACCACAGGCACTTATTAAGGATCTAAGGTAAGTTATGAGTGGGATCAAGTCAGAGATCTAAGAGACAATCACCATTTCTGACATGAGCCTTCCATTCCCCCAAGGCTTTTGAGGAGGCAATAGGAAATTTACAAACACATATTTAAATTTCAACCACAACACATTAAAATCCTTACCGTGACTGGAGCTGTAGTTTCATCTGAGACTTTTTTTTCTGGGTGCACAGGAACTCAATTCCACACCTCTTAGGTGTACAGGACTTTCCCTAAAGTCAAGAAGAAGAAAATATAACGTTTGGGGGGTTGAGATAGGGCAAGATTATGCATCCTCTGAGGCAAGACAAGGTGGTTACGGTTCTCAGATGACACCTGCCCTGACAACCATTGTTCTCTCTGAATGAGGCCTGTTTACCACTCTAGCATCATGCCAAGCACTAGCTCCTTGGTGAGGTTCCCCAGGGAAATGATGAGGAAATTCTGATATCAGCTTCTTGAGATTCTTACCTAGATTCAGGACTGTGGGCTGTAAGTGTGCCACATTTTTCTTCAAATAAAAATAGTTTTATTGGTATTTTTCTCAGTTATAAATATGATACAAGTTTAATGTAAAACATTGAACTGATTACCAAGAAAAAAAGAGTAAAAATTATGCAAAATCTGAATGGTCAGAGATAAAGTTTGGTTAATGTCTGGTAAACATCTTGAATCAAAATGAGAAGAGTGGATTGGATTTGGCTTTTATGACAACAGGGGTCAACTTACTAAGCTCCCAAAGGAAGTCTTTTTGGCAACAAAACTTACAAAGTGTGGCAATCGCTAAGAGAGTTTAGAAAAGAGGTAAGTCTATCTCCACACATTTATGATTTTCTACATATGGTTGTGGTATTAATGCAGATTTAATTAGATAGTTGTCAGCTAAAAACAAAAATGCATGACATGAGAGTTGGGAGTTAAGTCTTATTTGGGGAAAATGAGGATTATAGCCCAGGAGACAGCATTTCAGATATCTCTGAGGAAACACTCCGAAGAGGTAGGGGAGAGAGGTCAGTATCATACATGATTTTATTGAAAGGGTATATGTGCAGTCAAGCACACATTGTGGCAGAGGCTTCAAGCTAGTCATGAGAAGGTTACTGCTAACCAGAAGGAGCAGATGTCTCTATTAATGATATTAGTGCTTCTCTAGATATGAGCGTTGCAAAAATTGGGGCTCATCTTCTCCTAAAATTATCTATCTGAAGACCTGTTCTGCCAGTATTTCCCAGAGCACAGAGTGCCTCATTTGTGATCTCCACCCTGAACTCCTTTCAGAGTATGTTGAATGTCAGTGACTGCAGTGGCTAGTGACTTAATTTTTTTAGAGGAAAATAACAAGTGCCAATTTTTAGTTGGCACAGGAATTAGATAGGGGTTTAATAAAAGGAAAATTTTGTTGCCAAAACTCAGCATCTGTTCACTGGTGCCAAATAGATACATGGATACAGAGTTTTGGGTGAAATAAAAAAGAATAGCTTCATTATTTTGCCAAGAAAAGGGAACCACAGTGGGTTAATGCCCTCAAAACTGTGTGTCCCACCCTGGAGGGGTTATTGAGGAGTGTCATAGTGTTCAAGAAGCAGGGTGTGATCAGTTTGTGGACATTCCTTTGATTCATTGGTGGTGAGGTAATTGGGATTCAGCATCATCAACCTTCTGGTTCCAAACAGTCTGGGGTCTATGTGCTTGTGGGTGGCATACAGTTAGCTTCTCCCACATGGTGGGGGTTTCAGTATGTGAAAGGCAGCTCAAAGGACATGGCTCAGAATAATATTTATAGTCCTTGAGGAAGGACTAAAGGTCTTTGACTTTAATGGTCAAAGTATGTATTATTATTTTGTCTTGCTTGACTGTTTTCCTTTCTTTCTGTATTTTCTCTTCTCTGATTAAATGTATTCTTTGATTAAAGTTTTTGTACAGACAAAAGGCAGGTGGAGGACATGGGTGGGGGTCTGTTCTGAAAAGACCTCATAGGGTTCTGCTCAGTTACAATTTCCCCCTTTTCTTTGATACACCTCAATCTTGAGGAGCAATAGGTGTGGACTAAGAAAGGGGATAAAGTTTTAGATTGAAGGTTAATGATAAACTTGGCAGAAGAACTCAGTTTTAGTCCCATTTCTGTTTCAACTTTCTCAAACTCTGAGAGAAAGGGGTAAAAACTGCTCTGGCTACTTCCTGCTGAAATGGGGTGTAGTCCTTCCTAATTTGGGGAATGGACACAGAGTTGGAAATCATCTCAAGTTCCAAGTTTAGCATCAACATTCTGTATTAAGAAAATATTACTTCTCTGTTTTCTCATAGCACCTGGACAAACATTTGGAAATTATTAGACATATTACAATGAAGATAATGATTAAAATGCACCTCTGTAGTATTTTTCAAAAGGGTCCTCCTATTTTAGATGGCAAGCAAGCAAATAAGTGTTGGAGTGCTTCCTTTTTACATATATTCAGTAACCAAATAGCCTTTTGCTGAGAGGCTATAGCTTGAGCTGTCTCATTTGCCATTACTATTTTTGAAGTAGGAGAAATGTTTCATAGTTACAAGAAGACCTTGATACCATAAGGTTGCAGTTGGCAGCTGCTAGCAGATGTTGTTTTGAAAATGGCTGATGGTGTCCTTAAGTCTGATAAATTCCATAAACCTCAAGGTTTCAGTAATATAGGAATGTGTCTGAACCCAGGCCCATAGTGTCACCTAGTATTGCCTTGGATATCTGAACTACAACTACTCCATTTTGACTTTTAATTGTGTTTCTCTCCTTAATGGCCAGAGCAGATGTCACTGCTAATGATTTTAGTGTTTCTCTAGGTGTGAGAAGATGCAAAAATTTGGAATCATAAAAATACTTACCTGAAAATATCTAAGTATCTGAAGACCAGAGCATAGAGTGCTTTATTTCTGATCAACTCTGAATTCCTTTCAGGGGGTGCTGTAGGTCAGCAGCTGCAGCAGCTCATGATGTAATCCTTGTAGAGGTAGATAGTAAGTGCCAATTTCCAGTTGTCAGGGCCCCTTTATGGTCATAAATTCAACCATAGTTGGGGGGGGGTGCATTTTGTGACAATTTCATCCCTTATTACTAGGAATGTTTATTCTCAGGTCTGGCAAGGATTTCATTGAAAGGCCACTCAATATGCTAACACTAAGCCTTATTAACAGTAGCCCAAAGCCAAAAGCCTCTGGGCCAGCTGTCTTACTAGTCTCTTATGGTCCAGGAAAATATTCCCTCTTGTTTTTTTCTCATACCTAGCAATACACCATTACAATCATTTATCTCATATGGGACCATATATTATCATTTTATCAGAAGCTCAGTCTGATATGTGTATTTAGTAATGTAAGAAATAACAATTCTGTAAAACAGGCAAAAAATAATATAGTTAGTAGCATTAGTAAAGTCATAAGTAAGAATTTAAGTCAAGAACTATTAGGTGCAGCTAGATATCCCCAGGTTGTCTGGCTTAGTCTATTTTGTACCACTCCTTATCTTTAAGGAAAATTATATATATTGGCATTGTCCATAAGGCATTCGGCCCAAGTTCTTAGTGTTACTAGGCTGGTTATCCTTAGTATGGTATGGTTGTTCCTTTACATTTAAATGACCATAGCTGTGTGTTAATCTCCTTGTTGTAAATAATGGAGCATCAGATGTTTATCCAAAGATTGATTACATAGTTAAGTTTCATAAACAAACTTAGAGTGTCCTTCTGCTAATTTAACTAAATTTTGTAACAATATAACATAACAGCAAGGAACTATCTGGGAAGTGAGTCTTAGTAAACACAGACCTTAATTAATGAAACTAGGATTTAATATTCAGTGAAACATATTTTTTTCTAACATTACCCTCATCTCCACCAAACATAGCCAAGACTAATTTGTTTTCAAAATAAGTTTGGTCCATTGGCCACATAGGCTTTTGAATGTTGACTCTGGTGTAATTCCTCAGAAAGAGTCTCAGACTAAATTCCCAAAAGACCTCTCAAGGCCAATAAAACCATGCCAAAGGTCTGCCGTCAGATTTTGCCTGGGTAGATTTTTTCTTCTAGAGGCCTCCCAAATATTTTGAGATTCCTTCACATGTCAGGAGACAGTCTTTTCATTTATCTAATAAGACGTCCCAGAACCCAAGTGTCTCCAATTTCGGGAGAGACCAGGCAGAGAGAAAAGAAAAATATTTTAATTTTACCCACAGGTGTAAATTACCAACTTGTTGTAAATCATAATTAGCTTGAGCAAAAGGGCTTTTCTATATCTGAAAAACAAAGATTAGAAGCCAGTAATATGTCAGACAAGTCATAAAAATTGTAGTCATAATTAGCAGTTCATTTAATCCCATGTAATTAATTTTTGTTCTATTTGAGTCCAGTGTTTCCATTAGTTTTGTTGACCTTGCCTGGTGATTGAGGGTAATAGTGACAGTGATAATTTCAAGGCATTTGTGAGGTTTCTGTTAAGGCTCATATGATTTGTCTAGTGAAGTGGGTACTTTGATTACTGGGGATTTTAGAAAGTATACCCCAAGTGGAAAACACATTTTATAACCATTTCCCTTTCATTGTGAAGGCATCAGCCCACAGCTAGGGAAGGCTTTAACCCATCAAAAAAAAAAAAAAAATGAGGTTTGCCAGGGAGCTGGGAAAAGCCAAGAAGCCATCTTGGATTTCCCATAGCCCTGACTGTTTAATTTACAGTTATTGTTTACCCATTTTATATTCTCTGATTTAGGAGTAGACTATTGTCATGCTACAAGGACATCAGGATAGCAAAATCAGACAATGTGGGGTTAATCTTTTCCTAGGAGTGGCCAAAAAAAAACTTTGCTCTTTTAACAGAGGGAGAAAAAAAAATCAAATTTCAGTATTGTATTAGCTTACTATTAATAACAAAATTCTTTTACCTAATTGAATTCAATCTAGTCTTAATCTTAACAATGTACAAAGTTCTTTGCTCAAAGGTTCCTTTCTTCATAAACCTTTTAACACTTTCTGGATCTATATTAATTTGTTCCTTATTTTTCCCCCATCCATAAACAACTAGCTCTAGGACAAAATTATTCTCATCATTTTTTGAAGACTGTACTTTTCTAAGTATTTGTCCATTTCTTCCAGGTTATCCATTTTATTGGGATATAGTTGCTTGTAGTAGTCTCTCATGATCTTTTGTATTTCTGCAGTGTTGGTTGTTACTTCTCCTTTTTCATTTCTATTTCTGTTGATTTACATCTCCTCCCTTTTTTTCCTGATGAGTCTGACTAATGGTTTATCAATTTTATCTTCTCAAAGAACCAGCTTTTAGTTTTATTTATCATTGCTATTGTTTCCTTTATTTCTTTTTCATTTTTTTCTGATCTGATCTTTATGATTTCTCTCCTTCTGCTCATTTTGGGGTTTTTTTTTGTTCTTCTTTCTCTAATTGTTTTAGGTGTAAGGCTAGGTTGTTTGAGATTTTTCTTGTTTCTTGAGGTAGGATTGTGTTGCTATAAACTTCCCTCTTAGAACTGCTTTTGCTGCATCCCATAGGTTTTGGGTCATCGATTTCATTGTCATTTTTTTCTAGGTATGTTTTGATTTCCTTTTTGATTTCATCAGTGATTTCTTGGCTATTTAATAGCATATCATGTAGCCTCCATGTGTTTGTATTTTTTACAGTTTTTTTTCCCCTGTAATTGATATCTAGTGTTATGGTGTTGTGTTTGGAGAAAATACTTGATACAATTTCAATTTTCTTGAATTTACCGAGGTTTGATTTGTGACCCAAGATGTGATCTATGTCAGAGAATGTTCCATGTGCACTTGATAAGAAAGTGTATTCTGTAGTTTTTGGATGGAATGTCCTGTAAATATAATAGTACTGTGTTACTGTCAATTTCCCTTTTATAGCTGTTAGCATATGCCTTAGGTATTGAGGTGCTCCTTTGTTGGATGCATAGATATTTACAATTGCTATATCTTCTTGTTGTATTGTTCCCTTGATCATTATGTAGTGTCCTTCCTTGTCTCTTGTAATAGTCTTTAAAGTCAAATTTGTCTGATATGAGTATTGCTACTCCAGCTTTCTTTTGACTTCCATTTGCATGGAATATCTTTTCCCATCCCCTTACTTTCAGTCTGTATGTGTCCCTAGGTCTGAAGTTGGTTTCTTGTAGACAGCATATATAAGGGTCTTGTTTTTGTATCCATTCAGTCAGTATGTGTCTTTTGGTTGGAGTGTTTAATCCATTTACATTTAAAATAATTATTGACATGGATCTTAGCATTGAGAATGAGACCTCTGGGAGAGCACTTGCTGATTAATATTCCATGGGGTCAGGAGTTCTCTGGTGGTCCAACATCCTGGGCTCAGCTCTACTGCCTCAGAGGTCCAAGTCTGACCCCTGGCAGGGGCACCAAGCCCCTTGAAGCTGCACAGCATGGAGAAGAATGAGGTAGAAAGAGAGAAAAGAAAAAAAGGAAGAAGGGGAAAGGACAGACAAGTCCCCAAGATAAGTGGTAAAAGCAACTCTAAACAGTCAAAATCACACAAGGAGATGTGCACAATTGCACTTGCAAAAAGAGAAGAAATGAGAAGGAGAAGAGAAAAAGAAAAGAGAGAGAATACAAAGAAGGGAGTAATCAAACCCATTTACACACCCACATACAAATGTATGCAGTAAAGATTAAACTAACAAATACATGAAACCAGGAACGAGATATACATACCAGGAAGTCCTCCAATACTTCTAGGTAGGTCTCTGTACCTGCTCTGGGGAGGACTGTGGAGAGCTCAGACTGTAATCTGGTATTAGTCCTGCATGTATTTGCCCCCACAGTCCATAGTTGCCCTGTAAGTGTACAGCCTCTATTGTAGAAACACTCGTCTATTCAGGTGATCCACAGATGCAGAGTCTATCAAACCTATTGTGGGTATTAAATCTGCTCCTCCTGAAGCTGTTTCCCTTTCTATTTTTTGGTTCTACAGTCCTCAGGGGTCAGTTTTTGTTTTGGTCTCTTCTTTGTGTGTGGGCTGCTCTCAGGACTCAGTTCCCTGCCCAGCCAAGAGGGGGTAAAAGAGGGTGATTGGGGCTCACTTGCAAATTCAGATCAGGGGGAGGGAGGGGAATTGCAGTCTAATTGAAATTTAGGGGAGTGCTTGCAGCAGCAGAGGTCAACATGAGCCCGAGTTGTGCCTTGCACTCTCCCGGGGAAGCTGGTCCCAAACACAAGACCCCCAGCACTGGTGGGCTGCACCTGCTGCCAGGAGGGTATGGTCAATGACCTGCCTTGTAGACAGGACCCTTGGCAGTGATGGCAGTGGGTGACAGGCTCTGTGTTCCAATTTAACAGCCACAGGTCATGGGTGGTGCTGGCACAGGCACTGCTCTGTAGCCTGTGAGTTCGCGGAGCAGCAAGCTCTCTGAAACAAAGGTCTCCTGCCTCCCCATCAGACCCAGGCTTTCCCCCAAACTCCCTCCCAGCTAGCTGTGGTGCACTTTCCCCCCAGCCTGTTTTCTCACAGCCAGCCCCAGTTCTCTCCCTCATGTCTGTTCTCCAAAGCCCAAGCCTCAGCGCCCAGCCCCGACCTGCCACTGTGGCGAGCAGTCCCATGTCTCTGGCTGGGGAGTGCTGCCTGAGTCCTCAGTGAGGGGATCCTTCCACTCTGTTCTCCACACACCTGTTGTTGCTCTCTCCTCTGGGGCTCTGAAGCTCCCCCTGTCCTTCCCACCAGTGAGGGGGCTTCCCAGTGTGTGGAAGCTTTCCCCCCTTCACAGCTCCCTCCCAGAGGGGCACATCTCCTCTGGATTCCTTTATCTCTTTTCTTCCCTTCTTTCTTTTGCACTACCCAGTTACAAGGGAATTTCCTTGCCTTTCTGGAGGTCTGAGGTCAGCATTCGGAAGGTGTCCCCTAGGAGCTTTTCCACAAGTAGATGTATTCTTGATATATTTGTGGGGAGGAAGGTGATCTCCACGTCTTACTCCTCTGCCATCTTTTTTTGGTCCTTCCAGCCCCAATTCAGTTTTAAGGAAATATATTTTGGGGATTTCAAAAGTTCCCCATAATGACCATTGATATTCCGAATTGCCTTTGGTCAGGTCTGTCCTTTTCCCCCAAAATACTTAATGGTAAATATTTTATTTATTTATTTATTTATTTATTTATATTCGTTCACCTTTAAAGTGTTCACTGTGATTGTATGATATACATATACATTGTGAAAGGATTCCCATCATTGACTTAACACATTCATCACCACACATATTTACCTTTTTTTCTTTTTGGTGAGAACACCAAAGGAAAGTAAATTCTACTCTCTTAAATTTTAATTACACAACACAGTCATATCCAATACCATATTATACATGGTATCTTCAGACCTATTCATCTAACTGAAAGTCTGTACTCTCTTTTACTTATCTCACCCTATTTCCTCCACACACAGCCCCTTCCCCCAAGCCTCTGGAAACCACCACGATACATACTCTTTATGAATTCAACTTTTTTTTTCTATTTCATATATAAGTGAAACCATGCCACATTTGTCTGTTTCTGTCTGGCTTATTTCACTTAGCACACTGTCCTCCAGGTTCATTCATGGTGTAAGTGGCAGAGTTTCCTTCTTTTTTTACGGCTGAATAATATCCCATTGTCTATAAAATAGTGAATTATTGAAAGCTGGCCCTATCCCTGTGATTAGGAATGAACAATGATGCCCTCTATAACAACTTATATTCAACATTGTACTGCAGTTCCAGCCAGTTCGATAAGTCAAGGAGGAAAAGTTAAGAAAAGCCATATGGTTTGGAAAGAAATAAATGAAATTTTAGCACGATTTTATACAAGGGAAGTCCCAAAGAATCTACAAACGTTTAGAATTAATATGTGAATTTAGCAAGGTCACTGAGTACAAGGTCAAGATATAAATATCAATTGTATTTTCTATATACTAAACACAAATAATTAGAAAATAAAAATTCCAAATGATACCATTGATAATAGCATCAGAAAATATCAATCCTAGGAACAAATCTAACAAAAGCCCTATAAATTGAAAAGTATAGAATATTAGCAAAAGAAGTTAAAAGAGATATAAAGAAATGGAAAAATATACTACATTCATAGATTGGAAGACTAAATATTGTAAAGGTTTAGTTTCTTGCAATACAAATAAAAATTTCAAGAAATATTTTTTGGTGGAAATTGACAATCTAATAGGGAAATGCAAAGTGTCAAGCACAGCCAGTTTCGAAGAACAAAGTTGAACAACTTACACTATTTGTTATAAAGATCTATTATAAAGCTATAGTAATTAAGTCAGTGTGGTATTGGCATAAAGATAAGGAGCTGACCAATGGAACAGAATAGAAAGTCCAGATACAAACTCATGTATCTATGGTCACCTGATTCATGACAAAGGTGACATTATAGTACAGTGGAGAAAGGATGATCTTTTCAATCAAATGCTGCTGGGTCAAGTAGATACCCATTTGAAGAAAAAATTAATGATTTTAGAATCTTTGTTACCTTGAATAGGCCCCAACAAAAAGAACTCACAAAATAAATAACTCTGAATGAAACATGAAGGAATGAAATAATGTATGCTCTCAACCCTAAACTTAAAATACTGAATAAAGAGTTTCATGCCCTTAGGTAATAAATTGTTTTCTGCCATCAAGAAAGTGTATCTATTAACTTAATTTTTGTGCTTTTTTTGCATATAGAATGTTGATGTAAGTTATGGTTCTCTGCCCTAGAAAAATGTAGGTGTGAATATATACAAATATTTGCATCTATTTCTTAAGAATTCATAGACAGTTAAAAGGCCATGTTTGGACTCTCAGTGAGGTTCAATGTTTGGAGGATTAGACCTTGCATGAAATCAAATGCTATACCCATGTTCTATACACATGTTCATTTTTTAGGCCACTGCCAATACTCTGTAAAGCAGTAACTACCTCAGGAAGAGATCCTACGATGGGAGACCTGAGTAGAGAGAAAACTGGGGAAGATTTTGGTGAATATTCCCTCTCTCTGGCTCTTGTGAGTTTTCTTCCTGCCTCTTATGAAGCGGTGTCATCTATATTCAGTAGTGTAGAATGACTACGCATGTGATACTTCTGACAAATTTCAAAGTTCTAATTCCTTGTCACCTGTGTTGAGTCCATCCCTAAACCTGATCCTTCTGGAATGCACACTGACCCTTATGTTCCTACCCTTTCTCAGACTTAATCCAGATACTGACCTGTCTAATCCATAGCTTAGACTCCTGGGGGGCTGTTATCAGCAGTTGTATTGATACACATCTCACTGCCTCCACAAAATCTTCTTCATAATATGCCTTCTGACCAAATTTCCCCTTTACCAGTGGTCCCAATAGGGTATAGTGGACACAGTATTTTTTTCTCCTGAATGGGATCATAGCCAAGTTCCACCTGCCCCTGTTTCAGTTGATATATCCCCAGCTTACCAATGCCTGTGAGCACCTGTATCTGGTTCACCTTGCGTGGCTGATCTAAAATCAAAGTGTATGTGTTGCCTTTCATTCAGAAAATAGGCATGTTCTGGGAAATGAGAGCTTCTCACCATCATGTTAGTGTAGATCTTGGCGGTAGAATTATCAGGTTTACTAAGATTCTCTTCTTCCTCTTGGTAACATGTGTCCTTAGAGGTAAAATAATTGTCCTGAGAGTGGAAGAAATTGAGAATGAGGCTAATTAGAGCTGTCTGGCCCAAGAGGAAGCTGAAATTTTAGAGAAGCAAGTGAATAGGAGTGTCCTTATGGAAAATGAAGAAGCAAGAGGTCAGGTGGGAGAGGTCAGTGGTGTGGAAAACATTTCCAAAGAAGCTCAGGATGGAGAAGTCCAGGATCACACAAAGTAGTTCTTTCTAGGCTGATGACACCCAGTAGATGGTAGAAACAAATTTGGGGGTGCAGTTAACATAACCTTCCAGCACCAGAAAGTATACAGAAAGGTTGATAGCAAAGTTCATGAGGAGGGCATAATCTAATTTCTGCCCAGAATAAAGTGGTTCACAGGGTAAGGCGTGATTAACGTTATTCAGATCTCCTGGGAGAGGAGAGTCACTGAGATTACAGTGGATCATGAGCAGCTGCTGGGCCTCAACGTGAAGATGTCTGAAATACTGGCAATCATTTTGCTGAGCCATTCGGGGTCAAGATCTGACAGGTAGACCAGCACCACAATGTACTTCAATTCAGGTTCTGTGGAAGCTTGGGACAGGGACTGCAAGGTGTCCAAGAGGTAGGTCCCATTAGGATGCTGCCTGAGGAAATCCCCACCACCAGGAGTTCTGGGGTGGGGGGAGATAAGGGAGCCTTTAGCACTTCAAGATGGTGAAGAGTTCCTAGGTCTCTCCTCTCAGATCTTCCCCTTACAATACCTGTGACAAATTTACATTTCCTCTCCCTGGGAGAGTGTGGTCCAGAGGCTAATCTCTGGTTGGACATAGTGAAGTTGTTTTATTTGACCACTACTTTGAAAGGCTGTTGGGGGATCTTTATGAAGGACAAGACTCCCTCTAACGTGAAAAGCTGCCATGTACCAAAGGTAAATTTGTTGGCTTAACAAACTAGCCTGCCATTGACTTCAGAGTTATTTCAGCTACCATGGATCAACCAGACCTGGATTAGAGGATCTCCAGGGACCTATGAAACCAAAGGATTCTGGCAGTCTAGTGTACAGTGGGTCAGTATCCACCTACCCTCTTCTCCCTCTACCCAGGGCTTTTTCTCATGGCTCCCTCTGGGTCCTCTCCCATTCTGTCTTCCTATCCCTGAGGGGCCTGCCATGAATGAGTTTCTCTATGGGTTAGCTTCTTAATGGGTACCTATGGACTTCTTAGCTTGTTAGTCCTTCAAGGGGGTGACAAGTGGGAAGAAAATACACTCAGGATTATAAACTGTACCAAATTCTAGAGTATGGCCCTCCCTCAGAGCACCCTCTTTTCCCCACCAGATGCCAGCTAATTTTCCCTGTTTATCCACTTTACTTTTTCTTATTGGAATATGTACCTTGTCTGACCTTTTCTCAGAGTGAGTACTGCTTCTCACATACTCACTCTTTTCCTGGGGAGAGCCTTCAGCCAGGAATTTGCACCTGGCATGTTGGAGTAAAAGGGAGTTTTTCTGCATGTTCTTGGAGATCTCCAGATGGTTCCTGCTTTCAGAGCTGATTTGCTCAACAACTATTGGCCAAGCTATGTCCGATCTCTCCGTTGGGGATAAGATATGTATCAGCTTTGAAATTCATCACCAGATACTCTGGAGACAATTGTGAGGCAAATCCCCCTTTTAGGAAAGGCCAGGCAAGCCCCAGGATCCAGTTATTAGAGAGCCTGAGTATTGGGGCTCAGTTAATTGTCAACCCTACCTCATCATGAGAACACACAGGATCTTCCAGAAGGGGTGGTAGGCCTGGAGTGAGGGAAGCAGGGCTCTCTAGTTTTGTGTGGAATGCCTATAGAAGAATTCTAGGCTGATGTAAAGTAAGAACTTGCCGGTCCTGACCATAGCCCATATCTAATTTCTCCTACCATTATCAGGCTGGCAAAATTCATCTAAGTTGGATTTGATTTTGCTAGGTTCTGTGAGAGATGCTGAAGACCAATGCTTTGTCCTGTTCTTAAGAAAGTTACACATTGTGCCTCAATTCTAAACTCCTTTCTCTTGCTCAATTCTGACCATGCACACATTTCTGAACTACTTTCCCACAGCTACCTTATGCTTTGCTCTAGCTGCCCTGAAGGGATTCCAAAACCTGAGCATAATCTGTGTTGGATTTGATTTCCTCTACCTACAGATATTGTACACTAGGGAAAAGTTATTTTAGATCTGAGTTTCAATCCCTGCATGTGAGAAATGGAAAGAATAACATCTCTCATGCCAGGCTCTGGTGACGGAAGTGGCCAGCACCCAGACAATCACTACCACATTCTGGTCCTGCCAATCAGCATGGTCATCTAGAAGTGTCTGTGTATTGTACTCTCCACTCTTCCCTGCCCCTATTCAAATCCTATCCATTTTTCAAGAGGCAGTGGAATGTTGCTGTTTTAAACCCAATAATTTGGAAAGTAACTTTGAATTAAGCTGAACTGACAGGTGTTGGTTTGAATTATTCCTTCAACAACCTAAAGACCTTCATGGAGTTTCTGAAGGAGAACTACAGGGAGATTGTGGAGTCTCTTACTTCATTTCACACCCCTGTTAGATGGGTCTGTTAGTTACCACAAGTTAGCCACCAAATCTCCAATTATTTCCTACATCTAGTGCTGCTCTGTTTTCTCCTGAAATTTCCCTCTTCTTCATCCGTCACCACTGATAGTTATATCAAGTTACTCTCTTCCCCTTTCTTGGTTGAGCAATTGAAAGAATGTAAATTGTCTTTTCTTAAGGAAAATAAAGAACCAAATCGTATCATTTCCTTTCAGGTTCATATAAAGCTTCACTCTTAGTCTTTATCTCTCTCCTCTGAGAACATTTACAGTGATTCTGGAGTGTTCCACATCTATAAGTCCTAAACACTGACTTCTATTTCTCTATTTTCCTCCTTAATGGTTGAAAATTGGCTACACTTATCAGGTTCTTGTACTCACCAAAAGAAGTTTATGTTCACCATTTTGTATTTTCTCATGGAGAAAGAAGCACAAGAGGGCTAATAACACAACGGCTATGATACATCTCCAAAACTAATGCTGCATGATGCCATGGGTTGGGTGCAGTTAAAAGCATATAGATCCCATGTCTCCTACTCAGAGAAGCACACAGATGCCATTTTTTTTTTGGCTTTATTCCTCCTCTTCCTACTTGTAGGCATCACTGCCTTATTCTCCCCGCCCCCCACCAAAATGACATCTTCATTCCAGCTTTTGCCATCTAAAGAATGAAAAAGCCCAAGGGGCTTGATTCTATTCACTCTCTACATTCTGTACCTTCTGCATGGATTTCCAAATGAATTGTTATTTTCTACTTATTTACAACAAGAAGTTAACTAACAGTGACCTTTTTATCCACTTATACAGGAACACTTCTTAGGAAAGAAAATAGACATGGTCATCCTATTAAAACCCTCTTGAAGTGGGACCTGGCAGAAATGGTGTGGCACCAAAGAGAGGAAACCAAAGAGGGCCCAAATATTCTGTCCTCCCAAATCCTCAGTCTCAAACTAAAGTTCTCTCTTGGCTGATTCTCCCTGTTTCCTAGTCATTATGCTGCCCGATTCTTCAAGGCTCACCTCAATGTCTCCTTCCAAGCTCACATTTGGTCAAGGTGGTAACATTTTTGTGGAGACTTATACCTCAGAATCAAGCAAAAATATTAGAGTATAAGTGCTTCATGGCATGTGTCACATTCCCACTAGTGCTACTGATGAAGGAAGAGAAAATGAAACTAGAAATTTCTAACTATGTGAAAACCCTCACCATAGTTGGAACAGTAAGTCAATTGGAGTCATTTTATCTGTAAGGTGTACTCAGATCACACACAAAAATGGAATGTGAAGTTCCTCAGGAAACATGGATTTTGCTGAAACTAAGAAGAAAACAGGTTCTGACTATACAGATTATAGTATACAGAGTGGGATGAGGCCACTGAATAGCTCCTACAAGATAACCAAAGCTGTCCCCTCCCAGTAGACATCCCCTGACAGCCATTATTCTTTCTGAATGGGAAGCACCATCCCCACCATCACAGAAAGATCTGTTTGCAGGTAAAGGTTAATTTCAAGTAATGAGAAAGTGTTAAAACCAGCTTTCTAGTTGTGGCAGAGACAGTAAGTCTCACCAAATATTCCATTTGTTCTCCTACATTTCCTGGCCACCTTGCAGTTAGGTGAGGTCACAATATTAGCTCAAGCTAATTAAACATAAGTAAAAGGAGTGTGTGGCATTTCTAGGGTCAGACTGAAAAACCTATTTGACATTCTCTACTTTCTCTCTTCCCCTATCCTGGTGACTGAGTTGGCTACACATTCCTGACAGCATAGCTATAAGATGTTGTTTGGAGTATCTGTCAGTCTAATTTTTGAGTGACCATATGGACACTCCCCCCAAAACTGGATGAGACAGAAATAAATTTTCGTTGTCTTAAATCACTGAGATTTGGAGCTATTTGTTACCACAGCATAACTCAGCCTATTCTAAATTAACCCAACAACTTAGAAAGAACTAAGTGTAATTCTATCACTTTGAACCAAGCTGGCAGTAGATATGGAATAATACCTCAACAACTTAGAAGTCCTGCATGGAGAATTCTAAATAAGAGGTAATGGATCTTTCTTAGAGAGCTGATGGGTCTTTCTTCCTTACTCCCATGCTATCTTTCCAGACTAAAATCAGGTTCTAATGCTAGGTAGATCCCTTAGTTACCATAAATTAGTCATTAACCTTCCAGTTCTTTCCTAGTCCCCATGCTGTTCTGTTTGACCCAGAAAATTTCCTTATTCTTCACCTGCTCCTCTCTAGTTTTATCACTGACAACATCCTAGATTTTTCCTGGTCTTGTCGACTTTTACATTATGTATGTATTGCCTAGTAGTCAGCAAAGACAAGGAAACCCCTATGCAGATTTCTGGAGCTCTTTGTTCTACAGTTTCCTTCTTTCAGGAACTCTGCTTTGGAGAATCCATGGTCCAAAAATGGCTCAAATCAGAAAGCCTGGGCAATTGCAGGACTTCACTTCATCTGTTTCCCTTCTCTCCTGGGATACTTGTTGTCTGATAATTGAAAACACTTCTTCTTATATTTTATATAATTTTGTAGTTGATTACAACAGGAGGTTAACTCTGGTTCTAATTACTCCATCCTCGCCGGGATAGAAATTCTGAATTCAACTTTTAAGTATAAAGAATGAAGCCCACAATTGTAGATAAACTTTAGTGATAATGTTGTTTCATTAAAGCTATGTGTATAAAACTATAGCATTATATCACATTAGGGCATGGCTCACCTGAGACAGAGATAAATAAGCATTTTCTTCCTCTCCTTTCTCCTCTTTCTTCCCATACTCTTTCCTCCTTTTCCTTCTTAGTCTTTTTAAAAAATTCTCCTCATCCTCTTCCTTCTCTCTCAACCAAAATAGTTCTTAAATAATTTATGTGAAAGTTAAAATGATCATAAAATTTCCAGTATAAAAAATAATTACTTCAGAAACTAGTATTTCTGTAACTTTGGTGTGAAACTCCACATTTTCTTTTCTATATGATTTAGCAGATCAATGCATTAAAAAAATAATTATTATTCTATATTTTTGGACACAATGTAAAAAGATGTGATTTTGTGATATCAAGAACAGAAATGTTGCAGGAAAGAAAGTGGGGCTGAAGAAGATAGTCACATCCAGGTCTCAGGCAAGTCCCTGGGACAGCCATCAAGTATGGGTTCTTGGCTTTGCACAGGAAAAAATTCAAGAGCAAGCCATAGTAAAGTGAAAGAAGGTTTATTCAGGGAGAAACACACTCCATAGACAGAGTGTGAGCCATCTCAGAAAGCAAAAGGCCCGAGGGTACAGGGCTGTCAGTTTTTATAGGGGTGGGTAATTTCATAGGCTAATGAGTGGGAGGATTATTCAACTATTTGGGGGAAGGGGCAGGGATTTCCAGAAATTGGGCCACCACCCACTTTTTGGCCTTTATGGTAGGAGTGGGAACAGTCATGGCGTCTGTGGGTGCGTCATTTAGCATATATTGATGTATTACAATAAACGTATACTGAAGCTCAAATTCTAGTGGAAGTGAACTCCTCTGCCATCTTGGACCTAGCTGGCTCTAACCAGTTTATGTCATGTCCTCACTGGCTATGTTATTCTTTTAAAGGCTGTGCCCTGCCCCCTTCCTTTCTCAGAAGGGAGTTGAGATGAAAATGTATAGGAGCAGAGTTTTTCTATATTATTGAAGCTAAGAGGTATAAATTTAAATTAGAGTGTTATAAATTCAGGATGTTAAATATAATTCATGTGTTACTGGATGTAAGTCCATGTGCGTGATGCACAGTGAGGCCAAACAACACTGAAACGTTGGAGTTTGGAGCAGAGAAATGTTTTTTGCAGGGCCATGCAAGGAGGCAGGTGGCTCATGCCCAAGAAAAACCCTAAACTCCCCAAAGCTTTCAGCAAAGCCTTTTTAAAGGCAAGGTGAGAGACAGGCATGATTAGTTGTTGTTAACTTCTCAGTGTCAGATCCTCTGTTCTAGCAGCTGTCCACATAGGTCAGGTCACTATCATGATGTTACTGTAAACTTCCAACAAAACAAATGTTATTCTCTGTTCTGCAAATTTTCATCTCCATATGAATAGGCTCTTAAAGGTCAGAGACTTGGAACAGGCTCTCCTGCATATTTCAGGCTATAAGCAACATTCTTTTACAAAAAGTGCAGAGCTAGCATGACTAAGCACAGCTTACATTCTTTCACAAAAGGTGCAGAGCCAGCCTGGGATCACAGAGATGGGCACAGTCAGCAAGACTAAGCACAGGCAACAAAGCACAAAGGTTAAAGTAAAAAGGAATAGATCTAACATGGTGTCAGATTTGTTCTTCCCTATTACACATGGTAAACACAAAGAATATAGCTATTGAATATACACAAAAGGAAGTGAGAAGATAATTTAAATGTTTCACTATGAAAAATCAATTAAAGACAAAATTAGTACTAAAGGAAATGAGAGGGAAAAAGCTATTACGGCATTTAGAAAACAAATAGCAAAAAGACAGAGATAAGGCCCTCCTTGCCAGAAATTAAATGTAAATGGATTAAACTCTCCAATCAAAAGACAGAGATTGGCAGAATGGATTTAACCTAACTATACACTGTTCACAAGAGACTCACTTTACCCAGATACCCAAATTGGTTGAAAGTGAAAGAACAGAAAAGACATATTCCATGCAAATAGAACCAAAACAGAGTAGGGATGGTTTTAATATCAGACAAATAGACTTTAAATAAAAAATATTTACAAAAGACAAAGGACATTTTATGTCAATAAAAGTTTCAATACAGCAAGAAGATTTAACAAGTTATAAACATTTACATAACAAATAACAGACTTTCAAATATATGAAGTAAAAATGGACAAAACTGAAGGAAGAAATAGTTCTATAATAATAATTGGAGACTTCAAAACCCTACTCTCAACAATGAGTAAAACAACCAGACAGAAGATAAGAGAAATGGATAGCTTAAACAACATGATAAGCCAACTAGATCTAACAGACACATATAGAACAATCTACTCAACAAGAGAATATGCATTCTTCTCAAGTGCATATGGGACATTATCCAGGATAGATCATATATTAAGACACAAATTGTCTCAATAAATTTTAAAAGATATATATCATATATTACAAATGAACTTATTTACAAAACAGAAACAGACTCACAGACTTAAGAGAACAAACATGATTATGGGGGATGGGGAGGAAGAGGGATAGTTAGGGGGATGTACATTGACATGTACACACTGCTGTATTTAAAATGGATAGCCAACAAAGACCTACTATATAGCACAGGGAACGCTGCTCAATATTATCTAACAACCTAAATGAGAAAAGAATTTGAAAAAGAATAGATACGTGTATATATGTAACTGAATACTTTGCTGTACACCTGAAACTAACACAACATTGCTAATCAATTATACTCCGATATAAAATAAAAAGTTTAACAAATGAAAATTTAAAAAAAAGATATTATACAAAATATCTTCTCTGACCACAACAGGATGAAGTTAGAAATCAATAATAGAAGGAAAATTGGAAAATCTGCAAAATTGTGGAATTAACAAACTTTTAAACAACCAAAGGATCAAAGAATAAATCACAAGGGAGATCAGAAAAACTTAGAGATGAATGAAAATGAAAACAAAATATACCAAGACATAGGGATACAGCAAAAGCACTGCTGAGTGGGAAGTTCATAGCTATAAATGCTTACACTAACAAGGAAAAAAGATCTCAAAACAACAACTTAACTTCACAACTTAAGAAACTAGAAAAAGAACAAACTAAACCCAAAGCTAGGAGAAGGGATGAAATAATATTAGGGCAGAGATAAATGAAATAGAGAATAGAAAAACAACAGTGAAAATCAGTGATACCAAAAGTCTGTTCTTCAAAAAGATCAATAAAATCAACAAACCTTTAGCTAGATGGACTAAGAAAAAAGGAGATAAGACTCAAATTACTAAAATCAGAAATAAAAGTGGGACACTACTACTGATTCTATGGAAATGAAAAGGATTATGGGAGTACTATGAACAATTGTACACTGAATAACTTAAATGAAATGGGCACATTCCTAGAAACAAAAAACCTACCCAGACTGAATCATGAAGAAATAGAAAATCTGAATAGACTTATAAATAGTAAAGAAATTGAATAATTAATCAAAAACCTCCTGACAAACAAAAGTGCTGGATCTGTTGACTTCACTGGCAAACTCTAACAAATATTTAAAGAAAGACTAATTCTTCTCAAGTTCTTTCAAAAGACTGAAGAGAAAGTAACACTTCCTGATATATTCTATGAAGCCAGCATTGCCATGAAACCAAACTCAGATAAAGACACTACAAGAAAACTAAAGCCCAATATTCCTTATGAACATTGATATAAAAATCATCAACAAAATATTAGCAAACTGAATTTAGCAATACATCAAAAGGATTATATACTATGACCAAGTAGGATTTATTCCTGGAATGCAAAGATGATTCAACATATGAAAATTGATCAGTGTAGCACTCAACGTTAATAGAATGAAGGAAAAAACGCCACAAGATCACCTCAATTGATGCAGAAAAAGTGTTTGACAAAATTAAATACCCTTTCATGATAAAAACACACACAATAAGCTATGAATAGAAGAAAACTACCTCAACATAATAAAAGCCATACATGAAAAACACACAGCAAACATCATACTCAATGGTGAAAGACTAAAAGGTTTTTCTCTAAGATCAGGAACAAGGCAAGAATGTACACATTTCTATTTAATGTAGTACTGGGTGTTCTAGCACAGCATTTAGGAAGAAAAAAATTAAAAAGGCATCCAAATTGGAAAGGAAGAAGTAAGATTATCTGTTTGCAGAAAACCCTAAACATTCTACCCTCAAAAAAGTTTGAACTAATAAACAAATTCAGCAAATTAGCAGGATACAGAAGCAACGTGCAAAACTTAGTTGCATTCCTATACACTAGCAACAAACAATCTAAAAGAGGAATTAAGAAAATAATTCCAACATTAAAGACTTAAATGTAAGACCTGAAACCATAAAACTCCTAGAAGAAAACAGGGGGAAACCTCCTTTACTTTGGTCTAGGCAATGATTTTTTGGAATTGACACCAAAAACACAGGCAACAAAAGTTTCTGCAACAACAAAGGCAACACTCAACAAAATGAAAAGTCAACCTATAGAATAGGAGAAAATATTTGCAAACTATATATCTGAGAAGGGGTTAATATTCAAAATATATGAGGAACTCATACAATTTAATAGCAAAAATGAAAAACAAACCAAAAAACCCACAAACACAAATAATTCTACTTGAAAATGGGCAAAGGACCTGAATTTTCCCAAAAAAGACATACAAATGGTCAACAGGAATATGAAAAGATACTCAACATCACTAGTCATCAGGGAAATGCAAATCAAAATCACAATGAGATTAGCACTTCACACCTGTTATAGTGCCTATTATCAAGAAGTCAAAAGATAACAAGTGTTGTAAGGATGCAGAGAACAGGGAAACCTGGTACACTTCTGTTCGGCCTGTAAATTGGTACAGAGATTATACAAAATAATATGGAGGTTCCCCCCAAAATTAAAAATAGAACTATCCTATGATGTAGCAATTCCACTTCTGGGTATATATCCAAAGGAAATAAAATCACTATCTCAAAGAGATAGTTGCACTCCTTTGTTAATACAGCATTATTCACAGTAGCAAAGATATGGAAACTACCTAAGTATTTGTTGACAGATGAATGGATAAAGAAAAAATATATATATACACACACATGTGTGTGTGCATACATACAACATATAATGGACTATTTTTCATGCTTTAAAAAGATGGAAATCGCCATTTTCTACAACATGGATGAACCTGGAGGACACTGAGCTAAGTGAAATAAGCCAGACACAGAAAGACAAACACTACATGATCTCATTTGTATATAGTCTTTAAAAACAAAAAAAAAGATGGAACTTACAGTAACAGAGAGGAGAATGAGGGTTACCAAAAGCTGGGGAGTGAGGGAAATAGGGATATATTGATCAGTGGCTACAAACTTTCAGTTATAAGATGAATAAGTTCTAGAAACCAACATACAATATGGTGTCCATAGTTAATAATAATGTATACTTGAAATTTGATAAGAGAATAGATCTCAAGTGTTTTCACCACACACATACATACATACACACACACACACACACACACACACACACAGAGTAACAATGGGAGGTGGTGGATATATAAATAAGTTTGAATGTGGTAACCATTTCACAATGTATACATGAGGTAAGCATTGTATAATACATGTGTATGTATATATATGGCCTTTTGACCACCTTTCCTTCACTCATTTTTCATACAATTAGTACAATTTCATTCAATTCATATAATTTGATATGTCAAAAGTAAGTAAATAAAAAAGAAAACAATTCCATTTATAATAGCATCAAAAAGAACAAAGTACTTAGGAATTAAACAAAGAGATGAAAAACTTGTACAATGAAAACTACAAAACATTGTTGAAAGAAATTAAAGACATAATAAATGGAAAAACATCCAATGTTCATGGATTTGAAGATTTAATATTATTATGATGTCAATACCACTCAAAGTACAGATTTAATGCAATTCCTATCAAAATTCCAATGATTTTTTTCAGAAATAGAAAAGAACCAATCCTAAAATTTTTATGGAATCTGTAGGGACTCCAAATAGCCAAAATAATCTTGAAACAAAAGAAAAAAGTGGGAGGACTCAACACTTCCTGATTTTGATGGTTAATTTTATGTGTCAATTTGTCTAAGCTTCAGAGATGCCCAGATTGTTGGTAAAACATTCTATATGGTATGTATGTGAGGTTATTTCTGGAAGAGATTAGCATTTGATTCAGTATACTGAGTGAAGATACCCACCTTCATCAATGTGGGTGTGCATCATCCAATTCACTGAGATCCTGAATAGAATAAAAGGAAAAGGAAGGGTAAATTCTCTCTCTCTTCTTGAGCTGGCATGTCCATCTTTTCCTCACCTTTAACACTGGAGTTCCTGGTTCTCAGGACTTAGGACTCAGACTGAATTAAACCACTGACTTTCCTAGTTTTCCAGCTTACAGACAGAAAATTGTGGGATTCTTCTGTTTCTGTAATGTCACAACCCAATTCCTAACATAAATCTCTTAAGTCTCTTACCCCCCTCCCTCGCCTATCTTCATTGGTTCTATTTGTCTGGAGAATCCTGACTAATACACTGATTTTTAAACTTACCACAAGCTACAGTAATCAAAACAGTGTGGTTTTGGCATAAATACAAACACAGAGGCCAATGAGATAGAAGGGAGAGCCCAGAAACATAGTCAAATAATTTTTGACAGACCATTCAATGGAGGAAGGTCAGTCTTTTCAACAAATGATGCTGGGAAAGCTGGAAATCCATATGCAAAAGAATGAAGTTGAATCCTGTACTTTATGCTTAATTTACTCAAAATGGATCAAGGATCTAAATGTGAGAGCTAAAACTATAAAACTCTTAGGAGAAAACATAGGCAAAAGCTTCACAACTTTGGATTTGGCAACAATTTCTTGGAAATGACACGAAAGGCACAGGCAATAAGTGAGATAATAGGCAAATTGGATTTCATAAAAATTCAAAACTTATGTACATCAAAATACACTATCAACAGACTAAAAAGGCAACCCAGAGAATGGGAGAAAATAATTGCAAATCACATATCTGATAAAGCATTAATATACAGAATATATAAAGAACTCCTAAAACTTAACAATAACAACAAAAAAAAACCCACCTGATTTTAAAAATGGGCAAAGAACTTCAACAGAGATTTCTCCCAAGAAGATACATGTGACCAACAAGCACATGAAAAGATGTTTAACATCACTGATCATTAGGGGGATGCAAATCAAAATCCAATGAGATTCCATCTCATACCCATTATTTGAATACTATTTCAAAAAAACAGAAAATATAACAGGTGTTGGTAAAGATACAGAGAAACTGGGACTATTGTGCACCTTGTACAGCCACTGTGGAAAAAGTATGGTGGTTCCTCAAAAAGTTAAACATAGAATTACCATATGATCCAGCACTTCTACTTCTGGGTAAATACCCAAAAGAACTGAAAGCAGATTCTCAAGGAGACATTTGTACCTCCATGTTCATAGCAAGATTACTTACAACAGCTAAAAGGTGAAAGCAACCCAAGTGTACATTGATAGATGAATGACTAAACAAAATGTAGTATATACATGCAATGGAATATTATTCAGCCTTAAAAAGGAAGTAAATTCTGACACATGCTATAACATGGATGAACCTTGAGGACATTATGCTAAGTGAAATAAGCCAGTCACAAAGACAAATATTGCATTTTTCCACTTATATAAGGTATGCATAGTCAAATTTAGAGGTAGAAAGTAGAATGATGGTTTCCAGGAATTTATGGGGAGAAGAGAATGGAGTTTTTTTTTTTGGGGGGTAAAGAGTTTAAATGGATTTTTTGGGTGCACAGCTGTAAATACATGCATAGACTCATGTAGTCACTCAATCAGCATACAGAACAGCCTCCTCACCCTTCTAAAACTTCTTTGTTCTATCCCTTTATTATCACACCCTCCCCACTCCTAACCCCTGACAACATCCTAACCGTTCTCCCTCAAGATGGTTTTTGTTTTTTGAGTATTCCATAGAAATGGAATCATATAGTTTCAATATCTAACCTTTTGAGACTTACTTCTTTCATTCAGCATAATGCCTTTGAGATTCATCCAAGTTTCTGCATGTAAACCAAGTTTATTCCTCTTTACCACTAAATAATATTCTATTTTATAGATTATCACATTTATTTATCTACTCACCTATTAAAGGTCATTTGGATTGTTTCCAACTTTTGGCAATTATGAATAGGTCTGCTAGAAACATGCATGTACAGCCTTTTGTGTGAACATGGGTTTTAACTTCTCCCGTGTAAATACCCAGGAGTATGACTTCTGGATAATATGGTAAGTGTATGTTTAAGTTTATAAGAAACTAAATTGATGCTAAACTGTACCATTTCTAGCAATGTATGAGAGTTCCAATTGCTCTGCATCCTTGTCAACATTTGGTATTATCAGTATTTTAAATTTTAGCCACTCTAATAGTTATATAATCATATCTCATCATTTTAAATTACTTTTCTTCAACAGCACTTTTTGAACATCTTTTCCGGTGCTTATCTGCTATCCATATATTTTACGTGTGTGTGTGTGTGTGTGTGTGTATAAGTGTGTAGCTCTTTTGCCCATTTTAGAAATTGGATTGTCTTGAGAGTTCTTTAAAGGACTTTTTTCAAGTCCTTTGTCAGATATGTGATTTGCAAGTATTTCCCCCAAGTCTATAGCTTGTCTTTTCATTCTTTTAACAGTCTTTTGCAGAACAAAATTTTTCATCTTAATGAAGACCAATCCAGTTTAGCAATTTTTTGTTTTATGGATTTTGATTCTGGTGTCATGTTTAAGAATGCCTTGCCTAAACTCCAGGTCTCAAAGGTTTTCTCCCATGTTTTCTTCTAAATATTTTATAGTTTCACATTTGATATTTACATATGATACTTTTTGAATTAATTTTTATATAAGGTGTGAAGTTCTGATGGAGGCTCGTTTTTTTTGCATACTTGATGTTCAATTGTTCTAACATCTTTGTTAACAGAACTATCTTTTCCCCACTGAAATTGCTTTTGTACCTTTGTCAAAAGTCAATTGCCTACACTTGTGTGAGACTATTTCTGGACATTCTCTTTTCATTGATCTATGTGTCTATACCTTTACCAATTCCACACTATTTTGATTACTATAACTCTATAGTAAGTCTTATCATTCGGGTAAAGGTTAATTTAATTATCAATTTGGCTAGGCTGTAGTCTCCAGTTATTTAATAAAAAACTAATGTTTGAAAGAAAAGGGAAACTACCTCAGATGAGCTTGCAAACTCAAAATGCAAAGAATATATCAAACTCAACAAATAGAAGAATTCACTCCTGAGAAAAGGTAAACAATTGAACAATTTTCTTAAAGGCTTTAAATAAGTATATTTAAGATCCTTAAAGAGGTAAATAAAGCTATTCTAAAGCTAGAATAAAAGGTTATAAAACAAAAGAGGCTATGATCAAGTAGCTAAGAAAAAGAACTAATTATAAAACTAAAACTAAAAAATACATTCACTGAAATACACAAAAATAAGAAGCAAAAGACAGAATTCTTTCTTGGTGGGGTTACCTCTGATGACCTCCAATGTTCCAGCTCCTGAGACACGGCCTGTAGTTCTGCCCTTGGGCACAAAGATACTGGAGAAGCAGGCTCAGAGATCATTTTACGGCCCTATGTTGTTTTATAAGTGTTTTGTCAGGCTGAGCTAGGTCAAGTTAGGTCAAGATTAGAGCAAAGGAGTGGGAAAGTCCCTGCCATAGCCAAATACCAAATAAATCCTTTCACTTTCTTGCCCATTGGTCTTTGGGTTCATTAGGTAAAGAATCAGTGCTAAACTGCTGTTTTTATCCAGCATTCTCTGGAAATTATTGGACAGCCTTGATTATCCAGAGACTTGCTACTCCAGGACCACTGACAATTTGTTCAGCTTCATATAGACATCTTGGAAGGATATGATGTTGCTCAGGAACTCTACCTTTGGCCTCTCAAATGTAAATTTCTCAAGGTTATCTCAGAGGTGCTGTGGCTCAGAGCAGGGAATCATGAGAGGTCAAATGGGCATATATATCAAAATGTCATCTAAACAGATAACTACTTTTTCTAGGAAGCCATGAGAAATCCATTCATTAGTCCTAGGAAGAATATAAGGGCATCTGTCAGAAGAGTCCAACCAGACTCTTTTGGCTAATGCCAAAAGATGGAAATTCATTAAAATCTCAGGTCTATGGAGATGGCCCACAATGTTGGTGATCTGTTTGTTAGCCATTATCCCGCTGAGTGATCCTGTTGAAGTTGTAGCAGTCTTTTAAAAATGGATCTGTTTTTCTTGTTCACAAAGTGTGCTGCCCTCCCTCCCCCAGGGGGAGTCAGTGGCTTGCTGAATCCACACTGCAAGTTAGTGCAAGCAGGATTCAGGCTTATAGAGCAAAGAGATTAGTTAAGATTCTTTAGTTACAAATAGAAAGAACCAACTCAAAGTAGTTTAAAACCTCAGGGGTGTCTCTTGAAAACAAGGAAAAGAATGCACCTTGATTTCAAGAGGAATTGTAACAGGGACATAGAAAACCTAGTCTTAGTCAGAAATCTAGGAAATACTGTCCCTTTATCTCATGCATTGTGTTTCTTGGAGAGTTTTCTTCATTCTTTCTTGTCAGATAAACCTTCTTGATACTATACAAGCCTTATCCATTTGATATGAGAGTAATCCCTTAGAACCAGGTATACCCGATAATACTTAAGATGTCAAGGTCAATTTTTTCTACTTCAAGTTAAAAAATACCTCCTGGTATGTGATTTATTTATCTAGGATTCTGGTAACATGGAAGGATAGGGAGGTTGTTTTTGACTTACAGAGAGTATTAAGTTGCTATGTGAGGTTAAGTAGAAGGTTTGGGTCCTTTTGGTAATAATGTAGTAGTGGGTTTTGAGCCAGAAGAGTCTGAGTGTTAAGGGGGAAATGTGGCCAGTGTTTCAGAGTGCTCCTACATACACAGTTGGAGTTGCCTACTCTTCCCATATGGAAAGCAGGCTAAGACTTGATCTTCAAAGCCATATCATGTGGCTCAGTCTATCTTAGCACTGACTGAGAGGCAGAGCTTGCCATTCTTAGCTCTGCAGGTTTGTATCAATACAATTTCTACTTCCCATCTTCCTATGCCAAGCCCTGATCTGAACCTGTGGTTCTCAATTGCTTTGGCTTGGTTCTAGTGCAACTGAAAACGGGCCCATAAGGACAGTTCATTCTACTCTATCATCCAAAGAGGGAAACAATTAGTTGGCTTAATAGATAACCAACCATCCCTGCACTGTTCACAATCTATGGATGATGCTGTTAGCCATTTTTTATGGGTGAGGCCACCAAATACATAGACCAGTATGGTTATTTGGTTCCACTTCTGCCAAGCACAATACCAAAAAAAAAAAAAAAACCTATTAAGATACTTTTGTAAATCAGGAACAGTGTTCCATCCATAGCAATATGTGGGAAGAATGAGAATTATCGAGTAGGAGTCTAGTGGAAATATTTTCTGGTGTGGTAGCAGTGGTGAGGCAGCAGCTATAGGGTGAGATGACTTCAGGAACTTTTAAGCATAATTTGCAGAGCTCTGAGCTAATAATTATAGAAAACTGCAAGTAGAGTGCTTACAGATAGCAATGCAGTTTTTTTGTTTGTTTGTTTTGTTTCTTGGCATCCCACAGGTCTCCAATGTTACTCAGAAGAAAGGAATGGAACAGGAATTCCCTAATAGAGGATACAGTATAAAAGTCTCTAAGATTAGAATTGAATCTGGCTCTCATAGTTGACTGGGTCATTAGTTGTGTGTGAGCTTATGACGCTGAGGAAAGTTGTGTCCACCCCCCAACACACACCTGCTCCCAACTTTGTTCTAGACTGCCCTTCGGACATGATACTTGATCAAACCTCTTTATTAACATGAATTCCTTCTTAACAGACTAAACTATGGCTATGCCCCTTGTAAATTAGCAATCTGATTCCCAAACGTTATAAGAAATTTACAAAAGCAAAATAGGACACCAACTTGAACTTATACCCATCCTAAATAGAGCATATTAAGAGAACACTGCGGAAGAAACCATAAAGACAAGAAAGCAACCCTCAGAATGGGAGAAAATACTTGCCAACGAAGCAACGGACAAAGGATTAATCTCCAAAATATACAAGCAGCTCATGCAAAAAAGCAAATAACCCAATCTACAAATGGGCGGAAGACCTAAATAGACATTTACCCAAAGAAGACATACAGATGGCCAACAAACATATGAAAAGATGCTCAACATCACCAATCATCAGAGAAATGCAAGTCAAAGCCACAATGAGGTATCACCTCACACTGGTCAGAATAGCCATCATCAAAAAATCTAGAAACAGTGTTGGAGAGGGTGTGGAGAAAAGGGAACTCTCCTGCACTGTTGGTGGGAATGTAAGTTGGTATAGCCACTATGGAAAACAGTTTGGAGGTTCCTTAAAAAACTAAAAATAGAACTACCATATGATCCAGTAATCCCACTACTGGGCATATACCCAGAGAAAACCATAATCCAAAAAGGAACATGTACTGTAATGTTTATTACAGCACTATTTACAATAGCCAGGACACGGAAGCAACCTAAATGCCCATCAACAGATGAATGGATAAAGAAGATGTGGCATATATATACAATGGAATATTACTCAGCTATAAAAAGGAATGAAATGGAGCTATATGTAATGAGGTGGATAGACCTAGAGACTGTCATACAGAGTGAAGTAAGCCAGAAAGAGAAAAATAAATATTGTGTGCTAACTCATATATATGGAATCTGGAAAAAAAAAAATCGTTCTGAAAAACCCAGTGACAAGACAAAAATAAGGATGCAGATGCAGAGAATAGACTGGAGGACACGAGGCTGGGGGGGCGGGGGGTGAAGGGGAAGCTAGGATGAAATGAGAGAGTAGCATAGACATATTTACACTACCAACTGTAAAACAGATAGCTAGTGGGAAGTTGCTGTATAACAAAGGGAGATCAACTTGATGATGGGTGATGCCTTAGAGGGCCGGGACAGGGAGGGTTGGGGGGAGTCACAGGAGGGAGGGAATATGGGGCTATGTGTATAAATACAGCTGATTGACTTTGGTGTACCTGAAAAACTGGTACAAGAGTGTAAAGCAATTATATTCCAATAAAGAGCTTTAAAAAAAAAAAGAGAGAGAGAGAGAGAACACCGGTTAGAGGAGAAGAACAAAGAGCTTCTTCACTGTGAGAGTGGCCAGAGAGATAGCAAGAGAATTAAGGAAGTAAAATATCATGGAGAAGTTGGTTTCAAGGAGGATTTCCATAGAAATACAAGAAGGAAGAGAACTCTGAAAATGCAGTTAGGAGGTCACTGGCAACCCCAGAGAGTAACGTTTCATTGAACATGTAAGTTTTGAAGCTAGAGTTTGGAGACATGAGAGGTGACAGGTGCTGAGAAAACAAAGACCATGGGTAAAAACCATACTTGGCTAGTCATGAATGGTAGATAGAGGAGGAAGCAGTGTTTGACATAGATGTTTCCAAGAAAGAACAGACATGTATGATTGGAAACTAGAGGAAGGATCTTATGGATAGAAAAAATATAATCATTTCTATCATTCCTAATGTGTTTAGCTTTACATAGTTAACTTTTAAGTTTTATGAATCCCTGAAATCTTGTGTTGTAATGAAGCTATACTGCCCCCATGTGGTATAGGCTGCCCAGGAACTTCACTCCTAAACTAGGAGTCAGAAAACCTGCTGTAAATAGTTAAATATTTTAGACTTTCAGTCATGTGGTCTTTGTGACAACTACTCAGTTGCTCTTATAGAGTGAAAGTAGTCACAGATAATACATAAACAAATAGGTGTGACTATGTTTCACTAAAATTTTATTTTCAAAAACAAGCAAGGGGTCATATTTGTTCTGCACTCCTAGTTTATTGGCCCCTGACCTAAACCTGTAGTGCTCGATATTTGGGCATTAAATTTACCTGGGAATGTTTTTTTAAAATGTGGTTGACCAGGCCTTGCTTCAGACTATTGAGTAAGAAACTTGGGATGTGGGGCTAGGTGGCTAGTACTTTATAAAATTCCACCACAGAGTCTATTGTGCAGCCAAGGTTGAAAATTACTGATTCAAACCAATACGTTTCTAGTTGTAAGTGTAGCAAATAAGAATAGCTAATGTTTATTGAATGCTTATTATGTACCAGGCACTGAACTAAGAGCTTTCCACATATTATTTCATTTAATGCTCACAACTCTATGAATTGGGTACCATTATTATGCCCATTTTATAGATAAGGAAACTGAATTTTGGTAAGATAAAGTAATTTGCTCAAGGTTGGAGGAGATAAGAATATGCCATCCCAAAATATGTCACCTTTGTATAAACATTATTTTAAACTAAAGACATTCGAAATTCAACAGAGACAGGAAAAAAAAAAAAGCCTTCTGAGTTTCCCTTACCTGACTAAAAGCAGCAACTTCTGGAAAACAAGGCCTCTGTAAATTCTTCTTAAGGGCAGATCTACTCCCAGAAGGGAGAATGCAAATAAAACCTACCCCCAAATCCCTTATTTAGGGGAGTTGTATGGCCCTGAAGGGGACAGAAAGGCCATTTATACGTAGATAGAAAAACATTATCACAAATTTTCTTATAGCCTGTTTGTTTTCCTGAAAGCCCATTTATCTTTCCAAAAGGTAATTTGCTTTCCTCTAAGTGCCTTTCTTTTCTTCCCCTTCACCTATTAAGATGGTTTATAAACCCCAAATCCTAAGTACTTCTTTGAGTTACTCATCACTGAGTTCTCCCACATATATGTATGTTACACATGTAAATAACTTTGTTGCTTTTTGTTTGTTTGTTTGTTTTGTCTTAATCTGTCTTTTGTCAGTTTAATTTGCAGGGCTTCTAAGATTCAGAACCTAAGAGGGTAGAGGAAAAGTTTTTTTCTTACCTACAAGGTCATGTAGCTATTAAGAGGAGGAACAGAGATTCAAACCCAGATATACGCTTCTAGAATCTGAGCTCCACATTACTAGGCTACTCTATTTTTTTTAACTGAAAAACACTTGGCCTCCATCTTACTAGATAAAACTATTTTATCATGTTTTAAATAGGATATATAAAAAATTAGTCAGTTTTCTCCAGATTTAATTAATGTATTTTTCTAGTACCATTTAATCTTATTTTGAATCAGATTCTTCTCAGACCTTGTCCGCAGCTTTGGCACATCATAGAAATTCATTGTTTAAGTACCCTTTCTGTTTATTTTCTATCTTACAGATTTTCTCCATCTTAGCCACTGTTTCGACACCACATCTGTTTAGATTACTAATATTATTCAAAGGCAAGTCTTTAATATGATTTTCTTTATTCTAGAGGCAGTATAATACAGTGGTTTTATATATGGGCACTGAAGCCAGGCAATCATCAGTTTGAATTCTGGCTCTGTCACTTGCATGGCACGTATTCAATAAATATCAGCTACTCTTCTAGCATTTTAATCAGCAAAAATGAGATGTCTTGCTTCTGGTTCCCCTGTTTTCTCTCTTTATGAAGTAAAAGCAAAAGGAAATTAATTACCTAAGCTGTCTTTCTTTTCTTTTTTTTATTTTAAGCTCTTATTGGAGTATAATTGCATTACACTGTAGTGCCAGTTTCTGCTGTACAACAAAGTGAATCAGCTGTATTTACACATATATCCCCATATCCCCTCCCTCCCATGACTCCTTCCTACCCTCTAAGTCATCACCCATCATCAAGTTGATCTCCCTGTGTTATGTAGCAACTTCCCACTAGCTATCTGTTTTACATTTGGTAGTGTATACATGTCAACACTACTCTCTCACTAAGATATCTGCAAATAACAAGCACTACCACCACAGTTTTAACCATCACCACCACCACAATAATAATAGTTGACATTTATTGAGTAATTTATTATTTTAAATACTTTTAATGGATTAATTAAATTATTTCAGTAGCCCAATGAAGCAGGTGTTATTATCTTTAATTTATAGATAAAGAAGACTGAAACCCAAGGAGATTAAATAATTTTTCCATGGTCATGCAGATAATAAGTGGCAGAGATACTTTTCTTGTACCCAGGTAAGTCTGGCTTAAGAATTCACACTCTATTACTTTTCTATATTGCTTCATTATACCATACTGCCTCCAATAGGAAATTCTACTGTTATGTATTTTTCCAAATCAGAAGGGATAATTTTCCAATGCCTCCAAAGCAATGGATCTTAGGCTTTGGAACTTCACAGACTGTTAAAATTTAAAAGAAGATTCTGGCAAACCATACAGACATGCCACTTTTAAGTTTTGACAAGAAAGGACTTTAAAAAGCAAACACCACCACTATCATTTACTATTAGCATAAAATAAAGGATGATTTAATACCAAAAAAGTAGAATGGATATAATCTAGAAAGATACCATCCTAATGCTATATATATTCATGTATTGTCCTTAAATTTTCCACTTTGTTGAGGACAAAAATTTTAGAACAACATTCTCTTTCCACCCTCTTCCTAACAGCTAGGCAAAAACTCCATGCTTTTATGGTCAATTAATCTACAACAAACAAGGCAAGAATATACAATGGAGAAAAGACAGTCTCTTCAATAAATGGTGCTGGGAAAACTGAATAGCTACATGTGAAAGAATGAAATTAAAACATTCTCTAATACCCTATACAAAAATAAACTTGAAATGGATTAAAGACCTAAATGTAAGACCAGAAACCATAAAACTCCTAGAGGAAAATATAGGCAAAACACTCTTTGACATAAATCGTAGCAATATTTTTTTGATCCATCTCTAAAACAAAGGAAATAGAAGCAAAAGTAAATAAATTGGACTTAATTAAACTTAAAAACTTTTGCATAGCAAAGGAAACCATGGACAAAGTGAAAAGACAACCTACTGAATGGGAGAAAATATTTGCAAATGCTGTGATGGATAAGGGGTTAATATCCAACATATAAAAACAGCTTATACAACTCAACATCAAAAAAAACCAAGCAACTCAATTAAAAAATGGGCAGAAGAAATGAACAGACATTTTTCCAAAGAGAAAATGCAGATGGCCAAGAGGTACATGGAAAGATGATCAACATCGCTAATCATCAGGGAAATGCAAATCAAAACCACAATGAGATATGAATTCACACCTGTCAGAATGACTATCACCAAAAAGAACACAAATAATACATGTTGGCAAAGATGTGGAGAAAAAGGAATCCTCAAACACTGTTGCTGGGAATGTAAACTGGTGCAGCTACTGTGGAACATAGTATGACAGTTTCCCAAAAAACTAAAAATAGAACTACCACATGACCCAGCAATTCAACTCCTGGGTATATATCCAAAAAAAAAAAAAAAAAAACCACGAAAACACTAATTCAAAAAGATATATGCACACCAATGTTCATAACAACATTATTTACAATAGCTAAGATATGGAAGAAACCTAAATGTCCATCAATAGAAGAATGGATAAGAAGATGTGGTATGTGTGTATGTATACATACACACACACACACACACACACACACACACACACACACACACACACACACACTAGAATACTACTCAACCACAGAAAAGAATGAAATTTTGTCATTTGTAGCAACACAGATGGACTTGGAGGATATTATGCTAAGTGAAATAAGACAGACAGAGAAAGATAAATACTGTGTGATATCACTTATATGTGGAATCTAAAAAGTACAACAAACTGAAGTGAATATAAGAAAAAAGAAGCAGACTCACAGATATAGAGAACAAACTAGTGATTACCAGTGAGGAGAGGGAAGGGGGAAGAGAAAATATAAGGGTAGAGGATTAAGAGGTATAAACTATTAGGCATAAAATAAGCTACAAGGACATATTGTACAACACAGGGAATATAGCCAATATTTTATAATAAGTATAAATGGAGTATAACCTCTAAAAATTGTGAATCACTATATTGTACACCTGTAAACATATAATATTATACATCAACTATACTTTAATAAATATATGTATATACAATCTTCAGATTTAAAAAAGAAGAAATGATAGGTATTGGAAATTAAATAAAAAGAAATAATTTTATTAAAAAAATTAAAATGGCTCTTTGGACATGAATCAAGATGGTGGCCGCAGAACTCATCTCCCCATACAAACACATCAAAAATACATCTATGTGTGGAATAACTCTCACTGAAAACTAACTGGAGACTAGCAGGAAGACTCTTGTACAACCAAGGCTTTAAGAAAGATCACACAGAATTGTGTAGGAAGGGAAGAAAAGCAATCAGGTCAGGACCTGTGCCTCTGGGAGAGGACTCAGAGTAAAAGAGAGACTACCTCCGTAAAGAGTGGTTTAAGCCAAACACTTGGTGCCACAACACTCAAATCCAACAAAGGGAAGATGAGCCCCCTTGGCTGGTTGAAAGGCCAGTGAGACAAACAGGAGGGCTGTGGGATGTCCGGCCTCTGCTGGTGAGGAGTGCATAAACACTTGCTTGCTCCTGAAGCAGGGCAGAGAGGGCAGATTGAAACTGCTTGAGTGGATGACTGGTGTCTTGTGACTGCCCTGGTACCTGCTCCAGCCTGAGCCAAGCGAACCCTCCAGGACCACTTACCTGGAGTTGCAGCTCCACACCAGAGCAAGGGCTGCCATGACTGAGGAAAAGGCTTCTCTGTGAGATGTTGAGGTAGCTCAAACCCTAAGCAGCATCTGAGCAGAGAGGGGGCAGCCATTACAGGTGATTGCAAAAGGCAGCACATCAGAGGCAGTCTGGATCTCTGACAGTGGCCAGATAGCCACAGACCATGCTTGACCCTCACTAGACACCCACATCAACCCCTCTTGCTACAGTACTGCTCCCCTCTGAGACAAGGGTGCCAGTGCTGGGAGGGAGAAGAGCACACACTTAAAGGGAACTGACTCAGCTTGGAAATGACCCTTAGGGATTCTGCTCCAGCAACTTACCTGACCCTACCCCTCATAGGGCAGTGACAGCCACTAAGTAGAGAGGAAGTTTCGCCTCACACCCAACTCTGGCCCTAGCCCTTCTATTTCCAGCCCCACCTCTTACCAAGATGATACCAGCACATCCTGAGGAAAGACAGGACTTGTTTTCATGTCATATCCAACTCTCCCACCAAAGCCACTGGATACACATAGATTACAGGGAAGCTCCTACATAAGGACATTCCTTCAAGATTGCCATAGGTAACTGTTTCACCTAATTTCATAGAGACAGAGAAAGATAAGCAAAATGAGAAGACAGAGGAATTTGTCTCATTTGAAGAGCAAGAGAAACCCCTGAAAAAAACAACTAATGGAACAGAAATAACCAGTTTACCAGATAAAGAATTCAAAGCATTAGTGATAAGAATGCTAACGGAATTAGGAAAAATAATAGATGAACACAGTGAGAATTTTAATTAGGAACTAGAAAAAAAAAAGAAGAACCAGTCAGAACAGATGAATACAATAACTCAAATGAAAACACACTAGAAGGAATGAAGAGCAGTCTTGGTGATACAAAATAATGCACATGTGATCTGGAAGACAGAATAATGGAAATCACCCAATTAGAATGGCAAAAAGAAAAACAATATTGTCCAGAGTAGATCACATGCTATCCACAGAACAAGGCCCAACAAGTTTAAGAAGATAAAAAATTATATTAAGTATTTTTTCCAACCACAAAGGTATGAAAATAGAAATCAATCACAGGAAGAAAAATGGGAAAAGAACAAACGCGTAGATTAAACAACATGCTACTAAAAAACCAACGGGTCAATGAAGAAGTCAAAAGGGAAATCAGAAAATGCCTCAATACAAATGAAAATGGAAGCAATTTTCCAAAATCTATGGGAGGCTGCAAAAGCAGTTTTAAGAGGGAAGTTTATAGCAATACAGACCTATCACAAGAAATAAGAAAAATCTCAAATAAACAACCTAAACTTCCATATAAAGGAATTAGACAAAGAAGAGCAAACAAAGCCCAAAGTCAGCAGGAGGAAGGTAATAATAAAGATCAGCGAGGAAATACATAAAATTGAGGCTAAAAAAACCAACAAAGATCAAAGAAACCAAGAGCTGGATCATTGAAAAGATAAAATTAATAAACCTTTAGCCAGGCTCACCAAGAAGAAAAGAGAGAGGACCTAAATAAACAAAATAAGAAACGAAAGATGAGAAATAACAACCAATACCACACAAATACAAAAAATCATAAGAAAATACTATGAACATTTGAATATGAACATATGAATTATGAACATATGAATATGCCAACAAATTGGACAATCTAGAAAAAAATGGATAAATTTCTAGAAACATCCAACCTTTCAAGACTGAATCAGGAAGAAACAGACAATCTGACAAGACCAATCACAAGGAGTAAAATTGAATCATTAAAAAACAAACAAAACCAAAACAAAACAACAAAAACTAGCAAACAAAAGTCCACGATTCAATGGCTTTACAGATGAATTCTACCAAACACATAAAAAACTAATACCTATAATTCTCAAACCATTCCAAAAAATTTAAGAAGATGGAACACTTCCAAATTCATTCTGTGAGGTCACCATTACCCAGATAACAAAACTAGATAAAGACACTACCAAAAAAAAAAGAAAGAAAGAAAAAAAATTACAGGCCAATATCTCTGATAAATATAGATGCAAAAAAATCTATACAATTATTAGCAAATAAAATTCTACAATATATAAAAATGTATCATGCACTATGATCAAGTGGGATTTATTCCAGGGAATAAATCAGTGTGATTTACCATATTAACAAAAAGAAGGATAAAAATCACATGATCATCTCAGCAGATGCAGAAAAAAGCATCTGACAAAATTTAACATCCATTCATTATAAAAGCTCTCATTAAAACTGGAATAGAGGCAACATATCTCAACATAATAAAAGCCATTTACAACAAACCCACAGCTAACAGCATACTCAATGGTGAAAAGCCAAAAGCTTTTCCTCTAAAATTAGGAATAAGACAAGGATGTCCACTCTTGCCACTTCTATTTAATGTAGTATTGGAAGTCCTAGCCACAGCAATCAGACAAGAAAAAGAAATAAAAGGCATCCAGATTGGAAAGGAATTATTAAAACTGTCACTATTTGCAGATGATATGATACTATATACATAAAATTCTAAAGTGTCTACCAAAAAACTATTAGAACTAATAAATGAATTCAGTAAACTTTCAGGATACAGGATTAATAGACAGAAATCTGTTGCTTTTCTATACACTAATAATGAACTATCAGAAGGAGAAAGTAAGAAAACAATTTCATTTACAATCACATCAAAAAGAAGAAAATACCTTGGAATAAACTTAACCAAGGAATGAAATACCTATATTCTGAAAACTATAAATTATTGATGAAGGAATTTGAAAATTATAGAAAGAAATGGAAAGACATCCTGTGTTCTTGGATTGGAAGAAATAATATTGTTAAAATGTCCATACAACCCAAAGCAATCTAGAGATTTAATGCAATCCCTATCAAAATACCCATCACACTTTTCACAGAACTAGAATAATCCTAAAATTTATATGGAACCACAAAAGACCCCAAATTGCCAAGGAAATCTTGAGAAAAAAAGAACAAAGCTGGAAGTTTCACACTCCATGACTCATATCATACAACAAAGCTACAGTAATAAAAAAAAGCACAGTACTGGCACCAGAACAGACACATATATCAATGGAACAGAATAGAGATTCCAGAAATAAACCCGCACACATATGGTCAATTAATCTACAACAAAGGAGGCAGAAATAGACAATGGAAAAAAGTCTCTTTAGTAAATAGGGCTGGAGAAACTGGACAGCTACATGTAAAACAATGAGATTAGAACATTTCCTCACACTATATACAAAAATAAGCTCAAAATGGAATAAGACCTAAATGTAAGACTGGAAACCATAAAACTGCTACATAAGCAGAACACTCTTTGACATAAATTGTAGAAATATTTTTTGGATCTGTCTCCTAAGGCAAAAGAAATAAAAGCAAAAATAAACCTAAATAAACTTAAAAGCTTTTGCACAGCATAGGAAATCACTGACTAAACTAAAAAACAACCTACCAAATGGAAGAAAATATTTGCAAATGGCATAACTAATAAAGGATTAATATCCAAAAAATATAAACAGTTCATACAATTCATTATCAAAAAAAGAAAAACAAACACCCCACAAAGAACCCAATTTTAAAAATGAGCAGAAGACCTGAATAGACATTTCTCCAAAGAAGATATACACATAGCCAACAGGCACAGGAAAAAATGCTCAACACTGCTAATTATCAGAGAAATATAAATCAAAACCACAAGATACCACCTCACACCTGTCAAAATGGCTATCACCAAAAAGACCATAAATAACAAATGCTGGCAAGGATGTGGAGAAAAGAGAACCCTAGTACACTGCTGGTGGGATTTTAAATTGAAGCAGCCACTCTGGAAAACAACAGGGAGGTTTTTCAAAAACCTAAAAATCAAACTATCATATGATCCAGTAATTCCACTGCTGGATATCTGAAGAAAACAAAAACACTGATTTGAAAAGATGCATGCACCCCAATTATCATAGCAGCATTATATACAATAGCCAAGATATGGAAGCTACTAAAATGTCCATCAAAAGGTGGATGGATAAAGAAGATGTATACACACACATACACACACACACACACACACACAATGGAATAGTACTTGACTACAAAAAAAAAAATTCTGCCATTTGCAATAATGTAGATGGACTAAGACAGTATTATGCCTAGTAAAATAAGTCAGATAGAGAAAGACTAAGACTGTATGTTATCACTTATACATGGAATCTAAAAAATAAAACGAATGTAATAACAAAACAGAAACAGACACAAATATAGAGAACAAACTAGTGGCTACCAATGGGGAGAGGGAAGGAAGAGGGGCAAGACAGGGGTGAGATTAAGAAACACAAACTACTATGTATAAAATAAATAAGCAACAAGGATATATTGCACAGTACAGGGAGATACAGCCATTAATTTGTAAATGGAGTATAATATATAAAAATATTGAATTACTATGTTGTACACCTGAAACCAATGTAATATTGTAAATCGACTATACTTCAATAAAAAAACATTGACAAGAATAAACAATAAGTTTGAGTAAAAATAATTAAGGAACCTAAAAGATTTTATTAAATGGAGTTCCATATCAAGTTCCTGAATGGAAAGACTCAATAGTATATAGATGTCAACTCATTCCCAGATTAAGTCTATAAACTGAAGGAAATTTTAATCAAAATTTTCAATAAAATTCTTTTTGTAACTTGAAAAAACATAACAGCTCTTTTAGTAACTTTTACAACTTGTCTTTCTAGAAAGAATGTGTATCTTCAATTCTGGAACCTAGCAGTGTCATTAACTAAAAATTGCTGCTTTTTAGTAAAAGGTAAAATAAAAGACCTACATGTGTCCTCTTCCACAAATGTGGCCAAAGGACTTAAGAGGGGCTTTGCTTAAGATCTTCATAGTCTTGAAATTTTGAAAGATAAAACAGTTTTGGGACTAGCACTTCTTTCATTCCAATGAATTAAAATAGTAATTATACTGTTGGAAATGAATGTTTCAGTTAAAACCTTTAAGTCTTCAATAGTGATGGCATATAAATAGGGTTTATGTCTTTTGCGCCTTTGATTTCCTCCAGAGTTTCAGTGTCTCGGTGTTTTCAACAGGGTACCGCATTAGCAGAAATATACTTGCATGTGGGCATTATGAATTTTTTATTAACGTTGTGAAATGAGAAGGCCTGGTGCTTTACCAGCTGCATTTTGACTACAAACATCAATTATGTATACATGGAAAAATTATTTGAAACAATTTTTAGTTCAGTCTCTTAGACCCTTGTTCATGTTATGACTTTAGATAACTTAAATTTGAATAGACTATAATCAATTATATTCCGTTTCAATTACAATTCCTAATTGATTCAACACTATTAACATGATCTCTAGTGATGTCTGTTACACAATGTTAGTAAAAGGCCAGTGGTTTGCGGGTAATGGATGTCTAAGTACTAAGTAATTCGATTAAAAACAAAAGTCGGCTTCTAAATATGTTAGGATGGCACTGTCTGGTGGGTCCAACAGTTTGGATTCCTAGTCCCTAAGTACCATGCTTCTCAAGCCAGGGATTAGCACCTTTGGGGAGCTGCAAAGAAGTTAGAAGGTCAAAAAACCTAACTTAGGACACACAATAACTTTATTCGTACTGGTAATTCTAATACCAGGAATCGGCTCCCTCACAGTTCTGTAACCTTCGCTTGGTTTTTTCTCTCAATACAACGGATAGACACCATTCTTTCCTCACTGATCCTTCTAGTATTAATTTGGAGGACGGGGTAAATCAATAAACTTTTAAGAACCCTTCCCCCAACTCTGAGAACTCAGCAATTTATAGTTTTTCTTATAAGAAATTAGAGTGAAGACTCTCATAGACCCACGTTGGACTATGTCTATGTGGCCTGAGAGACGGAGCACGAAGATGACAATATATGTGCTTCTGGGATGCTGACGTGAACCTGGAGTGTGGACAGAAGCAGTAGCAGAAAAATCGGGGAGACCAGAATGTAAACTCAGTTCTAATCAACCGGGTTGTGGGTTTCGGGTCTGAGACACTAAATCATCTTACAAGAGGTACGATAAAATCCCACACTGCCCAGAACAACAGCCACCTACCCTTAGGGAACCCAGACGCAGGTTGATCATTAGGCGCTGGATGATGACGTACTCCCTAGACCAGATGATGATTGGTTTCTGAAGAGGGGAGTTGGCCGCCTAGCGCCGCGGAGCCCTGGCCTAAGTCCTCGCGAGAGCTGCGGTCTTTGGAGCGGGATGGCCGCGGAGCCGGGCAGGGTTGGCCCTTGGCTCCCGGATCCCGCTCTCTGGCCCGAAACATGGCCCGGGGTCCTGGCCGGCTAACCCGGCCTCGCCCCGTAACAGTCGCCATGCCTAAGAGGGGGAAGCGACTCAAGTTCCGGGCCCAAGACGCCTGCTCTGGGCGAGGTGGGCAAAGGGCGGGGGCGTTGAAAGACTTGGGGCTGGAATAGGGAGGGGGCTGGACAGCACAGAGGCGACTGCGACGGGAGGGCAGCTGGGGTGGGGGACTTGGAGTGAGCAGGGAATCTTGGTGGGGAGAAGCTGAGGAGAGAAGGCCTCCTCCTTTGAGGTTTGGTGCTGTGTTTTCAGTGACCGTGGCGGATTATGCCAACTCGGATCCGGCCGTCGTGAGGTCTGGAAGGGTCAAGAAAGCCGTCGCCAATGCTGTTCAGCAGGAAGGTAGGCTTCCGACGAGTTGTTCAGACTCAGGCAGAGAAGAGACAACTAGGTGTTTTATTTTCCTTGGATTCTGCCTCTGTTTTTCTTGCAGTCGTTTGGGCATCTTCCCGTAAACGTGTTTGCACTCCTCGATGGTTACTCATGTATTCAGGGGAAGGGAAGGATTAGCCAAGAGCAGGAACAGTTTCTGTAACAGAAATGTTTTATTAAAAAAAAAAAAATTCTTTGTGTACTCTTCTGTGATTTCTACTGCTTTCTTCCTGGTTATTAATCTTATTCCTGTTGTTCACGTGTATTCTCCACTTAACTCTGCTGTTTGCTTCTCTGTGTAATAACCTTGAAGTGTTCTTTTCCTTTTCTCATGCTTCTCTTACGTTCAAGCTTCTTACTCAGGGGTCCTTGAAACTTGTGTTTTTATGATATGTGCTGTCTCCAGCCCAGCAATAAGGTTAAACTGGATTTAATTCCCCTCAAACATTGCTCCTCAGAATTTATGCAAGTAAAAATAGCATTCACCTTTTGCTTTTACCCTGCAGGGTTTATAGTGGAGAATAATTCACTCCCTTTTTCTTCAGGTCTGAAGCAGTTTCTGCAAATTTGGAGTCAGTTTGTTCATTGCTTTCTAATTTTTTGTATTTAAAATGCTATTTTTTTTGTTTTTTTTTAAGATTCTCAGCTTTCTTTAGCAGACTCACACTGCTTTTGCTTTTTTTTTTTCTTTTTTCTTTTCTTTATGGATGCTGATATCCAACCTAAGCCATGGTACTCTGCCATCTCATTCTCTTCTTATTTTCTTCTAGTAAAGTCTCTTTGTGGCTTGGAAGCCTCCCAGGTTCCTGCAGTGGAAGCTCTTTCTGGGTCTGGTGAGCCCTGTGACATCATCGACAGCAGTGATGAGATTGATGCCCAGGAGGAAAACATCCATGAGAGAACTGTCTCCAGGAAAAAGAAAAGCAAGAGACACAAAGGTACAGGGCTTGCTCTCTTTTGAATTATTAGTCCTATTTGTGGTCATAACTTGAAGCTGTCACTTTCCTAGTAGCACAAGAGGTGACACCAGTGGAGAACCAGAGTTTGGATCTTAGTAGTGAGACAGGACTTTAATATACCAGGGCTTTCTGATTATATCTAAATTTGAGAGGAAAGGAGATTGATAACAGTAGATTTCTGCAGCTGTGAACTATAGTAGCCATTCATTGAGAACATGTAAAACATCAGGTAAAATCCATGTAGCAACTGAAAATAAAAAGCCTTTGCATTTCTGGATTTCTGAATGTGTAAGGAAGCACCACTTGTAAAAAAAAAATGTTCTCCAAAATATGTGGATTGTATAATAACCAGTTTCATTTCAGCTAAAGTTAGATATTATCTTGGACTTGTGCTCTGCAATTGTTAGTGTCTGCTTTATGTCTAGTAAGTACTGTAGGAAATAGAAAAATGTGTGATATTTATGTATTAGGGGCAATAAAACTTACACAAATGAAATAAAGGTAAACTAACAGTGTATAATGTGCCAATCCATCATTCACTGGTTTGCTCCAGACTTAAGGAATCAGACTCTTGGGGTGGAGCCCTGAATACCTATTCTTAAAGCTAAAGTGATTCTGATGATCAGATAGAGTTAGGGGGAAGCTAATGTAATAAATGATATATGTATTTTTGGTCTCAGATCTATGAGAACTTTCACCTGTACTTGAGAATCAGATAACAGACTTTTGCATTTGTTAAAATATATTGAAATAATCAATAAATTAATGAACTGACTTTGCTTTGTAATTATACCAATTATTGTCAGTGATATTCTCGGTTTTCCAGAACTGAGAATGTTAGTAGACATTCCTCACGCTTCTTTGTTCCTTAATTTCTTGCTTGAAATCCCTACTCATCATCACCATTGTATTAGATTTTTCTCTTGATTTTCCTTTTTGGTTTTGAGCACATTCCACAGAAGAGCTTACAGACTTTAAAACATCTTTATTTTGATAAAATTTATCCCTTTAAAGTGTACAATGCAGTGGTTTTGTTATGTTCACAGAGTTATGTACCCATCAACATGAACTAAGTTTAGACCATTTCTATCGAACAACATCTATTAGTATCATTCCTCATTCACTCCCAACACTCTCTCTCATCCATCCCTTCTTCCCAGACAACTACTAATCTACTTTCAGTCCTTATAGATTTGCCTATTCTGGGCATTTCATATAAATGAAATCATATAATATGTGGTCTTTTGCATCTGGCTTCTTTGACTTAGCATGTTTTCGCACAGTTTATCCATTTTGTAGCATGTATCAGTACTTCATTCCTTTTCATTGCTTTTTATTTGACTATTATGAATAATGCTACTATGAATACTCATGGACAAGTTTTTGTGTTCATTTATTTTCATTTCTGTTGGGTAGGAGTGAAATTGCTGGATCACATGGTAACTATGTTTAACTTCTTGAGGACTTGCCAAGCTTTTTTATGAAGTTTCCATTTTATATTCCCACCAGCAGTGAATGAGAGTTACAGTTTCTCCACATCCTAGCCAACAACTTGTTATTGTCTGTTTAAACTAGCCATTCTAGTGGATATGAAGTGGTATTTCATGGTTTTATTTGCATGCTAATGATGTTGAGTGTCTTTTATATGCTTATTGGCCTTTTGTATATCTTTGGAGAAATGTCGATTCAAATCCTTTGCTCATTTTTAAATTAGGTTATCTTTTTATTACTGAGTTGTAAGAATTCTTATGTATTCAGGAGACAGTCACTTATCAGATATATGATTTGTGGTTTACAAACTCTTACCATCTTTTACTTCCTTGCTCCACTTTACCCCCATCAGGGTCCTTCATTCTCATCAAACTGGTCTTTTTTTTTAGCTTTTTAAAAATGGAACATATACAGAAGAGTAGAGAATAGTGTAATGAATCCCATGTGGCTATTACATAGCTTCAGCAGTTATCAACTCATGGTCATTTTTGTTTCAACCACTACCCCCACAACCCCCTACCTCAACACACACACACTTGATTATTTTGAAATGATTTCCAGACATCCCATTATTATATCTGTAAATATTCTGGTAGTTATCTCCAAAATATAAATGCTCTTAAAAAAAATTATCACATCTAAAAAAGTTAATAGTGATTTCTTAATATCATCAAAATCTTGTTAGACTTGTCTCTTTAATTGCCCTCACATGTGTTTTGTTTTTCTAAATATCCAGGCTTCATGTTAGCTGTTTATTTCACTACTTTTCCTCTTAACCTATGCCTATCAAATTTTTTATGTCCTTCATAACTTATCTCCATGAAGCTTTCTTTTACTGATTCCATTTCCTACATTTTGAAATTTCTTAATAATTATGTGTAAAACATTGGCAGTTTTTATAATTACTGAGTTTTGTCCCTAAAGACAGAGAAATTTTAATAGCACTCTGCTTTATAAAAGTCCTCAGGAGTCTCAGTGGAGGAAATTCTGATAATGGTTTGCCTTCTCTTTTCGAGTGAGATTTGATATGGGAGAAGGCGCCCTAAATATGGTAGGCTGAGCCTTAAATGGTACTGGAGATTTCAAGAAGCATAGACACCAGAGAAGAGGATGTTGTTTTAGAAGCATTGACCTCTGTTATGAAGAACCTAATGCAAGAACCTGATTGAGTCATAGAGCTGCAGGAAGCAGCTAGAAAAGCAGAGGCAGCTTCAGGGAGGTGGTTGTAGGGGCTTTTTTGCCCAGGAGACAGAAAGAAGAAAACTGGGTTTTGGATAGCTGTATAACTAAGTCTCAATTAAAGATTAAGGTTAGCCCAGGTTCTAGTATCTCTGTGGAGTGTGAATTTTTATTTGAACTTGACATGTATAGTGGACCTCAGGGTCAGGAAAGTTAACACTGATGAGGTCTGAAGGAGGAAGAGGTGGGGCTTCATGTCACAGGGTATCTTTGAATACTGGATGCTTTTGGCCAGAATTGCAGATCAAGCTGACAATGAAATAAGAAGAAACTAGAAGAAAAGAAACTTATCTACAGGAAATTCTTGAGTAATGAAAATACACTGTAACTTACTTGGTTTTTTTAATTTAGTTTCCTAAATAAAACTTTGAAGTTTCCTCATCCCATCTTAAGATCAGTGTTTTTTTTTTAATGACTGACGGAAGAAAATGATTGGTGGATGGGGACTGCAAGGGAGATCAAGGGCAGAATTTATAGTGAAAAGGTGGAATTTGGAGCAAACTGGGTTCTGTTTACCTTGACTATGTTTAAGATTTTTTCTTACAGTAAAATGGGCACAATAATATTTTCCTTATTTCCACTGAAAAATTATTAGAGTTGAATGATATAATGTATGCAAAGTTACTTTGAAAACTTCAAAATAGTATGTAAATAGTGCTTTAATAAAAGCCCTAAGAACAAGACCTATTCACTTGAGCAACAGGAAATGAAAGTTTTCAGCAGCTAGAATAAGCAAGAAATTGTGAGTTTGAGAGGCTTCCTTGGACCTGTTTAAACCATTTGCTTAACTGTGCAAGCCCTGGGAGAACTGAAATGATTGGAGATCTTTACATGTGTATAAAATAGAAGGTCAGCGCTTATAGTTCTTTTTTCTGTTTCAGAAGACCTTGACGGGGCTGGAGGAGAAGAGTATCCCATGGATATTTGGTTATTGCTGGCCTCCTATATCCGTCCTGAGGACATTGTGAATTTTTCCCTGATTTGTAAGAATGCCTGGACTGTCACTTGCACTGCTGCCTTTTGGACCAGGTTGTACCGAAGGTGCGACCACAGAGAGCTCACTGTGTTATCTGTTTAGATGATTTCATTGTTGTTTTTGATTTGGAGCTACTCCTTGGGTGGTGACCTCTTTTACTTTCTCTATTGCATGCCTGGGTATGAACCTAGCTTTGAACTCCTTGAGCTCCTCTTTCATTTAAAATTGATATTATTAATTCATCTGGTAATTGTCTTTCCTATGGTTCCCCCCTCACCCCCCATCCAGTGTCTATTGGGTTGGCCAAAAAGTTTGTTCGGTCAGTGAATACAGTATTCAATAAAGTTCTTGGTGAAAATGAAAAATATGTCTTATTTTTACTTAAAACTGAATGAACTTTTTGGCCAACCCATTACTTTCAGCAAAAGTAAGGTCTCAAAAAGCACTGTTTTTGACTCTTCTTCAGAGGTTTATCTTAGGTAGAATTTTCAGAAGATATAGATGCCCATCTGTTTATCTTTCCAACTGGATTTGCTAGTCATCTTGAAATATCATATAGTCTTTGTATTTATGCTGCTCTATGTATAGTTGTGGTGAGGGGAGAGTGAGTAACGTGATTAGTAGGATGGCTAACTTTTGACGCTGGGTTAGAAGTATAGTGAAGATTATAAAGTGTCAGTAAGAATGTGGTGGAAGGGGGATGTTAAGGTATCAGGGAGTAGAGCACTTTCTGAGGCATGTGACAAAAGAACTTGGTGGATCTTCCCCAGTGCAGGTTCTTTTTGAGCAACGGAAGTATATTATTCTGGTATCAAGTCAGAGACTTCCCTTTTTTAAAGTGAAATAGTGAGGATTTAAAATTTTTAAATGAATAGAGAAGTGCAGGATTACAGGGTATATATGAATTGGGTTTTGCATGGCAAAGAAGCAAAAGTTGCTAAGAAGTGAAGGAGATGGTGATTTGTGTGTGTGTGTGTGTAAGCACTAGGGACAAACTAACTACTGGACAATGGAATAGTACAGTAAAATTTGTACAGAGCCCAGGAGTCCTAGGAGACTGGCCTAGAGCAGAAGAGAGAATTGGTAGGAGTAATGTGTCATGTTTCAGGCACTACACGCTGGATGCTTCTCTGCCTTTGCGCCTGCGACCAGAGTCAATGGAGAAGCTGCGCTGTCTTCGGGCATGTGTGATCCGATCTCTGTACCATATGTATGAGCCATTTGCTGCTCGAATCTCCAAGAATCCAGCCATTCCAGAAAGCACTCCTAGCACATTAAAGAATTCCAAAGTAAGTGAGAATTAGTGTTGGGGTTTAACAAATGGACTCTTGTGTGATGGGCCTGTTATCATGGCGTGTTTACAGCTTCCTTGGTGGGGTGGGGTAGGGCCATAGGTACCAGGCTGCTAGGGTAAACTTTCAGGCTCAGGGGTATCACTTCTCCAAGACATTCCTGCTGTGCTGGGCTGGCTTATGTTATCTTTACCTTAAAGCTTTCTTGTGCTTTTAACGTATTCCTTATTCTCTTTAATTTTTTTTCATGCCTTATACATTGGACCATTTTAGATGGTTTGATGGTTTGGGCTAGGAAGAACACAACTCAAATGGTAGATGTAAACTATAATTCTTAAAAGGTGCTTTAAATCATGATACAAAGATATAAAACAACTCATGAATTTTCTTTTTCTAATGTGACCTTGACATCTGGAATTCCTCTTTCTCGATGACCTTCTTACAAGATTCTGGTGTAGACTTCTTCAGCATTTGCAAAGTCGCACTTTGCAGGCTCAGGGGTGGATTGTTTCAGAGACTATGAAGTACTCCCACTTATAGACTTTAGCCCTCTAAAATTCTCCCTGTGTTCTAGGCCATTCCTTATTTCTCGGGGTTCCCCAGTAGTTTATATTCATACACTGTATTCAAGTTTCTGGCATTCTTCTGATCTGTAAGAAGGTCTGTAAGCCTTTGGTCCATTCTCTCCTTTTTTCCATCATAATGAAATATCTAGTGAACATACTTTTGCCAAGCTAGACTAGTATAGCATATATGATTATTTAGGCAAGTTAATGTCTCGGCCTTTTTCTCATTCAACTAATACTATTGTCTAAATTTTGTATCTTTTGAGTTTGAGAATAATTTTTATTACTCTGTTCCTACCCAAAGTCTGGTGTTCTGTAGCACTTCCTATTCTCTTCAATTTTGTTTTTATGCTTTGGATGTTACATAATGATTCTTTTCCCCTAGTTCAGGTGATTCTTTTTACCTAGTGTGATAATGTTCTACCTGATAACATATTGATTAAAAGGGTACTGTTGATTTCAAGATCATCATGGTTCCTCCCAGGGTTGCAAACTGAGATGGTCAGGGCCATTGGCTGAGCTCAATTTAATGTCACACTAGCTGATGGATTTAGGGCAGGATTAGAAGGCTGGGTGAGTATAATTTCATTCCTTCTCCTTGTAATATGAGTGGACAGTGTATTATTTCACATTTATAGTTTTTCTCCCCAAAAAAACGTTTGATCGTGTCAGGTTAACTATGGTGAGGTGAGGCTCATCCCAAAGCTAACCATGCCAGGGGTGAATCAGTTGCTGGGAGCAGAGCAGCATTGGGCAAACTCCTCATGCTTGACACATCCTTGCGGCTCCAGTGCACAATGCAAGTGCTACTGCCTAAATCTAAAATTCCCATGTCTTCATATTCTTATAACTGTATATTAATTTTTTTAAGTGGACTGCTAAAAGTCAAGGTGGTGATAACTAAGGTCTTAATCCAGCCAGGAAGCCTAGGCCACCTGTCTGCTGCTTTTGTGCCTGTTGTTAGAGATCTTCTGAAGAGGATGTGGGACCTGCAATGGCAGGTGTCCCATGCATGGCCTTGCTAGTATAACCACCATCGCATGGCATTCAGGAAGTTGCCAGCATGCATAAAGGAAGTCGTCCCATGTTCCTGGACTCCACCTTTTCGTATTTGATTCTCCCTCTCTCTCTTTGCAGTAGCATAGCTTGTGTGGGACACTGGAGCCGTTGTGTTGGCAGCAGAAGTGTTTGCCCCTTAAAGCCAAGCCCATTATTTTTGATGGAACATCAGGACGTACAGGGCATGTCTGAAGGGCAGGACAGCTGGCACGGCGGACGACCCACCCCTTACCCCCTGGGAGGTACTTAACTTCTTGTGTTAACCTTAGCTATAGCCTGACTTTCCTTAAGGGGCTTACTCTAGACTGAATTCAGCTCAGCTCTGTAGTTTCCATACTGGCTGTCTGCTCCCAGAAGGTCCTGAGTGGTTTGCTCCCATTACATACAGGGCTGGCTGCCTCTGCCTGCCTTATGGCTTTGTTATCATCCTGTCTGGTGGCTACTGCCTGCCCTTATATTTTAATATAGAGGAGTGGCCTGCTGAATCAGAGAATGCCCCAGTCTCTAGAGACCATGTTTCTGTCTTTAAAGATGAAAACAATAGGGGTTGACCTCAGTAGCATCTGAGGTTGACTTATATTGGTACCTCTTCTTTTTACTGAATAGCCTTGGGATTGTCTCTTTTCATGTTGCACCAGTGTCAAGTTGGGGGGGTGGGGGTGGGGGCGGTTTCTATCTGTGCCAAAGTAAAATCTCAGTATTGGGACTGGACTGTGGCTGGCTTCAGAGCTAGCAAACAGAAAGGTTATTTTTATTTTCTTACAGTGCTTACTTTTCTGGTGCAGAAAGATTGTTGGGAACAGACAGGAACCAATGTGGGAATTCAACTTCAAGTTCAAAAAACAGGTATGTGTTTTTATCGTCTCTTTGTTTTTCAAGTAATATCTTGCTCTAATTTTACTAGACATAAAATTGCCTTATTAAAATCAGATAATACACATTAAAACTTATAATAATGCCATGAAAAGAAAAGAAAGGGACCATTTTATATGAAAGAGGCACAAAGATTTGATAGGTTAATAGAAAGAGTAAACCTTAAGTGGATCCTAAATTAATGAACAAAGAGCTATAAAAGACTTTTTTGGTACAATTAAAGAAATGTGGATAATAGGTGATATAAAATTATTGTTAATTTTCTTAGGTGTGGTAATGTTATTGAAGTCATTTATAAGTGTCTTCATTCATGTTGAATAAGGGTGGAATGCCAATGTTACTTTCAAATGGCTTTGTCTCCCCCACCCCCAAAGTACATGTGATTTTTTTTAATATGTGAATATATATATATATATATATATATATATATATATAAAATGAGAGATGGGGGAAGAAAACAAATGTGGCAAAATATCCAATGGTAAAGGGTATACAGGAGTTTATTACATGGTTTTATTAACTCCTCTGTATATTCGAAGACTTTAAAAGTGGGGAAAAGGGGAAAACTTGTTATAACAATGTACCAAGCTTATTTACCTAACAATTTTTTTGTTTTTCAAAGCAAATATATTTGTAAACAACAATAATTTATATGGTTTTATATCTGAGGCGATTTGGGGAAGCCATGGGGAGTGGGACTGCCAAGAGTCTATTTATAAGAAGAATAGACACGAGTGCACCTTTGTCTCTGCCTTTTGCTTGGACTGTACCTGAGATCTTGGTTACAGTGAGGACCTGTTCTGCATGTCTTTACTTCTTGTCCTCAGCAGCCTCATTTCTTCCATCTGTCTCTTCTACTTAGTATCTCACTGAGGTGACATGTTACAAATAAAATTATAGTTATCCCTCACTTGATGACAAGTGTGTTCCAGGTAGGTTTGCAATTAAAGTAAATCATATTTTTACATTGATTTTTCAGAAACACAGCTCTAGGAGAGAATTTTGGCTCTGATCATTTGCTTTTGATAAGATGTCCACAATCTATGATATACATTAGATGTTGATAGAAAGTCCATCATAGCACCTTTCTGGGAGGGGACTAAGGGGCAGTCTTTGCAGTGTGTACAGGCTAAGACCACAGGAAAGTGAATGCTAAGATTTCCTCTAGTTCTGAGTTGTGACTCTTGTTTTATGATGCCTTAAATTAGATGGCCACTTCTACTTCCATCCCTTTTTTGTGCAGCAGATGTTCTTTGGAGTCTAAGTCATAGGGAATTTGTGCTCTCTCAAACATGGGAGAGCCTCTGATAGAGTTGTAAGTTTCCATTTCTTGCCAGATGGTAGGAAACACCATTTAAATGAAGCACCCACTGTCATATTTCTCATCCAAATGTGTTTCCACATTTTTCAAAGGGCAGATTTTCCTTGATCTGTATAGAAACTGATATGTATATTAAAGAGAGAAAACAGAAAAATGGATTTCAGTAGCTTTAGTTAAGCCATAGCATTTTCATTGGTGGAGTCTTGCAGCCATAAACATTTCCTCTAGCCCATTAGAGTAATTCTTAATTCTCTTCAGTCCCCTAGGTTAAAGAGCAAGTGTATGGGAGGACTGCAGCCTCCCATTCAGTACGAAGATGTTCATACCAACCCAGACCAGGACTGCTGCCTACTGCAGGTCACCACCCTCAATTTCATCTTTATTCCAATTGTCATGGGAATGATATTTACCTTGGTAAGTGGAGACAGGATGTCATCCTCAGCTCTTTCATAGACTCTTACAATACCCAGGGTTTGAAAGAAATTTGTAAATTTAACCATTGAGGAAGAAATCTTTGAAGGATAATTTTAAACGAAATCTGAAAGCAGACTTGTATACTAGAAACAGACATATTTGTGGAGAAGTTAATTATGCCTGAGAATATTTTACCTGTTTCCTTCTCTATAGTGAACAGAATGTTTTTGCCTCTCCTATGTAGTGCTCATTAATGTTTGAGAAACATCCCATTAAGGTTAATGATGAAGCTTATATACGAGCACTGTTTGTCAGGACCCGAGGCATGCATGTGGTATCATAAATGCAATATTAAAATGTAGGGTTACCAGCTCTGTCCTTTGTGTGATGCTCTGACTATTCAAAGTTTAACTAAGAATTAGATTAGTAAACAGCAAATATGCCTCTGGTGTATTTTCCATGTTTTTAACATTTTTAACTGGATTGGCAACTGGAGAGTTCATGTAATTTATCTTCTCTGTATTTTAGGCTTATGGTCAGAGATATGTTCCCCCCTCCACATTGAAAATAGATTTATTCTTTTTTTAATGGTAAAATAAATAATGCATACTTCATGTGAAGAATTTAAATAATACATAAACACATTGAGACAGTAAAGGTGACTTAGACTTCCACTATCCTATAACTGCAGTTAACTTTTAGGGTACTGTTCTTTAATGTATCTGTTAAAATATATTCAATACATATATACACCCACTCTCTTGAATAATTTTGTGTAGTTAAGATTATGTCATATATCTGTTTTTATTGTAGGCACCTCTTATTAAGCCACATTAATGATTTATTTATATACTCATACTCCATATACTTCCTACTCATACAGTTCTATCCCGATCTACATATACATAAACATATTAGAGATTTTGTAGTTTATTTTCCCAAAAAATGTGATCACATGAGTTTCATGAATCTTACTTAACTTGCTCAACAGGGTCTCATCAAAATCCCTTCATCTCTTATAGCTCTAATCCAATTTTTTAAAATTGTCATCAATGGTAATGTATGTGCATGTATCCTAATTTGTTCAGCCATTTGAGAGGCTTTCTTTAGCATACTTTAAATATATGAAGCTAAGAAAAACATAAAAAATCACCCTTAATTTTTAACATCCTTGCAAAGGTGCTGGTAGTATAACTTAGAGATTATTTTGTGGCCTAGTTCGTGTCGGTTGTCTAGACTGTCTGATTTCAGAGCAAGTCATAGGAAAACAAGGTTGTTTAATTTGGGTACTGAATTTACTCTTCCCTCCCAGTTTACTATCAATGTGAGCACGGACATGCGGCATCATCGAGTGAGACTGGTGTTCCAAGATTCTCCTATCCATGGTGGTCAGAAACTGCGCAGTGAACAGGGTGTGCAAGTCATCCTGGACCCAGTGCACAGCGTTCGACTTTTTGACTGGTGGCATCCTCAGTATCCGTTCTCCCTGAGAGCATAGATACTGTTTCCTGTCACTGAGGGCAGCCCTGAGCTAGGCCAGTCCATTTGTAATCAGATTCCAGTTTGGAAGGGGCAGCTGGATTGTATATCTGGTCAGTAATGCACATGCTCTTTAGGTTTCTGAGGCTCCTGCTAGGGAAAGGAGAAGAATTGAATCAAGAGGAAAAACAACTATGATTTATAAACATATTTTAATGTAAAATTTTGCATTTGAAAGGAGAAACCTGGCCCTGTTTTCTGTGTTAAACCCCATTTGGTGCTACTGAGTTTGTTGTTCTTTATTCTTTTATCCCAGCCAAAGTGGATAATCTCGCTTTACAGGAAAATTAAACTCTTAAATCTCCAAACAAGGAAATTTCAGCATTCCTTTATGGTCACAGTAACCTCAGAGGAGTAAAATTCTCGCTACTTTTGCTTCCAATTTAGCTGCCCCTCAAATTCAAGAGAATATTTCCTGTTCTCCCTTTACCCTTCTCTAGAAATAAAGCAGGTGACAGGGTTTTCAGAATCTTATGAGATTGACTTGTGTATCTTTCTTTAAAAATATTTGCCGCATAAATGTTTTTTTGCCAGTTTTGGATTTTAGGTACTTTTTTGCATGAAGCTGATAGTAGTGATGGTAATGATTTTGTGCTATACTAGGAACTTTTCATAATATCTCTAGTTCTCACAGTCCTGCAAGGTAGGTAATACTATTCCCATTCTGGCTGAAAAAAACGGAATCAGTGACTTACCCAAGGCCATAATATCCAATAAATGGCAGACCCAGGATTCTGAACCAGGTCCTTTTGCTCTGCCACAATTAAAAAGGTCAGTCTCATTATCCTCATGGTAGATAGTGGCAAAGGAGAGTAGGCAGAGTGTACATAGACAGAAAAAGTAAAAGGGTCAGTAAAAACTTGATTGTAGTGTACCTTATCCCTGATCAGCCTAAAAGGTATATAAGGTTGATGAAAGGATCTTTTAAATATGTGTTTCCAAGTAAAATGTAAAATAAGGAAGGATAGTGATGAACTATAAGAATTTAGTGACCCCTTTGTTCTTCTCTGCCCTGTGCTGCCTATGAGAGCCTGGCCTTTCATCCCTGCAGAAATGCTCATGTCCTTTTGGTGAGAGGACTTGCTATATAGCTTGTGTACTCTGAGAAGAGGATCATGTGTTTGTTTTGTTTCTGCTAACAAGGTAACCTTGCTGCCTGTCTCCTCCCACCTGCCCCACACCCAAATTAGCTAGGGAGCTGGATGTTAGCTAGATATTGCCACGAAGTGGGCATTAAGACCATATTCTTTAAACATGAAAACCTCAACGGGGGTAGTCATCATCATGAGCTTGACTGCTAAATTAGTGTGTTGTTTTTCCCTTACCATTCTGTCTACCCCCTGCTATTTAAAGAATATTCTTAGGAAGAATCTGCTTAATACTGCTGCTAACAGCTAACCTTACCCCACACTGAGGGTGGTACTAAAGCTGTTCACACAGAAAGTGAGCCTGGGTCAGTGAAAAACAGAATTCAGTCAGAAGTTGCTTCTTTGAGGCAGGAGACAAGAAGCACACAGGCCCTAGTTCCCTGAATTAAAGATGCCATGGAGCAGATGGGAGTTGTCCTCGTGGATTTTGTGTCCCCCCATTTAGGAGTTACTTTTAAAAGGGGAGTGAAATAAATTTGGCTTAATAATTGTGTTCTGACTGAACTTCCTAGTTTTTATATCAAACTCCATGGTATGATGATAAATACAATATTAAATATTGCCTCAGCTGTTGTCTTAGTATAATATTGACAGACACTTGGTAAAGTTATCAAAGGTTATCATGGCTTCAGCCTTCCCTCTGTGTTGACTGAGTTGCCTTTTCTAGGATGATTCCTGTTTTATTAGTGAAAGGATATGAAGTGTCTCAGGGATTTCTTTTTGATGAGAACCCAAAACTACCTGGAGAAGAGTTGGAACTTTCTGAACTGCTTTTGTAAAAACTGCTTTGTACTTTTCACTTCCTTAAATATGTACCTTGATTTTGCTCTGAAGGTCAAACAAAATATTAACTTCATTTCTTACCCCTCAAATAAATCAGAATTACTCAGATTCTCCTGCCTTCTACCAATATACAAGGAAATTAAGCCAAACGGTGAATATATTGGGGAAAAGAAAAAATTAATCGTTATATATGCCACTGATCTCAACTACAGCATTTGTTGCTGATATAGAACGTGTGTATAAGTCTGTACACATTGCATGTATATAAAAATGCTTCACACTTCCAGCAGTGCTTACTGGATTTTATAAAGGATTGAGTAGGCACTGTGATGAAACTTCACAAACCAGATGGGAAAGATGCGTTAATAGCCACAGGTTACAGGGTAAGGAGCAACTCAAGAAAATGGACAGATTTAAACAAAACTTGTCAAGAATTTTGGCACTGAGACTGTCTTCATACTATGTGTATATAATAGACAAACATTTCATTTTATAGTAACACTGTTAGCACAGCCAAATACCTAAATTCAGGCAAGGAACACAATTCACTGAAGTGCACACTATGGAAATGTATCTGGATTCCAAGTTTCTCCACTTAAAAAATGGGCGCAATAGAGTGTAAAAGGTGACAAACCTTTGGCAAACAATTACAAGGCCAGTACTGAGACCAATTTAGAGAGCAGGTGGTTAGAGACAAAGGTGAGCTCGAAGGGACACGTGCTGCGCCTCACTGGGAAGGCGGTAGGGCTCTAGGGCTCCGCCGGGCTCCAAGACTTCACTGGCGTTGGGTAAAACCCCTGCCCTCCGCTACCTGCTGGGGGACCCTCCAGGCCTAACTAAGATGGCGCGCGGCATCAAATCGGCTCCTGTGTCACGTGCGAGGGAGCGCCGGGGGCGGGGGCGTGGCCTCGAGGGAGTCAGTCGGGCCCCGCCCTTGAGGTGGGGCCAGGCTCTGTCGGCGGAAGGGGGTGGGGCCTTGAGGCGGGGCGCTTTAAGCGCTGGCGGAGGCTGCGGCTACCTCCCCGCCTGCTCGGCTCCCCAGGGCACGTCGGGCTCCCGTGCTCGGGGGTGGCTCCCTGTTCCGAGCCGTGCCGCCCGGCCTTCAGAGGTTACAGGCAGGTGAGCGTCCAGAGCAAGGGTTGGGGGAAGGATGCCTCTTTTTCCCACCTTCAGCTCCCCTCACAGTTTGGGGAGGGGGTGTCAGTCGAGCGGTTCTGGAGAAACAGCACCTTTTTACTCAAATGCGTCGTCTCCGGTAGACAGCGATACTGCTGCTTCTGCCTCTGCTCACCAGCCTTTGCAGTGCCCCGTGCCCTTGGTTGTGAGAAAGGGGGAACGATGCCCGATTTGCGGGGGGGTGAGGGGGGCGTGGAGTTGGCCCTCAGCTCCATCAACTCGGGGGAGGGGGGCTGAGTTGGCAAGTCTCCCTGTGGGAACTGGATGGACTGCGCCCCCATTTCACCTCCAAGACAAGAAGCGCCTGGGCCAGCTCCGCTCCTTTGGCGCAAGAGGTACTGAGTTCTCCGCACTTCCCGGAGGTCTTATTCCTTCCCACTTTGCTCATATCACCCGTTCTTGATATTGCTAGCTCTCCCTTACTCGAACTGCCAGTCTCAGGCTGTGCCAGAGATGCCCCCATGTCTGCAGTGCCAGGGCGGTGGGGTGGAAGGAGCGGCCAGTCCGAGGTCTGGGGGTGAGGGTGGGGGCAGCCATAAAAGAGGGCTGGGATACAGATTCCTGAGCTGGGAGGGTGGGAGTGGGGAACTGACTTTCGACCACAAGGTAGCGATGTTTTCCAGTACAGTTTGGTGGTGGGTGGGAGGAGAGAGGTCCGGTTGAAGGACTTGGAAACGTGATGTGGCTGGATTTTTTGTTTTGTTTTGTTTTGAGACGGAGGAGGGATTGAGGACAAGGTGCCACCAGGTGCTAATGTCACCTTTGAGGAGAGGTATGCTGGTAGAGGGGTAGGGGAATTGGGCTGATGTCCTATGTGGTGAGCAAGTGGTTAAGGAGAATGTTCTGCTTAACATGGAGATCCCCTCCTGGTGGGAGCTTACTGGGGCCCCTCCAGTGTTCATGTTTCAGGTTCTTCCCTCAGTCTTCCCAGTTGGAACTGGTACCTGGTACTTTGTTCCACATCCAGCAAACATTAATTGGGCACCTACTCTAATGCCAGTGCTAGGTGCTAAGTATTCTGAAGGCAATTTAGGACCGTGAAGTACCTGAAAGGTACACACAGTAGACATTCTGTTAACAGCTCTGCCCCTGGCCTCCACCGACCCCAGTTTTGTTATATTGCTATTGGATTGGAAAAAGATAGAGCCATCCGTGTCCACATTCTTTCACATAACTGTCTGAACTGGATTCCAACCAGTCCACCCCCTACCACTATTTATTAGCCAGGCAGTCCCATGGAAAGCTACCTTAGCAAAAGGAACAGTTTGAATGATTTCCTTTGGCTATTTTCTAGGACTTTGTCCTGAGGTGTGAGGAGGGTGCCTGGGATAAAAGGTATCTCAGGATAAAGAGACAACAAATAGCACAATGGTTGTTGGGGGCCCAGAATGCACTAGACACCCCGCACAATGGGAGACACCATCTCTGGAAGATAGAAGAGTAGGGGGCGGGGAATGTGAAAGGGAAGTTTCATCCTGTGGTGTCTGGGCATGTGCTGCTGAGCATGTCATGCTGCATGTATAAGGAAGGTCTGGCAGCTGCGTGATAAGGAGGGATTGGAGGGGCAGGGCAGGCAGGCAGGCTGCTGAGTCTCTTCTCTAGGTTGATTGCTGAAATCTTAGTTGGAAAGAGTTGTCAGGGATTGCTTGTGGGTCCTTTCAGAGCCTCTGAGGATAGCAGGGTGAGAGCTAGGGGAGAGGAGGAGTAGTCAGCTGTGGTGGCAATGAGGCAGGGGTGAAGGCTCAGCAGAGCCAGGGCAGGGGGCGCCAAACAGGGCCTCAGGATATAGGGGAGATAGCTGAGGTCTTTCTGTGCCAGGGATACTCTACTCTGGGGCTTTAGGCCCTTGGACGGGTTGATACAGAAACAAAAGGTGTGGTTTCTGTGTGGTATGGAGCTGTGTGTGGTGTGTGTGTGCTGGAAAGGAGGAGTTGGTATGGAGCAGGAAGGACTGAGTGAAAGCTGCCTCAGAGTCTAGGTCCCAGGTAGGGAATTGGGAGAAATGGAGGGGAGGGAGTGGGGTTAGAGGGAGGGACGAGTGTGTATTGCAGCCACATGAAGTCACCATATGTCCCCCCTCTGGCCTGCTAGCTCACTGAGCTATAATTAGCTCTGGAGGGCATGCGGCGCTGGCTCACAGGAGCATGGCACTTGGGGTGGCCAGCAGAATAAAGAGTACTCAGAGGGGTGCTGGTGCTGGGCAAATTCTGAGAGGGGGTGCTTCTCGGGGACTTCTGCTGAATTGGGAGGGGCCTGTGGGAACTGAGAATGTCATGGGGAAATAGCAGTGGGGCAAGGAGCTCTAAGCCAGGATGGCATGAAACTCCAGGGCTGACAGAGCCTAAGGACTCCCCTCTTATCTCCTGGCTGCTGGCTTGCGCGTCACACAAGAAGCATGATTGCTGCCCAGCTCAATGCTCTGCTTTCAGAGAGCATGGGGAGCTGCAGCCCCCTGCCTCCCGCAAGTGTCTTCTATTCCCCCAGGTGAAGTCAGTTCTAGTCCAGAGCAGCTTCTTGCCTGTCAGTCAGGGGATGAGAGGCCTTGGCTGGGGTTGCTTCCTTCTCAAAGAGCTGGAGGAGAAACTGTTACCGGTTAATTCAATCGGTCATACTCCAAGTGGTGGTGCTCAGTGCTGACCCCCAGGCTGTGCCAGGGACTTAATATCTGTTCACATGCTACTCTGTATCGCTCCCAAATGATTACTTGTATATCTTATGTTCTTTCAAGTAGACTGTGAACTTCTTATGGGTTGAGGTTGTATCTTACTCGCCTTTTGTTCCATAACAATTCCTAGCTCAATAAGTCATCTACTACAGATTAGGAAATCTACTCACAACAATCATTGGATTGAATTAAAGAGGTCTGTCTTCAGATCCCCTGGGTTCAATGAAGCCTCCTTGCAACTAGAAATATTTAACCAGGAGCAGGGGATCCTCTGGGGACCCAGTACAGTGGTATTACATCAGTGGGGGAATTACATTCTATAGGCAGTAAAGTGAAAATTCCTAAATCCCCCATAAAGCATGGTATGTGGTTTAGCTTTATAACTCTGAATAATTATACTAATGTATAGATACAGTATACATTATATAGTAATTATAAAAATATATGATGTATACAGTGATTTAAAAGAGTACTTAGGTATAAGTATAATTTTATAGTTGTGTCAGATGAAATAGCTGGTTTGCACTTAGAGGCCTTTGTTGCTCATTTTGGCCAGCCAGAGGTGTTTTATTTATTCTCATAAATTTATCGTCATAAATTAAATTCATGTCTGATGTGACTTCATGGCCACTGTCTTCAGATAGGTAACTGTCCATTTAAAGGAGAGAGGGGTTTCCATTCAATTTAAGAAAAAGTTTCCGTAGGACAATGAGGGCTTCCTCATTTAGCAGTGAGCTCCTTATTCCCGAAGGATAATCAAGTAAAGACTGAACTGTCAGGGATGTTGTGGAAGGAGCCCCCTCCCAGGGTGGGAGGTTGGTCTGCATGACCTCAGAGAGCCTTTCAAGTAGGAATCTGCAGTTCCAGGTGGGGGCAGGGGCGGGGTGGGGGTGGGCGCTGGATGGTAGCGGTTCTTGACAGCTACTACAGAAGAGGACTTTCCTGTGTTTGGCTTAGAGGATAGCTGCTGAGAGGAGGGCCTGGGAAGTGGGGCCAAGCCAGGAGCATGGCCTGGGCTGTTCCATGAGGCGTGTGCATCCTGGGAGACTTAGGGGGTGACACCGCCACCTCCAAGGCACGTGGAGCCCTGGGCTCGGGAGACCAGGGAGTGCAGCTCTGCTGGGTGCTGGTAAGTAGAAGGGTGGGCTGGGCCCAGCTCCCTGGCCTCAGCTCACACTAGGTCGGTTGTGGAGTACCCCAGAATTTTGGCTCTTGTTTGGGGCAGAGCACGTGGAGCAAGTGGAATTTTCATTCCTTCGTTATTACCCTCATGCTCCCCTCCTTTCCCTCTCGTACGCTCTCACGCAAGTTCAAGACCACACGTACACTGACACTCTTTCGTGACCAGTGATATGCGTTCATGACCACACGTACGCACAAAGCTCCATGGTGCCCATCCATGTGTTCTTATGAACATACATGATTTCCTGACCCCCAGCTACATTCTTATGACTGCATACACACATGCATTCTCATGACCACAGTCATGTGCCGTCATGAGCCCTGGCATATACTCATGACCACACACATCCGCACACAGTCTCACTGTTATACATACCCACTCATGCTCTCTTATGCACATGCACTCGGGACCCCATTTTCATGACCATACTCTTACGCGCGCACACACATGCTTCTCTTTCGTGATTACACATTTACATCACAAATTCTCATGACTATACACTTACACACTCTGTTGTGTGAATATACATGTCTCCCTCCATGTTCTCTCTGTTTTATGACCACACATACCCCCTACGATTTCTCGGGGCAGTTCTGTGTACTCTGGACCTTTCACACCCCAGCACCGGACAGCACTCCCTTCTGGTGTCCCCGATTACCCCTGAGCAGTTCTGTTTTCTGCTACATGATGGCCCCCTAGTCTGATGGGCTGAGCTACTAATGCACAGACTTCTGAGCAGTTTTTTGTGAACACCAGAGGACCCGTATTCGTCCCACACAGATCTCTAGCTTGAAAGATTCTTACCCTCCAAATAAACCACACTTATTACTTTGTTTCTTCCTTTACAAACATTATTTGAGGACATATGTAAGTGTTAATCAGTGGCTCTGATTAGCAGAAGATGGTTAGGGTTTCTGTACTTGATGATGTAAGTTCAACCAAAGCCAGGTGCTGTGTTCAGTGGCACAGCCTATCTTGGCTTTTGTGAATAAATGATCTCTACTACACATTTAGAATGTGGGCCCCCAGTGTCACCTGTAGGGTTTTTTCCTCTGTTGCATTGGTGTGTTGCCTCTCTGAGAGAACATATATTTATTTTAGCAGAGGTCTCTGTGGACAATACTTACCAAGGATCTTCTAACCTCTTCTTAGACTTGGAACCCTTTTATACAAATGAAACCTTATTCAGATGTCCAGTAAAATTGACAGATCTGGAGTTGGTAAGATTAAAGAAAGGAAAGATTTCAGAGCCTTTGCATTTGTCTCACCTCTTTCTCCTTTTTTCATCCCGGGCTGCCCCGAAGATACTCTTATCATAAAGCCCAGTTTGCAAATCCCTGGCTTATTTTAAAGAGGTAGTTGTGATGGCTGTAATTTTGGTTGCTTTAGAAGCAGAACTATTTTGGAGATGCACAGAGACTTGCAATCCTGCTTTCCCCACTAGCCTTTGACATTAGTCCCCCTGGAATGGTGAGAATGAGAGTGACCATATGGCTAGGCATGCCTGGGGCGGCTGCAGTTTATACCTGTGTCCTCGTGTGGTTGTTAACAGTGTCCTGGTTTGGACAGAAAGCTCTTTGCTTACCCAAATGATAGGCCATGTTTTAGCAAGAGGTGGCTCATAACTAACTCCTGGGGAGCAGCTGGAGAGATGGGCTTCGCAAATACAGGCCCCGAGGAACCTGTCAGATAGAGAGGCCTCTTCCTGCATCAACTGAATGTGCTGACATTCAGAAGTTGATTGTCCGGGCTGGCAGTCAGTGCTAACCTGTGCTTGGGTAGCATTTTATACTTCTCAGAGCAGTTCATGTCTCTTCACTCCTTTGACCTTCATGACAACCTGTGAGATCACTAAATCGTCTTGTGTGTTACAACCTTCATTTCCCAAATTTGGGAACCTGAAGCCCAGAGAGCGGAAGTCTCATTGCTGGCCTTTTAGGGGCCCAGAGAACTGGATGCTTTTGAAGGGATTTGTGACCAGCAGTGAGAAACTGTCAATAAAGCTTTTCCAAGAGTTTTTCCTCTGGGAAGGCTTCCAGTAGTTAATATAGATTTTTGTTGATAATTTTCTTATTGTACTTGGAGTGGACTCAAGTCTTGAGATGCTTCAGGAGCCTGGGATGCTAAGAGTTAACACTTACTGAGTGTTTGCTGGACACTGGTGTCAGCACTTTGCATGTGTTAACTCTAGTAATCCTTACATCAGCTGAGGTGAATATTATTATCATCCCTATTTCACAGATGAAGAACTGAGGCTCAGAGTGATGAGGTACCTTTCCAGAGTCGCATGAGTGGTCAGTGGAGGAGCCAGCCCATCAACCTGCGCCAGAGTCTGCCTATCAAAGCAGGAGTGGCTCCCATCTTGCTGTAAGAAGCTTTAATTTTTCAGAGGATTTTAAGTCCGTTTTTTCTGTTTTAGAGTTCCCCTTCTTTAAAGTTGGTCAGAGATGAACTTCCCAGGATCACTCTGTCACATGTGTCCATTCAGCTCCATGGTAAGGATCACAGTACGTGTGGGAGCATCCAAAGATTATTAGGCTATGGTTTCTCACCCTAGAGTCTTCAGATGAGTTGATGTGGCACAAACAGAGGGAAAGGCTGTACTGGGTCAGTAGAAGGACCAACCTTAGGTGTGGGGGGAATCAGAAAAGGCTCTGTGGAGGAAGTGGTGTTTAAGATGCGCTTAAGGAGGGTGATCAGAAGTCCCTTAGACTAACATGGAAAGGAGGACTGAGGCAGGCCAGGTGAGGTGCTAGACGCTCATGAGCAGTAGGTAGGCTCTGGGAGCATGACAGGGAGCAGAGCTAGGGAGTAGCAGGGGAGAAGGGGCTCAACTGGGCTTTGGAGAAGAGGATGAGTGAGGGCAAGGCTTCTGGAGGTGTTGAGCTGGATAAGGAGAGGAACAGGGGAGGAGGAGAAGCTTTTACATTAGAGGGAAAGGGAGGTGGGGAGCTAGACTTCATTCCACTGGCAGGGTGGTATCTGAAAACCCCACAGGGTGAGGGGAGCTGAGGGCTCAGAAGAATGTGTTTCTGTAGTTCCTGTGGGAATGTGGTGTGGTGTGGGAATTCAGGCAGTCTCCTTACAACTCAGTATGGAGCCAGCTAGGGGGTAGGGGGAAAGATTTAGGTAGGTGGCGGATGAGGCTTTGAAGACAGGTCACTTCCAGTGGGGAAGTGGCTTCCCCAAGACCACGATGGCTGCTGTGCAGAGGCTTTCACTCAGGCTAGAGGAGGATCAGCGGAGGAGGGCCGAGGTGAGCTATCCCTAGACTGCCATCTTCCTGGATAAAGGCGAGAAGGGCCAGGTCCACGTGCCTTGGCCTCTTGGAAGAAGCACGATGCCTGAAGGAGTCAAGTCCACTCCCTCTTCCTCCATGCCCTACCCCTCTTTGGAGTCAGACAGACTGGAACTGAATACTAGCTCTTCCTCTTACTAGCTATATAGACTTGGTTACATGACAAGTCCCAATTCTCTTATCTGTGAAATGAGAAGAATTGTGTCTTCCTTGCAAGGAACTGTGAGGATTAAAGTAAGCTAATACATGTCCACTGACAACACAGTGTCTGGCACAGGGCAAGCATTGAACAAATCAGCTATTATAATTGTTATTATTTTCCTAGATGACCACTTTCCTCCCCATTTCCTCAAGTTTTCACCCTTCCTCCAATTGGGTGGGTATCTGACCTTCCTCTTTTACCTCTTTACCCTAAAGGGGCTCTAACCTTGAAGTGCCCTCTTTGCCTGGCTCACGGCCCACTCAGACTTGGGCACAGCTCCCAGAAGCTTTGCCCTGGCCCTTTGGCCTCTATGCGAGCCCATAGCTTTGCGCTTGCTGAGCTGTCTCACCATGGTGGGGCCTGCCATCTGGTAGGGCAGTGGGGAGCCCTACCTCTCTGTGTGTGTGTGTGTGTGTGTGTGTGTGTGTGTGTGTGTGTGTGTGGCTAGCTAGAGCATCAGACCCAAGTGCCCATCCTCCTGTTTGTTAGGAAAAGATGGGGGTGATTTTGAGGCCAAAGAGGCCTCAGAGTCTGCCTCTTCTGTGTTTATAAGCCAAGAGGCCTGGTTTCCATCTGACCCCCCACCGTCCTCACACACACAGCAGCTCAGTCTGGAGCCCTTCTCTGTTGTGTCACAGCATGCCCACACTCCTCACTGGCAAAGCCCCTCACATATGTTTGCTTGGGGAGCTGGTAACTTTCACCTCTGAATCAAGACTTGTGAGTGTTACTAAAAATTGTGCAGCAGTTGAGGAGGCTTCTGTTAGGCTGAAATGATAATTATGCTATTTAAAGATGGCCATGGAACCGGAAAGAGCTGTCTTCGAGCTCCCCTCTGCTCACCATGCTTGTGCGGTTTGCGGGGGCTGGGGCAGGAGGTCCTGGACAGTCATCTCAGGGGCATCTGCCTGGCATATGCCTCTGGGCTCATCTTCAACCTGCTCTACGTGATGCCATTTCACTAGGGGAAGTGGAGTTGCTATCTGGCTCTTGGTTTGGAAGGAGGCTGGGAAAGGGCTGATGGCACCGCAGCCAGTTTCTCAATTGCCAGAAGGACTAGGAGGACTTGAGGAGGCCACGTCAGACCAAATAGCCAGCACATCTCTGTGGGCAGCCTGAGGTCCTATGTTTCCTTCCTGAGAACTTCCCAGCACCTTTCCTATAAGGAACCATAAAAACCCCACCCACAGGCCTGCCTTTGCCCCCTACTAAGGAAATGCATACTCCCTACAGTCGTGGGGTTCTTTCTGCTTTTCCAAACTCTTTATCCATGATCTCATCCCTCTGAGGTGGACTAAATAAGGGTTGTGGGTTCTATCTTACAGCAGAGGCCTCTGGTCATGACAAGCCCAAGGTCACTCAGCTGATCTGTGGCAGAACTGCAAGTCAGGTCTCCAGAGTCCCAGTTCTGCGCTGCTTCTTCTACATTACACTGCAGGCTGCCTGGAGATCTGTTGAACTGAGTCCCTGAGCACGCTGTACTCTTCTCCAAAGGACAGCCTCTGCCACAGGGGCTCCTTCCCCAGACTGGGTTTCCCGTCTGCTTCTCATTTCTTCCTGGGGTAGGGGTGGGGGAGTGGGAAGGAATGAGGGCCTGGCTGTTGATGAACTTGGAGAGGTATGGTGGGGCCAATGTGGCCTTTAAACCTCACAGATTGGAGCATTTAGGGTGAAGTGGGTGGGAGAATGAGAGGGATTGCTGTTATTAGCATTAGTGAGATGGCACCTCTGGCAAGACGGGTAGCAGGCCCTCCTGTCTACACCCAGCTGCTCTGTGGGGCAGGGATGTTGGGGTAAGGCAGGTGCAGATCAAGGTGCTGCTTTTCATTCACCTGTTGGGACCCTGCCTTTTACAGTGGCTGTCCAACTTGGGAAATGGATCCCTGGATCAGAGTTTGTATCCAGTTTCTGGGTCTGGGAACATGTGTACGTCCTAAGTCTCCCAAGTTCCTGTGTCTCCCTGTATGCGTGTGTGGGCATGAGTGTGCATGTGTGGGCATGCCCACATGCTGCCCCAACTACTGGGCCCTCTGAGAGCGGCTGTGCGTGTGAGCTTGGGAGTTCTCAAGCTGGCGCTCTAACTTTTGTCTTATCCAGGCCCACGTTCCTCCCCAGCCTCACTTTGGCTGTCCCCCGTTTCTGAGTTCAGGTAGAAGAGACTTGGCCCTTTTTTGGGTCCCCTGGTAGATTCAACCCTGCCATAGGCCAGAGGCTGCCTGTGTCTGACTTTTCACCTCACACTGGGTCCAGATGCCACCTGTCCTCTCCCTGACCCTCCCAGTCTGCCTGTTGCCCAGTCTGCTACCTGATGGGTGGACAAGAAGCTGTTCCTGTGTCTTCCAAATAGGGAGGGGTAGGGAAGGAAGGAAAGCACCATTTATGGGGCTTCTCTGAGTGTTCATCACTGTGCTGGGTGCCTCACATCCCATCTTTCATAAAACAGGAGCTCTGAAGACAGCTCCCTCTGAAAACTGATTAAGGTGGTCACCTTCCAGCAGTGAGCAGGGAGGCTGGAAGCCAATGGCAGGCAGAAATCCCGCGCTGCATGCTGCCTTCCTCGGTTCACCTTCCTTGGCTCTGACCACTGGGATTCCCTGTGCCAGGCTCAAGGTGTTACTGCCAGGCTGTGCACATGCTGACCACCCTAGCTGGTGCCTTCTGACAGTGCCGGCATTGAGCCGTTACATGGAGGGAGAAGATTCCCAGACATGAGCAGGGACCCCACATGGAAGCCCTGCCCTAGGAGAGTAACATCTCCCTTACCCGCCAACATCAGTCCTTCACGTCATTCAGTCTCTGCTCCGACCCAGAGGTGGTAGGCCATGAGTTCAGAATGAAAGCCTGCTGTCCACCAGGTTTCAGAAGTAGGGGGTGACTTGAGCCAGAGCCACCTCCCTGAGTGATGGGCATGGAGCAGATCAGGGCTCTCTCCCTGCCCCCGTGTCCAGCCTGTGCCTTTCCAAGGAGCTGTGTTGTGCCAGTGGTGAGGGTAGGAGCTGTTGTGTCCCTGTTTTCTTTGACACCAGTAGTCCATCCTGTATGGGACTCATACCCATTAAGAGCCCTTTAACCCCTTCTGTGCTTGCCTTGGCCTGAATGTGAGGGAGAAACCTATGGGGTGGGGCAGGAACCCTATCTCCTCTCCTCCCACTCTCACAGCCCCCGGTCTCGGGAGGACTCTGGACAGCCATCCGGCTGCTCCCTTGCCGCTTCCTGAATCATTTCTATATTTGGCCAGCAAGCTACGTGGGTGGGGGAACCACTCCACTGCGGCTGCACTTCTGACAGCTGGGGGTGGGGGAAGCTGGCAGCAATGAGAACGTGCATTTCTTGGGAGAACTAAGGAAGGCGCCATTTGAGTGAGTAAGCCTGGAGAAGGGGCATGTACCAACTCCTCCTCCTCTTCCCCCACATTCTGGTCCAGGTTCCTGCCTCCTCTACCCTCACCCACCTCCTGGATGCCCTTCTCTGCTCAGCTGCTTCTCCAACAGAAATGATGGTTGTCACTGGACCCAGCTGGGACTCTGCCAGGCTCCAGTGCTCAGTCTAAGGAAAGGGCCCTCTTCCAGGCCTGCTCTCCCTGCCTGTCATGGCCACTCTCAGCTGCTGCCTGCTTGTCTGGGGACGTAGGGCACCCAGCCCCAGCCCTGAGAGGTTAAACCAGGCCCTCTCACTCCATTTCACAGGGGCACTCTGGGCACCAGGCCCCTTTCAGACCAAGAGCAACTGATGCCATGGGAGAAGCCCCTGCCCATCTGTTCACTCACCTGGCACTGCCCACTCTGAGACCCCTACACCGGGTCCCCCTGGAGGTGCCAACCCTGTGAACCCCTCCCCTGTCCCCTGACACTGAGAAGGCCCCGCCTACCCCCACCATGTGTGAAGTGATGCCCACAATCAACGAGGGGGACCCCCTGGGGCCTCCCCACGGAACAGACGCTGACGCCAACTTTGAGCAGCTGATGGTGAACATGCTGGATGAGCGGGAGAAGTTGCTAGAGTCCCTTCGGGAGAGTCAGGAGACTTTGGCAGCAACACAGAGCCGGCTCCAGGATGCCCTGCATGAGCGAGACCAGCTCCAGCGCCACCTTAACTCTGCCCTCCCCCAGGTAAGGTGTTGATGGTCTGCACCTCCTTCATCCCCTTCCCCTCACCTAGGCTTGCAGAGCCCAGCATCCTCTGGGCCCTCAGCTCTCTGCATCTATTAGCATCTCAACAAGTGGAATTCACCGAGCATTTACTCTCCTTCACCTTGCTTCAGAAAACCTTTCCCTGTTACTCCCAAGCGCCTCAGGCTGAAATTGCTTCACCTGGAGAAAAGGATGAACTTTGATGCAGGAAGAAAACCCAGCTTTAGTTGCCAACTGCAGTGAGCCCATGCAGCCAGCAGGTGGCAGCCTATACCGGAAAGACTCCACCTTGGCTGCTCCTCACCGGAGTCCTATTCTTGGAAGTGGTGGGTGGGGAACCACAGAGTGGAGATGGGAGGAGCCTTAGAGATCGTCTAGTCCACCTCTCATCGCACAGGTGAAAAAAAACAAGAGGCATCACATGGAAAATTGTAGGCAGGGCTGTGACACCTCTCATTCTCCTCAATCAACATGACTACTAGCAAGAATAGTCACCATTTATGGTGTTTTCTGTGTGCTAAAAACTGTGTATGGCATTTCCTTCACTAAATTCTCACAGCTGTGAAGTTGGTGCTATTATCACCATCATCTCTGTTTTACAGATGATGAAACTAAAACTTGAGGAGATTGATAAATTGCTCACGACCACCCTGCCTGTGGGGGTGCTACAGGGGTTGGGGGAGGCAGTCCTGAGGAGCCAAACGGCTCAGGACTCGGCTCCAGGCCCTTTCCCACTTGTGGGGAGAAGAGCCAGAGTGGGAAAGTTTTCTACCTGGTGTTCAGAAGTGTTTGGGCGGCAGAGTCTGGTAATGCTTTGTAGATAGGAATATGGAGCCCTGGTGAGGAATTGGGGTGAGAGATGGGCCCATCCTGCCCCACTGTGTCCACAGCCCTGAACAAGCCCTAGGATGAAGGAGCCAGCCCCTGCCTCCAGGGAGCCCATACACTAGAAGGGAGATAGACAAGAACCCAAATGGCAGGAAGAAAATGTGGAGGAAGAGACGGATGGCCCCCAAAGGATTGCTAAAACAGGATCAGTAGTTAAAAGAGCTGCTAGATCATTGATCCTCATAGCAACACTTGAGGAAGGGCTGTACCTCTAGCTTTCAGGTAAGAGGTTCAAAGAGGTTAGGTATCTTGTCCAAAGTCACAAACAGGCAGAGCTGAGGTTTGCTCTCAACCCCGCACTGGGAGCTTCATGAAGGCAGGGATTATATTTTTCTTGTTACTGTGTCTCGAGGTACCAGCACAGGAGCTGGTACGTGGTAGGTGCTCAGAGTGCTTGTGTTCTTAACCACTATTCCAAACAGTTTTCAGAGGAGGGAGGAAGCCCTCCACTGGGAAGTCTCCCAACAGGTGTGTCCTTTGAGATGGGCTTTGAAAGATCAAGTTCTGACAGAGGATTGGGCTTTCCAGGGGCAGAGGGGAGCCCAATAAATGAAGGTGTGGAATTAAGAAGCTTACTAGTGACTGGAAACAGTGGTTACCCAGGTTGACCATGTCCTAGGGTGTATGGAAAGGAACTGTGAGAGAGAAGCTGGAAACCAGGATAAGAAGTTTGTTTTAATGATGTAGACAACATTGTGCTTTGGGAGATTACCCTCACAGCAATGTGTCAGATGGGTTAGAGGGAAGTGGAAGGCATCCCGGGGTGGGGAGACCAGGCAGTGGCTAAGCCCAAGGACAGGGGAGGAGAGCTGGTGGTGTCATGGTGAAGGCTGGGGGGCATGCCATCAAGCCCTGTGTCAGGGTTCAAGTGTGTGTGTGTGTGTGTGTGTGTGTGTGTGTGTGTGTGTGTGTGTAAGCTGAGTAGCAGCATTGGGGCCAGGCCTGGGTGTGAGATGCTTGACCACCTTTGGCCATGGCCTTGACAGAAAGGCAGTAATCATGATCAGCATCAGGGTCTGAGGCTTCTCAGGCCCTGGAATCTGTGTTCCTTGTCTCCTTCCCACAGTCCTTCTTGTCCCCTTTGCCCAATATGGAGTGATAAGAGGGGATTGCTTTGGAATTCTTCCTTCAGTCATGAATCCTTGGTGTGTGAGAGAGGCTCCAGGTTGAGATGGGACTGCAGCCACTATTCAGTCACTCCCAGACCCTGGGCATCCACAGAGTTTGGACCACTTAACTAAAAACCTTCCTGGAATTAGTCAATGTCTAATTATAAATAGATATGATGAGCCTGGATCTGTGGGGCCAGGCTGTCACCCTATATGCTTGTCCTGATGGAGGAAGGTGGGCTGGAAATGTCTCTGAGGGTGTCTGGGCCTGACATTGTGGAACTGGGGCCCCTCAAAGGGACGCTTTGAGTATGGGTATTCTGTAAAGCCAGGGCAAGTGCCCTGGCATCAGGCCCCAGGATGGAGTGAGCAGGTATCCCAGAAGCCAGAGCTGAATCCATGTGGCTGATTGAGCAGATCTTTGCGCTCTCTTGCTCCAGGGCAGGTGGGTCCTTCAGTCATCTTATTTCATCAGCTACCTGCCACTTGCAAAGCCCTGGGAAGGGAGTGGAAGAAAGCTCTCCAGAATACTCACTTCAAAGTCCCCTTCCCTTCTCTTCCTTCTCTAATATCCATCAATCTCTGTTTGGACCTTACTAAGGCCAAACCAGAAGTGAAACTCCCCTCCATCCACTTCTAAAGGGAAATGCCACTGGATTATTGGAGAAACAGAGATACAAAATGGAAGGGAGGACGTAATCAGGTGATGCTGGTGGCTGGAGGGGAGAAGGGACCGCAGAGCAGACTCCGTGACTTTCTCACTCTTATATCCAGCTGTATTCCCCTGCACCCGACCACATACTTGGAATGCTTCCCCCCGAGAGAAGCCTATGCTAGTAATATGGACAGGTAGGGATTTTTCTGGGGACAGTTGGTGGAAGTAAGGGAAGAGTAAGAGGATCCCACCACTGACTTCGGCATGCAGGATGCCACTCAAGTGGTGGGTCCCCAAACACTGGGGGGCCTTGGGGGTTTTCAGGAATTTGCCACCTTAACCCGGGAGCTGAGTATGTGTCGGGAGCAGCTTCTAGAGAGGGAGGAAGAAATATCAGAGCTGAAGGCAGAGCGCAATAACACAAGGGTAAGTGCGGTGACCTGGCATGTGTCTGTGCCTTGGGTGTGGGGGGTATGCCCAAGGGAGCAGGCGTGGCCAGGGCCAGCACATTCCCAGCCCCATCCTGACCTCTTCCTGCCTTACGTTCTGGGGTGAGAGTCAGTTTGTTCAACCATCAGTGCTAGGCTTTTCACCTCTAGTTGAGGGGTCGTGGGGAAGGTTGGAGTCTTGGCAGAGAGGCTAGGGCATTCAGTTGGGGCAGCAGCCGTTTACCCGCATGGAAGTATTTCAACATTCTAACAGAAGTGCACGTGGCAGTACTTGTGTCTCCTGGGTTTTCATGTGCACCCTGCTTATAGCCTGCGGGGCTTGGGCTCACAGCCCTTCCTCTTGCCCTCCCCTTCTCTCTGCCAGTTGCTCCTGGAGCATCTGGAGTGCCTGGTGTCCCGCCATGAGAGGTCACTGAGGATGACTGTGGTGAAGCGTCAGGCTCAGTCACCTTCAGGGGTTTCCAGTGAGGTGGAGGTGCTGAAGGCTCTCAAGTCACTGTTTGAGCACCACAAGGCCCTGGATGAGAAGGTATCTGGGCTGGCCCACAGCCTGCCCCCACCCCCAATCCAGCCAGGCTTCCCCGGAGCCTCTGTGCATCCCTTCTCTTCAATTTCTGTATCCTGTGTTTAGGGAAAACTGCCTTCTAGCTTCATAAGTGGCTCCCTCCTACCATTCGTCCAGTTTCCAGGTCCTCCTCTTCGGTCCCCTCTCAGAAATTTGCCGCTTGGCAGGGCCTTCTCTTTGCCGCATGCTCAGTGGTGGTAAACTAAGCCCAGGCCTCTCCAGCTTGAGTCCAGTGGGGTCCCTGTTTCTTTCTCCATCTCCCCTTTTACTTTGGGCAGGTGCGAGAGCGGCTCCGGGCAGCCCTGGAGAGAGTGACCACCTTGGAAGAGCAGTTGGCAGGTGCCCACCAGCAGGTAAGCTGCTTGCCCTCCCTCCATCTGTAGACTACAGCTCCTGGAAGCCAAGGCTGGTGTACCCCTTTTCCCCACTCCCTGTTCCTCATCAGATTTCTCCCCTCTGTCTTAGCTGGAGACGGTTAGCCAACAGGAGGCATCTCTCTCTGGGAGGTGGGGGACTTGGAAAGGTCTGGAATATATAGGAGGTTCTCTTCTCATTGACTCACTGCCCTGTGCCCTACAGGTATCTGCCCTACAGCAGGGGGCAGGGGTTCGGGATGGAGTGGCAGAAGAGGAGGGGACTGTGGAGCTGGGACCAAAATGCCTGTGGAAGGTGGGTCATGGGGAGCTGCATAGAGGGGGCATGTCTTACCCCAGACAGGATGTGGGGCCCGGCCCTGCCTTAGTGTAGTAGAGCAACTGCTTGAATTAAATTTGGAGCTTTCTCCAATGTTACCATCTCTCTTTCCTTCTTTTCCCTATCCCATCTGCAAAGAAATCTACAGATTTTTGTTTGGGTGCCCAATACATACACTGCTAAGCATATAACGTGTTTGTCCACTTGAATTGTTAGATGCCATCTGCCTGAAAGACCACTTCTCTTTCTGAGCCTCTGTTCCCCTCGTCATGTCCCTTTCTAGGTTACAAGAGGCTGAAATAGGTAAAACTAGAAATGATTGCTTTTTAAGAGATACACAGGAGAGTGAGACTGTTTGGTCATTGTCTGGCGTGAGCTCCTGGAGCCCAGAGGAAGAAGGGTGTACCTGGAGGTGTGCTCTAAAGTTGGGAGCAGAGCTGTGGTCTGCTCTGCTCTGGTTGTGCTGTCCCTCTTCCCCCCTCACCAGGGCCGGGCGGGGCAGGGCAGGCCAGGGGAGTGGCATGCCCAAGCCTCTGATGACTGTTCGATAATTCACTGTCTCTGGAGGATGTCGCGGGCCAGGTAGAGGAGCTGCAGGAGCTCTTGGAGAAGCAGAACTTTGAGTTGAGCCAGGCTCGGGAGCGACTGGTCACCTTGACGGCAACTGTGGCCGAACTTGAGGAGGACCTGGGCACAGCCCGCCGGGACCTTATCAAGTCGGAGGAGCTGAGCAGCAAACATCAGCGGGACCTCCGGGAAGTGAGCAGGGGCCTGGGCCTAACCTTGTCTTTCTGGGTGCAGGCGTTTGGCACCCAGAGAGGTAGCTGCTAGATGTTGTGGGTATAGAGGGAGAGCCAGGCAAGGGCTGAGGAGTGTGAGACTCAACACTTGGTGGGGTACAATATGGGGAGGAGTGGTGGGAGGGATGGATTAAGGCCAGAAACTGGTAGGGTAGTGTGGAGGACATTTAGCCAGCCAGATTTGGTGGGGAGGTGCAGGCAGGCTGAGGGCAGGCAGAAGCTGATGACTTTCATCTCATCCTCTCATCGGCTGCTCAGGCTCTAGCCCAGAAGGAGGACATGGAGGAGCGAATCACCACGCTGGAGAAGCGCTACCTGGCTGCTCAGCGTGAGGCTACATCGATCCATGACCTCAATGACAAACTGGAGAATGAGCTGGCCAATAAGGAGTCCTTGCACCGCCAGGTAACTCCTGCAGATGGAGTTGGGGGGCATTGTACTTGACCCTGGAGGTCCTAATGATCATGCTGGAATCTCCCCTTGGTGGCCCAGGAGACCCTGAGGTGCTGAAGGTCACCTTGGGAAAGGGAAAGTCAGCTCTCTTTGGGTAGCCCAGAATCAAGATTGCCCCCTGCTGCTCCTCACCTGTCACTTGCTCTCTACGGAGGCTGGGGCAGGGGGTAGGGGAAGCTTCAGTGCTCCATCTTGTCTCTCCTCCTCACCCCCACCCCACCCCCACCTTTGCTAGTGTGAGGAGAAAGCCCGACATCTGCAGGAGCTGCTGGAGGTAGCAGAGCAGAAACTGCAGCAGACAATGCGTAAGGCTGAGACGCTGCCAGAGGTGGAGGCTGAGCTGGCCCAGAGAATTGCAGCCCTCACCAAGGCAAGTGGGCCAAGGGCCTGGGGATCTTCCTCTGTCCCCTGCTTCCTGAGGTCTTACGCAGCCAGGCAGTGAGTGGAGAGAGTGGGAGGCGTGTTGGGCTGGCGGCCAAAAGACTGCTTCTCATTGTATGACTCCAGGAAACACTTTCTTGTGTCTGTCGGATGGTAGAGTGATCCCTGCCCTCGCCACCCCACAGGGATGTGGCAGTCCCATAAGGAGGGATGTAAGAGTACTTTAAGAAGTAGAAGAAACTGTGCTGATGCAAAGTATTTTTATTATCATTTACACCATTGTGATTAATACTTCCTTTTTGGGGGATCTGAAGTAGAAAAAAATAGGACTTTCATTTCTGGAAAGGTGAGATCTGAAAGGAAATATGATCAAAGTTTATACAGCCCTGAAGGGGGTGGGAGTTTAGGCTGAGCATATCTTTCTTTCTTTCTTTTTTTTTTTTTTTTTTTGGTCAAATTGAAGCATTCTAGCTCTAGGGACCATCCCTGCCTGTTTGAAGGCTGCAGCTTTTGGACAAACAAAAAGGAATATGATTTTACCCAATGGATAGTTTGGGTAACTTTATGGAGGTGTGCAGGCTGCAAACATCCTAGGTCTGGAAATGCTATGTAAATGCATGGACATCTACATGCGGTGGCTTAATCAAGAGAATTTAGGAGTGTTTACAGTGGGTCAGAGGCTTTCAGAGGTGCCTTATGTGGGATCACCATAGCTACCCTCTCAAGCAATGGAGAAAAGGAAGGCAATATTTAGTAAGCATCAGACCCCAGAGCCTCTGGAGGATAGAAGCTGGCCATTGTGCCAGTGTGGCCGCTTGGGGGCTCTGGGGATGGAACCTGCAGCCTGGCTGTACCTTGGTAGACTCAGGACTACATTTGCTTCTGTCACTGGCTGGCTCTGTGACCTGGGAAAATCACGCCCTGCCTAATTGGGTGTCTGTGTCATCATCTCTGTGATGATCTCATCATCTCTATAATGATGGGGTTGAACTTAGTGATCTCTAAGGCCTTTCAGGCCTCTAAGAATGAAGGGCAAAGTTTAAAGTGCAGCAGATGTTATGTATAGGATGTTGAGCCATCAGGTTTAGTAACTCTCAAAACTGACAAGAAGGGTTGGACTGAAGTGATTAATTTGTTCAAGGGAGTCATAGTACAAGGGCTTTAAGGAGGGATTTCCTGACTGTAAAATATGTAATGGTCTGGAATACCTTGTCAGAAGAGACAGTGGGGTCTCCATCTCTGAAGATGCATGAACGGAAGGGGAGACACTCTACGCAGGCTGGTTTAATAACAAAGGTTATTAACCAAATAACCATGGCTAGCGTTTGTTGAGTGCTTATTTTGTCCTAAGCGTTTGCCATGGATTATCACCTTAGTCCTCTCAGTGGGCACAGGTGCTATTATTACAATTGAGGAGACAAAGGCTCATAGAGGTTCAGCAGCTTGCCCAAGGTCACACAGCTGGGAAGGGAGGGAGCCAGGATTTAAACCAGTCTGACTTGAGTCCATGTTCTTAAGGGTAATTCCGTCTATTTGGAGGCATAGAGATTTATGACACCTCATACTTTCAAGTGGAGTTTTTTCTGAAAGCCTGGGGAAAATTTACAGTCTCTTGAGCTGCCAGCTCCAGGATGTTTCAAGGCTAGCCCTGAGCAGAAAGGAGAGGGTTTGGGTGGGGGAAAACCTGGCAGGGGCTGGGGTACTTGGGAAGAAAAGCAACGGTGGTGGCAATTATGCTCCAAGATGGTAAGTGGAGAGCTTGGCTTCATTGTTCCCTGAGGCCCTGATTCCCAAAGACCACTCTGGCAGCTGAGTGCATGGGATAGAGGTGTGAGCAGGAAGGCAGATGATCTACAGGCTACACTGACCCATTCCTGCCTCCAGGCTGAAGAGCGGCATGGCAACATTGAGGAGCACTTGCGGCAGCTGGAGGGACAGCTGGAGGAAAAGAACCAAGAGCTGACAAGGGTGAGGGTACCAGTCCAGACTCTCAGGCCCCCTCTCTACGCCAGGGCAGCATCCCAGGATGGTCTGTGGACAGGGAAAGGAGGAAGAGTCGGAGCTGGGGAAGGACCTGGCTAGGGACAGAGACAGAGCCACAGAGGGGTGGGAGGAGGTGGTCAGGATAGCTGCAGACAGGGGCCCCCAGCAGAAGGGGACACATGAGTGGGGTGGAACCACAGCAGGAATGGGTGGCTCCCTGGGATTGCAGCGAGGTGGCCCTGGGGTGGGCTGGTGTGAGGTGGGCTGGTTATGCAGGTGCGCCAGCGGGAGAAGATGAACGAGGACCACAACAAGCGGCTGTCAGACACCGTGGACCGACTGCTTAGCGAGTCGAATGAGCGCCTGCAGCTCCACCTCAAGGAGCGCATGGCGGCCCTGGAGGAGAAGGTGCTGTGGGTGGCGGGTCTGGTTGGGCAGGGCTGCCCGGAGGGGCAGAACTGGTGGAAAGGGGCAGGGCGGGCGAGTGTGTCGGTGGAGCCGGGCAAGCAGGGATGGTTGGGATGTGAGAGGATGTCAGAGGCGGGGCGGGGCAGGGCGGGGCGTGGAGGGGGCTGAGGAGGGTTGTGGAGGGGAGTTAGGCTGAAGAGGCGCAAGCCTGGGCTGGGGGTGGGGAGGGCTGGCAAGGAGAGGTAGGGCTGGGAGAGCAGACTGGAAGGCAAATAGTGCTGGAAGGGAAAGGCGTGGCCTGAGCTGGAGTAGCGGAACTGGTGGGGAGGGAGAGGGGGTGTTCTTGGCTCACAGCTGTTCTCCCCCAGAACACGCTGATCCAGGAGCTGGAGAGCTCCCAGCGGCAGATTGAAGAGCAGCGCCATCACAAGGTACCCAGCTGCTGGCCAGCCCTGCCAGCCCGGGCGGGCTGAGCTTGCTGTGAGGGAAGAACAGGCCTGTGTGTCATGCAGCTGCTGGGAAACCCAGCACTGTGCTAGCCACTTTGTTAATCCACGTACACACATTATTGCACTAATCCTCGCTAAAGCCTGTCGTCATAGAGGCGTCACCACCACCCACCTGTAGAGAAGACATTGAGCTGTCAGCATAGGGTGGAGAGTGGGTAGCAGAGGCGGGGCCCAGTGAAGGACTCAACAGAAGGATTTGGTGGGGCGTCAAACCTGGAGAAGCTCTTGCTTTCTGGTGATTTGGGGAGGATTACCCATTGTCCTTGTGCCAGCAGTGTCGGTGAGGTCTGGGAGTTCACTGGGGGCCCCTCTGCTGCCCGGCCTCATTCGCCCTGCGTTTGTTTGGTAGTGAGGGCTCAGCAGGCCTGTCCTGGTAGAGTCCTTCTGACAAACCCCTCTTCTGGCCCTGCCCCTGCCAACCCTTCTACTCACTTTCCAGTTGGACTTCTTCTCTTTTGGTGTCGTCTGTGGGAGTGGCCTTGGGTCCCTGGCTTTGGACTTCGCAGGGCATTCTTCTGCTTCTCTCAGCTCTGCTGTTCTCTTTGTCCTTCTCTCCCCTCTCTTGCCTTCCCTCACCCCTACCCCCACCATGGGTCTGCCTGGCACAGGGCCGCCTGTCCGAAGAGATTGAGAAGCTGCGCCAGGAGGTGGACCAGCTGAAGGGTCGAGGAGGGCCGTTTGTGGATGGCATCCACTCCAGGTACTGGAGCTCAGGAGGCTGGGAGTGCTGGGATGGGGTCCTGGATGGACCTGGATGGACCCTGAGGAAGGAGACTGAGCAGGACTTCAGGGTCCTCCTCCTATTCAGGGTGGGACCCTGAGGCTTAGAGAACTTGGTAAAGTCATCCAGCTCACTTGGTCAGTTTAGAAGGGAGCATCTGTCCTCTGAGGGATGCTGAGAGGGAAGTAAAGCACAGGATGATCATTCCCCACTGCCAGGGGGCACAGGGCATGATTCCTGCTCCCTTGACAGCGGGTATACCCTTGAGAGGGGTCTGCTGAGTTACATGCTCACGCATGTCCCACAGGGCCTGCTCATGGGGAGTATCTGATTCACTCCAGTTCTTTTTTTTTAAAATAAATTTATTTATTGGTTGTGTTGGGTCTTTGTTGCTGCACCCAGGCTTTCTCTAGTTGCAGCAAGTGGGGGCTACTCTTCATTGTGGTACACGGGCTCCTCATTGCGGTGGCTTCTCTTATTGCGGAGCATGGGCTTTAGGCATGCAGGCTTCAGTAGTTGCAGCACACAGGCTCAATAATTGTGGCACATGGGTTTTGTTGCGCCACGGCATGTGGGATACTCCTGGAGCAGGGATCGAACCTGTGTCCCCTGCATTGTCAGGCAGATTCTTAACCACTGCGCCACCAGGGAAACCCCACTCTAGTTCTTTTGAGACACCTTACTTAGGACTCTGAATCTAATGCTTAAATTAGGCCCATGTTTTAGGGAACTTCTGGATTTTTCTTCATATTTTGTGAAGCAGTTAGCATTGAACTCAGACCTCAAGCCTGCCCTCAGTTCTCTGCCCAGAGAGGCAGGCTGACAATCAAGGAGACTGAAGTGGATGATGCCACTTAAGGTTCATGGCTCCTGGATATTTTCTGTCCAAACCAAAGTCTCTTAGATCAGAACTCATAAGGTTCCCTATGGTCTTGCTCTCGTTATATTAGCAAAATAGGGATCAACTTCTTTAAAGAGAGGCTAAAGGAAATATGTGTATATATATATCTGCAGAGGAGTAGGGCTTAAGTTAGGGAAAGAGATGTTGAACTTGAAGAAGAGAAGCCTGTGGGTTTCTGGGGTGGTAGAGACTTAGGTATCAATTTCAAGTTTATTAGGAATTATTGTATAGGAGTATGAAGAGAAGCAGGGAATAGAGACAGAAAGTGATAGTTGGAATTCCTCCTGCTTCTCCCTTCCTGTAGGTCAGAAGAGATCAACCCCTGACCCCAATTAAAAAGACACAGCCTAGAGTACACCAAGCTATTTGGCACTGCTTGCTTTTCTTAATGGTTGGGAATTCTTGGTTTTGACTATAGAAGCACTGGCCCCATCATGGAGTTGGGACTGAGTTGCAGGGAAAAGGAGGGGATAAAAAGAAACTCCCCTCTCCCTCCAGATACCCTGTGTAATCTGCTGTGGGCTCACCCTGTCCCTTTGCTCTGGGTTCCCTCAAGTTCTAAACCAGGAAGGCATAGGGAAGAAATATCAGTAGGGGAGGCTCCAGATATTCCAAAGGATCATTATGGTGACCCTAAAATTTCAGGGTTGGGATAGACCCTTGGGGCAGTCAAATGCTTTCTATAGCCCACGTGTCTGATACCAGTGTCAGGGCCTCCTAAAGCTTCCTGGGGATAGGAAGCATGCCTGGCTTGAATTTCGGCCAGGGACTCAGTCCAGAGGAAGTCCAGAGGAAGTTGCTGGGGAGAAGACCAAGAAACAAAGATGCCCAGAGTTCGAAGGACTTTTAGAGATCATCCCTTCCAGCTTTTCTTGGTGCCATGAACCCTCCCACATATTCTTATCAGATGGCCAGGGAGCCTCTGCCTGAATACCTCTCTAATGGGGAGCTCAGCTTTTTTAAAACTACCAGTTGCATCATAAGCCAGGTCTTGCCATTTGAAGGTGCTTCTTGTGTTAAGTGGAAAGCTGCTTCCCTAGAACTTTCTCCCCTGGATCATACTGATCCCTGGAGCACCAGAGAATAAACCTAATCTCTTGCTTATATGTCAGCCCTTAAGTCATTTACGAAAGCTCATGTCCTGCTAAGACTGCTCTTCTGCAAGCTGAAAATCCCTTAACTCTTTGGGCCCAGTGGGTAAAAGCTGGGGCTGTCAGTCCTCAGGGCTCATCTTTTCTCCCTCATTCACCACTCAAGGGCGCACATGGGCAGTGCAGCAGATGTGCGGTTCTCCCTGAGCACAACCGCCCACACACCTCAAGGTCTGCATCGTTGCTACTCAGCACTGCGGGAAGAGTCTGCCAAGGTGAGGGTGTGGAGGGGTGAGTGTGGATGGGTCTACCCCGGGGAGTTTGGGGTCAGTTCAGCCGTGTGCCTTGCTCCAGTTTCACAGACGGCTGGTGTGTGATGCAAATCCTCTCCCTCCCCTCCCCCGTGTCAACGACAGCTGCAGCCTTGGGGTTGGGCCATCATTAGCTGCAACAGCTGTGTCTCGGCTCGACCTCCTGGTGGGCAAGAGGTTGGTGCACCTCTTGGTGGCCAGTGGGTGGCCAGCCAATCCCTGCTGCCAATCCCTGCGGCCCCAGTGGAGAGCGTGCACGTGTGTGCCCGGCTTGCAGGCACGTATTTCTAGTGGTTAGGGTGGGGGATGCAGGGGCAAAATGGAATTGGCAAGCTTTCTAGAACAAAAGCTGTAGTTTATGGGGGAGATGGGGGAGGGATGCCTGGCCTTGGGATGGCACCTGAAGTTTTCTGAGGAGCGTGTAATTCATGGAGTCTGCCTAGGGAAACTGAGAGGGAACAGGAGAGATTAGGGGCAGAAGAGGACTGACTTCAGTCTTTTTGGGAATTCTGATTCCTTCCTAGCCCCATAATTGTTAACTATGCTCTGTCTTGAGCCCAGGTCCTCTATGTGCTCTAGGATACTAGAAGATACAGGTAGAGAAGGAGGGAACTCCTGATTGGGGAAGATCCATCTCTGCCCTTAGGAAAGCCGTAGTGTGAGGGGGGAGTTGAAGTCTGAACTCACCTCTTTTTCCTCTCCCCTCTCTCCCTTTCCTCTTTCTGTTTATAAGAACACAGTAGCTGCCCAAGAGCTCAGCCTAAAGCCTGCAGGAGTGGGAAAAGAGGCCTAAGGGGAACGTGGGGGTTTGGGTCATAAAGGATGAGGTTAGAGATGGCCTCTTTCCTTTTCTTCCCCCGCTCTTCTCACTGTCTCAGCCCAGTTCTATGCTATTTCCACTTCTGGGCCTTTGTCTACTGAAGGGGTTTGTAGAATGATTTCTGAGAAACTACCTCCTCTGAGGGTTGACCAGAGGGTCCTGTAATGTACTGAAACTCTTTGAGACACATGGCAGTCAGACTTGCTTGGCTTTCTCTTGTTTTCTATATCTAGTCACCTTTTGTGTGAGTAGAAATGGGTAGCCTTTACATAATGCTTACTCAGTGCCAGACACTGTGCTCAGTGCCTTACATACATTTCCTAATTTAATCCTCAGAACTACCTATGAAGTAGGTACTATTACTATTCCCACTTTACAGATAAAGAAACTGAGGCACAGAGAGGTTAAACAAGTCTCTCGTAGCTTGTATTTGGTGGAGCCAGGATGCAAAGCAAGGCAGTCTCCGAAATCTGTTCCTAACCATTCTGCGGTCTGGCCCCTTGAGTTTGAGTAGTATTTTTCAGACTTTAACATACAAGTAAGTTACCCAGGGATTTTGTTAAAATGTTCTGAATTAGTAGGTCTGAGATGGCGTTTCTAACAAGCACCCAGGAGATGCCAGTGTTGCTGGTACAGGTGGGGAAGGTCCTGTTCCTTAGCCATCTGGTGTGTCTTATTACTACTCCTCTACCCTCCTTCTCTGCTAAGGACTGGGAGCCATCTCCACTGCCTGGGGTGCTGGTCCCGACAGCCACCCCTGCCTTTGACAGTGACCCTGACATCTCTGATGTGGATGAGGATAAGCCAGGGGGTCTGGTGGGCTCCGTGGACGTTGTCTCCCCCAGCAGCCACTCGGATGCCCAGACCCTGGCCATGATGCTGCAGGAGCAGCTGGATGCTATCAACAAGGAGATCAGGTTAGGGCAGGGGTGGAGGGCCTGGGAGGTTCCTTGGAGGACAGAGGCTCTTTGTGTTTGGTCGCTGCAGGAGAGATTCTACGTGTGTTTGCTTGTCTTTTACAGCTGCACCTTAGAGTGCCACAGTCTAGGGACCCCGTGTGGGGCATCAGGCAATGTTCTGGCCCAGTGCCGGGCAGAGAGGGGCAGGATCTCAGACTGACTTCTCAGGCTTCATTTTCTCTCCCAGGGCTTTGGAGGCTGCGTTCCAGAAGCTCCTGCAGCTAAACATAATCACTAAGAGTGTAGTTGCCACATACTAAGGCCAACTCAGAGTGAGAGCTTTTGTCAGTCTTATCACAGTCACTGGGGGAGATGACATTATTTCCATTTTACAGACAAGGAAACAAACCAGAGAGGTTAAGTGATTTGCCCAAAGTGATGCAGGAAGTGGCAGAGCCAGGAATCAAACTCAGGTCTAAACTCAATGCACTGTGTCATGCCTCCTGTTCCTAACGAGGCATCAAACAGAAACCATGGGCAGGGCATGTTATAAGACCTGCACTTTACTCTGCCATTGTAGAGAGTTTATTAGTGTTCATGACATGCAGTAAGGGAAAATCCAAACCAGAGAACATCAGAGCTTTATAGGGCTGTAGGAGTCATCTGGTTCAATGGGTCCCACACTTTTGGATTTCACAGACCAGCTAAGAAGAAAACACTACACACACACATACACACACACACACACACACACACACACACACACACACAGAGAAGGGTAGTAACATTCAACTGCCAACATTCATTCTGCAAAATGAAACATTAAAGATAATTACCATTTCCTATCACAACCATTCTACAAAAGAAAGGATATTTTAACATCCCTAAAGTTGGAAAGTCATGCTCTGAGAATGAAGCTAGGTCCTACTCCTAAAGAATAGTTAGCATCTTTACTTTAGTGTGTGTGCGTGTGTGTGTGAGAGAGAGAGAGAGAGAGTGCATACACACTTTCCTCTCTGAGTGCCTCCCTCATGCACATAACAACATTACCACTATTATTCTAAGTGTTCTGTGGAACAGGGAAAGCTCCATCAGGGATCAGCATCAATTAAAGGTCCTGTGTTTGAGAAATACTGACTTAGACCATTCCTGACAGTGGGTATATTGGGAAACCGAGGCCCTATAGATAGTGGTTTGTCAAGAATTCTGACTTCCAGGAAGGTTTATATTCCACTGACTAAATTGCCTCCTTTCTCAGCAACTGCTTGGTTAAATTAGGAAGTTTTGTTACGTTAGGCCAGTTAACAAGAAAGAGAGGAAATTGTCTAAACTGCAGTGGGACAGAATCAGCTATGCCCACAAGGCCTGGTCTGTCCGTGCAGTGCCCAAAACAGTGGGGTATACATGGGCGTTGCCTTCTACCTGGGGTCACTGGGTGGTGACTGCAGGCAGTGCCCACATCTGCCTCCTGCTGGTCCTCTCTGGCGCTCATGGTGAGGTCCAGTTTTGCCCACCTCCCAGGATGATCCAGGAAGAGAAGGAGTCCACAGAGCTCCGTGCTGAGGAGATTGAGACGCGAGTGACTAGCGGCAGCATGGAGGCCCTAAACCTGACCCAGCTGCGCAAACGTGGTTCCATCCCCACCTCTCTGACTGCCCTGTCCCTGGCCAGCGCATCCCCTCCACTCAGCGGCCTCTCTACACTTAAGCTTACCTCCCGCAGTGCTGCCCAGGACCTGGACCGAATGGGGGTCATGACCTTGGTGAGAGTCTTGGGGCAGTTGATGAACAACCTTGTCATCACTGGGCTCTGCTTTGGGGTTGGCCGAGGGGAGTTGACAAGGCACAGCAAAGCTTGCTCTCTCTCAGTTGGGCCCCAGCATCTTCTTCTCAAGACATATGCAGACCTCAGCATGCCAGGTCACCAGCATGTCCTTCTGGGTCTGGAAAGGGCTGTGTACGAGGGCGAGTCAAAAGTTATCTGCACTCTGGCTGTAGAATTTACTTTAACTTTTAGAAAAGACAAATACATCATTTTTCAACATAATCTCCTTGCTTTTCAATACATTTTGTCCATCTGTCAACAAGCTTTCGTATTCCCTCATTAAAAATGTTTTAGGCTGAGCTGCGAGCTGTGAATACACCGCTATCTTCACTTCATCATCAGAAGTGAATCTTTGTCCTCGTAGGGATGCTTTCAGGGGACCAAGCAGGTGAAAGTCCGATGGAGCAAGATCAGGACTATAGGGAGGATGCTTTAACACCTTGAAATGAAGTTTTTGCAGAGTGTGGACAGGGTGGGCAGAAGTGTGCGGACGTGCATTCTCATGCAAGATCACATCCATTTTTGCTTGCACCACAGTTACAAGTGAACTGATGTAGTGCATTCACACCTGCACAGCAGTGACTGAGGGAAACAGTAGCCTTGAAGGGGAAGTGCTGATAAGACAGTGCGGCCAACAGAAGTTTTAATATAACTGGAATGTGGATAACTTTTGACTCACCCTTGTAGTATCTTCCGTACCTTCTCCCTTGGATAATGCTTAAGAAACTGACCCAATGCCCACACCCCTTTCTCTGTTCCAGAGGTAGCCCTGATTTATTTTTTCAAGCCAGTTTTGCTGTTGTTTTGTTTTGTTGTGATATTCTCCTCAGGCCTGTGTGAGGCACTGAATCCTCTTCTCCTAAGACCACTGGGCTCCCCTTGGGGTAGACGTTCAAGCATCCGAAGGGTAAGTCCAGGCTCACCCTTCACTCTCTCTTCCAGCCCAGTGACTTAAGAAAGCATAGGAGGAAGCTGCTGGTGAGTGCTGCCTGATGACCCAGGTACTACTAGGTTAATTCTCCCAGGCCTTTCCCTTTTGGCTCCTACCCCTGGGCCCTTGAGTCTGAGTCTGATTCTGAGAGGCCCCTAGGGCCTCCCCTCTGCATTTCTCCATGCTTCTCTGCCTGTCTGGGCTGGGTAGGCAGGCCCCAGATCTCTCCCTCTATCCCCTGACAGCTCCACTGTCTGTTCAGTCACCAGTGTCTCGGGAAGAGAACCGAGAGGATAAAGCCACCATAAAATGTGAGACTTCTCCTCCTTCCTCACCCAGGACGCTGCAGCTAGAGAAGCTTGGCCACCCAGCCCTGAGCCAGGACGAAGGCAAGAGGTAAATGGAGCAGACCCCCATATCGAGCCTTTCCATTCCCAAGTTTATCTCGTCCCTCTCTCTGCCTCTGAACAGGCTGCATCTCTCCCATCCCAGGTGTCTGAACATCTCACTTCTCTTTGAAACACCATCAGGGAAGGACATTCCCATGACTCCTTTGGTCACGTGCTCTGATCATACCCCCTTAACTCTCCCAACTCTGACACTTACTGTAAGTTCTTCCTGAAGTCTAACTGCCATCTCTCATGCTATAATTTAAGTATGTTTCTTCTCATTCCACCCGCTCCTGGCTGTCATCCTGTAGTGCTTTGGAGGATCCAGGCAGCAATCCCAGCAGCAGCAACAGCAGCCAGGACTCCTTGCACAAGGGCACCAAGCGCAAGGGCATCAAATCATCCATCGGCCGCCTGTTTGGGAAGAAGGAGAAAGGCAGGCTGATCCAGCCGAGCCGGGATGGAGCCACAGGCCATGGTCTCTGTCTCCTAGTAAATGGGTGCGAGTAGGGGGCAAAAGCAGGAGGGTATCCTTGGATCCAGTCTTCTCTGCCTGCATCCCAGGGGCCAGTGGGCAGAAGCCACAGACACGGAGATTCAGCTCCAGAGAAGCAGTTTTCTGTTAGAGCTATTTCACAATGGGAAGGGCTGCCTCATGAGGTGGTAGCTCCTACCACGAGAAGTGTCAGGCATCAGATAAATGGCTGTTTATTTGGTATGCTGTAGAAGGGGTTCCTGTATTAAGTATTAGATTGACCTCTTCCAATCTGGAGGTTTTCTGATATACTGTGCTCAGGACCTTCAGGAGAAATTTCTTGGTTCTTTCTCTAAGAGAAAGTTCTTAATTCCTAGTATGTCTTGCCTCCAGGACTCAAAATATCATAATGCATAATCATGACTTTGTAGACATTATATTCCAGTGAGCTCTTGGGCAAGAGTAGGATTATTAACATCTCTATGATAATATAAAGTTCCAGCGTGTGCTTGGTGTGTTGTAGGGACACAGTAAATGTCAGCCGTCTTCCTCTCCCTTCCCCTACTCCTTTCCTTTCTTCCTTTCCCTCCCTTCCTCTTTCTCTTTCCTTCATCTATTCAGTTATTTGTTCAACAGATGTTTATTAAGTAACTACTGTAAACAAGGCTTAGTATTAGGTATCAGAGCAACAGTCCATTCCTTCAAGGAACTCAGTTTCTAATAAAAAGGAAAAAATAAAGAGATGATTCCAAAACAATATTAGGATAGCAGTATGCTCTGGGTGCTTCTGGAGCTCAGAGGTCAGCCATGGAGTGGTGGGAGGGACAGGGGCGGCTTTCTCTGCTGGGCACCACCTTGAAAGCCAAGTGGGAATTACCCAAGCCAAGAAGGGGCGGGGGAGGGAAGGGGGTTCTGAGAAAGGCAAAAGTTCATGGGTATGAGTTTTCTATGCAGTTGAGTCTTTTCAGTGTGGGGAGGAAAGTGGGTGGGAGGAGCAGAAGAGGTGGATTTAGACCCTGGGCTGGGGCCAGCTAGTAAGGGCCTTGCAAAATATATTGTGGACCCAGCCACAGATGGGAGGGGGCAGGGCTGAGACGGTCTGGTCTGTGGAAGAGGCATATTGTGTTGAAGCCTTATGATTTCCTACGTTCCCCACACCACATTGGCACCTAAACCTAAGACAGCATCCCAGACTGGTTTCCGGATCGCCAACACCTTCTGCCCTCTGTGCACTTGTGAGCAGTGACCAGGACGTAAATGAATTCTACAGTGCTGCCCCTGCCATGAACTCTGGCTTCAGTTCAGGAGATTCTTAGCAAAAAAGGACAGGGCTCTGCATGTTCCCTTTTGTGATTTGTGCCAGTGAGCAGCCCTGAGAGAGAGGCCCAGGCACACATCTCTGAGGATGCCTGTTTTCCCACCTCCAACCCAGGTCAGGATAATCCTGTCTGAGCCTCAAAGTATGCTCTGGCTCTCTGGGTTTCCTTTGTACCTTGGTTTGGAAGAGGGACAAGTTCAGTCTAGAATTCTGCTGCCTTTAGGGTGTATGGAGCAACTTCCATCCATCTGGCTGACAAATACCTCCAGGGCTGTGGCTCCCAGGGGAAGGCTCTCTGGGCTTGGGGTGACCCACTAGATGCCACTGTGGGACTGCCTGGAGGTAGGGATGTCATGTGGAGGCTCCGGGTATAATGGGTGGTCCCATCAGGCCCTCAGGTTGTCATATGCTGAGGAGCCTCCTGCTGTCTGCTCCCCAGTCCTGGCCCAGGCCAAGGGTGGAGAAGCAGAGGGCCTAGCTGATATGCCATCTCTTCCCTTCTAGTTATGCTAATAGACTCTGAGCTCGGTCTGCAGGAGCCCATGGTGCCTGCCAAGCTGGGGACCCAGGCAGAAAAGGACCGGCGGCTGAAGAAGAAGTAAGAACCACAGGCCAGGCTCTGCCAGGGTGGGATCCAACCCCTCACACACCGTCTTTCCCCTTGACTGCCATGGGACTGAGCTCAGCAAGGCCCTTTCTGAACTGAGTTGACCTGGTCTAAGTGGGCACAGCGGGGGCTGGGAGATTGTTCTTAGGATGACCCAAGTGAGAAGGAGACAAGGGTGCTATGGGAGAATGACCCAGCACCTGGGGATCTCTGGCAGAGCAGACTAAAATGTCTATGTTTCAGGCTATGTGCAAAGAAAGTGAGAGCCCTCAGCTCTGGGAATGGAGAGGTGTTGCTGCCTCATGCCTTGGTGTCACGCTGCTGCAGGCATAGAGCAGGGGTTGCAGCCCAATGGTGGGGAGCAGGGGTAGTGGGAGTCCAACTCTTGGCACAGCCCATGGTCCCTGGGAGCAAGCATGGTTGAGAAAGAAGGAAGGACTAGTAAGTCTGTTGTTCCTCTTCCTGCAAGACACCAACTGCTTGAAGATGCCCGCAGAAAAGGAATGCCCTTTGCCCAGTGGGACGGCCCTACTGTGGTCTCCTGGCTAGAGGTAAACCTGGGCAAAAGGAGTCTAAGTCTACTTAGGGGTCCGGTGGGAAGGATGTGTGGATTGGGACAAGGACTCCTTGGGCAAAGGGGTGGTATTCCTAGAATTTTCCCAGCATGTTTCTGCCCTGCCAGGTGCACAGTGCCATACCTAGCACTTAGCCACCACCCCCCTTCCCTAAACACACACACCAGTTTCTTTGGAGGACAGAATCTATGCTATGTACGGAGGCCTCTCGGGTAGCTACGTCTGGATAAGGGGAACTGATCATCACTGAGCCATAAGACTTTCACAGGCGGTTTCATTTCATAGCTGCTCCCAAGAGCTGATCACCCATGCAATGTTGGTAAAATCCCTTCACCTTCCCAGGCCTCAGATTTTTTATCTATAAAATGGGAAAAAGAGGCATTTGATGATAGTCATTTTCACATTTCTAAATTCCTCTGCTCTGCATTTGCTGTTCTGAGACCATGGATGAGGCCTAGCCCTTGCACCTCAGTATTGCCAAACTCTTACTGTGGAGCCCAGATCTTGGGGAAGGGGCTGAATTTACCCTCTGTGCCCCCATATCTGCAGCTCTGGGTGGGGATGCCTGCTTGGTATGTGGCAGCCTGCCGGGCCAACGTCAAGAGTGGTGCCATCATGTCGGCCCTGTCAGACACAGAAATCCAGCGGGAAATTGGCATCAGCAATGCCCTGCACAGGCTCAAGCTCCGGCTGGCCATCCAGGAGATGGTGTCGCTGACCAGCCCCTCTGCCCCGCCCACCTCCAGGACTGTGAGTGGCCTCTCCCTCACCCAGGACATTTTCAGAAGCCCCAGAATAGTGTTTACAAAGTCTCACATTGGTCACTGGGAAGATGGTAGCATTGAGTCCTGCCCCTTACTTCCCATCCTCCCAAGGGGTTCCACCTGGTCTCCAAGAGGAGGTAATGTTGATTCTAGCAGGATCCCAGCAGGCCTAGTTCCCTGCCTCCCACACACCACACATGAGCTTCATCTTCCCATACCTACTCGCCAATAATTCTAGATCTTTGGGCAGAGTTTCCAAAGATGGGATTTCTGGGTTCCATGTTTTTGCCAGACTGGGGAAACAGAGGGTTTAGGGCATTTGTAAATTCTGGTCCTCCAACCTCTCCACAAGAATGTCAACCTCTCCATGGACCCCAGGGTAAAATCTTTCACTGTAGTCTATGACTGAGGTCAGCCCTTATTCCAAATTCACACCATTTATTCATATTCATTCAGAAAACATTTGTTGAGTAATTCTATGTGCCAGGCAGTGTGCTAAACAGTGCAGACATGGTGATGAAAGAGAGTTGCTCAGAGCTAGGCAGTGTGTAGAATTCTGGACTGGGCCTGTGGGAAGACTCAGGGGAAGGAAACTATATCCTTGTCTTTGGGTCTCCTCACCTGATGGGGAGCCTAGGGACCCACGTACAGGACCAGCTAGCTTTTCTCTCTGCCTACAGTCTTCTGGGAATGTCTGGGTCACCCATGAAGAGATGGAAACTCTGGCAACGTCCACAAAAACAGTGAGTCTGGCCCTGGGCCCTGGGCCTGGGATTGGGGCAGATGACTTGCACAAGGATGAGGAGAAGGTTGTGGGAAGTCAAAAGGGGTTGCAGCTGATCTAGTGTGAGATTGGTATCCCTGATGTGTGATGGGGTTCTGTTCTCAGGGTGGTGGATTGATGGGAAAGAAGTGAGAATGGAAACAGTTTGTGTGTGTGTGTGGGGGGGTCCGTTCCAGGGGTCACAAGCCACTGGTATACTGCAGTGAAGAAGAGCAAGGCTTGGGAGCATTTTACCCTGCTGTAGGCAAGACGCCACAGAGTCCTTGCCCTTGTGCTTGATCCTTGGTGGAGGAACAGGGAGGGTTGGGAGGACCTGGCACCTTGCCTGGCTGTGTTTCTGCCACACACTCATTTGATCCCCTCTCACTGCAAACACAGGCACATGCACCGGCCTTCTGTGCTCTCTTAACCTTTCCAACAAGCTTCCCCTAGCCACCCATCCAGCTACTAGGGTGCCTGCTCCTTCTTCTTGATGGAACCTTGGGTGGAGGTTGCCAGGTTTCTTGACTTTGCCTGTTTCCCCCTGACATGCTGCACTCATTCCTAGGACAGTGAGGAGGGCAGCTGGGCTCAGGTAAGACCTCTCCCCTTGTCCAGAACCAACTCTCAGCAGTTTGGGGTAGTGTTCTCCCAGCAGGTTCACTCCCCGACGGGACGCTCCGAGCCCCAGTCTTCTTTTAGGTCCCTCTTTTTTTTTTTTTTTTTTTTTTTTTTTTTGTTTTGTTTTTGTTTTGTTTGGCACACGGGCTTAGTTGCTCCGAGGCATGTGGGATCTTCCTGGAGCAGGGATCGAACCTGTGTCCCCTGCATTGGCAGGCGGATTCTTAACCACTGCGCCACCTAGGAAGCCCCTAGGTCCCTCTTCACACGAAGAGTCCTGGGCAGAGATTCTCTCCTCCACTGAAGCCACCCCCTCCTTCCTTCCTCATTCCCCTTTAGCTACTTTTGGTTTTTCACCATAGCAGGTGAGGAGCTTTGGAGGGCTATGCTCCCAGCATGCCTGCCTCTTCCCCTCAGTTTGACCCTCTTCCCAGGAGTAATGAGACTTAGATTAGTATGAATCCTTTTCCTCTTCCTGTCCCTCTCAGGGGTACCCCCGATGAGTTGAGCAAAGGGCTTTCATTCATTCACTTGGTGAGCAAGGATTTATTGAGCAGCTACTAGGTATTAGACATTTCTGTGCTCTCTGGATACAGAAGTGAGCAAACTTAGCTCGCGTGGGGCTTATATTCTAGGCGAGAGACAGACAGTAAACACACAAATAAATGGACAGGATGTCAGATAGATATGTGCCATGAATAAAAATGAAGCACGGAGCAGCACTGTTTATACTTGTACAACCGCATCAACAGGAGACCGGACAGGTCAGTTATAGTATATTCTCACAGTAAAACACTATTCAGCAGAGGAAATGGATGACTCAGACATATGATGTAAAGTGAAAAGTGTAAGTCCCCAAAGATTTTCTGTTAAAATTCAAAAACAAGCAAATTTAATCATATTGTTTAGAGAAATATACATCCGTGACTGTAAGAACCGTGAAACATGTTTTCAAGCAGGGGAATGATGGGCAGAAAACTCAGCATGGTGGTTACCTTTAGAGGAGCAGTAGAGCATAAGATGGGGAAGAAGAGCATAAGGATAAATGCAACAGTGTGGATAACGTGCATGGTGTCCAGATATGTTAACTGTTTTTATGCTTAATAATGAACATATGCCACACATATTTTATATGTACCAATTATTTTATTTTATTTATTTATTTATTTATTTATTTTTTGGGGGGGTACACCAGGTTCAATCATCCGTTTTTATACACATATCCCCATCTTCCCTCCCTTCCTTGACGCCCCCCCCCAAGCCCCCCCCACCCTCCCCGCCCCAGTCCTCAAAGGCATCTTCCATCCTCGAGTTGGACTCCCTTTGTTATACAACAACTTCCCACTGACTATTTTACAGTTGGTAGTTTATATATGTCTGTGTTACTCTCTCGCTTCGTCTCAATTATTTTATTTTAAAAGATAAAATAAAATTTTCAATTCTAAAGAAGAATCAAGTTGGGTAAGGAAAGAGAGTGATGGAGGGTTGCCATTAAAATTCTTTTTAAGGATAGGAAAAAAAGACAAAGACAAAGAAAAAAATTCCTTTTTAAGGATAGATGGTTAGGAAGGTCCCTGCCCTCGAGGCAGGAGGCAATGACTAACTGGAGCAGGCCTGTCAGAATCAGACTGGGTGGGGGGTGGTGCACACGGGGTGTGCTGTGCGTGGGGAGGCAGCACGCAGAGGACCTCGAGAACGTCTGGAGAGACGACCAAGCCTTACAGAAGAGCACTGGCTCTTCAGGCACAGTTCCCCTTACTTCATTTCTTTTCGCATCTTTAGCCAAACGTAACTCTCTTGTGGACTGTGTGAGGCCAGTTTCCCAAGTGAGACTGACTGTCTTTGCCACTCTGCAGGTCCTCTGTAATGCAGCCTGTCCCCTGGGCTCAGCAGGCTTGAGGCTGACTGAACATCAGGAAGGGAAGGCTGCCTTTCAGCACCACAAATGCACTTCAGAGTTGATGGAGAGGATTTCCTACTATTTGCTGCCTAGATAGTTGCTTTTGTTTATTAGTGTAGATAATTGATCAGTGAGTGGAAATATATCATTTCAGGATCTTAAAAAGTTCCATGTAAAATCCCCACCTCCCGCTTCTACCGGCCCTTCAGTGAAAGTAAGCTGAAATTTTATTGAACTTCCATGGAGGTTGGAGTAAGATTTCGCTCAGCGATATGCTAGCTGCAACCTGCCAGCACTGCCTTTGCCCCTAGCCTCCTCCATCTCATTCCCCAGACCCTGGCCTATGGGGACATGAACCACGAGTGGATTGGGAACCAGTGGCTGCCCAGCCTGGGACTCCCCCAGTACCGCAGCTACTTCATGGAATGCCTTGTAGACGCTCGCATGCTGGATCACCTCACCAAGAAGGACCTGCGGGTCCACCTGAAGATGGTGGACAGCTTCCACCGGTGAGCCAGGCGGGAGCCCGGGGCCACCTCCTGACACAGGTCTCCCCCAACTCTGGGGGTCTGTCTCCAGGAATAGAGGTGCTTCCATCTCTTTCTTTGCCTGTCTGGGTGGTAACAGGTATCCCTTTGGGGAAAGACACATCTTTGTCTCCCCTGCAATTTGAGGGTTTAGTCCTCTCACCTCCAACCCTTAAGACACAGTCATTTCTCTTTAGCTTCACTTGGAAAAATTCCCCCCAGGTATGAATTTTATTTCCTATTTATTAAGTCATTGGGCTTGCTGAATTCTCTACATTTATCCTTGAAGACTCACACTGAATGCAGCATCTATTTTTGGTGTCTAATTCCTTATAAGATGAGAGGAAAATTCTTTCTGGACCCTTGCCCTGCCAACATCTCAGATCTGAGCCTCTCAGCTTTAAACACACATGCTTTGGTACAGGAAATCATCCAGTGTTTTCCTCCTCTTTATTGAAAAGATCTTCTGTGTGAAAGTATCTGCAGTGGAGGTCACAAACTGGTAGGCTGAGGGCAGAATTTGGCTCACAGAGGTATTTTGTTTGGCCTACATTGTATTTTTAAAATTATGACTTTAGTTGCTGATATTTAAGTACTAGGAAATGTTACACAAAATTCTGGATGTCTGGCTTCTCTTGGAGAACAGAAATGGCTATAGACACATCCCAGCATGGAAACAACCACCTGGAGCTAGGGAGGCATCCCTCCTAAGACATAGGTGTTCTCCAGGTCCTGCCAGCCCCTCCAGCCTGCTTCACTCATTTGAAATACCTGCTTGACCCCAGTCAGCATGTGGGTTGGAGAGTAAAACAGTTGTTAATGGTTCCAGGAGATGACCGTTATTAGGAAGGAAGTCCTTTTTAACATCCAACTTCAAATCACCCAGGCTGCTATTTGAGCCAGGTGCTTTGCCTTGAGTAGTTAGTATGACAAAGAGTGGAGCTGGGAGTGTGTGGCTTTTCAAGGTTCTTTTAGGGCTCTGCAGGTGTCCCTTGGCCTCTCCAACTCATAAACAACAGAAAGTTATATTTGGAAGGGATCTAGTTAGCCTCTATATTTTATGAGTGAGGAAACTGAGGCATAGGAATGAGCAGCAGCCTGAGGTCACTCAGGGATGCTAGCAGAATGACTGACTCTTGCTAGTTCTCTTGCCACCACACTGCAGAGCCTCCTATGCTGGAATCCCCAGCTGTGTCTGCCCTCAGCACCACCCCTCCCTCACCACTGGGGCTGAAAGGGAATCTTTTGTCTCTGTCAGTCTGGGGGCTGCCAGGCCCAGCTGCACCTGTTCCCTCCTCAGTGATTGATAGGGCTGGGGAGAGAAGGGCAGTTCCCCACCAAGCTGAGATGTGCCTGGGCTGCTAGAGGATCAGGCAGCCCAGCCCTATCCAGTATTAGGGAAGTCCTTCCCCGGCCCTTTGCCCAGGAGAGACTCTCAGCCTATACACATGGTTCCAGATTCAGCTCTAAATCTTGGGTACTTCAGAGTTTCTAAAGTATTTCCAAATTCTTTACCTCAATTGTGTATATAACTGCTTTTATTCCACTTAATATTTCATAAGTATCTTCTTATATCTTTAAAAATTCCTTTAAATCATAATTGTTTAACGATGAGAAAGGGGTATTTAAAAACTCTCCTTTCACAGATAGGGAAAACAAGTCCAATAGAGACTGAGTTTCACCAGCTCACCCAGCCAAGTCGTTACAGAACGGGGCCAGCATCCTTCTTTCTTGACACCCCACTCAGAGCTCTTTTCCTTAGACCATAGTGTTCTATTGAGCAGGTTTCCATGAGAATCTCCTATTTTGATAGGAGAATAAGCACACACAATAATCAGCAATGTCCTCCTAAAAGTGGTACCACTACTGAGTGCCTCTGATGTTGCAGGGGCTGGGCTAAGCCCTTTCATACAGGATCACCTTTAATGCTCACAGTAACTCCACAGGAAAGGTATGACCCCCATCTCACATATGCTGAGTGCCACTCAGCTGGAAAGTGGCACAGCTGGCATTCAGACCCAGGTTGATCTGACCTTAAGGCCTTTATATTTTTGCTAAGCTATGCAACAGCTTTGAAAGTCATAGGTACTGAACTGAAAATTGTAGGAAGTGAGATTGAAATTAGACAGAGGCATTTCCAGTTAGGAGGAGGTATGTATGCATCTGCCCCCTCCAGGGAACCAAGGCTTAAACCAGGGGCCTTGAGCCAGAAAAGAGTTCCTAGAAGTGGTGTCTCTTAGCTATAAGGGTTTGTTCTAGGCAGATGGGCTACCTGGGTAGAACTGAGGGGAGAGAAGTAGGGAGCAGTCAAGCATAATTTAATATCACGAAGCAGTGGCCTCAGTGATAGAGTCGAAAAGCAGTTGGAGTTGGGAGAGACCCTCTATTCTGTTCCTCCACTTTGTAGATGACAAAACTCAGAAAGGCTGAATGACAGAGTAGTGTTCAAGTTTAAAGAAGAACACTTCAGGGAAAGCTGCCCAGGATGGAATGAGCTGCATCAAGAGGTAGTGAGTTCCCCGTCACCAGAGGTGTTCAGGCACAGGTGTTCATAATACTCAGAAGGATGCTACAGAGGTGACTCCTGCCTTAGGTGGGGAGCTTGGACTGATAGCCTGTGGGGTCCCTTCTAATCTACAGGTTCTTTGGTTCGTGGTCTGGCTTAGTAATTATTTATTGAGTGCTTACTATGCACCTGGTACAGTTTAAAGTACTTTTAGTACTTTATGTGAATTATTTCATGTCATTCATTTAGCATTTATGGTGTTTACATTCATGGAATGTGTCAGGCACCATTGTAGGGGTTTGAGATACATCAGTGAACAAAACAAAGCTCCTTGTCCTTATGGGAGCTTACATTGTAACTGGGAGAAACAGACAAGGAATTTAAATATATAAAATGTTAATAGATAAAAGGTGGTAGGAAAAAAAATTAGACCAGAGAAAGGGGAATTGGGGAATGTGGGCTGGGGGTGGTGCTCATGATGTTGCAGTTTTAAATCAGGTGGACAGGTAACTGTTGAGTTTAAAATATAACATTTGAGCAAAAATTTAAAGGAGACAAGGGGGTGAGCCATGCAGCAGACTAGGGGGCAGGAAGCAGGGGTGTTCCAGGCAGAAGGAGCAGCCACTGCAAAGGCCCCAAGGCACACAGGCCAAGTGTGCCTTCCGTGTTTGATGAATAGCAGAGCTGTCAGTATAGGGGCAGATCATGTATCATATTGTAGGCCATTATAAGGACTCTGAGTGAAATGGGGACACAAAGAATATCTGTAGGGTTCTTTTGTCATTCCAGTGCCTGGAGAGGGAGGGACATGTTGCTATCATTCAAAGAACTCCTTTGTCAATCAGGCCCACACCCTGGCTGAGAGGGAGGACTTGGGCTAGGCAGAGAGAGGGAAGTGGCCTTGGGATGGATCATGTCTAAGCCCTGGGGGAAGGAGGAGAAGGAGTGGGCTGGGATGCTCTTTGTGCTGGAGGATGTAGGTTTTGATGTGCTGTGGCTGGTGCTGGATATGGGGCAGATATGGCCGAAACATGGCCCCACTGAGGCTCTGGCTCAGGGGGGCTGTGTGCCTGCAGAACCAGTCTTCAGTATGGCATCATGTGTCTGAAGAGGCTGAATTATGACCGGAAGGAGCTGGAGAAGAGGCGGGAGGAAAGCCAGCATGAGATCAAGGGTAAGCTTGTCAGGCTCAGTGGAGCCTCCTCAAAAGGTTGTGGGAGCAGCCTTCAGGGAGCAGGGTCCTGCCTCACTGATCCCTGCCTTGGGCTGAGTGAAGGGAGAAGAGGCTTTCTGTGCCACAGGGAATCTCCAAATCTGAGAGGGAAGACACAGCCCTTAGGGAGCAGGGAGCTCCCAGTCTGATGAGGGAGACACAATCCATGCCCAAAGGATGCTGCCATCTGGTGCAGGAGAAATGGCCCCTGCCCAATCAACGGCAACATCCCCCTCCCCCACACATCAGACAATGGCCACCAACTAGACAAATGCTATGATTCCCTATAGGGATAGTACTATAGACTGGTGTGAGAAAGTGCTCATGAATCTTGGTGATCTGGGTGGGGTTGAACAGGAAAGAAAGGCAAGTCTTAGAAGAGACCTTGAAGGTAGAAAGAATAAGAAGAGGGCCATTCCCACCTGGAGGCAAGGGAAGACTGGTACAGGGGCTCTGGGGAGAAATCCTATTGGCCTGACCCTGAGTCCTGCAGGTTGGCAAGAATCGAGTGGTATGGGGCTGGTTCTCCAAGAGCCCAGGTGCCAGGGAGGACAGAAAGATATGGAAAGTTGGGGGGGGGGGGGGTAGGGGTGGGTAGCAGCCAAGAGAACAGAGTGGACTGGTGCTCTGGGTCTAGGGACCTCTATTTCTGTCCCTGGAGGGTCCTTGGCCAAACATGTCTTTTTGCGCTCCTTTTCTTCCCCTGCTCTTCAGATGTGCTGGTCTGGACCAACGACCAGGTGGTTCATTGGGTCCAGTCTATTGGGCTCCGGGACTATGCAGGAAACCTGCATGAGAGTGGTGTGCACGGTGCTCTACTGGCCCTGGACGAGAACTTCGACCACAACACATTGGCCCTGGTCCTCCAAATTCCCACGCAGAATACCCAGGTGGGCATTCTTGTCATCAGTCTCAACCTTGATCTCTCCCTTTCCTCCACTCTCTTGCTCTCTCTCCCTTTGATATGCACGAGTTTATGAACTGGTGGTAGGCTTTTTGGAGGCCTGTCTTAGAGGGGATCACAAATGTCCTCAAACCTCCAAGTGGTCCCTGTGCATAACCAAACCCAGTAGGAAAGACGTGTCCTTCACATACAGATCGTGCCCAGCTCAGGCCTGGAATACTGTGTGAATCCCCACACTGCTCTTTCCAGCTGCGACTTTTCCTCTGCTTGCTTTTCTGACCTGACTATTCATAGAGGAAAACTAGCCCTGGGGCCCAGAAGGACCAGAGAACCCATATCTCCTTTCTTTCCCTGGGGATCTACTCCTGGGTCCATAGGTTTAAGAAAGCTAACTATACCAAATAACACAGCCCAGAGCTTCTCCATGCTAGGGCTTTGTCTCCCTGTCAACAGCTCAAAAGATTAGACATCTCCTTGCATTACATTTCATAATTATTATGGAGCTGTCATCTAAGAATATATCTAAATTCTCTTGAACCTATTTATATGTTTGGCCTTTTTAACTTCCTGTGGGTAATGGACTCTAGAATTACTACCTGTTGTGTAAAGTACTTCCTAATTTTATTTGTCCTAAATGTACCCACAGTGGACTCCCCCTGGGGAAGAGAATTGCCTCATTGTAATTGTCTATGATTTGGTATGGATGTTTGTATTGGACTAGTTCTCACCTTCTTTGATTTCATAAACTCCGTGTTGCTTCTGGGTCCGAGCCTTTGTCTCTCCAGACAGAGTGGTCTTAATTCTTTTAGCCTTTCCTCATATAGACTTGTCTCCATGCCCTGATCATTTTAGCTGCCCTTGTCTGGACTGTGTGCAGCTGTCAGATCTCTTTTGAAATTCAGCCACCAGAGCTGCACAAGCTATTCTGGGAACAGACGAGTTTTTGCTTGTGTGAGGGTAGGGCTGAGTTGTCTTGTAATTTTGGGTGGTGGGTTGGCCTTTGAGGGGTGATGGCAGCACACAGGGCCAGGGTGTCCTACAGGCTCTTTGCAGTGACCCATCCCAAAGAGTCAGAATGGATAGCATTGATTCCCCTCGTTCTCTAGGAAGAGCTGAGATTTCCCCAAAGATGAAATTTTTCTATGCTTGCCCACCTCCAACCTCATCGGCTGCTTTCTTGCCCATTCACACAACTTTGTGAAACGTTTCTGAAGTTTGTAAATGTCATAGTCACCTTTCACTACCCAAAGGAACAGTGTAATCTGGATACTTGAAAATTAATTATGCTTCTCCTTTCTGATCACTTATAAAAATACTATGTTCCCAATACCAACAAAGACTGTCCTTACAGAATTCTATGGTTAATATTTTCTACCCAGAAATGGGCTTGTTTTTCTCTCGTTTCCTGTCTCTAAATACATCCAGTTTTTGTGGGTAGCAGCACATCTGTAAACAGTAGCAAGGCTACCTCTCTGTTGCTCTCTAGCTGTTCTTATTTTTCTGACCTATTCGTTTAGCTTAGCTAAGTAGGGGAAGTAGGATCTGACCCAATATGGAACCCTTCATTAAAAATGGTTAAAAATATTTGGTGGCAATTTGGAAAACTTTCTTGTTCCTAGCATTTCTCAAATCTCCTAGTGAGAAATTACTGGGAGGCCTAGAGAAGGCCTTTATGCCCCACTCAGCCCAAGGGCCACCAATATCCATGACTGAGCAGTCTTCCTAAGTTAAATTTTTGATGTGGAATCTTATAAAATACATTTATATGATCTAAATAAGTTAAATCTTCATTGTCCATGGTCAACATGCTAATTTACGCCCACAGAAGCATAGTATGGCAAACTGTGGGGATTTTTCCCCCAGTAGGTGAAGTCTGTCCATCCATGTGTTCTATGATTCTACTTTTCAAAAAAATTATAGCTTTCTAATTTGCTCCCTATGAAAAAAATCCTAAAGTTCACAGTTTGACTTCTAAGAGGACATCGAGGTTAGTTTAAAGGAGCAGCATCAAGGGCTAATGGGTTAAATGCATTGAAAACCCCATCTCTGTCCTTGGAACCCCTAGGAAACAGGTGAAAGATGTCATTAGAGGTCATTAACCACAGCCCCTCCCTCCTCTCCCTCTTTCACCCTGTGGACTCCAGGCACGCCAGGTAATGGAAAGAGAGTTCAACAACCTGTTGGCCTTGGGCACAGACCGGAAGCTGGATGATGTGAGTACCTGGCTCTGAATTGGGGGCCTTGAGGATTTGGTCACTTGTTGGTTCATTGGAGTTCATGAGCTCTGCATTCCTTGGGCTAATGATTGGTGGGGTGGCCTAAGGGAGGAGAGCCATAGAGGATGGGGATGATGTCAGGGAGCTGGGGAGGCAGGGACAGTCCTAGCAATCGGCCTGAAGAAGTCTCTGTGAAACTCCTTGCTTATACCTCTAGCATCCTCCAACTCTGTGGCCCAAACCTCCTAACCTCACCTAACCTCACAGGATCAGAGGTTTTCCCCAAAGGCCCTCTCTTTAGGATCATACCTTTTTCTTTATCTCTTAGACCCCCTCTCTTCAGTGCTGTCAGCACAGCATATCTCCAGCCTGCTCATTAAGTTTCCAACCTACCCAATAGTGTGGTTGTTTGGAGGTAGACGTTATTCTGAGGTCATTAAATGACAGGTTTGCTCACATGTTCCTCAGTGCAGTTTGACACAGCTAAACATGTGGTTCAGGCTTCTATTGTCCAAGCTTCCTCTCTAGTTTTACTCTCACTCTCCTGGTCACTGAAGAAACAGTCCCTTCCAACTGGGTTTTGTCAGGCCTTCCCCTTGAGTTTAGGCTGGACTATGTCTGGGAAGACTCCGAAGTTCTGGCCATGATACTCCTGTTAGAGGTGCCTACTAAAATATACATGTTTCCTGAAGCCACAGCCCCCTCCTCAGCCCCTCCCTCCTCCTTTCTTACTTTCCTATCATCAGCCTTGCCTGCACTCCTGTCATGTCTGCCTTAGCTGCATTGGTTCCACATGCAAAGAGCCTAGACTGTTTATTTTTAGCTTTTCCATCTTCAATCTGATCTGTTTCCGATCCCCATTTTCTGTGCAGCTTTCCTTTGTTTGCACCCCTACCCCACCAATGCCTCTGTTTAGACTACTGGGCCTCCTTGTGGGACACCATTAATGTTACCTACTTATCAATTAGTCTCTTCTTAGTTGGGTTTAACAGGGCTAAAACCCACCTTTGGGGAATGACTACTCTGCCTTGGTAGATAAGACACATTCAGAAACACACAGAATTTGTGGAGGGGTGTTTTCTTCACAGAAGTACCTTGAAATTTGGAGTGTGTTATTTACACGTACACACACATATTACATATGTATGAGTGTGTGTGTGTATTCTAGTCAAGGAGATAAACTGCCAGACCCCACCAGATATCCCCACTCTGAGATCTGAATTTTCCCAAAGCCCCTGCAAGGTGGACCCTCTTATTTATTTCCCACACACTACGATCTAAAATTTCTTTGATACAGCTTTCCCATATATCTTTGAATGGTGCTTTCTAATTTAGAAAACTGTTTACTCCTTCAATTCTTACAAAAATATTCTTTGAATGCCTACTCTGGGCCAGGCATTGGGCAAGGCATGGTGGTGCAGTGATTATAGACATCTTATTTTATGCTAACAATCATCATGTGAGACAGGTTATTATCCCATCTTACAGATGAGGGATTGAAGCTCAAAGAGGTAACTTACTTGCTCTCACAGGTAACTTACCTGCAGTCACAGGCTGACATGTGGCAGAGCAAGATTGGAGCAAAAGTGTATCTGATTCCTCTGTTCTTTTTTCCTACACCCTGTTGCCTCCTAAAAGTGGGGATAGCTGACCTATCAGGCTTCAGACATTGGGGTGGAGTTATTGAGTAGGTGATATCATCTTGGCAATGTAGTGGGCTTTCTGGGATGCAGCAGGGTGTGGGGCTGGAAAGAACTGATTCTTTAAAAGGAAGCTTAAAGTAGAAGGCCAGGTCCTAGGAGTAAGGTGAGATTTGGGGCTGGAGGACTAGCAGAAGGGAGGTTGGAGATCCAAGAGACTGCCTCCTGTCCAGCCATCTAGCACATCGACAGCAACCTTGAGCTGTCTCTTGCAACTGTTTCTGTTGAAAATTCTGGTTCTCAGTTTCCTCTCTCAAGCTTCAAGGCCCTGGTGGGCTAGATCCACTTCTCCTATGCATGGATAGCAGGACTCAAGGGAAAGGAAATGGGAACAGAAAGAACATCTGACTATTAGGGAGCAGGGGAGAAAAACAGAAACAAGTCCTTAGGGTTGGCTGAAGGTAGAAATGGAGAGAGTGTGTGTAGAAGGGTCTGTAGACTAGGTTACAGATAGGATCATGGGGAAGACAGAAATGAGGAAAGTTCCTGATAAACTCAGAGATGGGATGCCTGCATAGGGAGCCAGCTGCCATTTAACACATACTTATGGACTGCCTACGGTGTTCCCAGGCACTACTCAGGGGCTTGGGATATACTGGTTAGACAAAAAAGATCATAATCTCTGTCCCATGAAGCATAGAATTTGAAAGGGGGGTGGGGGGAAGTGGGGGGAAGAGAGGGAGAGAAAGAAATTGATGAAATAATCCCATCAGTACATTTAAAAACGCTGTGATGAATGCTATGACAGATACATGGTGCTAAGAACTGATGGGGGCATTTGAGCTACTCAGGGCACACACAACAAACCCTAATGGGGCTTATAGGGGTTGTTGAGGTGAGCACTGGTGGGTTGGTGTCCCTCATTCCTGCTGGTAGCACTCTACCTGCACCAGTTCTGAGAATATAGGGGTTGAGGGGATTGGGCATGGCTGCCAAGCAGGGTGGATGTGGGCTCTGGAGGGTGGGGTGGGAGGCTTGTGCGGAGGGACATCCTGTAGGGTTATGGCTCTGGGTGCCCTTTGGCAGAGACAGTTATTTTGGAGACTTGACTGGCCTCGGTGAGAGGGCAAATAGCAGGGGAGCTGTCCACCACCTCCTTTGGAGGAGGCTGCCTCTGATGGGCCATCTGCCTGACCCATCGCTGTCAGTGTTCTCCCCCGATCCCCGTTAGGGATAGGCAGCCTGAGAAATAGGTAAGGCAGATGATGTCATTCCGATTTTACATTTACAGATAAGGAAGCTGAAGCTCAGAGAAGTCACTTGCTCAGGGTCACATAGCTAGTATTGATAAAATGGAATCCAGGTCTCCTGACTCCTGACCCAGCGCTCTTCCAGCGCACCGGGGCTGCAGCCAGACGGAGGCCTCAGGAGGGCAGAGAGGTGTGAATGCAGGCTGGCTGGTGACTACTTCCCATGGATGAGGCTGAGAGGCGGAATACTTTGAAGGTCAATGGGCATCCCAAGCCCAGTTTGAGATGTTCAGGGAGGGTAGGGAAATCGAGTTCAACTGAAGGATGCAAGATCCGAACAGAGGGGACCCCACTCCGCCTAGAGACAGGGAACTTCAGAGTCGCAAGGGTTCCCCGGAGTCATCCACCTCGCCCCATTCACTTTACACAAGGAAAAGCTGAGGGCCAGAAAGGGGATGTGACCTTGCTCCTTTCTGTCCGAAGGGAAAGGTACCCCTAGAACCAGCCATTGACTGTCCACCCCCAGGCAGGGAGTGAGGATGGCAGTTCCAACCTAGCCCCGGGCCTTTGCGTGTTCCCACGGTGCAGGGGGAGGACAAGGTGTTCCGCCGCGCGCCCTCCTGGAGGAAACGCTTCCGGCCGCGGGACCACCACGGCGGCGGCGCGGTGCTCGGCGCCTCGGCCGAAACGCTGCCGGCGGGCTTCCGCGTGTCCACGCTGGGGCCCTTGCAGCCCCCACCGGCCCCGCCAAAGAAGATCATGCCCGAAGGTGAGTGGCAAGCCGGCTGGGCATGGCCGCGGCGGCGGAGGGGGCGGCCCCTGGCGCTCAGGCGGGGCCGAGGCGGGCGCGGAGCTGCCACGCAGGCGCTGCACTAACGGCTGCTGCGGGCGGGCGCGGCCGGGCAGGCCCCGCGGGCGAGCTGTGCGCGCACTAACCCGCCGCTCTGTGTTCTCCCGCGGCTGCCGACTCCTCCCAGCCGGGACGGCGGGGGCGCAGAGACTGGAGACCTCCGCGGTTCGGACCTACTCCTGCTGACCCCGCCTCCCGCCTCGGGTCTGACGGGGCTGTGCCCGTGGCTCGGGGTAAGTGGGCCAGGCCCAGGGCGCGGGCGCTGTCCTGCACGGCCCCCGCCCGCACCGGGCCTCCCCGCGCCTGCCCCTGGCCGCCGGCCGGCTCTCGGCTCCACCCTGCTCGTTCCCACTGCCCGGCTTGCCCTTCCTGCTTTCTTTGGCCTTGGGCGCTTCGAGCTTGCAAGCACGCGTAGATACCTTGCAGCCTGTCTCCCAGGGACTCAATCCCAACTCACTGCGCAATGCCTTTCTCTCTCTCTCTCTCTCTCCCTCCCTTAGCTCACTCCCACTATCTCTACGGACACATGCTCTCCGCTTTCCGGGACTAGCAACAGCCCCCAAGGCCAGCTTCCTCATGCTTGGTTTCACAGGCTTGGATAGCCCTCACCCATCCTGCTCGGTCCCCTTACTCCCACGGCTCCTAAGCTCATATCTCACAATATACTCGTCTGCCCTCTCGGCATCCCACTACCCCAAGTCCAACGTGTGTCCCTTGTAAGACTCTCTGGGACGTGGCTGGGTTTCCTGGTGTTATGAGGCAACCAGGTTGTCCATGCTTGTGGGTCTGCGGAAGGGAGAGGAAGGCAGCCCGAGATGGATGGACTCCACCTTCCCTCTTCTGCATCTAGCTGGTCTGGACTGCAAACTCCACCAGAGACCAGGACACAGCATCAAGGGCTGGGGGTGGTCTTTCCAAGAAAAGGGCACCTCAAGACTGCCTTGCTTGGGTTATTTGGCCTTCAGCTTTCTGTCCACCTCTTGGTTGTAGTAGATGGTCTACATCTGCTCTTGGCACCCCCACTGTCATCCTTTCCCCAACTCATCTGCACAGCTGCAGCTCCTGCCTCATCTCCAGGACCTCCTTGGGGGCTGGGAAGGGCTATAGGAGACCCCATTCTTCCTCAGGATGATGGGCCTGGGAAGAGGGGAGGCTAAGGTCGAGATTCTAGGCCCTGGTTTAAATTGAATCCCAAACACCAAGCCTAAGGATGGGGAAACTCAACTCTCCTACAGGCAGGTCAGCTAGAGGGAGACCCAGTGGCCTATGGTAGCCTTAAGCCCAAATGGCAGTGGGAATGCCTCCTGCCCCAACTGTTGGGTAGAGCTGCTGCTGGGCTGGAGGGAAGGAGGAATTGTGTGGATCTTGGGTCTGGGGCAGAACAGAGCTAACCATGCACTGCCACCTATATTCCCAATATCCCTTCCCTTTCTGTCCTCCTTTGCCTCACTTCTTTGATAATCCCAGCCCCATAAGAATATACCTAATAGGTGGATTGAGTATATACATTGACCTTAAAATCTGGTTTGGGAAAAAGGTAATCTGAGGTTTCCTTCCCCTGATCCCCTAGGAAGAAAATAAAGCTTCCCCTTTTGTGAATCATGTCCTAGGTCCAAGTAATCCAGTGTTGGTGAAGACTGCCATTCTCCTGCTTGTCCCCAAACTACCACCCCCTGTTCAGGGCTCTTTTGGTGTGCAGGGACTGCCTTCTCCAGAAATTCCTGAGACCTGTCCAGTTTCAGTTGCTTTCCCCGGCAGCATGGTGGCATCCAGGGCTGAGGGATATAGGTCCTGATATAGGAAGGTCATTTCCAAGAAATCCCTCTTCTTCACCCAAATACTCATTCTGCCAAGGTGCCTGGAAGTGTTTGGGACCCAAGTTCAGGGTGAGCTGATGGAACCCAAGGCTTCATCCAAGTGAGAGGAGAGGAAAAGTGCATGGGGCATGTTTCCTGGAGAGGAGCCAGTGTAGTGCCATCCTGCAGGTGGCTGAGCAGCTGGTTTGCAAGCTGATAACTTTGGTTCTGGGTGAGGGCTAGGCTAGCAGGTGGGATGATGGGTCCAGAGCACCCTATCCAGAAAGAGTGATGGAGCCTGGGGCAGTACCAGGCTTACAGCCTTCTGCTGCTTCTCAGTAGAGGAGAGGTCCACCAGTGGTGGGATTGGGTGGGCTCCCATGAGTGTGGGCAAGGCATCCACCTATCCTTGCTCTCCCTCATTGTTCCCTGCCCTTCCTGTCTTGTCAGGCCACTGGGAGTGGAGCTGGAGGAGTTCTTGAGCAGAAAACAAGTTGGATAGAGGGAAAGAGCCCCTGTCCCTGGGTGATGGATGTTAAGATTATGGAGAAACCCTAGATTCCTAAGATTGGTGAAGTTGGAGACCACAAGGCCATCTGACTCCTTCAGAGAATTCCAATAGGCTAGCTAAGTGGGAAACTCAGCCCCAGGCTCTCCTCTACAACTCAGCCCTATCTTAATTAGTTATGTCATAAGGCAGCAGGCTGGGAGGACCCAGATCTGTTTGGGGTGTTTTGGGATGTATTGTAGGGAGGTGATGCATACAGTGATGGAAGGCTCTTGTCTTGGTGTATCTCTTGCTTCACAGTCAATATACTTTTTATTTGGAGAGTCACCAGTGACCCATACCCACCTCACCAGCCTCCTGTATCTTGTCAGCTCCCTTCTCAGTACTGTACTGGCTCAATGCATCAGGAATGGGTGTATGGGTGTGTGTGAGCGTGAGTATGGGTTTGTACATACCAATAAATAACCTGGTTTTGAGACAACATACAAATGGCTTTGGTCTTGTTTTTGGTTTTTGTTTTTTTTTTAACTTTGAGCTTCCCTGATACATCTAGCTTATTCCACAGTCCTAAGGGCTACTTGGCAGTAAATATCAGAGGTTTTTAAACTTGTAGTCAGTAAGCTTCTGTTTACTTACATAACCGTGGGATAGGTTAATGTTTGAGTTACTTGTGCCAAGGGGGTATAGGAAAAGGAGTGAGGAGTCCTGTCTGTTGGGGTTGATTTATTTCCTTTTCTTCCTCTGTGCACACCTGCTTCACTATCCTCATAGCCTTTCATACTGGTGCCAGAGTTAGTGATCCTAAACACCCATTAGTCATATCACTCTGCTGTTCACTTTTGTAGCAGCTCCCCACCGCTGAGGTCCAGCTCCCCGGTGCAGAACAAGAGGCCATCGTGATGTTCCAGGGCCCTCTCCTCCTCCCGCCAGTCTCGAATCCATGTCAGAAATGTTGTGTTTACCCAGCCCCATCACCAGAAAGTAGCACGAATACTTCTTTCCTTGCCTTTGCAGCTGTGAACCTTCCAGACCCACTTCAGGCATCACCTGGGAGGCATTGCCTGCCTCCTCTCAGCAGAATTAGATAACCAGCAACCCTTTGCACTGCTGGCACTCTGTGTGCACTCTGATGCTGCCTAGTCATTGTCCTGTCTTTGTCTGTTTCCCACTGGGCTCTGGAGAAGCTCCTTTAGGTCAATCTCATTGATCTCTGTGTCCCTAGATGTATATACTTGAGTATCTCAGAGGGGTTTTATAAGGATTATTATTAAAGCTAAAAGTTGTTGAGAACTGTTGTATGCCAGACACTGTCCTAAGGATGCTAAATGTATTAGCTCATTAAATCCTCACAGCCCTGTGGTGTATCACCACCATTTTGCAGAACAGGAAATTGTAAAGCTGAGACCATGCAGCTGGTAAGATATAGGTGTGCAGAAGTTTATTAAAACTTCTGGCCCAGTGCCAGGAGTGCTTAACAGATGTTATTTGCTTCTCTTTTAAGTGAGTTCAAGCCCCTGCCCTGAAGCTAAGCCTCCCCTAGTTCCATTTTTCAAACTCTTACATCTGTACCACTCATGTGGTACTTGGCTCCTGTGATCTTCATGGAGCTTTGTTCCTTCTGTTCACTTGAATGATGAACTCCCTGAGGGCAGCATAATACCTTGTATCCTCTCCAAGGCTAACTGTTCCACTGATAATACAGGATGGCAGAGTCCATGGGCACAGATGGCAGGATGGGAGTAAGACAAGGCAACCTGTGACTCAGGGAGGCCAAACAGGCAAGGGAAGGTGCTGGCCTAGTGCCTACAAGCCTCTGGGAGGTCCCCTCCCACTCTCTAAATGATCAAAGGTAGAGTTGACCAGCCTTGGTGACCAGCTGGCTACAGGAGTGAGATCTGAAGGAATCCAGGAAAACTACAATTTCCCAGCATTGCCATCTACTGGGGTGGGGGATATAGATGGAACAGGCTTATGTGGAAATGTGAGCTTGATATTGAACATGCTGTGTTTGAGATGAGACCCCGACATCCTGTTGTTGCCAGCATTTGTGAAAAAGAAAGAAGACTCTAGGTTTCTTCCCTAGAACACTTCCCTTTGCCTCCCTTAGGAATGTTCCCAGCAGAGTGAAAGGCAGAGCATCTGGATCTGGTGGGTCCCTGTGGCTGAGGGGTGAGGCACAGTCAGAATCGTGGTGGGGTTTAGGGTTCCCATCTGGGCCTACATGGTGCCTCCTTGGCCAAGACCCTAGCCCAACTCACAGCCTTCAGTTCTTCCTGAGCTTTAGCTCACTTCCTAGTGTCTCTACCCTAGCTTGGAGCCCAGAAACCAGGAACTGAGACAAGTCCAGGGATGTGACATGTTGGGTCTTATCCATGAAACATGCCTGAGCTGAGGGGGCTCCTCTTCTCTCACCATTCATGGTTCCTGCTTTACTTCCCTTTCCAGTTGGTCCAGTCACCTACTACACCTGCAGTACTTAAAAAGGGTTTTCACTCTGCCAAGCAGGCTACTTTGAGAAGTTAGATACCTAAGGGTGTTTATTGGAATGGAGCAAACAGTACTTTAAGTATTCTGCAGTTCACACTAATTATCTAAACACTCCAAGAAGTTCCTCTCTACACACTGACAATTGGTATATCAATTTCAAATAATTATCTTTTCATTCTAGCAGATTCCCTAAAGTCCATTATTAGGCAACATTTGATTAGCTTTGATTTATTACATGTGCTTCCACTGGAGACCAAATTTAAGCTAATTTCCCTAAAGAACTGTCACTCATTACTCATTAATTGGAGTCTTATCTGTAATTCAATTGTGAAGGTTAAGCACTTGTTAATTTAAGAAAGTCCCTGTGCTATGATGACAAACGTTTATTCTGTGAAAATAATGAGTGAGGCTGGGCCCCAGTTTGGCAAAGTTTGCCATTAACACATGAAATGCCAGCAGGTTGTTTCTTCCTGGTGGGAGGCTTAAGGACTTAAAGACTGTGAAAAAGAAATAAGTAGACAATGACTACACCTGACCATGGTCAGGAATGATCGACCCTAATAGACATAGCTGAGAACTTTTCACTCGTAACAGATTGAGTATGAACCTCAGATTCCAACTGACGTGATACCTGAAGAGGAATAAACTTAAAAAATATATCCAGGGCTTCCTAGGTGGCGCAGTAGGTAAGAACCCGCCTGCCAATGCAGGGGTCATGGGTTTGATCCCTGCTCTAGGAAGATCCCACATGCTGCGGAGCAACTAAGCCCGTGAGCCACAACTATTGAGCCCATGTGCTGCAACTACTGAAGCCCAAGTGCCTAGAGCCCGTGCTCTGTAACAAGAGAAGCCACGGCAATGAGCCTGTGCACCACAACAGAGTAGCCCCCACTTGCTGCAACTAGAGAAAGCCCACGTGCAGCAACGAAGACCCAACACAGCCAATAAATAAATAAATGAATAAATTTATTTTAAAAACTATTCAAAAAAATATATCCAGCAACCCGACAGCCTGTCAGTTCCTTAATAAAGAGGAATGCCTTTCTCTTGGCCAGGCCAAGCCCCCGGTGAGAAGGAGGGCAACTGAAGGCAGCGGGATTGTATCTACCCTAGGAGCTTGGAGAGAAATGAACCCGAGGGGAGAAGATCCCCCTTGAATGGGTAGTTCAGCATTTTTGGTGGATAATAAGGGAGTGAGTGTAGATTCGAGAGCCCAGGTATGGCACCCACACATGTTGCCCTCCTCATCTCCGAGGGCAGTGAGGCAGGGAGAGCTAAGAGTTGTGGCTGTGACCTAGATATTCCTCTCCAGCCCTTCCAAGGAGGTAAGACTGTGTCAACTGAAGAAAAATGCACAACTTAAAAGTTGCGAGATATGTTCTACTCGGGGAACTTACTGAGGACTATAACCCAAGAGACAGCCTCTCAGCTCTAAGGAACTGTTCTGAAGAGGTAAGGGAGGAGCCAGGATATATAGAACTTTTTGCTGAAAAAAAAATGTAGTCAAACATCAAAGATTACTGCTAATGACAAAAACCAGGCATATCAAATTAATGATTTTTAGTGCTTTTCTATGTATGGGAAGATGCTAGAGTCCAGGCTCACTGAAATTATTCCTTAGATATGCATGTTAACAATCTAGAGCTAATATTCGAAGCACATAATACTTCCTGTTTTTTCTCCATCCTGGATTCCCATCAGGGTGCACCTTGCCACTACAGTGGCTGATGGTTTGACAGCAGACAACATTTGTCGTTTACTGGAATGGCAAGCAACATTCCCTGTCCACAGCTATAAACACAATGACATAAACCCAAGAAGAAAATCCCACAAACGGGGACAAGATTAGGCCAGTTTGTGATTCCCAATTGGCCCAGCCCTGACAGGTGGTTTGGGATGAGCAGGCCCTGGGGGGGACCTTTCCTTCCACACCCTTACCTGAGTCCTGTGAGCCTACTCTGAGGCGTCCTTCTCCTTTTTCTTAGGAGGAGTTTCTGGAGAAAGCTTTACAGCAGTGTGTTGACTCCTTTCTCCAGGAGCAAGGCAGGAGACAGGTGTGGTAGAGACAGCCCAACTGAGCCCAGAGCAAGTGCAGAATGGGCATCAGAGCTTGGTTGATAAAACTGGTTTAAGTCTGTCATAAAGGACCCTGAAGAATTGAATGGAGGCTGGAATATACCACACTCTGAATCCCCTGACTTCTGTAATGATTCTGAAACATAATTTGCAATAAATCTGACACACACAGCGTGAAGCAGTTGGAATTAATAAAATTTTTAGTCCATTCAAATTCTAGCTCCTGATGCCATCTCGGTTAATACTACATTATCTCTATCCAAATTCTTTCTTCTCAATTCTCCACTCACCTTCTCCCTCTTAGGAAGTCAGTCTTTGGAAAATAGCATCCTATACAAAGAGAGCCCCAGCTTCTTTTCCTTTGACTGTTCTTTATAAGCCCCTTCCCCCACCCGCAGCAGAATTGCCTTCATCCTCTGAGCTGTAGACAGGGATCAGTATCTCCTGCAGCCTGGAAGAATGGAAGGGTGTGGTGAGGGAACATGCTAAGTTGGCCTGGAAGAAAGTGATAGTGTCTGACCCTAATCACCCTGATTTTTTTTTTTTAGCTCTTTATTGGATAATTGTTTTACACTGTGGTGCCAGTTTCTGCTGTACAACAATGTGAATCAGCTCTGTGTGTGTATATATATATATATATATATATATATATATATATATATATCCCCTCCCTCCTGAGAGTCCCTCCCACCCTCCCTATCCCACCCCTCTAAGTCATCACCAATCATCAAATTGATCACCCTGATTTAAGCACCTCCCACTTCCTTATAGGACTCCTGCTAATGTTGCACCAGAGGAGAGGCAGGGATTAGCGAGGGGAAACCCACAAATTCCAGCTCTACACCCCTGTCTGCTGGCTGTGGTCTGAGTGCTAGGCATGTGAGCATGCTCAGGTAATTGGAAGGGAAGGGACCTATCGGAGTATAAGATGCAGTGCAGTGAACTGTGAACAGAGTCTATGAATTAGACTGCAACAGAATGCTCCACAGAATTTCCTGCGTGTCCCACAAGGATTTCTGTAGAATCTTGTCTTCGCGCAGCCAGTGGACCAGACCTGGCTAACTTTGTAAATGGCAAACAGTGCCTAGTGATCACCAGCAACATAGCGCTTCTGATGCTTTTGGAGCCCCATCTTCTCCACAAGCCCTGGCCCTGCCACACGTACGGACCACGGCGGTGGAAGAGGCTATAGCATCAGTCATCTCCTCCATCTATAATATCACAGACACTCTTCTAGCACCCAGTCTTTATTCATTTTTTTAAAAAAATCCAAATAAGTTAGCAAAAAAAAATATACAAAACAATGGCAAAACCACACGATGCTTAGTTAACAAAATAAATCACCCCAGGAGTCCCTGCCCCCCACCCCCCACCTGTCCCTGGCAATTTCAGCACAGAGACCTTGGTCAGATGGCAGCTTTACAAACAACACACAAAACAAAACAAAACATAAAACCACTGGAAGGTTCCCAGTATTCACTGCAAAAGCTTGGCCCCCCAGTGACTTGGGAACAGAGGATTGTTCCTCTCCCTTCTCTCGATTCAGGGCAGGCCCAGCCCAGCCACTGGCACAGGAAGAGACAAGAACAGGAGATGTGCGTGGTTTATCCAGGTCAGGACACTGTCTTTGTCCCTCAAACTGTTATCTTTTCAGGGGGTGGAATTGGAGGCTACATTATGATCAAAGGGAAGCTCCTGAGTTGCCCCCTGAGCCAGAGGGCTTACACAAGGGGACACTCTGGTCCCCTGCTTTATCTCCCTGGAAACAGAACTGCTCTCTGCTCCAAAGAGTCAGCTAAATTAGAGCGTCCATTCCCTCTGTGGGTGGTGGGTTAACCTTATATGGATGAGGAGGGGGATAGTCTGGCATTTGGCAGCCCCAAGGCTGGCTTCCTGGCATCAGGACAGCCTGGCTTAGGAGAGCCCTGCTGCAGAAGTGGTGGCATCTGCGGCCAGTTTGGGGGGCTCTCATGGACGCCCATCCTGGCAGACAATCTCAGTTGGGCATGGTTTCATCTGGGAAGGCTACAGCGACATCTTCCACTGTGATGCTGTCCACGATGGAGGTGAGGGAGTGCAGATTGTGGGCATCCGTAGGGTCGGCTGTGAGCAGATGATCTGAAAGGAGAAGGTAGGAAGATATTATCTTTGTGATGAAAGGGCCTTAAGACCCAAGACAGGGGCTGAGCCCTTGTCAGGGCTCTTGTCAGGGAAGTGGCACAGGTTTTCCAGGACAGGTGGGTGAGAAAAGCTCAGTGTCCTACTCCCCAGCCCATGCCTTTCCTAATGCTGTGTGTGTGTGTGTGTGTGTGTGCATGCGTGCGGGCGCATGCGCGCGCGCCTGTGTGAACACCAGTGTGTCCTCTCTGAAATCCCCAGGTGGGGTTAGAATTTGGAAGCAATTATTTTGAAGTGGTGCCGGAATGGTGTATCCTGGAACTGCCGTTTGCTGGCCCAGTTTTGCAGCACTGACTCAGCAATTCCCAGGGACCCTTGGGGCAGGGACATTGTCCTCTCCGTGGGGAAGGTCAGCCGCCAGGCACCTACTGGGGAGTTGCAGGAGACCTAGACAACTCCTTAGCTGGTCAAGGTTTCAGGGAGACACAGGGCCTTCTAAGCCCACCATTTGGGGTCCTGAGTTCAAAATGTCCCTAGAGAGGCCAGGAGCAGAGGACTGGAGCCGGGAGTAAGGTAAGAGGGGAGAACTGGGCCTAGAGACAGACCGTGGGATTTGAATCAAAGTAACCAGAGTCCTGGTCTCACTTACCCCCTGGGTTAGGGCCAAACTCCAGTGCGCTGCCCCACTCTGGACTGCACGAGGCGCTATGGGAGCTGCATTCACTGGGCACCTGTAAGACAGGGCGAAGGCCCAAGGTCAGGGCATCGCCATTCTTGGTGGTGTCTCTTTGTCCGGTCCCAGTGGGCAGACGTACCTGTGGTAGGGTTGGAGGCTGGACCACAAGCTGCAGCCCTCCAGCCTGGCCCACCGCCTTTTCCAGAATCCTCAAAATCAGCTCCTTTCATGCCTTTGTCTGGCCACAGAACCCCTGCTTCACGGCCTTTCCTAGCATCCATCCTGGGTGGCAATTCTGTCCTCATAGGACACCCAGCCTAAGGGGGTCTGTGGTTTTCCTGACCCTGGGATAAGGATGAAGGAGGCAGAATGTCTGACCCAACCAGGGCCATTTTTGTGCAGGCCGATTGGGGTTCCATGGGAGAGGCTGAGTGGGTTTTCCCTCTGCTCAGCCATACCAGGATGGGGTCTGGTGAGGAGCAAAGCAGTCTTCTCAGGTACACTTGGCCTTGCCTTTTAGGCCCTGTCTCCAGGCACTGGGATGAATCTTCCCCCTCATCCAGCTGACTCTGAACTTGCTCCTGAATCCCTCCTTCACCCCCCCTCCACATGCTTCTCCTCCCCACTGCCTTTATCTTGTCTGAAAAGGACACAGGGACACAGGGGGTCAGCTGGGCAGCCCAGTTCTAACAAAGGAAGGCATCCTGCAGCCTCCTAAGACCCTGCCTGGCTTCTGCTCCAGGCATCCGACTGAGCCCCACCACGGGGTCCTCCGAGGCTGTCCAGGTGCGTCCTGTGCCCCGGCGCCCGCCCCGGCGCAGGTGCGTGGGATGGCCACTTACCGCCGGCTGGGGTCCGCCCCCGCCTCTGTAGCGGAGGTCGCGCTCCTCCTGGTTGAGTGAGCTGAGCAGGGCCTGCAGGCGCTCGATGTACTGGATGGCGCTGCGTAGGATCTCCACCTTGGGCAGCCGCTGGTTGGGGTTGAGCAAGGTGCTCCTCTTCAGGGCCTCAAAGGCCTCATTTACCTTCTTGAGCCTGCGCTTCTCCCGCAGGGTGGCTGCCCGCCGCCGGTCCACAGACACCGACTTCCTCTTGCACACCTTACACGCCCATGGCAGGCACTGGCCCGGGCAGTGCTCGGGGGTCCCCAGGCCCTTGTCTTCGAGGGGCACTCGGGCCTCGGGGCTCAGGCTGAGCTCCGTCCGCTCATAGCCCGGTGGCTCAAAGCCCTGGAGGTGAACGGGCAGGTAGTTTTCCCCGTCATAAAAGTGGGGTTCCTGGTAGAAGTAGGGGGATGTCTCATACAGCTCCATGGGGTCAGAAAAGACTTGCTCCTGCCACCAGCCCCCAAGCTCCTGCAGCCCCTCACGCCAACTGCTGGGTGCCATTTAAACCCTCCCCGCTGGCACGGAACCAGAGATAAATATAGCCAACGCCACAGAAACCTGAGCCCCCCTCTAAGCTGTTGCTGCACATCAAGACGTTTACAGTGGATTAGATGTGATTCCCCTTCCCTCTCCCCCTGCACACCCCCCACTCCCCCCGCCCCAAGCCAGCCTACCCCCAGCCGGCTCCTGTGCACGGGTAGGGAGGCCAGGGTGTCATCTGACTCGTTTTCATTTCTCGGCAGCCCCCGTGGGGGCTGGGGAGGGGGGGAAGGACACACATTCTCCTCTCATCTGCTCCTTTCAATTACGCCTAGCTGGGCGGCCTGCCTGCTGCTAGTCCCAAAGAAGCGGGGTGGGGGTGGAGGCAGGAACAAGGGAGGGGTAGGTTTAGGCTGCAAGGGGCCTTAAGAAGTCAGTTTATTCCTCCCGCTGCTTCCTCACAGCACCTTACCCAGACTATATCAGTCGCATGAAGCTCTTCGAAAGAGTCCCCTCCCAGAGGGGGAGAGTGCTTCAAACGTGGGGCATGTATTGATTCTCAGTGTCCAGGGTAAGAAGGAGCGGCAGATGGATTCAACGTCTGGGTTTTCAAAGCAGCTTTGACATCATACGTCGCTTAGGTCTCATGTGATTGGGGATACACTGAGGCAAAAGGAATTTTTTGGTGTTGTTTTTCCTTTTTGGTATGGGTCCGTGGACATTTTCTCTTTAATACAGCTGGCCAGGGGCAGAGCAGAGATTAGAACTTAGAGTCTACACATCACCACCTTCCCCACAGTGGCAAGGTCAAGATCTATTAAGCCCTCTGTCTCCTCCTTTCTCACTCTGAATCATTTATCTGTCCTCCTATGTCACCTCTTCAACTTTGTTTCCTGCCCCATTTAGACACCAGGATTTTCCTGGCTCCTTACCGTGGGTGGGGTAGAAAGGAGAGAAAGCAGAGACCTTCAAACTCAGTTTAAATATGCCCTCTCCTTGACCACTTGGCTTGGTTGTTCTGGTCTTCCCTTCTGAGCCATCAGCTTTATACATATCATGCCGATCTCAAATATCAGGTGGAGGAGGGACTGCTTAATCTTCGGGCTTCTCAGTCCATGGACACCTCTCAGCGGAGGCTTTGGGGTCTGAGAGGACAATAATCCCTATACAATTGGCAGGCCTCAGAGATCAGCAGTGAACGAGGCTCAGTCTTGGGACTGAAGGATTACAGGGATGCCCAAGGCAGGGTCTCTACCCTTGAGGACCTTACCATCTAGTAGACCCTTCTGGTCACCTAGTTCTACCCAACTCCTGATGCCCGAATCCCCTTCCCAGGTGGCCATGGTCCAACATCTGCTATCCTCACGGGCAGCCCATTCCACCGATGTGCAGGGAGGCCTTCTGGGTTTTGAACTGCAATCTGTTCCCTCTATCTTCTATCCTTTGGTTCCAGTTTTTTTTTTTTTTTTTTCTCTAGGGCACTCTGGACTAAGTCTGATCCCTCCTGTGAGAGATGAGGCTGATGTTATAAGTTACAACCAGTGGCAAGGATAATAAGAGGAGGAGGAAGTGTGGTGAGGACTCAGGGAAGATTTCACAGGGGAGGTGAGATCTGAATAGAGCTTGAAAAACCTAGCTTTCCTTCCTCTCATCGTTTGTGGTGAGGAGCCTGGAAAATACTCTTGTCCTTTTGGGGTAAGGAGCAGAGATGAGGAGGGGACAAAACTAGACAATTAAAAAAAAAAAAACAAAACCCAAGCATGTTTAGGGGGAGCAGCAAGGTCTTAATTTTGTGTTTGGCCTTACCAGTGTGGTAAAAAGTGGCAGCATGGGGGCTGTGGGTTGTAAACCTTGCTTTGACCCTGACCGGATAGGCTGAAGAAGCAGCTCTATTTCTAACACACATTCCACCAAGAAAAGAAAAAATAAAAGAAAACCCTTGCCTCAGTTTACATTCTAATCCTCTGAGCACTGAGAAAAAGAGTGATGTCAAAGTTATTATAGAAACCTAGAAATTGCACTATTTTGTCCTTTGGGGGTCCAGTCTGCCTCACCCCTAAACAATGCCCACATCCTCTAAAAATGGAAGCAGGAGAACTAGGCTTGTTCTGTGATTATTTCTAGGATCTTACTATCTAGTTGGTGAGTGTGGACACTGTGTGAATGTTAAATTACAATGCAAGAGAGAGCTATTTTAATTCAGCAGTAGACATGGGGGCCATGACCATTGCAAATGAGTGAGTTCATCAACTGAGTGTTTAAGTGTATAGAAAAGCAAAACCACCGAAGGCTGGAGTTTCTGTGGAAGGGGAGGAGGAGAGCCCTGGGCTGGGTCTTGGAGAAAAGGTAAGATCTGGATTAGAAGAGGAGAGAAGGGCGAGGGGAGCACTGGGCAGATGGGTTTGTATAGAGCTCAGGGTTCAGGTAGGTGGGTGATTAGACAAGCCTGCAAAGATGAGAGGAGGCCCACCTGGGCAGCATGGAGGGACTTGAAAGCTGAGGCAAGGAGACTGCAGAGAAGACCATGACAGTGACCCAGGAGTGAAGTGAAGAGCTGAACAAGCCACTCAGAGGTAAGAGGATGGATTCAACTGGGAGATGTATAGCTGGTAAAGGGATGATATATGTGTATGATAGGAGAATGGTTTTTGTATTGATGAAAGGGCACCTGGCACATGGGAACACCCCCAAAATATGAGTCCCCTTCCTTGCTTTGTCCCTTCCTCCACTCCTGGCCTCTCCCTCAGGCTATTTCCCTGATTGTCTTCATTGCCTCCAGGGGACCAGAATGGCAGGAATAGGGGAGGGAAAACCTGCCCCCACTCCACGTGTGTATATATTTATTCATTCGCTTTTTCATTCAAGGAACAGGTATTGTACACCTTGTGCTGGATGTGAGGGTCATTGATGTGAATAAGATATGGTTTTTCTGCCAGCTAGGTACTCACAGTTGAATAAAGACGTTGATTATACAAAGTAGGTGATAACGAGAGTAGGCTAGAAAAAGTGTTAATATAGTCCAGAGAAGGAATGTATTCATTTACTCCTTTCTCTGATCAACTCAATTTCCTGAGATCCCACTCTCTATCATTCCCCGGGCATGCCTAAACATAGGCAAGAGCAGTAATAAGATCAGTCCCTGCCCTCAGTTTGGGTGTGAGTTCGGCCTTATGTCTGTGTGATGTTTGCTTCTGACCAAATGTGAGGGCTGGACTGGGAGGTTAGGGTGATCTTGTATGTCTGGGTTTCAATAAATCCCTGTCTGTGGATGTGTTTGTGTAGGTCTAAGCAAGTGGCTTGGGGGGTATGTCAAGTCCCAGCTGTGAGGCACAGACCCTTCCAGGACTGAGAAGATAGGGCAACCCTGGTGTCTTTGACCTCGGAACCCTAATGTACGCATTGGCCCTTTTCTCACCTTGTTCCTCTCTCAGAGCTGAGCTGTGGAAAAGCTGCCCCTAGAGCTCCCCCTGCATATTCCTCCACCCTATGCAAACTGCCCTCTGATGGATGGGAACACATTGGTGCCAAGCACAGAACAGCCTTTGTGCTCTGCCACCAGTGGTGATCCATCAGCTCTAACCTGACAGGCAGGGCGTCAGGCCTTAATCCCCACCCCTGCTGGCTTGGGCAGTCAGGGGTCCCTGCTCTGACTGTAGCCTCCTCCTCCTGCAGTCCTGCTCCCTCCAGAGGAAGCCCTTATCCCTAGCTGAGGCTCCAGGGCCAGGCTGTTTGTGCCCCCACCCTGGCTGTCTCAACTTGATTCTTTCTATTTGCATGCTGGGCTGATCTCATTTGCATGGTAGTGGTTGGATTTCAAAATGCTCAGAGATCCCCTTCACCTGCTCCTGACTCTATCCTTCCACATCTGCTGCACACCCAGTCCCAGCTCTCCAACTCCCAGCATCTTCCAGTCCCTACTGGCCTCGCCAGGGGCTGACCTGGGCTGCTAGTTTGCTTGACTCACATCAAAGCAACTTTCCCATCCCAGAGTCTCACTTGTTTAGGTATAGAGGATTAAGGAGAGGGTTCTGGAAGGGTGGGAGCCTAAGGCTTCTCCAAACAGGCCCCACATTTTGTTTGCCTAGTCTAGTTCTCTGGTATTATGGATGAGGACCAGGTGGGAGTTGGGTGGCAGAAATGCATGTGCATTTCAATAGGACCTAGATACAAGAACATGTCATGCAAATCAGCACTATTTGTGGGGCTTTGTAGCAGGGTGAGAACAGATCACAGAATCATAGAATGTCAGAGCTGTAAGGTAGTCTAAGGATCAGCTAGTGCACCTTCTTCCTTCTACACACTGGGTGCACAGAGCACTAACATCAGAAGTGTGAAGAGTGTTGGCTCTTGGACTGCCTGAGTTTAGGCCTCGGGTCTGAATGAAGGTGCCTTCTCTCCCTCTCTGAGGCTGACAGGTGAAGAAGGGTACTGCAAGTGACTACATGCTTTCCAGGTAAGCCTGAGGCCACAGGTGGGTGGCGGTGAGGAAATTGGAGGTGCTCTAGATTTCAAATGGAGCATTCAGAGAGACATCAGGAGAGGTAGTGATGGAGAAATGAAGACACAAGAGAAGGGTGGGAGACAATAGGCTGGGGGACCAGGGGGCATCCTGAGGGCTTGAGACAGGAGGAGAGATTTGGGGGCAGATGGGAGCCAGGGTGGAGAGATGAGGGCGAGGGGAGGGCTCCAGGCCTCTGGAGGCCACACATTGTTTCCATTGAGAACTGAGCATCGAATAACCACTGGGAAATCCGTCCCTCCCTGGAATCTGGAGCTCAGAGCCAGGCTCATTCATCAAGAATCTCTGGCCTTGGGGTGGGGAAGTGCAGGTCTGGAGGTGGAAGGGGATGGGTCCTCAGGGAGCTAGGGTCATGGACAGGTGATTGGTAGACGCACAGTGCAGGGCTAGTTTTTTTAAGTAACCAGACCAGGGCTTAGCAGAGCATGCGGCAGTGTGAACCTGAGAGCCTTTGGAAATATAGGTGAGGACTTCCTATGAGTAGTCCATGCTCCTGTGAGGGCTAGAACTTCAGCTCTCGGTTGAGATAAATACTGTGAGAAAGTTCAGGGAAAGAGAACGAAGGAACCCTGGATAAGGAGTCAGGGCATATTACTGTCATTTCTCCTCTCTGGTTCTCAGCTCCCCTGTTTGTAAATAAAGATGCTGGATTGAATGATTCAAATGGCCCTTTGAGAGGTGACATTTTTTTTTTTTTCTGACTCAGCATGTGGGGCTGGAGGAAGTGCTCCTGGGGTCGGGGTAGGAGGACTGTTTTGAGTGTTGTTTGAATCAGACCCAGCTCTAAAGACGAACTCATAGGATCAGAGAGGGCAGGTTTCCTCGGGTATTTTGTCCCTTCCCATCTCCACTTATGCTCCCATCCTCAATCTCACTGAAAGGCAACCAAAATGTTCTCTGGACCCATTTCAGCCTACCTAGAGCTGCCTGGCATGTATTTGTCATACGTATCGCTGAACACCACCCCCCCACCTGTCCCCCTTCCCTTCCAGCCTATCAGTTATGCGCTCCCTGTGGGCTCAGAGCCCTAACATGCCACCCCACCCCCCTCTACTCCCTGAACAGCTTCTATTTCTGCCTCTTTGACAAGTCGTGACATATTTGGGAGCAGCTGCTGACTGGGTGGAGGTGCCTTTGCTTTTCTCCCAGCTCTGTCTTCTCCTCCCCAATACCTCTCCCAATGGCCACCTCTTCCTAGAATGTGCTATAAGACTCTCCCTACATTCCTCTCTCTGGAACCCAAGCATCCAGCTTTTTCTAGGTTCCTGCAGGGGGCCAAGGCTCTAGACTGATATGGAGGGAGCCCTGTAGGATAGGAAGTCGGGTGTAGATGGTAGGATCTCTTCTGCCATGTCCCAGGCTGTATGGTTTGAGGCAAATCTCTTCCCCCTCTGGGATTCATTTTTCTATCTTTAAATGGGAATGATGAGTAATGTCTTCCCTGTCAACCATAACAGGTTTTGCCACCTATTAACTGTAGGTGACTAATGCTACCACCCAGTAGTTCCTCTCTCTTATCCTTCCAAATTTAATTAGTCAAAAGCCCCTCAATCTCTGTTTCCTTCTGCATCTTAACAATTCCTAGCTTCACGTAAAGCCAGGAATTGTTTGAATTTCCACTAGTCACAGCAAGAGCCTCACAAAAGAGTCATTCCTTAGTAGTAAAATAAAGTAAAATGTACTCTAGATCTGCTTTTTAAAAGTTTAAAAACAAGCCTCAAGCAAAGAGTCAAACTAATTTAACTTCCTGCCAGAAAAAAGTCCAACACTCTTAAAGGAATATGATAAAATTCAACACTGAGTTATGTAAAATTCACAATGTCAGTTATTCAATCAAAAGTTAGTAGGCAGCAAAGAAGCAGGGGGAAAAATGTGACATAATCAGGAGAGAAACTAGTCAATTAAATAGACCCGGAAATGGTAGAGATGATAGAATTAGCAGACAGGGACATTAAAAGAGCTATATAAATATGCTCCATATGCTTAAGGATTTAAAGAAAAACATGAGCATAATGAAGAGAGAAATAGAAGATATAAAAAGAAATCAAAATTTCACTGGATAGGATTATGTATTAGTCTGCTTTGGCTTCCATAACAAAATACCACAGGCTAGATGGCTTAAACAACAGAATTTTATTTTCTCACAGTTCTGGAGGCTAGAAGTCTGAAATCGTGATACAGCATAGTTGGGTTCTGGTGAGAGTTCCCTTCCTGACTTGCTGCCTTCATGCTGTGTGCTCATGTGGCCTTTCCTGGATGCACACAGAGATCAAGTCCTCTGGTGTTTCTTCTTATAAGGGTACTAATCCCATCAGACCAGGCCCCCACCCTCATGACCTAATTAACTCCCCAAAGACCCATCTTAAAATATCAATACAATTACATTGATTACATTGAGGGATTAGGGCTTCAATATATGAATGGTGGGGGGATACAAACATTCAGTTCATAACAGATTGATAACAGATTAGACATTGCAGGGAAAGAGTTCATTGAATCTGAATACAAAGCAATAGGAAAAGTCGAAAATGAAACACGTAGAAAAAAATATTTAAAAAAGAGCTTCACTGACATGTGAGACAATATCAAGCAGACTAACATACATGCTAAATGAAGTCCCAGAAAGGGACAAAAAAATATTAGAAGAGATAATGGCTAAAATATTTGCAATCTGATGGAAACTGTGAACTCACAAATCTGTCACTTAATGAACCCCAGAAAGGGTAAACAGAAAAAAAAAAAAAAAAAAACCACACCAAGGAACATCATAATAAAATTTCTGAAAATCAATGATAAAGAAAAAATTTTTAAAGCAGCCAGAGAAAAAGAGGCACGTTATATATAGAGGAACAAAGATTTTTAAAAGCTGCTGATTTATCATCAGGTACTATGAGGTAGAGAAGAGAGCAGAACAACATCTTTAAAGTGCTAAAAGAAAAGAAAATCTATCAAATAAAAATTCTATATCCAACAAAAAATATCTTTTAAGAATGAAGGTGAAATAAAGACTTCTTTTTTTCAAACAAAGATAAGCTGGCAGAATTTATCACCAGGAGATATTCACTATAATAAATGTTAAAGGAAGTTCTTTAGATAGAAGGAAAATGATACAAAATTGAAACTTGGATCTGCATAAAGGAATGAAGAGCATCAGAAGTGGTAAACATGTGGGTAAATATGAAAAGAATTTTCCCACTCATTAAAATTTTTCTTTAAAAGATAGTTGTCTATTTAGAGCAAAAATAATAACAATGTATTGTAGGGTTTATAACATAAAAATAAAATGTATAACAACAATAGCACAGAGAATGGGAGGTGGGAAAACAAGTATACTATTGCTGTAGGGTTCTTATATGTGAAGTGGTATAATATTATCTGAAAGTAGATTGTGATAAGTTAAAGAAGAATATTGTCAAAACTACAGCAAGTACTAAAAAATAAAACATAGAGCTATAGCTAATAAGTCAATATTGGAGATAAATTGGAATATTAAAAAATACTCAGTCTAGAAGAAGACAGGAAAAGAGGCAAAAAGGAACAAAGAGTGATCGGATAAATTGAAAACCGTTAGCAAGATGGTAGATTTACACCCAACCATATCTATAACTGCATAAAATATAAATAGGCTAGATTCAAAAGACAAGATCCCAATATAGGCTGTCTAGAAGAAACTAACTTGATACAAATACACAAATGGGTTTAGAGTAAAATGATAGAAAAATATATACTATGAGAACACTAATCATAAAAAACTTGGAGTGGCTATATTAATATCAGAAAAAGTAGATTTCAGAACAAAAAATATTACTTGGGATAAAGAGATACATTATATAATGATAAAGGGCTCAATTTATCAATAAAACATATTAATCTTAAATGTATATGTACCTAATAACAGACTTTCAAATAAATAAAGCAAAAATTAATGCATAAAGCAAAATACATATAGACAAAACTGAAGGGAGAAAGAGACAAATCCAAAATTTTAGCTAGAGATTTCAAAAATCCTCTCAGTAATTCATAGAACAAGTAGATACAATCAACATGGAAATAGAAGACTTAAACAACTTAATCAATTTTGCTGATTGACATTTGCAGGATATTCCACCCAAACAATAGCTGCAAATGGTTGAGATATGCTGGGCCACAAAACAAGTCTTAATAACTTTAAAAATATTGATAATAAAGAGCATGTGCTCTGACCACAAAGGGATTAAATTAGAAATCAGTAACAGAAATTTCTAGCAAATACCCAAATAGTTGGAAATTAACCTTTAAATAACTCATGGGTCATTACTTATTGAGCCCTTTCTTCCAGACCCTATGCTAAGTGTTACAAGGGCGAGTCAAAAATTATCCGCACTCCACTTATATTAAAACTTCTGTTGGCCGCACTATCTCATCAGTGCTTTCCATTCAAGGCTACTGTTTCCCCAGTCACCTCTGTGCAGGTGTGAATGTGTTACATCACTTCATTTGTAACTGCAGTGTGAGCAAAAATGTATGCCCTACTTGTGATTTGCATGAAAGAAGAGCAGCATGCAGTGAGTTGTTTTTTGTGGTCTGAGGGTGTACCTGGTGCCGATATTTATCGAAGACTGTGTGCAGTATGATGAAAGTGTTTTGTCCCGAAGAAGTGTGTATGAATAGATAGAGAAGCTCAAGGAAGGCTGCGCGAGGGTTAGCCATCAAGAGGGAGCCAGACGCCCATCCACATGAAGACGTGTAGGCAATGGTGCACTCATAGCTCACAGCTCAGCCTAGGACATTTTTTTTTTTTTTTTTTTTGGCACACGGGCTTAGTTGCTCTGTGGCATGTGGGATCTTCCTGGAGCAGGGATCGAACCTGTGTCCCCTGCATTGGCAGGCGGATTCTTAACCACTAAGCCACCTAGGAAGCCCCCTAGGACATTTTTTAATGAGGTAACATGAAAGCTTGTTGACAGCTGGACAAATGTATTGAAAAGCAGGGAGATTATGTTGAAAAATGATATATTTGTTTTCTAAAAGTTAACTAAAATAAATTCTACAGCCAAAGTACAGATAATTTTGACTCACCCTCATAGATAGCCTGTAATTCATTTAATCCTCACAATAATTCCATAAGGCAATTACTATTATCACCATTTTGCAGATGAGGACCCAGAATTCAGAGAGGGTAGGCAGCTGGTGAGTTGTAAAGCTGGGACCAGAAACTCATCTATCTCATGCCAAAGCCCAGCTCATGATCAGTATGTTATTTAACAGTCAACTAGTTAGAGCATTTGAGATAGTTGCCCCAAAGAGAACCCCATTGGGAGCGGGGGTAGGGGAATGTGTGGCTCATCTGTTGACATGCTGCTTGCCTCCTTACCAGCTCCCCATCCCCAATATTATCCTCAGACTTAGTGCTCAAGAGCCTTCCCTATGGAAAGTCTCCCATTGGATGTTTCCTCGTGTTCTTCCCCACCCCAATTCCTCTCTATTTTGGGGCTCCTCTGTCCCTAGCCAGCTCTCTCCATGGCAGGCTCACAGGCCTTTCTCAGGTGCTCTATCTAAACTCTTCACAAGCCTTCCTGGTCTTCCTCCTCTAGCAGTTCCACCTTCACTGCCCTCGCTTCTGGCTTCCTAATCTCAGCAGGCCTGCTTTCTGCCCCAGGGATTTCTGGACCCTTATCCCTGGGCCCTGAGCTCCAAACAAGCCTTGAGAGTGCCCATGGCCCTGAGGCAACCTTCTCAGACCGGAACCATCATTGCTGGTCACCTGGAATCCACCAGTAGCCAGAGTATCCCCAGACTGTCAAGCACTACCAAGGGGCTTGCTTTTTCTTTCTTTTTTACTTGAGAGACCCTTGAGCCAGACTGCCTGGGTTTTAATCCTAGCATTATCACTTTATAACTGTGTAAGTGGCTTGACCTCTCTGTGCCTCCATTTCTTCATCTCTTTAATGAAGATAAAAATAAGACCTGTCTCATAAAGTTGTTGTTTGAATTAAATGAGTTCATATTTATATAAATGCTTTTCATATAGTATGTACTCAGTAAGCTTTAGCTCCATGAGTAATATTGAACCTACCTTTGTCTGTGTGTCCCCCATCAAACTAGGAGCTCTCTAAGAGCAGAAATAGTGTTTATTCTATCACTCTATCATCCTGGGGGCTCTCTGGGGAAAGGGGCTGCATCTCCCTAAAGAATGAGGGTTCCCTGCTGTCTCTCCCATCACCCAGGAAATATGTCTGTGCGTGAATTTCCTTCTTTGCCTGCCTCTAATCAGTCAGGATGTGAGTATGGCAATACCAGTGGAGCTCCTGGGCAGTGAGGCTGCCTTGGGGAGTGGTCCTGGGAGAGGTCTGGTCCTGGAGAGAAAGCCATGGGATCCTAAACAGAGATTCCTACCCAGGGCAGGTGGCCCCCAGAGCAAGCTGGGCAGCTCCAGGGACAAGGTCACAAGGCAGCTTCCAATGACTACTTCTGCTCTTAGGAAGGGGCAAGCCAGGTGTTCTCCCTAGACCTTCTGTCCATGCACACCATTCTGAGGATGTCAGCCCTAGACACAACTTGCTCCTTTCTCTCTATCAGAAGACAGGAGATGCAGTGTGGTGCAGGGCAAAGATCAGATCAAGGTGGCATTGAATCCTAGTTCTGACACTTGCTAGTTGTATGACCCTTTCTTCGTTTAATATCTTGGAACTTTCATTTCCTCATAGGCAAAATGGTAATTAGAAACCCTGTTTCTCTGGGCATATCATATGCTCAATAAATGTTTGTTGAATGAATGATTGCATATTCATTTCCTTTCTTTTCAGGGGTTTAGAGAACAGTATAACCAGCCTTGCCTCTGGTAAGTTGACTTCCTGAATCTGTGAGCCAAACAGGTCATCAGGATGACATTTAGTTCATTCCCAGCCTTTAATCCATTCCAAGCACACACTTAAATAAGTTCCCAAAATGGAACCTTTGGTAATACATTCCCATTCTTTGGTCATGAGAAAATCCCTTCTAACTTCACCCCCTCCCTACCCCACCCCTATCAGCACATCATAGGCATGTTTTGTCTTCGACACTTTTCTGTAGCTGAGTGGTAGAATGTATAACTCACTGGATCAAGAGTCAGAACATCTGGACTCTAGTCCTAGGTCTGCTGTTAACTCCAATGTGACCTTGAGAAACAGCAGCTAATGTTCACTAAGTATCTACTGTGTGCTGGCCACTGTGCTAAGTGGTCTATATACATTACCTCATTCACTTCTTACAAGTGACACAGTCCCTTTACAAAGGAGAAATCACATAGCTTTTATGTGGTGATTTCATGTCTCCCTGACTCCACAGCCTCTCTCCACTGTACTATGCTGACTTCTCTAGGGGCTTTATTTTCCAGATCTGTAAAATAAAGGAATTGGATTCTGTGTTCTGGAAGGTCCCATCCAGTTTGAGCTTTTGTCACCACCTGCTCAAGGCCTCTGGAAGATTCTTAGGAAACTTCTGCACAGCTTCCTGGCGTTCTCTTTCCTGACCTTTTCTTTTGTTTGTCTGTTTCCAGGCCCTCCTCACAATCCCCTCCAGTGAGTTGGTGTGAGACAAGGAACCAAATGTTTCCCCAAGTCAGGGCAGTTCCATCTGCTGCGTTCCCTGCATAGCAAGCTGTGGGAACACTGCATTCCACTCTCCAGATCCTGGAGTATTTTCCCTGAGCCATACTGCCTCTCTGCATTCCCCTCTTTGTGGGAGCTTGGGCCAGCCCAAAGCAGGACCCATTTGCTTTTCTGCCTCTGAAAGCAGGTGGCCTCCTGGTGGTAAATGTGTAGTTGGGTAAATTTGCTTCCTGGGCCCAGGGACTTTTCCTCAGCAGGCTGTTTCCATTCCTGAAGTTCCAAGCCTCACACTCTCAGACCACCTATGGAATTCACACATCCAGACATTCACCAACTTGTATGTTCCTTGTCCTCACCCCATCTTGGCTCCGTAACAATAGAGACAGAGCCCTGACTTCAAATTTCTAGCCATAGTTCACCTCAGCCTATAGTTTGCTTTTCTGCATTTATAAATGGGGAAGTTGAGACCCTGGAAGGTGGGTCAGGGGACCAGACTGGGATTGGATCTCAGGCATCTGCCCTTCCCCCACCCCATTCCTCCCTTCCTGGTCTCTTAATAGGGCTGCTTTCACAACCCTGTGTCTGGCTTCTCAAGTCTCCAGTTACCTGTTTCTCATCTTTCTTGACTGTATCCAGATTTCTGAAAGTGACAGTTTCCTTTGTTTGCTAGTGAGGCTCTCATGCTTCCTGGTCCAGGAGTGAGGGGCAATGTTTTCTTGGATTCCTGAACGCATAGCCAGCTGCATTCTCCATCTAGTATCACCCAGTGGGTGTTGGATAGTCATGGAAGTACCCTGGGCCTAAAGTAGGATTGACTCAGGGGGGACAATGTGACCATCATCACCATGTCATCATCAACAGCTACAGCATCATTTAGGACTTTCTTGTTTGCCAAGGCACTATTTTACCTTTACAATGTCTCATTAACTATTCTGTCTCTACAATGATTCTATGAAGTAGGTATCATTACTACAATTTTCAGACTGGGAGTTCCGGTTAAGAAATTTTCTAATGGTACTAATTGAAGATAGATGCAGGATTAGAACCCAGCCTGACCACCTCAAAGTCAGTGGACAGTCTTTTCCGTTAAGGTTTGCTACCTCAGAGTTAGGCCTTGGATGACTGTGGTAACCAACTCCTCTTCAGATTGGGTATATAGTGGGTACCCAGCAAGTGCACATGGTGGCTGTTCACTACATGCTTGCTAATGAGCTGAGCTAAACAACGGAGCCCCTCTCATCAAAGCAAGTCACTTCTGTGGTGCAGGGTTATTTCTCCTCTGGGTTGACCTGAACATCACAGCCCACATGCTCTGTGACCTGGGGTGAATTCCTGGCCCTTTGGAAGTTAATGATATCCACTGGGGAAAAGATGAAGATGTGGTTCAGGAAGACATAAAATTGTACACTAATAGAGGCAGGAGGCTGGACACTGTGACCTTCAAAAGGATTGTTGCAGCCTGAGGAGTCAGTGAGCTGCATCAAGTTGCCTGGGGCTTTGTTTTTCTGAGACAGACAGCCTCACTCCTGGAGTCATGAATTTGGGAGCATCCTATCCACCCATTGGTGGGCATGCCTGGCACCAGTGCATAGCCCTGGGAGTGGGTGTTGGCATGATTGGTGGTACTCATGGCACCTCACTCCTTGCCACACTCCCTGACAGCACCTCCAGACTTGTCTTCCTTTTGCTTTGCTCTTGCTGGCTGTCCTTGCCAAGGCGTGGCTCTTGGCCTTGGAGGTTGATAGCCAAGAGCTTGACTTTTGACCTCTGATATCCCCAACACTTCTCTTCCCCACATTTGCTAACTGCGGAGACATTATAGAGGCATAGATGATCAGAGCTGGGAAGAATCTTAGACCAACTGTCTTGTTTTAAAGAGGAAAGACTGAGAACTAGAGAGGAGGAAGTGGCTTGCCTGAGGTGACAGATGGCAGAGTGGAATAAGCCATATTGGACTTTAGCACCTGCCTGCCTTGTCCTCAAGAGCCAGGATATATTTATTTAATAAGCATTTAATGTCTTCTACATATAATCACACTGCCTTTATCCAGGTGTTCACCTGGATGTACACACAAACATGTATTGTTCAGAGCTGTGCCTCTGTACCTCTCTTGGGTCTACCAGTTCTCTGTCCCCTTCATCACCCCATCAGAGTTCTTGGTCCAGATTTCTACCCCTATGATCTTGCCTCTTTAGGTTGCTAAGGGCTGATGTGACAGGAGAAGATGTCTAGACACTTTGCCTATCCCCCCTCCCACACAAACCAGGGTGCCAGACAGAGAGCTTCACTACTTATAGCTATGAGGTCTTAGGATGTTTACTTACCCTCAGCAAGCCTCAGTTTTCTCATTTTACAAATAAATGCACTTAGCTTAGTGCCTGGCACCCAGTCAGCTAATAACATGTTAGTTATTATTATCAGTGGGACTATTATTATTCCTAAAAGCAGCGATTCTCTTGAGGGCTTCCCACCTCGCCTGGAGGATGGAGCTTAGGCTCCATAACCTATCTATGGTGGAACCCCTGCCCCTCCCCAAATACACCAAAATGCACATTCTAGGAGTCCTTGTGGAGGTCTCAGTCACTCTGGCCTCATCCATTGTTAGCCAAGCCATTGGCATTTCACAGATCTCAGCTCTGCCTGTTATAAGTTATAAATAACCCCCAGCCATCTGTTCTCTGAAACCCCAATACTAAGACCAAAAGCAGAAGCTTTCCTATCCTTCCCCATCTTATTCTGCTTCTGGCAGGATTTTAATTTTCTCTGCTTTAGAATTTAAATCTCTTCCCTTTTGTGCCTTCTTCCCTAACCCCAAGCCTGTGTGTGGACTCTCTGTCATTGCAAATGTTGAGGAAATCTCTAGGGAACAATTCTCTTAAGAAGGAAGTGCCCGTTTAAGGAAATTGCACAGAAACAGTGTTCTCCCTCCTCAACCCTTGGCTGGGCAGGGCCAGCAGCTGCAAGGCAGATGGAATGTACACAGAAAACCTGAGGGGACTGTGAGACAGGTACCACCCATGGCAAAGGGGTTCAGAAGCAGTGGCTTTCTAAGTCCCTAGAGCTAAGCAAGCCTTCCACCTTGTTGAAGGGAATAAGGTGAGAGCCCTTGGGATCTTTCTGCATTCTCATTCCTAACCCCTAAAAACACATATTCTGCATAAGGCCTCTGTGCATCAGCCCCTCTCAACCTGCCAAAGTGATAATTAGCTAATCTGGGTGACTATATGTTATGGACTGGAATGTTTTGTCCTCCCCACCCCTCAAATTCATATGTGAATGATATGATTATATGATGATATTTGGAGATGGGGCCTTTGGGAGGATATAAATGTTAGATGAGGTTATGAGGGTGGGGCCCTTGTGATTGGATCAGTGCCCTTCTAAGAAGAGGCACCAGAGAGCTTGCTCTCTCTCCACATGCACTGAAAAAAGGCCATATGAGCAGAGTAAGAAGGCAGCTATCTGCAAGCCAGGAAGAGAGTCTTCACCAGAACCTGACCATGCTGGCACCCTAATCTTGGACTTCCAGCTTCCAGAACTGTGAGAAAATAAATGTCTGCTATTTAAGCCACCCAGTCTGTGGTATTTTGTTATGGCAACCTGAGCCAGTGTTATACTCTGTGGTTAGGACTTTCCCTCTTCTCAGGAAGAGCATTTCAGCAATGACTGTGGTCTTCTACTTAGTGAAACCTAGTACAGAGACAACCATGTTTTTTCTGTCATGAGCCACATAATCAGAAATGTGTATTAAAGATTTATATTTTACATATATTTATATGTAAATATATTTTACATATATTTATGTAAAAGACAAAGTTCTAATTGTATCAAATTTTACTAATTATAAAGTAATATTTATTTATAAGGTATACAGCATAAAAATAACAATTTAACAAACACTTGTATTCCCACCATCCAGTTTAAGAAAGAGAACATGGCAGCATTGCCTTTGAATGCCTCCCTGATCTCACCCATTAATTTGGTACTTATCATTCCTTTGCTTTTCTTTACAGTTTTATCATGTTTTTAATCCCTAAATGGCATAACTTTTGATTTTATGTGTTTTTGAATATTTCAATAGAATCAAAGTATACATATTTTTTTGTGACTAACATCTTTCATCTGTGTTATGTGTATTGCAATTCATTTTCTTTTCTTTGTAGTGTGGAATTCCATTGTGTGACTACATCACAACTTACTTCTAAATTTTATTGCTGATGGAAAGTATTTTTTTCCCAGTTTGAGAGTACTGAATACTATGCTGCAATGAATATTCTCCTTCATGTCTCTTGATGCATGTGTGGAAGAGTTGCTCTAGGCTATATACATAGAAATGAAGTTGCTGGCTTACAGAGTTATATGCATCTTAAAGCTTGCTTGATAATACTAAAACTGTTTTCCAAGGTAATTGCACCAATTATACTTCCACTAATGATGATATTGTCAGACTTAGTTTTTGTTTGTTTGTTTGTTTATCTGTAGGAAACAAAATGGCATCTCGTTAAAATTTGCTTATCCCTGCTGAATATTTTTGAGATATTTTTTGGCCATTCAGATTTCTTCATTTGTGAAATTCCTCTTCAAGTATTTTGCCCATGTTTCTATTGGATTGTTTGTCATTTTCTTATTGATTGTAGGGGTTCCTCATATATTCTCAATAGGAGTCCTTTGTCAAATATAAGTATTACAAATAACTTTTCCCATGCTGGTTTGCCTTTTCACTGTTAAGATGACTTTCCACTTCTTTTCCTTTAGAGTTAATGCTTTTAGTTCCTATTTAAAAAATCTTTGCCTACTGCAAGGTAATGAAGGTACTATTTTCTTCCAGAAATTTTATCATTTCAACTTTACATTAGGTCTCTTTGTCTGGAACTGAGTTTTGTATGTAATATGAAGCTGTCGGTCACCTCAGTGGTGAAAGCTGTACATGTCTTCTGTGGAGCAGGCCTCCACAGTCTGTGCCACATGTCTTCTGTGGAGCAGGCCTCCACAGTCTGAACACTTCAGGGTCCTCTGCTGTGAAAGCTGTGGGGAGCCTGCAGCAGTTGTGGGAGCTGTTGAGGTCCTTAGTGACAAAGGCTTCCAGAGTTCTCCATAGAGAAAGCCACTGGGAACTGTGATGATGCTAATACTCATAGCCCCTTCCCTTCTTGTTTATTCCTAGCCATCTCCGGACATGTCAGCTAAGCCAGTCTCCCTAGTAATCTTCCTGTGTGGCTATTTTTTGGTTTTTGTTCCACTGTGTTGCTATAGTTCTTAACTAGACTCTTGGGCCCTCCCAGAGCTATTTTTGTTAGTAGAAAACTCTCTGTTGTTTGTTGGGGAAACAGTGCTGCTATCTCTTACTCTGCCGTCTTCCTGATGTCACTCCAAGATTTTTTTTGCTGTTTATAGAATGCTACATGTGGTTGTTTTCCACACATTAAAGATGTTATTCCATTGTCTTCTGGCTTTCATTGTTTCTGTTGAGAAGTTCACTAATTATATTATAGTTGCTCCTTTGTAGCAATGTTTGCTTTTACTCTGCCTGCTTTTAACATGTTCTCTTTGGTTTTGTTTTTTCTAGTTTACTATGATGTATTTAGATTTGGGAGAGGAGGTTTGGTTTTTTGGGGTATTCTTCAGTCTGTGGCTTCATTTTGAAATATTCTAGGATTTGGGATACTTCGATGTGAAGTATCTCCTCAAATACTGCATCTGTCTTATTCTTCTCACTCTCCTCTGGAACTCCAATTATGTGTATATTGGGATTTTAACTATGTACTATGTGCCTCACACATTTTCCACCCTTTTGGGGGTATGTATTTTAATCTGAATATTTCCTATTCCTGCATCTTCCAGTTTACCAATACTCCCTTTTGCTTTGTCTAATCTGCTGTTAAACTCATCAAATGAATTCTTAATTTATGGTATTGTACTTTTCAGTCCTAGGATTTCCATTCAGTTCAAATTACTTTTTTAAATACATTAATCATAGTTATCTTAAAGTCTGCATCTGGTAAATAAAAAATCTGAACCACCTGTGGGTGGTTCTTTTGTGGGTGTTGGGTCTTTTTTTTCTTGGCTTTTAGTCTTTCTTGTGTTGTCAATTTTCAATTATTTGCTGGATATTTTTTTCTCAGAAAGTGTAGAAGCTCTCAATGATGTTAACTTCCTCCAAATAAGGCTTTAATTGTCTTGTGTTATGCAGATAAATTATAATCAGATTAACTTGATCCAATTAAGACTTACTTATTTCCATCTTTTACGTACTTCTAGGATATCTGGTGGCTAAACTGAAAGCCTGGGGCCCTGAACTCTAATTCTGCCCTCTCCTCCACCCCCCAATCCATAAAGATTGCTGAAATTTCTACTTGCTTTCTTGAAGCATTGCCTCACGTGTGCACATTTTAGGCAAATGTCTTGATTGAAAATTTTCTTTAGAATGTTGGGCTCAACAGAGCACATTTCCCTTTTCTTTGGATCTTGGCCCTTCAAGTCCTGGCTGCCAGCTTTGTGCCTTCAAACACTTTTATCCAGCTTTTAAAGTTCTCAGTGTGAGGGGACTTCCCTGATGGTCCAGTGGTTAAGAATCTGCCTTCCAATGCAAGGGATGTAGCTTCAATCCCTGGTTGAGGAACTAAGATCCCACATTCTGCAGGTCAACTAAGCCTCTGCACCACAACTACAGAGCCCACGTACTCTGGAGCCAAAACTCTGGAGCCTGAGTGCTACAACTAGAGAGAAGCCCAAGTGCTGCAGCAAAGAGCTCACATGCTGTAATGAAATATCCTGCATGCCACAGCAAAGATCCCACATGCCACAGCTAAGGCCTGATTCAACCCAAAATAAATAAATAAATAAATAAATAAATAAATAAATAAATAAATTCTCAGTGTGAGGAGTAATCTGATGCCAATTATTTTTTCAAAGGTAGGAATAAAAGTACCTCTGATGAAAAACTCAATGAGAGCAAGGACCTTGTCTATCTTATGAATCACTGTATCCTAGTTTCTAGAGCAGTGACTGGAATATAGTAGGTGCTTAATAAATGGAACAGTCCAGTCCTTGGCTTCTACATGGATCACAGCAGTTATCTGATTTGTTCCCTGCACTGCAAATGTACTTCAAAACATAGTTGGATGCTGTACCTGAATCATGATGGCATCTCTTGGAATTTCGATTGGAATTCCATTGAAACTATAGATTAATTTTGGGGAGAATTTGACATCCTTATAATTTAGAAGAGAACTGACATATTTATATTTTGTGTATTCTAAACCATAAATAGGATGTCTCTCTCCATTTATTTTATTCACCAAGAAAGGCAACATAATACAAGATTCTATAGCGAATATGCTTTGGCTCAAATTCCAGCTCTGTCACTCAGTAGATTTGTAACTTCATGATAGTTTCTAGTTTCCTTAACTGTAAATGGAATGATTATAATAAAAGTGCCTTTCTCATAGGAGTGGTTATGAGGATTTATTAGGTTAATAGCTGTAAAGCATTAGAATTACTTGACATGTAGTGGGTTCTGCACAAGTGTTTGCTACATGAAACAAATTTCCTTTAATGTTTTTCAATAAAGTTTTAAATATTTCTTCATAAAAATCTTGCAGTCATTTGTTAGATTTATTCCTACTTTATATTTTGATGTTATTTTAAATGACTGTAGTTTTAAAAGTTACATTCTTTATCTGTTTTTGCTGGTTCATGGGAATAAAATTAAGTAAAACTGATTTTTTTATATTGTTTTTTTTTGTCCACTAACCTTGTGGTTTTCTTAAGATTTGCCAATAGATGATCTTATCTCCTGTGAAAAATGACCCTTTTGGTTCCTCCTTATCAATTCTTATAACTTTCCTCTCTCTCTTCCTTTGCTCTTTTCCCTCCTTCTGTGTCTTGCTTAAAAACTTCCAGGTCAGTGGGGTGATAATGCACATTCTCTTCTTGTTCTTGGTCTTGTAGAGAAGATTTCAAATATTCACCATTAAGTATAATGTTCAATGTGAGTTTTAAAAAGCTATCTTTTATTAATTTCCTTCAGCTTCTAGTTTGCTGAGTTTTTATCATGAATGGAGAGTCAATCAAATGCTTTTTCAGCAGCAAATAAGATGATTTTTCCCATTTAATCTGTTTGTTAAATTTTGTTTATTTATTTGTTTGTTTGTTTGTTTATTGGCTGTGTTGGGTCTTCATTGTTGTGCACATAGGCGGGCTTTCTCTAGTTGTGGCCAGCAGGGGCTACTCTTCTTTGCAGTGTGTGGACTTCTCATTGCTGTGCTCCTCTTGTGGAGCACGGGCTCTAGGCACACGGGCTTCAGTAGTTGTGGCATGTGGGCTCAATAGCTGTGGCTCACAGGCTTTAGAACACAGGCTCAGTAGTTGTGGCACAGGGGCTTAGTTGCTCTGCAGCATGTGGGATCTTCCCAGATCAGGGCTTGAACCCATGTTTCCTGCATTGGCAGGTGGATTCTTAACCACTGTGCCATTAGGGAAGCTCTCCTTTAATCTGTTAGTGTGGTGAATTATATTACTTAATTTAAAAAAAAATTGCAAGGCAACTTTTATTCCTAGAATAAACCCATTTCAGTCTAGATGTAGTATATTTTTATGTTTCTGTATCTGGTTGCTAATATTTTGTTTATATTTTTCATGTATATTAATAGATAGAATGGCCTAAAATTCTGTTCTCATGCTTTTTTAAAACCTAGTTTTTATATCAAGATTATTCTAGATTCATAAAATGAGTTCACAATTTTTCATTGTTTTTATTTCTGGAAGACTTTTCGTAAGATTGGAATTACTTATTTCCTGAATATTTGGTGAACTACTGACTCAATTTCTTTACTGATTAAACAACTATTCAGATGTTTTTTTCTTCTTGAGTTAGTTTTGGTAAGTTATTTTTTAAAGGAATTTTTCCATTTCACCTAAATTTTCAAATATTTGGCACAAAATTTTTCATAACAGCATCTTATTATCTTCTTAAAGTCCTTGTAGCCTATGTAATTTTGTGTTCCTCCCCTTTAAATTACTAATATTTTTGAGTTGTGTCTTCTTTTTTACACTTGATCATTCTTGCCAAAGTTTCATCAATTTAATTAGACTTTTCAAAAAACAAAGTTTGGTATTATTGATCCTCTGTATTGTTTTCTATTTTATTAATTCTTGTTTTTACCATTTTCTTCCTTTAATTTCTTCGAGTTTAATCTATTGTCCTTTCTTTAATTTCTTGAATTTTTTCCTTTTTTAAAATTTATTTATTTATTTAATGTCTGTGTTGAGTCTTCATTGCTGCATGCAGGCTTTCTCTAGCTGTGATGAGCAGGGCTACTCTTTGTTGCAGTGTGCGGGCTTCTTATTGTGGTGGCTTCTCTTGTTGTGGAGCATGGGCTCTAGGTGCACAGGCTTCAGTAGTTGTGGCACACAGTTTTGGTAGTTGAGGCATGCAGGCTCAGTAGTTGTGGCACATGGGCTTAATTGCTCTGTGGCATGTGGGATCTTCCTGGACCAGTGGTGTGTTTTGGGGTGTCTGTGAGATTAATATGACTTTAGCAGTATGTCTGCTAATGGATGGGATTGTGTTCCTGTCTTGCTAGTTGTTTGGCCTGAGGCATCTAGTACTGGAACTTGCTGGCTGTTGGGTGTAGTGGAGTCTTGGAGTTTAGATGAAGACCTCTGGGAGAGGTCTCACTGCTTAATATTCCCTGGGGCTGAGAGTTCTCTGGTGGTCCAACATCTTGGACTCAGCTCTCCAAATCAGGCCTGACCCCTGGCCAGAGCACCAAGACCCTGAAAGCCACACAGAGCAGAAGAAAAAGAAAAAAGAAAGAAAGAAAAAGAAAAGAAAAGAAAATGAATAAACAGACCCCCAAGACAAATGGTAAAAGCAAAACTAAACAGACAAAAACACACAAAGAAACACACATACACTCCCAAAAAGAAAGGAAAAGAAAAGGAAAAAAGAGAGAGAGAAGAAAAAAAAGAAGAGAGCAACCAAACCAATAAATAAACCCAAAAACAAAAACAAATGCTAAAAACTAAACTAACAAAAACAAGAAAATCAAAAATAAATCAAAAGCAGAAAGCAAACTAAAAAACACAAAGAAATCATAAAACAAGCACACAAAAGTCATTAAAAAAAGATAAAAACAAAAGAAAAACACAAAAGGAAAAAATACAAAAGAACAAAATAAAGTAAAAATAGAAAAATAGAAAATGTAGTTAAAAAGAAGACAATAACAAAGCAAAACAAAGGAAAAAACAAAACAAAAAAAACACAATATAATGAAAAAGTATAGCAGAAATAGGAAAGAAGTAAAATTAACATTAAAAGTAAAAGCATAAAAAAGAAAAGAAAGAAAAAGTAAATAAAAAATAAGAATTAAAAGAATAATTAAAAAGAACAACAGAACAAAAAGAAAAAAGGAGTAGTGATGATAATATTTTCCTGTGGCCTCAGCTGTCAGGGTCCTTGCCTTCACAGTGCACCACAATCTCTGCCTACCCAGGAAGTCCTCCAAATTCTAGGTAGGTCTATGGACCTGCTGTGGGCAATGTGGGGCCAGCTCAAACTCTGATCTGGCCTTACTCCTGTGTGTACTTGCTTCCAAAGTCCACAGTTGCCCCCAAACTTCACAGCCTCACTTGTGGGAACACTCATCTATTCAGATATTTCATAGATGCAGGCTTTACCAAGCCGATTGCAGGGATTTAATCCACTGCTTCTATGGCTACATGGAGAGATTTCCCTTTCTCTTCTTTGGTTGCACTGCCCCTGGAGCTCAGCTTTGGTTTTGGCCCCACCTCTGCCTGTGGGCCACCCTCAGGCATCTATTCCTGCCCAGGCAAGAGCAAACGAAAGCAGTGGCTGATTAGGGCTCACTTGCTCACTCAGGCCAGGGCAAGGGAGGGATAAGACAGTCACAAATGGGATGTGGGGGGAGTGCCTGTGGCAGCAGAGGCCAGCAGGAAGTTGTAACAGCCTAAGGCATGCCTTGCATTCTCCTTGGGGAAGTTGGCCCTGAATCACAGGACCCTCGGCAGTGGCAGGCTGCACAGGCTCTGGGGAAGGTGTTGGCAGTGACCTGCACTTGCTCACAGGACTCTTGGTGGCAGCAGTGGCAGTAGTAGGTGACCCATCTCTGGGGTCCAAGATAGCAGCTGCAGCTCACACCCACCTCTGGAGTGTACAGGCAGTGAGCTGCCCTGTGCCTTGCATGCAGCAAGAAGCTCCTCTGGTGGGCCCACCCCTCTCCTCACACACCCTGCAACGATGGTGCCTTGCCTCTCCAACAGGCCCAGGCTTTTTCCCAGACTCCCTCAGCTGTGGCACACTAGCCCCCTCAGGCTGTCTTCACACAGCCAACCCCAGTCCTCTCCCTGGGGTCTGACCTTCAAAGCCCCAGCCTCAGCACCCAGCTCCCACGTGCCCCAGTGAGCAGACAGGTGTCTCAGGCTGGGAAGTGCTGGTTGACACCAATCCTCTGTGCAGAATTCTCTCTGCTTTGCCTTCCACGCCCCCATTGCTGCCCTCTTTTCTGAGGCTCTGAAGCCCTCCCCCATCCCTGCCATTGAGGGGGCTTCCTAGTGAGCAAAAATTTTTCCTTCTTCACAGCTCCTGCCCAGAGGCACAGGTCCTGTCCCTATTCCTTTGTCTCTCTCTTTTTTTTTTCTTTTCCCTACCTAGTTATGTGGAGATTTTCTTGCCTTTTTGGAAGTCTGAGGTCTTCTGCCAGCTTTCAGTAGGTGTTCTGTAGGAGCTGATCCACATGTAGATGTATTTTTGATGTATTTGGGGGAGGAAGGTGATCTCCACATCTTACTCCTCTGCTACCTTGAAGGCCCTCCTGAACTTTCTATTTATTTTCCTTTTTTTAAAAAATTTTTTTGATGTGGACCATTTTTAATCTCTTTATTGAACTTGTTACAATATTGATTCTGTTTTATGTTTCGGTTTTTTGGCCACGAGGCATGTGGGATCCTAGCTCCCTGACCAGGGATTGAACCCACAACCCCTGCATTGGAAGGCAAATTCTTCATGGACTACCAGGGAAGTCGCTATATATTTTCTTAAAGTGACACTTTTAGGCACACCTTGGATGATGTGGACTCTGAAAATCCAAGTTACACCCGAGATTTCATTCCCCTGTGGTTTCTTATCTGGATCACAGGCATGTAGGACCGTCTGCCCTGAGAGGCCACATCTGGATCTTCCCCATAAGTGTCTTTGCTGTGTACATATGTCTTTTCAAATTTTTTGTTTGTTTCTTTTCTTCTGATACATACCCAGAGTAGAATTGCTGAATAATATGATAGGTCTATATTTTTAGTTTTCTGAGGAACCATGATAACGTTTTCCATAGTGGCTACACAAATTTACATTCCCACCAATAGTGTACTAAATTCCCTTTTCTCCACATCCTCGCCAATATTTGTTATCTGTGGTCATTTTGATGATAGCCACTCTGTCAAGTATGAGTGTGAGGTGATTTGAATTTCTTAAGTTGAATGTTTAACACATCAATTTTCAGTCTGTTTTCTTTTTTTATTGATGTGTAGTTGATTTACAATGTTGTGTTAATTTCTGCTGTACAGCAAAATGACTAAGATATACATATATACATTCCTTTTTTATATTCTTTCCATTATGATTTATCCATGGACATTGAATATAGTTCCCTGTGCTATACAGTAGGACCTTGTTGTCCATATATTCTATATGTAATAGTTTACATCTATTAACCCCAAACTCTCAGTCCAACCCTCCTCCATCCCACCCCCTTGGCAACCACAGATCTGTTCTCTATGTCTGTGAATCTTTTTCTGCTTTATAGATAAGTTCATTTGTGTTATATTTTAGATTCCACACATAAGTGATATCATATGGTATTTGTCTTTCTCTTTCTGACTTTACTTAGTATAATAATCTCTACTTGCATCCATGTTGCTGCATTATCTCATTCTTTTTTTATGGCTGAGCAGTATTCCCTCATATATATGTATCACATCTTTATTATCCATTCACCTGTCAATGGACATTTAGGTGGTTTCAATGTCTTAGCTGTTGTGAATAGTGCTGCTATGAACATAGGGGTACATGTATCTTTTTTAAATTATAGGTTCACCTGGATATATAACCAGGAACGGGATTGCTGGATCATATGATAAATCTATTTTTAGCTTTCTGGGGAACCTCCATACTGTTTTCCATAGTGGCTGCACCAACTTACATTCCCACCAATAGTGTAAGAGGGTTCCCTTTTCTCCACACCATCTCTAGCATTTGTTATTTGTAGACTTTTTAATAATGGCTGTTCCAACTGGTGTGAGGCGTTACCTCATTGTAGTTTTGATTTGCATTTCTCTAATCATTAGCAGTGTTGAGCATCTTTTCATGTGCCTACTGGGCCAAGTCTTCTTTGGAGAAATGTCTTCTGCCCATTTTTCAATTGGATTGTTTATTTTGTTGTTGCTGTTGTTGTTGAGTTATATGGGCTGTTGGTATATTTTGGAAATTAAGCCCTTGTTGATTGTATTGTTTGCAAATATTTTCTCCCATTCTGTATGTTGTCTTTTTTGTTTTGTTTATGGTTTCCTTTACTGTGCCAAAGCTTGTCAGTTTGATTAGGTCCCATTTGTTTATTTTTGTTTTTATTTCTATTGCCTTGGGAGAAAACATTAGTACAATTTATATGAGACTGTTTTGCCCATATTCTCTTCTAGGGGTTTTATCGTGTCTTGTTTTGTGTTTAAGTCTTTAAACCATTTTGAGTTTATTTTTGTGCATGGTGTGAGGGTGTGATCTAATTCCTTTGATTTACATGCAGCTGTTCAGCTTTCCCAGCACCACTTGCTGAAGAGACTGTCTTTTCCCCATTGTATATTGTTACCTTCATTGTCAAAGATTAATTATCCATAGGTGTGTGGGTTTATTTCTGGGCTCTCTATTCTGTTCCATTGATTCCTATGTTTGTTTTAGTGCCAATACCACACAGTTTTGATTACTGTGGCTTTGTAGTATTGTCTGAAGTCTGGGAGGGTTATGCCTCCTTCTTTGTTCTTTTCCCTCAGGATTGCTTTGGCAACTCTGGGTCTTTTATGGTTCCATATAAATTTTAGCCTTATTTGCTCTAGTTCTGTGAAAAATGTCATGGGTAATTTGATAGGCATCATATTAAATCTGTAAATTGCTTTGGTTAGTATGGCCATTTTAACAATATTAATTCTTCTAATTCAAGAGCATGGAGTATCTTTCCATTTCTTTAAATCATCTTTATTGAATCACGTTTATTAATGTTTTATAGTTCTTAACATGTAAGTCTTTCATGTCCTTGGTCAGGTTTATTCCTAAATATATTCTTTAGTGCAATTTTAAAAGACATTGATTTTTTTTCTTTCTATTATTTCATTGTTAGTGTAAAGAAATGCAACTGATTTCTGTATGTTAATCTTGTATCCTGCTACCTTGCTGAATTCATTTATCAATTCTGATAGTTTTTGTGTGGAATCTTTAGCACTTTCTATATACAGTATCATGTCACCTGCATATAATGACAATTTTACCTCTTCCCTTCCAATCTGGATATATTTTATTTATTTTTCTTGTCTGTTGGCTGTGGCTAGGACTTCCAATACTACATTGAAAAGAAGTTCTGAGAGTGAGCATCCTTGTCCTGTTCCAAATTTTAGCAGGAGGGCTTTCAGGTTTTTACTATTGAGTATTATATTGGCTGTGGGTTTGTCATAAATAGCATTTATTTAATTTTATTTTATTTTGATTTTTTATTGGAGTACAGTTGCTTTACAATGTTGTGTTAGTTTCTGCTGTGCAGCAAAGTGAATCAGTTATACATATATGTATGTATACTACTCTTTTTTAGATTTCCTTCCCATTTAGGTCATCACAGGTCATTGAGTAGAGTTCCCTGTGCTATATAGTAGGTTCTCATTAGTTATCTATTTTATACATAGCTATATATGTCAATTTCAATCTCCCAACTCATCCCACCCCATTTTCCCCACTTGGCAACCATAAGTTTGTTCTCTATATCTGTGACTCTATTTGTGTCTTGCAAATAAGTTCATCTGTATCATTTTTCTAGATTCCACCTATAAGAGGTATTATATGACATTTATTTTTCCCTTTTGGCTTACTTCACTCTGTATGACAGTCACTGGGTCCATCCACGTCTCTGCAAATGGCACTATTTCTTTCCTTTTTATGACTGAGTAATGTTCCATTGTATGCATGTACCATGTCTTCTTTATCCATTCATCTGTTGATGGACGTTTATGTTGCTTCCATGTCTTGGCTATTGTAAATAGTGCTGCAGTGAACATTGGGGTGCATGTACCCCTTCAAATTATGGTTTTCCCTGGATACATGCCTAGGAGTGGTGTTTCTGGACCATATGGTAACTCTAGTTTTAGTTTTTTTTAAGGAACCTCCATATTGTTCTCCATAGTGGCTGTACCAAGTTATACTTCCACCAACAGTGTAGGAGGGTTCCCTTTTTTCCACACCCTCTCCAGCATTTATTGCTTGTAGATTTTCTGATGTTGGCCATTCTGACTAGTGTGAGGTAATACTTCATTGTAGTTTTGATCTGCAGTTCTTTAATAGTTAGTGATGTTGTGCATCTTTTCATGTGCCTATTGGCCATCTCTATGTCTTCTTTGGTGAAGTGCCTATTTAGGTTTTCCATGAATTTTTTTGATTGGGTTGTTTTCTGTTTTTTTGTTTTGTTTTGTTTTGTTTTGTTTTTTACTTTCTTTTTAGTTGAGATACACTTAACATACAATAAACTGCATATATTTAGAGCGTACAGTTTGGTATCCCAATCTCCCAATTCATTCCCCTCCAAACCTCCCCACTTTCCCCACTTGGTGTCCATATGTTTGTTCTCTACATCTGTGTCTCTATTTCTGCCTTGCAAACCAGTTAATTTGTACCATTTTTCTATAGTCTGCATATATGTGTTAATATACGGTATTTGTTTTTCTCTTTCTGACTCAATTCACTCTGTATGACAGTCTCCAAGTCCATCCATGTCTCTAGAAATGTCCCAGTTTCCTTGCTTTTTACAGCTGAGTAATATTCCATTGTATGAATGTACCACATCTTTTTTATCCATTCATCTGTTGATGGACATTTAGGTTGCTTCCATGCCCTGGCTATTGTAAATAGTGCTGCAATGAACATTGGAGTGCATGTGTCTTTTTGAATTATGGTGTTCTCTGGGTATAGGCCCAGCAGTGGGATTGCTGGGTCATATGGCAACTCTATTTTTAGTTTTGCAAGGAACCTCCATACTGTTCTCCATAGTGGCTGTATCAATGTACACTCCCACCAACAGTGCAAGAGCATTCCCTTTTCTCCACACCCTCTCTGGCATTTACTGTTTGTCGATTTTCTGATGATGCCCATTCTGGCCAGTGTAAGGTGATACCTCATTGTCGTTTTGATGTGCATTTCTCTAATAATTAGTGATGTTGAGCAGCTTTTCATGTGCCTCTTGGCCATCTGTATGTCTTCTTTGGAGAAATGCCTATTTAGGTCTTCTGCCCATTTTTTGATTGGGTTGCTTGTTTTCTTGATATTGAGCTGGATGAACTGTTTATATGTTTTGGAGATTAGTCCTTTGTCTGTTGATTCGTTTGCAAATATTTTCTCCCATTCTGTGGGTTGTCTTTTCATCTTGCTTATAGTTTCCTTTGCTGTGCAGAAGCTTTGAAGTTTCATTAGGTCCCACTTATTTATTTTTGTTTTTATTTCCATTACTCTAGGGGATGGGTCAAAAAATATCTCGCTGTTATTTATGTTAAAGAGTGTTCTTCCTATGTTTTCCTCTAGCAGTTTTATAGTGTCTGGCCTTCCATTTAGGTCTTTAATCCATTTGGAGTTTATTTTTGTGTATGGTGTTAGGGAGTGTTCTAATTTCATTCTTTTCCATGTAGCTGTCCAATTTTCCCAGCACCACTTATTGAAGAGGCTGCCTTTTCTCCATTGTATATCCTTGGCTCCTTTGTCATAGATTAGTTGACCATAGTTTATCTCTGGGCTTTCTATTCTGGTCCATTGATATATATTTCTGTTTTTGTGCCAGTACCATAGTGTCTTCTTGATCTTTTTTTTTTTTTTTGGCACATGGGCTTAGTTGCTCCATGGTATGTGGGATCTTCCTGGAGCTGGGATCAAACCCGTGACCTCTGCATTGGCAGGCGGATTCTTAACCACTGTGCCACCTAGGAAGCCCAACCATGCTGTCTTGATCACTGTAGACTTGTAGTATAGCCTGAAGTCAGGAAGCCTGATTCCACCAACTCCATCTTTCCTTCTCAAGATTGCTTTGGCTATTTGGGGTCTTTTGCATTTCCATACAAATCATAAAATTTCTTGTTCTAGTTCTGTGAAAAATGATATTGAGCTGCATGAGCTGTTTGTATATTTTGGAGATTAATCCCTTGTCAGTTGCTTCATTTGCAAATATTTTATCCCATTCTGAGGGTTGTCTTTTCATTTTGTTTATGGTTTTCTTGGTTGTGCAAAAGCTTTTAAGTTTAACTAAATCCTATTTGTTTATTTTTGCCTTTATTTTCATTATTATAGGCAGTAGATTGAAAAATATCTTATTTTGATTTATGTCAAAGAGTGTTCTGCCTATATTTTCCTCCAAGAGTTTTATGGTATCTGGCCTTACCTTTAGGTCTTTAATCCATTTCGAGTTTATTTTTGTGTATGGTATTATGGAGTGTTCTAATTTCATTCTTTTTCATTAACTGCCCAGTTTTCCCAGCACCACATATTGAAGAGACTGCCTTTTCTCCACTGTATATTCTTGCCTCCTTTGTCATAGATTAGGTGACCATAGGTGTGCGGGTTTATCTCTGAACGTTCTATCCTGTTCCATTGATCTATTTTTCTGTTTTTGTGCCAGTAGCATACTATTTTAATTACTGTAGCTTTGTAGTATAGTCTTATGTCAGGGAGCCTGATTCCTCCAGCTCCATTCTTCTTTCTCAATATTGTTTTCACTATTTGGGGTCTTTCATGTCTCCATACAAATTGTAAAATTTTTTGTTCTAATTCTGTGAAAAAAACACCCTAGTTAATTTGATAGAGATTGCATTAAATCTACAGATTGCTATGGGTAATATAATCATTTTCACAATATTGATTGTTGCAATCCAAGAACGTGGTATATTATCTTTCCATCTGTTTGTGTCATCTTTGATTTCTTTCATCAGTATCTTATAGTTTTCTGAATACAGGTCTTTTGCCTCCTTAGGTAGGTTTATCTCTAAGTATTTTATTCTTTTTTGATGTGATGGTAAATGGGATTGTTTCCTTAATCTCTCTTTCAGATCTTTTGTTGTTAGAGTATAGGAGCACAAGAGATTTCTGTGTATTAACTTCGTTTCCAGCACTTTACTAAATTTATTCATGAGCTCTAGTAATTTTCTGGTATCATCTTTAGAATTTTTATGTACAGTATCATGTCATCTGTAAACAGTGAAAGTTTTACTTCTTTTTTTTTTCTAATTTGGATTCCTTTTATTTCTTTTTCTTCTCTGATTGCTGTGGCTAGGACTTCCAAAACTATGTTGAACAAAAGTGGCGAGAGTGGACACCCTTGTCTTGTTCCTGATCTTAGAGTAAATGCTTTGTTTTTCACCCTTGAGTATAATGTTAGCTGTAGGTTTTTTGTATATGTTCTTTTTTATGTTGAGGTGTGTTCCCTCTAAGCCTACTTTCTGGAGAGTCTTTTTTTTTTTTTTTTTATCATAAATAGTTGTTGAACTTTGTCAAAAGATTTTTCTACATCTATTGAGATGATCATATGGTTTTTATTCTTCAATTTGTTAATATGGTGTATCACATTGATTGACTTGCACATATTGAAGAATCTTTGCATCCCTGGGATAAATGCCACTTGATCATTGTGTATGATCTTTTTAATGTGTTATTGGATTCTGTTTGCTAATATTTTGTTGAGATTTTTGCATCTGTGTTCATCAGTAATATTGGCCTGTAATTTTCTTTTTTGTGATATCTTTGTCTGGTTTTGGTATCAATGTGATGGTGGCCTCATAGAATAAGCTTGGGAGGGTTCCATCCTCTGCAATTTTTTGGAAGAGTTTCAGAAGGGTGGGTGTTAAGTCTTTTCTAAATGTTTGATAGAATTCACCTGTGAAGCCATCTGGCCCTGGACTTTTGCTTGGTGGAAGATTTTTAATCACATTTCAATTTCAGTACTTGTGATTGGTCTGTTCATGTTTTCTGTTTCTTCTTGGTTCAGTCTTGGAAAGTTGTATCTTTCTAGGAATTTGTCCATTTCTGCTAGGTTGTCCATTTTATTAGTGTATATTGACTGTAGTAATTTCTTATGACCCTTTGTGTTTCTGTGGTGTCCATTGTAACTTCTTTTGCATTTCTAATGTTATTGATTTGAATCCTCTCTCTTTTTTTCTCAATGAGTCTAGCTAAAGGCTTATTAATTTTGTTTATCTTCTCAATGAACCAGCTTTTAGTTTCATTGATCTTTGCTATTGTTTTCTTCATCTCTATTTCATTTATTTCTGCTCTGATCTTCATGATTTCTTTCCTTCTACTAACTTTGGGTTTTGTTTACTCTTCTTTCTCTAGTTGTTTTAGGTGTTAGGATAGGTTGTTATTTGAGATTTTTATTTCTTGAGGTACGATTGCATTGCTATAAACTTCCCTCTTGGAACTGCTTTTGCTGCATCCCAGAGGGTTTTGGTCATCATGTTTTCATTGTCATTTGTCTCTAGGTATTTTTGGATTTCCTCTTTGATTTCTTCAGTGACTCATTGATTATTTAGTAACTTTGTTTATACTCCATGTGTTTGTGTTATAAATAGCTTTTATTTTATTGAGATATGTTCCCTCTATACCCACTTTGGTAGAATTTTTATCATGAATGGATATTGAAATTTGTCAAATGCTTTTTCTGCATCTATTGAGATGATCATATGGTCTTTGTCTTTTCTCTTGTTGATGTGGTATATCACGATTGATTTACATATGTTGAATGATCCTTGTGAAACTGGGATGGATCCCAGTGTTCATGGTGTATGATCTTTTTTTCGTGCCATTGGATTTGGTTTGCTAATATTTTGTTGAGAATTTTTGCATCTATATTCATCAAAGATATTGGCCTGTAATTTTCTTTTTTGATGGTATCTTTGTCTGGTTTTGGTGTCAGAGTAATTGTGGCTTCATAGAACATCTTTGAGAGTGTCCACTTCTCATCTATCTTTTGGAAGAGTTTGAGAAGGATTGGTATATATTCTTCTATGTATATTTGGTAGAATTCACCTGTGAAGCCATCTAGTCTTGGACTTTTGTTTGTAGGGAGTTGTTAAATTACAGATTCTATTTCATTTCTAGTTATTGGCTTGTTCAAATTATCTATTTCTTCTTGATTCAATTTGAGTGGGCTGAAGGTTTCTAGAAAGTTGTTTATTCTAGGCTGTTGAATTCGTTGGCATATACTTGTTCATAGTATTTTCTTATGGTGTTTTGTATTTCTGCAGTATGGGTTGATATTTCTGTTTTCATTTCTTATTTTGTTTATTTGCATTCTCTCTTTTCTTCTTAGTGAGTCTAGGCAGAGGTTTGCCAGTTTTTTTCTACTCTTTCAAAGAACCAGCTCTTGATTTTATTGATTTTTTCTATTTTTTTAAATCTCTATTTTATTTATCTCTGATCTTTATTATTTCCTTTCTTCTGCTGACTTGAGGTTTTGTTTATTTTTCTCTTTCTAGTTCTTCTAGGTGATAGGTTAGTTTGTTTATTTGAGATTTTTCTTGTTTTTTGAGGAAGGCCTGTATCTGTATGAACTTGCCTCTAAAAACTGCCTTTGCTGCATCCCATAGTTTTTTATGGTTGTGTTTTCATTGTCATTTGTCTCAAGGTATTTCTTTAATTTCCTTTTTGATTTCCTTGTTGACACATTGATTTTTTAGTAGCATGTTATTTAGTTTCCATGTAATTTGGTTTTTTTTCTCATTTCTTTTTCTGTGATTGATTTCTAGTTTTATGCCATTGTGATCAGAGAAGATACTTGAAATAATTTCTATACCCTTAAATTTGTTGATGTTTGTTTTGTGCCCTAGTACGTGGTCGATCTTAGAGAATGTTTCATGTGCACTTGAAAAGAATATGTATTCTGTTTTTTGTGTGTGTTTTTTGTTTGTTTGTTTGTTTGTTTTTGATGTAATGTCCTGAAAATATCAATTAAGTCTAATTGTTCTATTGTAACACGTAGGATCTCTGTTGCTTTATTGATTTTCTCTCTCAAAGATCTGTCCATTGATGTGAGTAGGGTGTTAAAGTCTCCTACTATTATTGTATTCCTGTCATTTTCTCCCTTTATGTCTGTTAGTATCTGTTTTATGTATTTGGGTGCTCTTATATTAAGTGCATATATGTTGATGAGTGTAAAATCCTCTTTTTGTATTGATCCTTTTATCATTATATAGTGTCCTTCTTTATATTTCTTTTATGGCCTTTGTTTTAAAGTCTATTTTGTCTAATGTGAGTATTGTGACCCTGTTTCCTTGTCATTTCCATTTGCATGAAATATGTTTTTTTATCCTCTCACTTTCAATATATGTGTGTCCTTTGCCCTAAAATGGGTCTTTTATAGGCAACATATTGTAGGCTTTTGTTTTTCTTTCCAGTCTGCCATTCCATGTCTTTTGATTGGAGCATTTAGTCTGTTGACATTTAAGGTAATTATTGATAAATATGTATTTATTGCCATTTTAAGCTTTGTTTTCCAGTTGATTCTGTTTCTCCTTTGTTCCTTCCTTTTTGTTTTTCTTTTAGTGATTTGATGATTTCCTTTTATTTTATGCTTATGTTCTTTTTGTTTTTTGTGAATCTATTTTATGGTTTTGATTTGTGGTTACACTTTTTTTCAAGTATGTTAACCCATTATTATATCTGTTTGCTTTAGATTGATAGTCAAGTAAGCTCAAACACATTCTAAAAAAAATAAGAATCTACATATTCTTACTCTCCTCACACACATTTTATGGCTTTGATGTCCTCTTTTACATCTTCATGTTTATCTTTTTGCTGTTCCTTGTGTTTATCATTGTTCTCACAGATAGATTTCTTTTCCTTTTGATCTGTATACTGGCTTATTTAAGTGATTTACTTTCCAGTTGTGACTTCCTTCTTCTTATGTCTTCTATTTAGAGAATACCTTTCAATATGTCTTTTAGGATAGGTTTAGTAACTCTATATTGTTATAGTCTGAGAAATTCTTTATCTCTCCTTCTATTCTAAATGATAATCTTGCTGGATAGAGTATTCTAGGTTGCAGATTATTTCCTTTCAAGACTTTGAAAATATTTTGCCACTCTCTTTTGGTCTGCAATGTTTCTGTGGAGAAATCAGCCAAAAGCCTTATAGGGCAGGGGGAAGGGATTCCCTTGTAATTAACTCTTTGTTTTCCTCTTTATGCCCTTCTGCTATTTTGAGTCTATGTCTTGGTGTAGGTCTGTATGGGTTCACCTTGTTTGGGACCCTCTGTGCTTCTTGTATCTGGATATCTATTTCCTACTTTAGGTTTGGTAAGTTTTCAGCCATAATTTCCTCAAATACATTTTCAATCCTCCTTTCTCTTTCTTCTCCTTCTGGAATCCCTATTATGTGTAGTTTGGCATGCTATATTATCCCATAGGTCTCATATATGGCTTTTATTTTTCTTCATTTGTCTTTCTGTCTGCTGCTCTGATTGGGTGATTTCCGTTATTCTATCTTCCAGAACACTTCTTTATTCTTCTGCATTATTCATTCTGCTATTCATTGCCTTTACCTCAGCTTTTGTCTCAGCAAATGAATTTTCTAATTTTTCTTGGCTCCTCCTTACAGTTTCTCAATCCTTTTTTACAGTAATCTGCATTTCTATTGATAGAATTTCTTAATTCCTTCAGTATTTTCATTACCCACTAATGAAATGTCTATTAGGCTGAAGAGATCTGTTTCATTGTTTGTTCCTTCAGGGGAATTCTCTTGTTCTTTTAACTGGGAGTCATTCCTCTTCTTCTTCATTTTACTTCTATTTCTCTTACTCTGTGAGTTTAGGAGAAACAGTTATCAACTGTAGTCTTGGAAGGCTAGTTATATGTGGGAGCATCCCTGTGTAGCTTGTGTGGGTTTAATATTTTTGGCACAGGGGCTGCTTTTAGTTTGGATACCTTATACCTCTTTCCTCAGCATGTCCTGACTGTTATCCCCTTGGTAGGGGGTGTACAGATGCAATGCATACTCCTGGGGACTGCAACAGTGGGGGCAGCTCATGGGTTTCTCAACAGTGGTGACAGTCTACACAAACCCCCTAGGCCCATGAGAGGGTGGGGACAGCAATTGACACTCACTCCTGCTTCTGTCAGCAGTGGCAGTGGCCTGCACCTGCTGTGAAGCCCACAATGGCAGTGGGGGCTCACACCCACCCCCAGAGCTCATGTAGGCCATGTCCTATTGCCTGAGAGTGTGCACTGGGAAAGAAGTTCCTATGGTGGTCCCTCCCCTCCCCTTGCACACCTGCAGTGGTGCCTTGCTTCTCTGGCTGGCCCAGACTTCTGCATGTACCCTCAGTTGTGGCCACACTCCATCCCAGCCCCTTCAGGCTGTCTCCATGCAGCCAATCCCAGTTATCTCCCAGTGTTGACCTCTGAAGCCCAAGCTTTAGCACCTAGCTCCTGCCTGTACCAGAGAAGAGCCTCTCAGACTGGGGAGTGCATGGTATTGTATATCTGTACAGGTCTCTCTCCATTTTGCCTTCACAGACCAGTGGTTGTGCTCTCCTCCAAAGCTCTGAAGCTTGCCCTCCATCCTGGCTGGTCTCCCCACCAATGAGGAGACTTCCCAGGGTGTGGGAACATTTCTTCTTTCACAGCTCCCTCCCAGGGTCACAGATCCTGTCCCTATTCCTTTCTCTCTCTCTCTCGTTTCTTCTTTTTTCTTTTGTTGTACCTGGTTACATGGAGATTTTCTTGCCCTTTCAGAAGTCTGAGGTCTTCTACCAGTGTTCAGTAGATATTCTATGAGGATCATTCCACACATAGATGTATTTTTGAAGTATTTGTGGGAGGAGGTGAACTCTACATCCTACTCCTCCACCATATTGATCCTCCTTCTGTTTTATTTTCCAATATAAGCATTTAAGATTATAATTTTTCTCTAAAGTACCACTTTAATTGTATTTCACAAGTTTGACATGTAGTGTTTTTTTTTTCTTTAAGCCTTTCTAAATATTTTAAATTTCAATTATAATTACTCTTTAATCCATGAGTTATTTAATGTTTTCAGATCTCTTTCTTTCATGGATATTATTTTCACTAAGTATTAGAATTCTAGGAATAGACATTTTTTCTTTATCACATTAAGACTATTATTGTACTATCCTCTAGTTTTCACTGTTGATGAAAAAAGGAGTCAGTCTAATTGTCATTTACTTGAAGGTTATATATCTTTTCTCTCTGACTGCTTTTAATATCTTTTCTCTTTAATTTTTATTTTTTTAAATTTTCAAAATAAAAATTTGGTTTATCCATCTATTTATGACATAGTACACAAGAGGCAAAATTTTTCACATCATAGATTGCACTCCCAACTCCTTGGAATGTTCATTTCTTTGGCTGAAAGGAGAGACTAACCAGGAAAGGCAGGCAATGCTTAGCCAACTAAAATAAGGTTGAGGTCAAGGGGAGCAATACAAATGTCATCCTCACAGGGAATGATCACAAGGGACTGTTAGTGGCAAGCTGATTTTCTAGAACTATTAGCTGGAAGCATAGAAGTACCATTTCTGGACACTCACGCTGTCTCAGGCTTCAGTTATCCCCACCACACAGGTACAGTGCACGTTCTGGTAGTCACTCTTGGTGTTTTGCTGGATGCAGTAGTACAGCAATTTGGAGACCATGATTGTAATCAAGACCTTATAATGAGTCCCGTTGGCCTTCATGGAGTCATATACAGCAAAACACAGGGGCTTATTATGAATACACTGGACAGGTTCAGGAAAGCATTTTCCTGGTCTCTTTTGACCTCTTTCTTGAGGCTCTCTAATATATTATAGAGAGGTATAGGTATAATTCTTGTACGTTTCAAATACTTTCTGGAGGAGACAAACACTCCACTTGGTCATGGTGCTGATCCACTTGAGAACATCAGTTCCTCTCCTCTTCTCTTTAATACAATAGAGATCCAAGACATCTTGGTCGATCAATACATAATCAATGACAGAACCATCCTCTCCTCTTCGACCCTTTGCAGGGTCAACCTTCCACTTGCAGAAGCACAAAACATGTCAGAAACAATGTCCTGGGACTTCCCTAGTGGTTCAGTGGTTAAGAATCTGCCTGCCAATGTAGGGGACATGGATTCGATCCCTGGTCTGGGAAGATCCCACATGCCACAGAGCAACTAAGCCTGTGTGCCACAACTATTGAGCCTGCACTCTAGAGCCTGCGAGCCACAACTATTGAGCCCATGTGTTGCAACTATTGAAGCCCTTTCGCCTATAGTCCATGCTCTGCAACAAGAGAAGCCACTGCACTGAGAAGCCCGTGCACCACACCAGAGTAGCCCTTACTCCCTACAACTAGAGAAAGCCTGTGCACAGCAACAAAGACCCAACACAGCCATAAATTAATAAAATAAAATAAAAAATTTTTAGAAAAGGAAACAATGCCCTTCTCCAGATCATTCTTATACATTTCCTTGTAGACTATTAATTTCCTGTAGTTCCTGGTTGGTCCTTGAGCAATGATCTCAATGAGGGAGTCCTCATCAGATCCCAGCCACTTTATGGAGGCTTTCAGCTCAGAAGCATAACACTGAGCAAGTGTTTTCAATAGGCCTCAAATCATCTTCAGGTGGCTGGACAAGGCTGACCTCATTGCTAATGCAAGTTCCTTTTTGGTCCTTCTCTAGTAGGCAGTATCCTGTCTTTGTTCATTGCTGCATTTGCTCAAGATGTTGATAATGGTAAACTCATCCATACCTTTGGTCTTGATGGCTGTTTCAATGTTCAAAGCATTCTATTCAGCATCAGAGTTGTTGTATGCTTTGAATGACCTGTGTATACTTGAGGGTGTAGCATCATCACCCTTCCAGCAAGGCTTGCACAGAATATCATAACCAGTAGATATTTTGATAGAAGCTGGGCCATGTACCAAGAGCTATGAGCATTCCCATATGTGGAGCTATTTTTTTTTAAATTTTAGACATCCTGAAAGTTTCACTATGATGTGTTATAGGCGTGGATTACTTTTTATTTAAATTACTTGTGATTAGTTGGGCTTCCCAATTTTGTCAGTTATCTGCTCTTCAGTTCTGAGAAATTTTCAGCCATTAACTTTTCAAATACTGCCCCTTCTTTGTCTCATGGCTTTTAGAATTCTAATTCAATCTTTCTTTACTACTTTTTATCTCTTTGTCTCTCTGAGCTGCATTCTGGACAGTTTCTTTAGATCTGTCTTCCAATGCAGTAATTCTTACTTCAGCTTCGACTTCATTTTTTAAACTTTTTTTTTTAATTGAGAAAATGTAACACAATTCAGGGAAGTGCAAAAATATAAATGTACAGCTTAACAATTAATTATGAAACAAATACCAAGTAATCACCCTAGAAATGGGACATTACCAATAGTCTAGAAATCCCTTGTGTCTTTATTCCTGATCTCCAACCACCACTTCCTCCACCAGAGGTAACCACTGCTCTGACTCTAATGTAATCATTTCTCTGCTTTTCTTTATAGTTTTACCAGCTATATCCATTTTTGTTTGTCTGTTTTAATGTAATACTCTATATTTTGGGTCTTGCATCTTTTATTCAACATAATATTTGAAAATTAATGCATGTTTGTACCTGTTGTTCGTGTACTTTCCCTATTGGGAGGTAGTATAGTTCATGAAAATATTGTAATTTTTTATTCTGTTTTTGATAGATATTTGGATTAGTTCTTTCTGCTTTTTGTGGAGATACTATTTTCAACAATGCTTTTATGAACACCATTGTATATGTATATAGAAACATATGGGCATGAATTTCTTAAGGTTATGTACTAGGAGTGGAATTTTTGGGTCACAGATTATATCTTTAATTTTACTAGATAATTCCAAGCTGTTTTTTAAAATGTTTGTTCCACTGAATTTTTAATTTCAATTGTTTTACTTAATTCATTTTTAGAAATTTTATTTGGTACTTCAAATCTGCTTGATAATATATCTCTTGTTCTTTATGCATATTTTAAATTTATTCTTTCATTTTCCTTAAGTTTATACTTATTATGTATGTTTTTTCAGATGATTCCAAAATAGAAGCTTTGCAGGCATGATTCTGCTATCTTGGGGTTTCTCAATGTTAGCACTATTGACATCTTGAGCCAGATAAGTCTTTATTGTAGGGGGCTGTCCTGCACATTAGAGAATGTTTGACAGCATCCCTTGCTTCTACACACTAGATGCCAAGAGCACACACATTCCCCTTCCAGCTGTGACAATCAAAAATGTCTCCTGGAGGACAAAATTGCCCTAGGTTGTGAACCACTAAATGCCCTCTACTCTTTTCCTTATGAAACCTCAGTCACAGTGTCTTGTTTCCTTGTGTTTTGTGATTTTTTTTGTAAGCTCATGTTTCTTAAACCTATATCTGTGGGAATTCTCTGATGCCTAGATTGAAAGTGTTTTCCTTTGGAACTGTTTTCTATTGGCTACTATCAGGTGCCTGAGGACACTGCTAGCTTAGGATCACACAAAGTAAATATTTTGCTTTAGATTTTTTGAAGCACAAAGATAGTGTGAATGTGGGGCAGCAAATCTGCACAAGGGCTAGCTGGTAGTTACTAATTCTCAAGAGGGATGTTTTTTCTTCCTTCTATTCTGTGCCAGGTTTAAGGCAGGTGGGTAGGGCACAGATTTATTTTAATTCATTCTTATAATGAATTGTAGCCTTTGGGTTCCAGGTTTATGGGTTTATACTGGGAGTGTAGACTGCTATTAGGCTCTTTACCTTTGACAAGTCCTCCATGTCTTGCAAGATTTGTGAAAATTGAAACTCATTATAAATGCTGACATTAGTACAGGCTTATCTTTCTGGTTTTTACGTGATTTTAAGACTTCTGAATTTACCTGTAATTTTTCCCCAGTCTATTGATGAATATTTTTAGTTTTCTTTGGTGAGAGGATCAATCACTAAAGTAATATGCTGGATTTCACCAAGATGGTGAAAAAGTCGGAGGACATGGAGTTCATCTCCACAAATGCATCAAGAATACATCTACAGATGGAATAATTCTCACAAAACACCAGCTGAACAATAGCAGAAGATCTTTGACACCAGCGAGGACAAGAAAGATCCCTGCATAACTGGGTAAGATGAAAGAAAGAAGGGAAAAAGAAGAGGAGAGGAAGCAGGACAAGATCTGTGCCCATAGGGTGGCAGGGTAGCTGAAGCAGAGGAGTGGTTCTTGCATCTGGGGAAGCCCCCTCACTGGTGGGGCAATCAGTTCGGACAGAAGGGGAACATCTGAGGCTGTCAGAGGAGGGTGAAATGGCTGCTCTGTGCCAGACAGGACAGAGTGAGACCTACATAGACGGTCTGTGCCACAGCCTTGTGTGCCCCAGACTGGTACATGTGTCCGCTGGTGCATACAGGGGCTGAGAGCTGGAACATGGCAATTGGAGAGCAGACCCAGGGGAAGGACTGCTGCCGGCTGTGAGGAGACAGCCTGAGGGGACGGGAGGGAGGAAATATGCAACCAGAAATGCTTGTGGAGGAAACCCAGACTGCCATAGAAGTAAGGAGCCACTGTTGAGTGACACTCAGGGGCTGGAGCCACAATTGCAGCCTCTTTCTCCCCATGCACCAGTCCCCTGCCCCACCAGGTGCTAGGGAAAGCCCCCACTAGGGCTGGCTTTCTTGTACCTGCTGCCAGGCACTAGGAAAAACCCCACCAGGGCTGACCTTCTCACACCAATTGCCAGGTGCTAGGAAAGGCTCCCACTAGGGCTGAATCTCTCACACTCATAACCACCAGCTTTCCCACACACCTGTCATCACGAGGACCCCCACAACCCAGGCAGTTGTGCCACCTCTGTGCCCTGTCCTCACTGGGGCAGACCTGAATGTTCCAGGGCAGCCTCAGGATTCCTGTGGATGGCCCACATGCAGAGGTGGGGCTAAAACCACAGTTGATCCCCAGGGGCTGGGTGACTAGAAGAGGAACAAAAATCTTTCCAGGCAGCTGCACAGACCACAGATTAAATCCACACAGTTGGCTTGGTAAACCCTGCATCTATGGAATATCTGAATGGATGAGTGTTCCACAACTGAAACTGGTCTTGCTCTAGCAGCTGTGGATTTTGGGGACTAGTACACATGGGAACTGGGCCAGGTCAGAATCTGAGCTGCACCCACAGTGGCCACAGATGTACCAGAGACCTACCTAGAGGTTTTGGAGGGTCTCCTGGGGAAGTGGAGGTTGGCTGTGACTTATGGTAGGACACTGACAGCTGAGATCCCAGGAAAATATAATTATTGCTATTTTTTTTTTATTTTTTGGGGGGGTACACCAGGTTCAATCATCCGTTTTTATACACATATCCCCATCTTCCCTCCCTTCCTTGACTCCCCCCCCCAAGCCCCCCCCACCCTCCCCGCCCCAGTCCTCAAAGGCATCTTCCATCCTCGAGTTGGACTCCCTTTGTTATACAACAACTTCCCACTGACTATTTTACAGTTGGTAGTATATATATGTCTGTGTTACTCTCTCGCTTCGTCTCAGTTTCCCCTTCACCCCCCGCCCCCTCCCATACCTCGAGTTCTCCAGTCCATTCTCTGTATCTGCATCCTTGTTCTGGTCACTGAGTCCAACAGTACCATTTTTAGATTCCGTATATGTGAGTTAGCATACAATATTTGTCCTTCTCTTTCTGACTTACTTCACTCTGTATGACAGACTGTAGTTCTATCCACCTCATTACATATAGCTCCATCTCATCCCTTTTTATAGCTGAGTAATATTCCATTGTATATATATGCCACATCTTCTGTATCCATTCATTTGTTGATGGGCATTTAGGTTGCTTCCATGTCCTGGCTATTGTAAATAGTGCTGCAATAAACATTATGGTACAAGTTTCTTTTGGGATTATGGTTTTCTTTGGGTATATGCCCAGTAGTGGGATTACTGGATCATATGGTAGTTCTATTTGTAGTTTTTTAAGGAACCTCCAAATTGTTTTCCATAGTGGCTGTACCAATTTACAGTCCCACCAACAGTGCAGGAGAGTTCCTTTTTCTCCACACCCTCTCCAACATTTGTTGTTTCCAGACTTTGTGATGATGGCCATTCTGACTGGTGTGAGGTGATACCTCATTGTGGCTTTGACTTGCATTTCTCTGATGATGAGTGATGTGGAGCATCTTTTCATGTGTTTGTTGGCCATCTGTATGTCTTCTTTGGAGAAATGTCTATTTAGGTCTTCTGCCCATTTGTGGATTGGGTTATTTGCTTTTTTGGTATGAAGCTTCATGAGCTGCTTGTATATTTTGGAGGTTAATCCTTTGTCCGTTGTTTCATAGGCAATTATTTTTTCCCACTCTGAGGGTTGCCTTTTAGTCTTGTTTATGGTTTCTTTTGCTGTGCAAAAGCTTTTTAGTTTCATGAGGTCCCATTCATTTATTCTTGATTTTATTTCCATGATTCTAGGAGGTGGGTCAAAAAGGATGGCGCTTTGATGGATGTCATATAGTGTTCTGCCTATGTTTTCCTCTAGGAGTTTGATAGTGTCTGGCCTTACATGTAGGTCTTTAATCCATTTGGAGTTTACTTTTGTGTATGGTGTTAGGAAGTGTTCTAATTTCATTCTTTTGCATGTTGCTGCCCAGTTCTCCCAGCACCACTTATGGAAGAGGCTGTCTTTTTTCCATTGTATATTCTTGCCTCCTTTGTCAAAGATAAGGTGCCCATATGTGTTTGGGCTTACTTCTGAGTTCTCTATTCTATTCCATTGATCTTCCTTTCTATTTTTGTGCCAGTACCATACTGTTTTGATCACTATGGCCTTGTAGTATAGTTTGAAGTCAGGAAGCCTGATTCCACCAACTCCATTTTTCCTGCTCAAGATTGCTTTGGCTATTCGGGGTCTTTTGCGTTTCCATACAAATCGTAAGATTTCTTGCTCTAGTTCTGTGAAAAATGCCATTGGTAATTTGATCGGGATTGCATTGAATCTGTAAATTGCTTTGGGTAGTGCAGACATTTTCACGATGTTGATTCTTCCAATCCAGGAACATGGTATGTCCCTCCATCTGTTTGTGTCGTCTTTGATTTCTTTCATCAATGTCTTAAAGTTTTCTGCATACAGATCTTTTGCCTCCTTAGGCAGGTTTATTCCTAGGTATTTTATTCTTTTGGTTGCAATGGTGAATGGGAGAGTTTCCTTAATTTCTCTTTCTGCTCTTCCGTTGTTAGTGTATAGGAATGCAAGAGATTTCTGTGCATTAATTTTGTATCCTGCTACTTTACTAAACTCATCAATGAGTGCTAGCAGTTTTCTGGTAGAGTCTTTAGGGTTTTCTATATATAATATCATGTCATCTGCAAAGAGTGACAATTTTACTTCTTCTTTTCCAATTTGGATTCCTTTTATTTCTTTTTCTTCTCTGATTGCTGTGGCTAAAACTTCCAAAACTATGTTGAATAATAGTGGTGAGAGTGGACACCCTTGTCTTGTTCCTGTTTTTAGGGGGAATTCTTCCAGTTTTTCTCCATTGAGAACAATGTTGGCTTTTGATTTCTCATATATGGCTTTGATTATGTTGAGGTAATTTCCTTCTATGCCCATTTTCTGGAGAGCTTTTATCATAAATGGATGTTGAACTTTGTCAAAAGCTTTTTCTGCATCTATTGAAATGATCATATGGTTTTTACCCTTCAATTTGTTGATATGATGTATCACATTGATTGATTTGCATATATTGAAGAATCCTTGCATCCCAGGGATAAACCCCACTTGATCATGGTGTATGATTTTTTTAATGCGCTGTTGCAGTCTGTTAGCTAGTATTTTGTTGAGGATTTTTGCATCTATATTCATCAGTGATATTGGTCTATAGTTTTCTTTTTTTGTGACATCTTTGCCTGGTTTTGGTATCAGGGTGATGGTAGCCTCGTAGAATGAGTTTGGGAGTGCTCCGCCTTCTGCAATATTTTGGAAGAGTTTCAGAAGGATAGGTGTTAACTCTTCTCGAAATGTTTGATAGAATTCGCCCGTGAACCCATCTGGTCCTGGGCTTTTGTGTGTTGGGAGATTTTTAATCACTGCCTCAATTTCCGTACTTGTGATTGGTCTGTTCATGGTTTCTATTTCTTCCTGGTTCAGTCTTGGAAGATTGTATTTTTCTAAGAATGTATCCATTTCTTCCAGGTTATCCAATTGATTGGCATATAGTTGCTTGTAGTAGTCTCTCATGATGTTTTGTATTTCTGAGGTGTCCGTTGTTACTTCTCCTTTTTCATTTCTAATTCTGTTGATTTGCATCTTCTCCCTTTTTTTCTTGATGAGTCTGGCTAATGGTTTATCAATTTTGTTAATCTTCTCAAAGAACCAGCTTTTAGTTTTATTTATTTTTCTTATGGTTTCTTTCCTTTCTTTTTCATTTATTTCTGCTCTGATCTTTATGATTTCTTTCCTTCTGCTCACTTTAGGGTTTCTTTGTTCTTCTTTCTCTAGTTGTTTTAGGTGTAAGGTTAGGTTGTTTATTCGATCATTTTCTTGTTTCTTAAGGTAGGACTGTATTGCTATAAACTTCCCCCTTAGAACTGCTTTTGCTGCATCCCATAGGTTTTGGGTTGTTGTGTTTTCGTTGTCATTTGTTTCTAGATATTTTTTGATTTCCTCTTTGATTTCTTTAGTGATTCCTTGGTTGTTTAAGAGTGAATTGTTTAGCCTCCATGTGTTTGTCTTTTTTGCAGTTTTTTTCCTGTAATTGATATCTAGTCTCATGGCGTTGTGGTCTGAGAAGATGCTTGATATGATTTCAATTTTCCTGAATTTGCTGAGGTTTGATTTGTGACCCAAGATGTGATCTATCCTGGAAAATGTTCCGTGTGCACTTGAGAAGAACGTGTATTCTGTCGTTTTTGGATGGAATGTCCTATAAATATCAATTAAGTCGAGATGGTCTAATGTGTCATTTAAAGCTTGTGTGTCTTTATTTATTTTCTGTTTGGATGATCTGTCCATTGATGTAAGTGGGGTGTTCAAGTCTCCCACTATTATTGTGTTCCTGTCAATGTCCCCTTTTATAGCTGTTAGCATTTGCCTTATGTATTGAGGTGCTCCTATATTGGGGGCATAGATATTTACCATTGTGATATGTTCTTCTTGGATGGATCCCTTGATCATTATGTAGTGTCCTTCCTTGTCTCTTTTAATAGTCTTTACTTTCAAGTCTAATTTGTCTGATATGAGTATTGCTACTCCAGCTTTCTTTTGACTTCCATTTGCATGGAATATCTTTTTCCATCCCTTCACTTTCAGTCTATATGTATCCCTTGGTCTGAAGTGGGTTTCTTGTAGGCAGCATATAGAAGGGTCTTGTTTTTGTATCCATTCAGCCAGTCTGTGTCTTTTGGTTGGAGCATTTAATCCATTTACATTTAAGGTGATTATTGACATGTGTGTTCCAATTACCATTTTCTTAATTGTTTTGAGTTTGTATTTGTAGGTGTTTTCCTTTTCTTGTGTTTCCTACTTAGAGAAGTTCCTTTAGCACTTGTTGTAAGGCTGGTTTGGTGGTGCTGAATTCTCTTAACTTTTGCTTGTCTGGAAAGCTTTTGATTTCTCCCTCAAATCTGAATGAGATTCTTGCTGGGTAGAGTATTCTTGGCTGTAGGTTTCTCTCTTTCAGGACTTTCATGATATCCTGCCATTCCCTTCTGGCCTGCAGAGTTTCTGTGGAAAGGTCAGCTGTTATTCTGATGGGTTTTCCCTTATATGTTGTTTGTTGCTTTTCTCTTGCTGCTTTTAATATTTTGTCTTTGTGTTTAGTTGTCGTTAGTTTGATTAATATGTGTCTCAGTGTATTTCTCCTTGGGTTTATTCTGTATGGGACTCTCTGTGCTTCTTGGACTTGGTGAATTATTTCCTTTCCCATGTTGGGGAAGTTTTCCACTATAACCTCTTCAAATATTTTCTCAGACCCTTTCTTGTTTTCTTCTTCTTCTGGGATGCCTATAATTCGAATGTTGGTACGCTTAATGTTATCAGTGAGGTCTCTGAGACTGTCTTCTAATCTTTTTATTATTTTTTCTTTTTCCTGCTCTGTGGCAGTTATTTCCCCCATTCTATCTTCCAACTCACTTATTCGTTCTTCTGCCTCAGTCATTCTGCTGGTTATAGCATCTAGAGTATTTTTAATTTCCGTTATTTTGTTATCCATTGCTGTTTGTTTTTCTGAGTTCTTATGAACTGTTTCTTGTACTTTCTCTATTTTGTTATCGAGATTTTGTATCATTTTTACTATCATTACTCTAAATTCCTTTTCAGGCATTTTTCCTATTTCCTCCTCATTTATTTGGTCTTGTGGGTTTTTTTCCTGCTCCTTTGCCTGCATGGTGTTTCTTTGTTTCCTCATGGTTGTCCAAACTTTTGGGGTTGCTTGTCCTTGGGTTTTTTTGCGTTATTCTGTGACCAGCAGAGGTTCCTTTATTGTTCGTCTGTAAGCGTCGGTGTGTGGGGAGGGAGAGGGTACAATAGTGGCTCCTTCTCCTGGGAGGGAGTGAGCAGTGGCGCACTGATGTCTCGGTCAGGCTTGGAGGTGCCTGTTGCAGAGGGCGCTGGTGGCTCAGGCGTAAACAGAAAGTCTTAGAGTTGGGCCTCTCTCGGGGGTTTTTTTCTTTTCTTTTTTTTTTTTTTCTCTCGGCAGCCTCCCTGCTGCTGGCGTTGCAAGGGGTTTTAATCTAGCCCCACCCGAGTGCCTGAGGGTACTTGTTATCCCTGAGCGCCTTAGGTGGCCCGCAGGGCGTCTCTCCACTGCCTGTTGCAGAGGCGCGGAAAGAGAGAGAGAGGCTATGCGCGTGGCTCCTCCCAGCCGCCAGTGAGCCTGCAGCCTCCAGCCGCCATCATGGCCGGGCAGCTCTCAGGGACCGGCACTCCTCTCCGCGGGCCTCCTCCCTCCTGTCCTCTCGGTCCGTCACCCTACCGGCAACAATGTTTCCCACACTGAACCAGCTCTCCTGCTCCTACACTCCCGCTCTTGGACCCTCCGTTCAGCCGTGGATCGATGTCTTGGTCCGGGAACGCTGAGCTGCGCTGCGGACCCTCCGAATGTTTCTCGCTCCCTCCCGTCTGCCACAGCTCCGCCGCTTCACCCTCTTTGAGCCCTCGTAGATGCCTCCCTACCGGCTATGTCGGGCTCCCCGCAGTCCCATCCGGTGTCCGAGGCCGTCTGCTGGTGTTCAGCTGGTTCTCTGTGAGAATTACTGCGTCCTTCCGTGCATTCCCAATGCATCTGTGGGGAGGGATGCACTCCACGTCTCTCTACTTCGCCGCCATCTTTTCCTCCCCAATTATTGCTATTTTTAAATGTTCTGTTCTCTTATTTTTATTTTTATTTAGTTTAAAATTTTTTATATTTTTTAATTTTTTTCATATTTCTATTTCTGCATTACTTTTTTGTTGTTCTGTGTTTTGTCCTTTTCTTTTCTCTCCTTTGTTCTATTTTGTTTTTATCATTTTTCCCTTTGTTCTATTTGTTCTTATCCTTTTTATCCTTTTTTTAAAATCATTTTCATTTGTTTGGTTTTCTTTGCTTTTTCCTTCTGTTTGCATTCTGCTTTTGTTTTCTTTTTAAATTTTTGTCATTGTTAGTTTTCTTTTCAATTGTTTGATTTCATTTTGGGGTTCTTTTATTTGTCTGTTTTCTTGTGTTTCCTCTTTTTGTTTCTGTTTCTTTTTTTGTATGTGTATATGTTTCTTTTTTGTTTGTTTTTGTTTGGTTTTGCTTTTGCTATTTGTCTGGGGTTTTGTTTGTTCATTTGTTTGTTTGTATTTAATTGTTGTCATTGCTGTTTTCTTGTTTTTGTCTTTGCTATTTGTCTTGGGTTTTGTTTGCTTGTTTTCATTTGTTTTCTTCCCACCTTTTTTTCTTTTCTTTTCTTGTTTTCTTTTCTTTTCTTTCTTCCTTTTTTGCTGAGCCCTGTGGCTTGTAGGATCTTGGTTCCCTGGTCAGGGGTCGAGCCTGAGCCTTCAGTGGGACTGCTGAGTCAGGGAAGCTAGAAAGCCAGAGAATTCCTTGACCCAGGGAAAATTAATTGGCAAGAGTTCTCCCAGAGGTCTCCATCTCAACTCCAAGATCTGGCTCCAACCAACTGCCTGCAGGCTCCAGTGATGAATGCCCCACACCAAACAACAAGCAAGACAGGACTACAAACCCACCCATCAGCAGACAAGCTGCCTAAAGTCATACTAAGCCTACTGAAACCCCAAAATATACCACCTGATGCATCCCTGCCCATCAGAGAGGCAAGATCCAGCTCCATCCATCAGAACACAGGTACCAGTCCCTCCTACCAGGAAGCCTACACAAGCAATTGCATCAACTTTACCAACTGGGGGCAAACAGCAGAAGCAAGAGAAACTACAACCCTGCAGCCTGCAGAAAAGTGACCTCAAGCACAGTAAGTTAGACAAAATGAGAAGACAGAGAAATATGTTGAAGGTAAAGCAGCAAGGTTAAAACCCACAAGACCAAACAAATGAAGAGGAAATAGGCAGTCTACCTGAAAAACAATTCAGGGTAATGATAATAAAGATGATCCAAAATCTCAGAAATAGAATGGAGAAAATACAAGAAATGTTGAACAAGGACCTAGAAGAACTAAAGAAGAAAGAAACAGTGATGAACAAAACAATAACTGAAATTTAAAATATTCTAGAAGGAATCAGTAACAGAATAACTGAGGCACAAGAAAGTATAAGTGAGCTGGAAGATAGACTGGAGGAAATAAATGCCATGGAACAGAATAAGGAAAAAAGAATGAAAAGAATTGAGGACAGTCTCAGAGACCTCTGAGACAACATTAAATGTACCAACATTCGAATTATACAGGTCCCAGAAGAAGAAGAGAAAGAGAAAGGGTCTGAGAAAATATTTGAAGAGATTATAGTTGAAAACTTCCCTAACCTGGGAAGGGAAATAGTCAATCAACTCCAGGAAGAGCAGAGAGTCCCATAGAGGATAAACCCAAGGAGAAACACACCAAGACACATATTAATCAAATGAACAAAAACTAAATACAAAGAAAAAATATTAAAAGCAGCAAGGGGAAAGCAACAAATAATATACAAGGGAATCCCCAAAAGGTTATCAGCTGATTTTTCAGCAGAAACTCTGCAGGCCAGAAGGGAGTGGCAGGATATATTTAAAGTGATGACATGGAAAAACCTACAACCAAGATTACTCTACCCAGCAAGGATCTCATTCAGATTTGATGGAGAAATCAAAAGTGTTACAGACAGGCAAAAGCTAAGAGAATTCAGCACCACCAAACCAGCTCTACAACAAATGCTAAAGGAACTTCTCTAAGTGGGAAACACAAGAGAAGGAAAGGACCTACAAAAACAAACCCCAAACAATTAAGGAAATGGGAAAAGGAACATGCATATCAATAATTACCTTAAATGTGAATGGATTAAATGCTCCAACCAAAAGACATAGACTGGCTGAATGGATACAAAAACAAGACCCATATACAGTAAAACCTTGGTTTTTGTGAGCATAATTCATTCTGGATACATGCTTGTAATCCAAAGCACTTGTATATCAAAGCAAATTTCCCCATAAAAAATAATGGAAACTCAGATGATTCATTCCACAACCCCAAAATATTCATATAAAAATGATTACAATACAGTCATATAATACAAAATAATAAAGAAAATACAAAATATAAAGAAAAATAAACAAATTAACCTGCACTTACCTTTTAAAACCTTCATGGCTGGTGTGAGGGAGACAAGAGAGAGGAGGGTTATTGTATAGGACAACTTTCACTATCACTAATGGACTTGCTGCTATCTATTGGCTCAATGGAATCTTTTTCTTTTCATGCAACATTAACAATGAACATATCCAATGACACTTGCTTTTGCCTCCTTTTGAGGATTTCACAGAAATTAGACATTGCATTGTTGTTAAGTAGATTCATTGCTCGCACTGCTACAGCCTTATTCAAGTGGTGCTTTTCTACAAAATTTTGCACTGTTTCCCACATTTTACACATCTCTCTTATTTCATTTGAAGTGAGGGATTCCTCTGCCTTTTCTCCTCCTCCTCTGTGCATGAGATCTCCTCCATAACCTCTTGCTGTTGCTTGCAATGCAGATCCATCAGTTTGTCGGTGGTCAGCTCCATTGGCTCAGTTGTGATCATGTGACATTCAGCATCATGTAATAATCATATGCAAGACGTCATTTGTTTATCAAGTTAAAATTTATTAGAAATGTTTGTTCATCTTGTGGAACACTCGCAGAACAAGTTACCCACAATCCAAGGTTTTACTATATATATGCTATCTACAAGAGACCCACTTCAGACCTAGGGACACATACAGACTGAAAGTGAGGGGATGGAAAAAGATATTCCATGCAAATGAAAATCAAAGGAAAATCAAAGCAAAACTAGCAATACTCATATCAGATAAAGTAGACTTTAAAATAAAAAATGTTACAAGAGACAAGAAAGGATATTACATAAAGATCAAGGGATCAATCCAAGAAGAGGAGATAATTATAAATATATATGCACCCAATATAGGAGCACCTCAATACATAAGGCAAATGCTAACAACTATGAAAAAGGAAATGCAAGGCAGAAATAGAGACACAGGTGTAGAGAACAAACACATGGACACCAAGTGGGGAAAGCAGGGAGGGTTGGGGGGGAATGAATTGGGAGACTTGGATACCAAATTTTACACTCTAAATATATAAAAAAAAAAAAGAAGTTAGCAAATTCTGGATACTATGTTTAAAGTTAAAGAATAAAACAATCCCATTTACCATTGGATAAAAAAGAATAAAATACCTAGGAATAAAATACCTAAGAAGCCAAAACATATATGTGCAGAAAACTATATGCCACTGATGAAAGAAATCAAAGACTACAAAAACAGATGGAGAGATATGCCATGTTCTTGGATTGGAAGAATCAATATTGTGAAAATGACTATACTACCCAAAGCAATCTACAGATTCAATCCAATCCCTATCAAATTACTGGCATTTTTCACAGAGCTAGAAGAAAAAAAATTTACATTTTGTATGGAAACACAAAAGGCATCAAATAGCCAAAGCAATCCTGAGAAAGAAAAATGTAGTCATAGAAATCAGGCTCTCTGGCTTCAGACTATACTACAAAGCTACAGTAATCAAGACAACACGGTACTGGCACAAAGACAGAAATATAGATCAATGGTACAGGATAGAAAGCCCAGAGATAAACCTACATACCTATGGGCACCTAATCTATGACAAAGGAGGCCAGAATATACAATGGAGCAAAGACAGCCTCTTCAATATGTGGTACTGAGAAACTGGACAACTACATGTAAAAGAATGAAATTAGAACACTCCCTAACACTATACACAAAAATAAACTCAAAATAGATTAAAGACCTGATTATAAGGCCAGGCACTATAAAACTCTTAGAGGAAACATTAGGCAGAACAAAAACCCAAAAATAAATAAATGGGATCTAACTGAACTTAAAAGATTTTGCACAGCCAAGAAAACCATAAACAAGATGAAAAGAGAACCCTCAGAATGGAAGAAAATATTTGCAAATGAAGAAACTGACAAAGGATCCATCTCCAAAATATGCACAGTTCATGCAGCTCAAATCAAAAAACAACCCAATCAAAAAACGAGCAGAAGACCTAAATAGACATTTCTGCAAAAAATTAATACAGATGGCCAACAGGCGCATGAAAAGATGCCCAACAACATGGATTATTAGAGAAATGCAAATCAAAACTACAATGAGATATCAGAATGGCCATCATGAAAAAATCTACAAACAGTAAATGCTGGAGAGGGTGTGGAGAAAAGGGAACCCTCTTGCATTGTTGGTGGGAATGTAAATTGATATAGCCACTATGGAAAACAGTATGGAGGTTTCTTAAAAAACTAAAACTAAGTCTAACATACAGCCCAGCAATTCAACTACCAGGCATGTACCCAGAGAAAACCATAATTCATAAAGACACATGCACCCCTATGTTCATTGCAGCACTATTTATAATAGCCAGGACATTGAAACAACCTAAATGTCCATCGACAGACAAATGGATAAAGACGATGTGGTACATATACACAATGGTATATTATTCAGCCATGAAAAGGAACAGAATTGGGTCATTTGTAGAGACATGGATGGATCTAGAGACTGTCATACAGAATGAAGTAAATCAACAAGAGAAAAACAAATATCATATAGTAACGCACATATGTGGAGTCTGAAAAAATTGGTATAGATGATCTTATTTACAAAGCAGAAATATAGACACAGATGTAGAGAACAAACATATGGATACCAAGGGGGAAGGGGGGGTAGGATGAATTGGGAGACTGGGATTGACATATATACACTATTGATACTAATAGTGATAAAATAGATAACTGATGAGAACCTACTGTATAGCACAGGGAACTCTACTCAGTGCTCTGTGGTGACCTAAATAGGAAAGAAATCCGAAAAAGAGGGGATATATGTATCCATATAGCTGATTCACTTTGCTGTACAGTAGAAACTAACACAACATTGTAAAGCAACTATACTCCAATAAAAATTTTTTAAACTTTGAAGTACTGTGCTATACCTCAGAACGTAAAGTCTGTAACTTAAAAATTAATAACAATAGTGAAGCTGGCTGAACAAACTTATAGATCTTTAACAACAACACAAAAACAGTATAAAACAGTTAGATTAATATAATTTATACAAAAGTGCACTCTTATAGGCCTGTAAGAGGCCTAAATATGGGTTGATTTTGAAAGTATTGATGAAGTCCATGAGGACAGGTATTTAACAAATGGAATTGTGGAGGTTGCTCCAGCAGGGCACATCTTAACACAGGCTCCAGATTTACTCACCAGTGATGGTTCTCAGCACTGCCTTCAGTGGTTTCATAAGAAAAAGAAAATGGACCCAAGTGTTGCCCAGAGTTAGACCACATAGTAGGATACTTTAGGTTCTGGGGTTTATCCAGTGCTTTCTAAAATTCCAGGAATATTGAGTCTTCTTGGTGAGCATAATTCACTTTCACTGTAATCAGTTCCTTGGAAATGAAGTCATTTGATAGGGCTGATGCTTGGTAATTAGACATATCTTCAAGTTTATACAGAGTGGTTAAGAGCACAGAAGTCAGACTGCCAGGGTTAGAGTCCAGGCTTCTCTACTTAAGAGTCTTTCTTCTTAACCTCAGTATGTCTCCATTTTAGTATTTGTGCAATGAGAATAATGCTAGAAGCTACCTCATAGGTTTGTTGTGAGGCTTGAATGAATTAGTACATGTGAAACACCTAGATTAGTGCCTGGATCCTACAAGCACTCCATAGATGTTAATTTCAAAAAAAAAAAAAAAAAAAAGGTTAAGAAATATAAAACTTAAAGCAAGATTCATACTTATCAAAATCTGAGAATTTCTCCTAAAAAGTGACTTTGTGTCCATCAAACAGCACTGCATTCCTTTACTGTTGGCGATTTCATTGTGCTCAGAGTACTGAAGCAATAAGAAATGAAAGCAGGTTCCAGTGGTCAGTCACTTAGTCCACATATCTAGCTTAAGCTCCACATTGGAAGAAGCCCTTCCTCTATCCAATGCATCAGCAGTGTTTCACTTTCAAGATTAGAGTGTTTACAAGTCTTGTCACATCTGGAAAACATGAACTGCCTGAAGTCTGATGAGTTGGGTCTCTCAAAGATTTTAATTCCCTGTGGTGGAGAAGCAGTTCAGTAAATCTTTCCAACAAAAGTTTTCCATGACTTCACTGCCCAACAGCATTGACATAAACAAGGTCTCCATACTTTGCTTCATCTTCTAAAATTTCAGTAAACTGACAATAGTGAAAACACAAGAACGAAGAAAATTCACAACCTTGGTGACTTCCTCTGTGGTATCATGCAATGAGGTGGTTTTCAAAGTTCGCAGTACATATTCTTCAAACAAATGATGCAATGCAGGTGCCTTTTGATGGGAGTAAACTGCTGAGAGTCCTCTGCCCCATCTATCCTTTTCTTTGTGGGAGCCCAATCTACCAACAGTGAGCTCAGTTTTTGCATGTTTATATCCATACTCTCTTTAAGAACTTCTTCTTGGGAGGCTGAGGTCTACTTCTGTCAAAAGTCTCTGATGGACTGCCTTTCAGGGCCAGTGGGCCACATATCCCTCCAAGGTCTTATGGAGAGAGGCAGCAATGTATGTACAAATCTTGCTTTAAATTTCTGCACTTTTTAGTTGTTTTCTTTATTTAACATTTATTGAACACTTACTATGGGACAGGAATTTTTCTAGGTGCTTTCCGTGTAATTCATCCAATCAGGAAGGCAACAACAGGCTCCCTAAGCCACAATTGGCCTTTATCAATGGAGTGGGGGCAAAAGAAGTGTGAGAGACCCAAGTGAAAATGACCATGTGCCTCCAGACACGCCCTTACCCTGTGCTCCTCACCTTAGCCAGTGGCTTCACTCTCCACTCAACATCTGAGGTGGAAACCTGGAAGTCATCCTAGACCCTTCCTCCCTCCCTTCCCACATCCCATTTATTTCGGTCTCTCAAGGCCTCTCCCTCACTGGCTTACCTCCATTCTAACACTTTTCACACTGATCGGTAACCAGCTGTCTCCCTATCTTCCCCTCTTAAGACAGACACTGTCTTTGATCACTAACTACCCAGTGCCATGGCAGGCGCTCAAAAGTTGTTCACTGAATGAATTAATGAATAAATTTCTATTATTTCTACAGAAAAATTTCTTGAGTTAATTCCTCTACCCTTACCCAGTTAATTGCCCCAGTTTAGGGTCTTACTCTTTCTTATAAGAACTCTTACAATAACCTCCTAATTCACGTTCCTTCTCTCCACTTTGCCCTACTACCACCCACTTTCCTCATTGCCTCAACAATCATCTCTCTAAAGCACAAATTAGAGTGGGCTATTGCTCTGATTAAATGCTTTAATGCTTCTCATTGCCCTCAGGATAAATTCAAGGCCTCATCTCTTGCCCGTATTCCTCCTGAACCCTATGTTTAGCCATAGTAAATGGTAATATATGGGCTGTGTGTGTGTGTGTGTGTCTGTTGTGTGTGTGTGTGTGTGTGTTGTGTGTGTGTGTTTAGGCCCTGGTGCCTTTGCACTTATGGCTTCTGCTTAGGATAGTAGGATGCTACCCCCTTTTCTTGTCTGATAATCACCTGTCCATTCTTTGAAATGCAGCTCAAATGTCCCTTGCTCGTGAAGCATTCTTGGACCCTAAAGCCTCCATCTATAGAGGTTTAGACCTCTATTTGAGCTTTTGTTGATTGGCTGTAATTGTTTGCTCATGCATCTATGCCCCCATCTCTCTCTAGCCATAGAATCTGAGTTTCTTAAAATCTTAAGCTTGGTATCCCTAACCCCTTAATAGGATTTAAAAAAATACTGAAAGGAAGAAAGTGGGAGATGAACATCTTCTGTATACAGTGAAAACTGTTTTCAGTCCAAAGAACCTGAAAGAAGAGCTCAAGTAAACACTACAGCTGACGTGGCTGCTAAAGATGGCCCAGCTCTCAAGACCTGGGCTTTACTCCAATCCTGCTCCTTTCATCTCTCTTCTCTCTCATTTCTTCTTCCATGCCCTTCTCACCTCCCCTTCTTCTTCTCCTTTTTCTTTTTATTCATTTGCCTTTCCTTCCTTCTTCCTGTTGCTATTTAGCATTAATCATGCATGGCAAAACAATATTATGACAATATTAATGTAAGTAAGCAATAATAATAGTATACCCACAATTCGGCTACTACAACAAATCAAATTGTTTTATTTGTTTGTATTCCCTTCCCATTTTTGTATGCCCACATCATTTTGCATGTTGTTATCATAATGTAGTTTTAATCTTGTAGTCTGCTTTTTAACTTAATATCAGAAGCATTTTTCATACTCCTACATAGTCTTCATAATTATCATTTTAATGGCTGCATAATATTCTGGTTAATGGATATGACAAATTTTACTTAACTGTTTCTTTTCTAATAGACATTTCCAGTTTTACCCTGTTGCAGTGAGCTCTGTCATATACATGTTCTTTTATGTTTCTCTTTCTTGCTCTTTCCTGTTTTCTTTCACTTTCTACTTTCTTCACTCTCTTTTGCATTTCCTTTTACCTCCTTGGGTGCACTCTCTTTCCTAGAGCAGTAATTTGCCCCCAAGTGGATGTAGAAATCATCTTAGTGAAAACCAGGATTCTTTAAATTACTAAAAATTTGTTATAAAGTGCTCCTAAGGACACTTTTGCTATTTCTGCACACTTAAAACAGTATAAATGATAAATTTTCCTCTTCACAAGGGGTAAGAACATAAGACCAGGCAGGATCAATTTGGAGAAGGCTCATGCATATGACAGAACACAATGTTTATAATGGGAGAAAATGACACAAGCTGAATATCTGTCAATAGGGAGATGGTTAAATAAACCATGATGTGTCTGTGCTAGGAATATCATGTAGCATTTAAAGAGATTGTTGTAAATCTATAAGTACTGACTTAGATAAGATGTTTTTTAGTGAATTTAATTGCAAAATATTTGTAGTTTACAGTTTATGTAAAAAAAATAACAGCAAAATTCAAATCCACATGATAGAATTATATATTTTCTATGGATGTATTATGCAAATATATAGACAAGCTGGTACACACAGTGGTCACCTCTGTGTTTAGGGGAAATGGTCTGGATTTAGGGGACTGATCAAAGGGAATTTGAGCCTGAACTGCAATGGTTTCATTTTTCTAATCAAGGAAAGTGTATTCACATATTGCTTGTATAACAACAAAAAAGTAATTTAAAAAATGTTGCCACCTTGTGTCTCTCTGTTTACATTGTACACTGACCAGCCCCTGATTCAGGCCCTGGCCACGAATAAATGAAATGTAATAAGAGAATGCTATTAAACATACAAATGTCCTTTTGGGAAGAGTGGGCTTCTTGCTTTTTTTCACACTGCATTGTAGGTTGTTTCAGACAGTACTGGTGGGTCTGGGATAGGGAAGAACCAGGCCTGCTCTTCCAGGCCTGGTTGCCCCTAACTCAGACTCTGCCTCATAGCCAGTCCTCCCTACCCCAGTCCTGGCAAGTGGAAGTTGGGAATTTTGAAGTTTAGTCTCTCGTAGTAGGTCCTGGATGGAGGACAACAGATGAGGCCACACAGCCCTGCTGTTCAGACCGAGGGGAACAGGTGGAGACTCTGGAGCTAGAGTGTGAATGGTGGCAATTCATGAGTGGTATAGGCAGGTGGAGTGCCCAGCTCAGGGCCAGTGACAGCTGGGCAGCACATGGGTGGGGGAGGGAGCTGGGGCATGGGGGTAGGGTGGGTGGGTTCAGCCATGGGGAAGGAGGCATGAGAAGGCAGAGGACAAGGGAGGGAAAGAGAGGGAGCACCTCTAGTCCAACCCCCAGAGTGGAGCAGGCATGAGGTCAGAGGTCCCAAGCTGAACTGAAAGCTTTAGGAAGCTGCAGGGTAAGTGGATATAATGAGAAAGAAGAGTGTTCCTTATCTGCCCTTTCACCCTCTCCCCCCATCCTCAGCTGTCCTCTACCTAGCCCTAAACCCAAGGCATTTGGGCCTTTCCAGCAGCTGTGCCAGTCCTTTGGCTGGGTCAGGGCCTGGGCAGGTGGGAGGAGCAGCTGCCACCCTTCCCCTTGTAGACAAGGGGTAGGAGCACAAGGAGGTAACCAGGTTGGGGACATTTTAAGCACAGGATGCTCCACACTTTTCTGTCCAGAACTCCTACCTGCCTACTGTCCCTCTCACCCCATTCCTCTTTAGTTAAGTGATAGAGTAAGAAAGGTAAAAGAACTATGAAAATAATAATTATTAATAGTATTTACTGAACACTCACTATATGCACAGTGCTGTTGATTTTATGATGTATCATTGAATCCTCCTAACAACCCATTATGAAAGTAAAGCCCATTTTATAAGTGAGAAAAATGAGGCTTCTTGGTTAAGTAATGTGCTCAAAGTCAGCCACTAAGAAGGAACAGAAGTGAGATTTGAAGCCAAATTTGTTTGACACTATACAGATCAAACTCATAACCCTTGAGGAGGACTGAATTAAAAAAATATCCAGCAGAAAGCCAGAAGACCCCCATTTCCAGAAGGAACAAGAGGTGGATGGGTCTAAGCTAGCCTTTCTCACTGTCAGAACTGAGAGCTGCTAGATGAGGTGGGGTGGAAAGCAAAAGAAGCTGGAAATCCTCTTCTCTAGAGATTTCTCTAAATGGGAGCCATCCCATCCCTCTGGGCTGGTTTAGAAGGCTTTGCCTGGAAAAGGGGGAACAAAGTACTTTGCACTGGGTATCAGGAGAGCAGTCTCTGCATTCCCTCTGGGTGGGCTCTCCAGAGGAGGTGGGCAAAGCCTGGAGAGGGTGGGGGGCATGGGCATTGTCCGCCTCCCACAGGTCTGGTCCATTCTGCCCTGGAGCATCCCACCTGAAGCTTTTTGCAGCGCATCTGATGGTCCCCCTAGCCTTGAGCCTCCTCCCAGCCTGAGAAACCCAGCCAGGAGTGGGGCCCAGGGAGGGAACCTCTGCTGCTGGAGTGGAAGCGGCCCTTCCCAGCTCCTCGCCCCACACCCAGGTTTCCAGCAGCCAGCAGGGGGACCCTGAGCCCCAGGCAACAGCCCTGAGCTGGGCGGCTCCTTCTGGCTCTGGATCCCTTCTCTGAGCAGATCCACACATCTCCCTGCACCACAGTTTCCTGCTCTGGAAAAAGGGAAAATAATTATACTTACTTCACCATCAATGCTGTGAGAGTTAAATGAGTTCTAAATAAACAATGAAGCATTGCTGGACTTTTTCTTGTGCTGTACTCTTGTACTATCTTACTCTGAAAATTCAGCAGTCAGTAAATGTTTCTTGAGCTCTACTATGCATCAGGGGTGATTTTAAGCCCTAGATGGAATCCCCCCAACCCTTGGGCCAGGGACAGCGGTTGAAATGGAACAGTCCAGCAACTGGAGGGCTTCTCTGTGTCTCCCACTCTGACAGACTCCCAGGGTCCCAGGGGTCCCATTGGAGGAGAGGAGCCATTCTACTGGCTAGTTTCTACCTCACTCCTTCCAAGAAGATTCCGGCTTCAGTCTAAGCCCTTACCCCAGCACACAGTCCACAAAGCACCTGATTAGGTGTTCAGAGGGACAAGGTGACTGTTCACGTTATGTTGCTCTTCAAAGTTCATGTGTTTTTTTCCCTTGAGTGGACTGCAGACTCTCTGAGAGGGGCTCATTGTGCAGTGTTGGAAAGAACCCTGGACTGGACTCATACTTCAGCTCCAGCATTTGGTGCTTTCAGGCCTCCCTCTGAGCCTCAGTGTTCTCATCTGCTAAAGGGGGTCATAATAACTTCCCAATCAGGCAGCGTGATGATATATGAAACAAATGTGAGAAAGGGTCTGGCACATGGTTCTGCTTTTCCTTCTGTCTGGACAAATTTTCCTTCATTCAAGACAAATGAAAATATAAGTTCACACAAAAACTCATATGAATACATGAATGTTCATAGCAGCATTATTTATAATAGTATGAAAGTGGAAACAGCCCAAATGTACATCAACTGGAAAAGTGGATAAACAGAATGTGGGATATCTACACAACAGAATATCATTCAGCCGTAAAAAGGAATGAAACACTGACACGTGGTACAGTACAGATGAACTTTAAAAACATTACGCTAAGTGAAAGAAGCCAGTAACAAAGGACCACGTATTGTTTGGTTCTGTTTCTAAGAAATGTCCAGAACAGGAGAACCCATAAAGACCAGAGAAGATTAGTATTTGCCTGGGGCTGGGTGGGGATGGGGAGGAGTTGGGAAATGATTGATAATGGGTGTAAGGTTTTTGGGGGGAGTGAGAAAAATGTGCTAAAATTAAATTATGGTAATGGTTGTACAATTCTGTAAATATACTAATACCATTGAATTGTATACTTTATATGGGTGAACTTTATGTTATGTAAATTATCTCAGTAAATCTGTTAAAAAAATCTTAACTGGTTCTGAATTTAATCTCGCAGCTCTGCTTTTATCCTTCCTTCCCTCTTTCCCCCAGTCTTCATGGCCTTCTTCTCCTTCTCAGAACATACAGAAGGTAGTGGGCATATTCCTTTCTTGAGAGGCAAGAATACTGTTTGATGAGTGAGAAGGAATAAGGGAGGCATTAGAGAGTTTGGATAGCAGTCTGCCTAATCTCCAACAGAAGTCACATAATTCCCCAGCCTTGACTTTTCCTTCTGCCTACTGAGAGACGGGGAAGCAGAGAATCCTTTCCTTGCACCCTTAGAGGTGATGTTTGAGGAGTCCAGGAAGGTGGGCATGAATATTCTGGCCAGGATGGGGTGGGCTGTTCAGGGAGGTATGAGCTCTAATGAGCCTATTACATGGTAGTGTTGACTTCAGGTCTTCCGACCTGCAGGGGGGTGGCAGATGGATTGCCCAGAGGTGCCTTTTTGGCTTCAGTCAAGGGTGAGAGAAGCCAAGAAATTCATAGCAAGTGCCCTGAGGGTTGGGGTCAGCAGTGGGGACTGGGCCATGGGCCCAGACGAAGAGGAGCCGATGCCGCCAGAGATGACTGATCCTTTAACTGATGTACAACAGGGCAGGGCAACCTGCTGGCCTCGTGCTGGGTGGCGGCAGGGCAGGGGAAGTGGAGGGGCTCTGCAGAGAGACAGGGTTGGGGCAGAAGGCCTGGGAACCTCCCCTCGAGATTCAGTGGGGGCAGGGGAGAGGGGCTTGGAGCACTAGTACTTCCAAGTTTCTAAGCATCCAGAACTCTGTGCCCAGCAACCGTCATTAACCACTTGGGACATTGACAAGCAGGGTCTCTTCTCAGTCTCTCTTCCCTCTGATTCATCTCTTCCTGGCCACTGCTTCCCTTCCTCAGGCTGTGAGCATGCTCAGGTCCCTCCACCGAAAATCAACCTCTTTTTGACCTCAGTGACTTGCAGCTAACAGTCCATCTTTTATTCTCTTCCCTGCAAATCCTCTTTCAAATCCTCATCTGTACCCACACCCCCACGTTTTCCTGCCTACTCCAGTGTTAACCTGTGAGGTAGTACTTCTACCCCCACTCCTCCCCCTTCTTGTCACCAAAACTTACCACTTCCCCCTCAGATCATTCACAGCTACTCTCCAGCCTTGAACCCCCAAAGACCCTCCTTCCTGAAATACCTGCGAGCCTGATCCCCACTTTGGCTGCTCTCCCTCCTGGTTGCTATGGGCACAGCCCTGCTTCTTTCCAACTGCTCCTCTACATCCTCTCTCTGAGTGATCTCATCTCTCCCAGAACTCGATTGAGATGACCCAGATGGAGTTCCAGTTGTCCCCTTGGCCTTTCCACAAGCCTGTTGGACCCTGCACCTGGATGTCCGGCAGGCACATGCCACCAACCTGTCCAGGAGTGGACGTCCCATCCTTCTCCAGTCCCCACAACCAGCTTCTGTTGATCCCTATTTCCCTTATAGGCACCAGCATTTCCCCAGGAGCTCAAGCTTGAAATCCAGGAGTCATCTTTGCCCGGCTGTTCTGCTCGACTGGCCAAGGAACCCGGAAGTCCTATGTGACATCTCTCTTGCTCATCTCTCTCCTCTGTTTCCACTGCTTCCTCTTATGTTTGGGTCTTAATTTTCTTTGACCAAGACTGCTGTTACCTCTGACAGGTCTCCCTGCTTTTACCCTCTTCCTCTTCCAGTTCACTCTGCACAGGGTCACAGAATGATCTTTCCAAAGCCTCTTTCAGATCCTTCAGTCTCCTGCTCAAAAACCTACAAAGGCCTCTCATCACTAATAGAATAGACCATGATATCTGTCTAGTGATTTACAACCTGAAAACACTTTCAAATACATAAAATAGGTAATGTGATTATCCCTCCTTTATGGATAAGGGAACTGAGGCTCAGAGAAATGTGATGAATTGTTGGGGTTCACTCAGAGCTAAAGGGTGGAGCTGGGACAGGCACTTAGGTCTTCCAGCTTTAATTGGGTGCACCGACCACTCCAGTCTTCTCAACCTCCCCTGGGAAGCCTTCAGAAATGCGACCCCTCACTACCACCCATCAGCTCAGCTGGAGACCGGTGCTCTCGCCAAGCCCCTGGCCTTGCCCAAAACATACCTCCCTTGCTCAGGCTGTTTGCTCTTGCTGTCTGCCCAGAGTACCCTCCTCTGTGCCACCGGCCCTTCTGCACAAAAACAGAGCATCTCCCCCCTCCTCCAAGGTCACTACTAGCCTTTGCTGGCCCCGCATGCTCTCTCTTTTGTCTATGGTACTTGGAACACACCCGGGAGCAGTCTTGACACTCTAGCCCCCATGCTTTGAGCTCTTGGAGGGCCCCTCAGAATAATGCCATCTTCCAAGGAGGTCCTTAATAAAAACCAGTTGAGCAAGTAAATGAATGGATGGGGCTGCTGCAGATTCTCCTCTTTCAGAAACCCCTTGCAGACCAATTGGTTCAGTGGTTTCAAGCACCCCCTGACCCTCACATACATGTCCCTGAGTAAAGCACGTCACATCTGGGTCCGTCTCAGCTCTGCCACATGGCTTTTCTTTAACTCCCCTCAGCTTTGGTTTCCTCACATATGATTAGGAGCTAATAACGTCTGGTTTGTTACTTCCAAGGTGTGTGGTGAGCATTAAATGAGATGCTGTTCTGTGAGGCATAATGTGTGCTTGTGTGAACACTAAGCTGCTGTGCAGCTATGAGGGGGATTAATTATTGTAGAAATGTGTGTCCACCTGGGTATGCTGGCGCTTGATGGATTTTCTGAGCATTGCTCACCTCAAGATGTCTCCCCAGGCACCAGGCTCTGCCCCCCAATTCATGGATGGGTTGGAACAAGTTTGTTGCCTTTCTGGATATCAGTCCCCTTATGTACACAATGGACACATTGAGTTGAAGCTCAGGTTATCAAATTTTTTAAAGTCACATGGCTAATAAAATCTTATGTTTAAATAAAATCTTATACTAGCAACCCATATGTAATATAAGTCAAAACAGCTAAAGCAGGGGTATCTCTATGAGCCCCTGAGACCTGACCCTCCTTCCTAGCCTCTGGAGGCTCCTTTGCCAAGCCCTGAGGGGAGTCTCAGTTTATGGTATCAAAACTCCCAGCTTAGAGGGCTGCCAGTGATCCTTCTAGCATTGGCATGAGCTCTTTTCCATCCCTGCTGAAATTCAACACGAGAAAGTACTCGTCAGTGGGGGCAGAAAGACTGAGGTTTGAAGTAGGAAAAATCTTCCCCAATCCTCACAGAAGGGACTGTGTATTGGGGTCGTTTATGACTTCTATTCCCCACCTGACTGCGAGCTTTCCTTTTTCTTTTTTTAAAAATTATGTATTAATTGTGTCATCAATGTGACCATTTTTATTTATTTATTTATTTATTTATTGGCTGTGTTGGGTCTTCATTGCTGCGCATGGGCTTTCCCTAATTTTGGCAAGTGGGGGCTACTCTTCATTGTGGTGCGCGGGCTTCTCAGTGTCGTGGCTTCTCTTGTTGTGGAGCACAGGCTTCTAGGTGCATGGGCTTCAGTAGTTGTGGCACATGGCCGAGTAGTTGTGGCGCACAGACTTAGTTCCTCCGTGGCATGTGGGATCCTCCCAGATGCTGTTATGTGAGGCATAATGTGTGTTTGTGTGAACACTAAGCTGCTATGCAGCTATGAGGGGGATTAATTATTGGGGGCTCGAACCTGTTTCCCCTGCATTGGCAGGCAGATTCTTAACCACTGCACCACTAGGGAAGTCCCTGGGAGGTTTTCTTATTTCTATATCCCTAGTGCTCAGGTCACTGTCTGATACAATAAAAGGGGTTCAATAAGTGTCTATTGAATAGAATAAGTGAACGGATTAATGAATGAACAAGCAATGAGTTTAAAAAGAAATGAAAGTGGCATCTTCACCTTGGAATTTAGAAACAGTTCCGTGCTGTCTGGAGGAACTTGGACTAAATGGCCCTGACCTATCCCACGCCCCCCTGTCCTCACAAGTACACCGATCCACAGGGAATACTCAGCCCGTGTCGACACTCCTTCACACAGACCCAGCATCTTCCCCGTAGGAGCCTCTGATCCTGGAGAAGGGAGAGAGGAGGAGGGAGGGAGAGGAGGCAGAGAGACCTAGATTCCAAATCTGAAGGGAGAAGGGTAGAGGAAAAGAGGAAAAGAAGGGAATTTAGCCACTGCAGACCAGACTTGGCTTGGGGTGGGCCCCATTGGGGAAAGGCCAGGGCCTTCCCTGCCATCCAGAAACCTTTTCCTTCCAAACTGCCTATCCTTGTCCAGCCCTGCCCCTCTTCCTACTCCTCCTTGCACACATGCTGCCCAGAACAATGCTGAAAAATAAAGCAAGGACCAAAATAACCTCCTACTGTTGGGAAGAGGAGAATCCTAAAACCTCACCTACCCACCCAGCCCCCCCCTTCCCTGCTGGTGGCCTGAGGGGTGACTGGGATGGCTTCAGCCTCCATAGGCAATTCCCTTCCTGACTTGGGGGTGTCTAGCCCAGTTTGGAGAACTTGAGGAAGGAAGACACGCAGGGCTGCCCCTCAGGAGTTGCTTCCACCTCAGCCCACTCTCTCCCTATCCACCCTTTCCCCCAGTGCAGAGACTGTAGGTGTGGAGGGCCAGTGGAGAAATCTGGGTCGGGCTTTGGGAGAACGAAGCAGGACCAAGAGGTAATGGGGCAGAGGTGGTGAGGGCCAGGCTCTAGGGGTCTTTAGACCCACTGTGATATTATCTTGCTCCCAGAGCCACATACCAAATAGAAGCTTTTCATTTGGTACCTTTAAGGACACCCAAACCTGGTACCTGTGGGAGTTTAGCATGACTGGCTGCACAGAGCAGATTCCAGAATTGTTCACTCTTCCACTCTTTCCACCCCCACTACTCCACCTGCTTGGTGCTACCTGTTGCCTTGTTGATAAAATATCTGTGCTAGACACTCTGTAAGTCAGCTCATTAAGCCCTCATAACCATGCTATGGGGTGGTTTTCCTATGCCAATTTTATGGATGAGGAAACCAAGGCTGAGCTCTTCAAGGCAGGTGAAAGCATGGAGGTCACTTGTCTCCAGAGCATAAGCGGACCCTGGCCATGGGGAGGGTCATCTAGTCAGGGTGTCCTAGACATACTGTGAAAGCCAGAGTTTTTGGCTCAGTGTGAATTCCAGACAACTTTGTTCTACCTGTTCTGCCTACACCTCTCCACATCATCCTCTGCCCACTATAGATCTCTGACCCCCTTCTCTACTTTCCTCACCACAAACATCCCCTCCTCTCAGCCCTGGAATCTGCCCTAGATGAGGTAGCCTTGACTTCTAGAAGTCTCTAGACAGAAAAGCCAAGTGCCTAAGGGCTCCATCTCTGTCTTGGCATCTTTTTCCACCTTGGAACGGACTTACTGGCTGTCAGAGCAGGACAGGATGATGGATATCAACTGTCTGAGATGATGGATGGATAAACTGAAGCCAGAAGAGGAAAAGTAACTTGGCTGGGGGCACATATCCAATGAGTGGCAGAGAATGGTCTAGAAGCCAGCTTATAGCTCTTCTGACCCTCAACCAAGTGCTCTTTTCACTGCATCAAAGGGACCTGCTGATCAGAAGCGCTGTGTTCACCACTGATATCCCTACCCTTTCCCACCCAGAAGACTCTGAGGAGACAGCGTGCTTTTCCCAGAGCAGCTCTCCAGGATGGACCCTGACTGAATCAGCTCTGTTCTCAAAATGGCCAGTCTAATCCCCCAGGAGATCTGACCCTGGAAACAGGTAGAGGATGGAGGGAGGGAAGGAAGGAGGGAGGGAGGAGAGGAGGGAAAACTGTTTTGGTTTATTTTACCCAGAACTGAGGAACAAACACATTACCTACAGGTATTACGCAAATGTATATACTACGTGTCAACAATCCATGGTGAGGTGAGAAGACCTGGAAGTGGGAGTGTGTGTGGGGGGGCGGGGGTGAGTGGGGGGTGCAGGGCAGCTCAGTTACCTCCAGAGCTGAAGATGCTGCTGAAGTTTAGATAAGGTGACCCAATCATCTACCACTTGCCCCAAGCTAGGCCTGCCTGGGTCTTTGCACATTTTTATGATAGCCAGATGAGTAAAAATTAGGAAGCTGAGTGAAAATTAAGAGAAAGCCTTGAGCCAAAAAGATTTTGGGCCAAGGAAAGGGCTGAGAGGCAGGGGCATGGACACAAAGCTTGTTCACATGGCATACCTTGTGGATAAGCAGGCCTTCGGGATGGCATCAGGAGTGTGGAGGAAATCTGTAGGGGAAGTGGAGGGGAAAGGGGCAAGGAGAGTTGACATGTCCCAGTTTCTCCAGCTAGGTTCTAGGGAAAGATTGCGATTTTGCTATCTGAGACATAGATTCCTTGCTCTCCCCAAAGGTAGAAATGGCAGTTAGCTTTCCCTGTGCTGGGCTTCCTTCTCCCCCAGGAAGATTCAACCCACACTTACCCTTCTCCTCCCAGCTACCGAGGTTCCAGCCTCACCCCAGGCCTCAATGTGATTCAGCACAGACTCCCAGCAGAAGCTGTGTGCTCACTCTTGTCGACCGAAAAAAGTGCACAGCATGAGAGTTGTGCATTGTTTTACTCGGGGCACAATGAAGACTATATCTCAGGAGACAGCCTCTGAGATAACTCTGAGGAACTGCTCTGAAGAGGTCGGGGGGAGGTCAATATATATGTGAGTTGGGGGGAGGGGGATACATGCAGTCAAGCACACATTTTGGCAGAAGGTCGCTGCTAGTCACGAGGAGCAGTTGTCTCCGTTAATAATTTTAGCGCCTTTCTAAGTATGAGAAGATGCAAGAAATTGGGCTCATACAATCTTCTCCTGAAAATTTCTAACTATCTGAAGGCCTATTCTGCCATTTTTTCCCAGAACACAGAGTGCTGCACTCCTGATCTCTGCCCTGAACTCCTGGGTTGAAGGTCAGCGACTGCAGTGGCTAGTGACCTAATCTTTGTAGAGGCAGATGTCAAGTGACATTTTTCAGTTGGCAGGGTCCCCCCATGGTCCTAAATTTCACCATGGTTTGGGAAGCGTTTCATAACCATTTTGTTCCACAGTTCTAGGAATGCTCATTCCTAGTTCAGGTGAGGGTTTTGTTGATAGTCCACTCAATGTGCTGTTACTGGACTAGACCTTATTAATGGTAGCCAAATGTCTCTGGACCACCTGTTTTATTAGTCTGTTATGGTCCAGGAAATATTTCTCTATTGTTGCTTTTTATCATATTTAGAGTGAAACTATTACATATTCATATAGAACTATGAAATTGGTCAACTGCTTCAAGTTGCCTAGTCATTCTTTGTTCAGAGTCTTAGTCATACATTTGGTAATGCAAGAAACAACAATTTTGTAAATCAGGCAAAATACAAATGCCAAGAACTTCCATTAGGTGCAGCCCAGTATATCCCTAGGTCATCTGACTTAGTCTATTCTCTACCAATCCGTATCTTTAAGGGGAATTTTGGCATTATTCATAAGGCACCCAACCCAATTTCCTAGTGTTATTATGCTGTTATCCTTACTGTGGTTCCCAACTTAAGGGGGATCTAAACTTAAATGATTATAGCCTAGTGTTAGCCATGTAAATCCATCCCACAACTGAGGGCAGTTATATTCCTTGGCTGAAATTTTGTTTCTTTGACTGAGCTTGAGTAACTTTAGAAGAAAATTCATATTTATGGTCAGAGTCAGAGCAGGTATTATTAAATGGCCAGGTGAGGGGACTGAACAGAACTATAATTTCTTTCTTCTAGTATAATTTCCTAAGGGCCTTCCGATTAGAGCCTTGGAGTGGAGAAATCCACCAACATAATCCAGAAGTACTGGATATAGGTAATTGACCATAAACCTAACAATTGGATGAACTTTAATTCTGCATAAGACTGTGATATACATTTGGTTCATAAGCAAATGTGTGGGCAGTTATCAAAGTAATTGGCATATAAGCCCCATCCAACATCTTGGGACAGCTGTCTGCTTCAGATGTTGTCGTCCTCTTAGCCTGGTCTGGTAGTTTCTTCTCTGCTTGAGCATTGTTTTAAGGTGATTGTAAGGTCAGAAGTCCCCTCTATAGGCCAGTCCAGTGCAGGAGCCCTTTCTAAGAGGGAATATTAATCCAAGCATCAATTCGCTTCAGTTTCACTGTGCATGAGCTACTTAAGAGTACCTGATAGGCATCCTTCCATCTAGGTTGGAGACATTCTTTTCAATTATGTCTTTTCCAGCATGTATACTCTCCTGGTTTCAGGTCACAGGACATCTGATCTTCACCCACAGATAGATTACTGAGATAAGCTTCAGAAACAAACTTAGAGTGTTCTTTTAATAATTCAATTAAACTTTACAATAATATAACATAATAGCAAAGAGCTGTGTGTGAAGTCAGTCTTAGGCAGTAAATACAGACCTCAATTAACAAATCTAGAATTTAATATCCACTGAAACATAATTTTTTCTCCTGAAATTACCCTCATTTATACCAAATACAGCCAAATTGACTAATTTGTTTGCAAAATAAGTCTGGTTTCAATAAACAGATGACTTTATAATTGATCGTACAAGCTTTTTTAAATATTTGGCTTTGCTGTAACTTGTCAAAAGCGCTTGCTATGAATCTTCTTGAAAAGGAAGCATCTTTGCAAAGGCATAAGTGTAAAACAATAACTCTCTATGAATGACAAAAGACTTAAGAAGTCACAGTTAAAGACCTGATTACAATGCCATTGACAAAGAAACTTAGCTAGTGCTGTGACATACAACATTTTAAGATAATAACTAGAATTATGATTAATAACATTTTACCAGGACATATCACATTTTTAGAAATTCTGGACTTCCCTGGTGGCACAGGGGTTAAGAATTTGCCTGCCAAAGCAAGGGACATGGGTTTGATCCCTGGTCCAGGAAGATCCCACATGCTGCAGAGCAACAAAGCCTGTGAGCCACAACTACTGAGCCCATGTGCTGCAACTTCTGAAGCATGTGCACCTAGAGCCTATGCTCCGCAACAAGAGAAGCCACCACACTGCGAAGCCCGCATAGCACAACGAAGAGTAGCTCCTGCTAGCTACACTAGAGAAAGCCCGTGCTCAGCAATGAAGACCCAACACAGCCAATAAATAAATAAATAAATATTTTTAAAATTCCATATAATGTCTAGAATATATAGATTAAAAACATTTACCCATACTGTATAACCTAAGAAGATTTATTACCCGTTTGACATTGCTTCCTATGTAATTAACATAGCAGATGAATCTAATTAGTTTAATATCTCTCTTTGGGATGTTTTAGGGCCCCTTAAAGCATCCCAAAGTTAGCTAGAGGTCAAAGAAACTTCATTAGAATCTGATTTGGGAAGTTTGTCAAAAAATATCAAGGTTTTAAGACAGTTGGTCAAATGCGATCATAGATCACTGTGAGACAACACTTATTCACTTCACCAAAGTGACAATAAAAGATTTCGAAAGCAAATATAGAAAAGATCACTTAAAAGGTAAAGAAACTTAAAATCTGTTATCAAAAGTAGATCAACATTTTAAGAAAACTTTGTCCTCTTTACAGAGAGAAAAACCAAATTCAAGTTTCACACCAACTTACTTTTAAAATTTATTTACTCAATTAAATTTATTCTAAACTCAGCCAATCCTGACCATGCACAAAACTCTTCTCAGTGTTCCTTTTACACAGACCTTCCATTACTTTCTGTATCCATATTAGTTTGTCCCTTATTTTCTCCATCCAGAAACGACCAGCTCTAGGACAAAATTACTTTCTTTTCCCTTAGTGAAATGAAATTCCATTCGTCATACCTTCTTTTATTGAAAACACACATCCTACTTTCCTACTGCATACTGAAATGTTTCCTTTATTATTTTAAGTAGCTTTAATAACATATTTAAATTAGAATCCTCAACTCTTAAAACCTTAATTTCTAGTGAAAAACTAAAAAGTAAGCAGTTGTGAACTATCTTCTACATTAGCATTCTGTAGATTGGAAAATATAAATACCAATCATAATTTCTAAAAACATGTGCTTTTGTATAGAAAATATCTCAGTGTGGCACCAAATGTATTTATTAATAGTCCTCAATACCTTTAGTTTCTCTGCAAAAGGAAGTCAATATTCAGTAATTAATGTTTCAGTATCTTATTTTATTTGGGAATGACCTAGCTATTCAATAAACTTCTATCATTTAACTTAACTTAGCACAACTCTAAAATTTTAAGTTACCAAATATCTGGAGAGATTATTTTTAAGTAGACATTCCTAAACTATAATTACTCCTAAAGAGTTTACCTAAAAGCTCTCATCTCATTTACATTTACACTTAATTTACTTATACAAATTTCTTCACACCAAGTTATTTTTCTTGCTGACAAATTTGCAACAGATGTAATAAGATCTTATTGGACTTCTATTAAACCTGGGTATTGATACAATAAAAGTATTACACTTAATGTTGATGACTCTAAAGACATGTCTATATTAATTAAATCAACAAACTTTAATACCAGGTATTAACTTAATACTGAATATTTCCCAGTTCACATGAACACAAAATTCATTCTGGCAAGTTTCCTTTCTGAGAAATTTATATAAGCACTTAATTTCCTTTAAGTCAATTAAGTAGAGTTAATATCATTCAAAGGTAAAGATATATGTACACACATAGACATATAGACAGATACTACCAGAGATCTCATAGCTTCAATTTAACCCCTAGTCATGAATTAAGTATCACAATCTAAAACTCATTAGAGTGCCTCATGCCTGATCTCTGCCCTAAACTTCCAGGTTGAAGATCAGCGACTGCAGTAGCTAGTGACCTAATAATCCTTATGGAGGCAGATGGTAAGTGGCAGTTTTAGTTGGCACCCTCCTCTCAGCAGAACTCCTCTCCTGACATCCTGAAACCCAACAAGAGTACAGTAACCTCAGAGACTGGGGTGTGGCCAGGTGGTATTGGGGTCCCCCAGCCTGTCTTCACCCTCCCAGAGTTCTTTCCCAATGTCCATGAACAAGGATTTCTCAAGTTGGGATCTTTGTAAAGCACCTGGTCTGAGTGAGCATCTGCCCTTGGGTGGTCCTTAGCCAGTACCAGTGGCCCACATAAACTGAAACTGTGGCAGGAGACAGCCAAGAGAGGGATCAGGATGGAGCACAGTGGTTGAGAGCACTGTGCTGGGAGTCAGGAGCCTGGTTTCTTACTTTGGTTCTGTTAGGATTTGCTGTGGGAACTTATGAAAGTCACTTCCTTCCCTGGTCTGCTTTTTTTTATCAGAAACATGTGGAAATTGGACTGGATACCTATGGCTTAGGTACTGTGCTTTGAAGAGGGAGACGGAGGAAAGAAAAGGGGCACAAGAGGAGGTGACACTGATGGAGATGACCTTGTGAAACTAGGTCACTTCTCTGAGCTTCGGTGCCCTCATCTGTAAAATAGAAATTGCTAGATAGAGGAGAAAGGACGTAATTACTCAGGATAGAGCCTGCAAAGCCATGTGTGCTGAAAGAACCGTAGCTCCTAAGAATACGCAGGGGCTGATTTCATGCGAAAGCAGGGTTTCAGGATTGAGGGGTCGGGGAGTGTGCCAGGGCTTCCAGCTGTTGGGGGAAATGGAGAAGGGGGGCATCCTGGAGTCTTGCAGGTGAGATGCCTTGCTGTGACCGGTGGAGGGATCGCTGACATCCCACATTTGAAGAGAGTGAACACAGGGAGGCTGCACCTCTGTCCACTCTTGAGACTGGATTCACACATCAGACCCTACGAAAAGCTCACATTTCCCAGCTTTTCTCACCGAGAATCACTGCCTTTGTTTAGAGGAGGGGATGGGGGAGGAGACAGAGAGCCAGGAGGGAGGGGCCCGCGGTGCAGCCGCCGCCCCCGCCCCCTCCGGGTGTGCGGAGCCCGACTGCCACTCGGCTCCCGCGCCGGGGGCGAGGGAGGCTCCTCGTGCCCAAGTCGAGTCCCAGCCAGCTGCCATCCCTCTGGACCTGTCGGGCTGGCCCTGGATTCTTCAGGCATCCCTGGAGCGAGCAGCTGCCCAAGGCGTGGAGCTGGAAGAGCTCTTGGACAGAACCTTTCAGGTGGCTGGGAGCTCTGTCAGCTTTGGTCACCTTGGGTAAGTCTGTACCTCAGTTGGCCTCCGGGTCATCCCCAATGGAGATGCAGCAAAGGGTTGAAAGAGGCGACTAGAATGCCCCTTTGGGGCAGGGTGTATGCGAGGGTTCCTGGCAGAGCCGGACCGGGACCCGGGACTGCTAGGAATCAGGAGCTATCAGTGTCTCAGGTGGGTGGGTGCAGGGCATGTATGCGCTGCAAGCTGGGGAAAGAGGACCCCGAACCCTGGCCTGGTGCTGGGCTTAGTCCTCCACACCCACGTCTGCCAGACGAGTCCCAGGTGCGAAACAGGGGCGCTACCTCTTTAAAAGCGTCCGGGCTGAGCCTCTGCCCTACCATGTGATTGCCTGAAAGGCCGGGCTGGGAGCGCTGCGGCGGGAGCCTGGAGGACGGTGAGCTGCGGAGCAGTGCCTAGAGCCCAGCCCTGCCTGTCGCGGCCTCAAGCCCTGGGAGGCACCAGGTGCCCGGAACTTTGGGCACCGCCTCTGGGACTCCCTGGCCACCAGCAGACAGGATGGTGAGCTCCCTGCATCCTGTTCTTTGGGCATGGGTAGGCAGAGCCAGTGTGCTGGGAACTGCCTCACACCTGATAAAAAAGGAGTGAGTGCTACTATTTTAAGTTATTGAATGGATCCTCTGGGGTTGATAAGGGGAAGGGACAAAGATTAGGCAGAGAGAGGGTTAGGGTACCCCACCAGATTGGGCAGGCACTAGATGTGCCAAGTGGGGCACATCTCCAAAGGGCAGCTGGAGTTCCAGAGCTGTCTGGGTTCCCCTCCCCCTCCCAGGCAGGCCTTCCCACCCCAGGCTTCCGTGACCACAGGTGCTTGCCTCCTGTCCCTTGGTGCCTGTCTGCTGATGTGCCCAGCCTGTGCCCACCATGCCGCCCTCCATCACGGCCTTCCAGGCCGCGTATATTGGCATCGAGGTGCTCATCTCCCTGGTCTCTGTGCCTGGAAATGTGCTGGTAATCTGGGCAGTGAAGGTGAACCAGGCACTGCGGGATGCCACCTTCTGCTTCATCGTGTCACTGGCAGTGGCTGATGTGGCAGTGGGCGCTTTGGTCATCCCACTTGCCATCCTCATCAACATTGGGCCACAGACCTACTTCCACACCTGCCTCATGGTCGCCTGCCCTGTCCTCATCCTCACTCAGAGCTCCATCCTGGCCCTGCTGGCAATTGCTGTCGACCGCTACCTCCGTGTCAAGATCCCACTCAGGTGAGTCCAGAGCAGCTGAAGGTACCTGCTGCACCCCATGCTGGGTGGCTTGAGGACCATCTAGAGAGGATAAAATGTAGAGCATAAGACCCCAAGTAAGCCGGACATTCTCTGGGCCATTGTGCCCCAGCTGTCACTCTGCCTTCTGTCCTTTGCTCTGCAGTACCAGGCTGAACTCAAGCTGAAGCAGGAGGGGGCTGGGTGGCTAGAGGAATGTGAACCTGGCAGTACTCAGGACCCCAGAGCTGAAGCTGCAGCTGTTCTCCTGACCTGGCCGGGGAACCTGAGGCTGCCTGTCCAGCCTGCCCAGGGTGGGGGGTAGGTGGGGAACAGTGAGCGCTGGATGGGAATGAGCTGAGCTCCCCCAGTTCGAGGGAAGTGGAAGGGGCAGAGCACGTTGCTAGGGTAGGCTGAGGGTGGCACACTACAGACAGGAGTGCCGCTTCTCTAACCAGACCTGGGAAAGCTTCCTGAGGATACCCTGTGCTAGCCAGCTTCATGCCCCAGGGCTGTCCTGTTGAACCCAAGCATCTGATTACCTCTGCCCAACTCCCACTTATAGGATCTCTGTTGCAGGCAGGAGGAGGCAGGCTCTTAATGTTCTTGTTCTGTTGCAAAACCGTGTTGTCTTTCCAGTCACAGCAGAGGTGCTTATTCTGTGTCTGGGCAGCCCCGGAGTGGGTGGCCTAATAGTGGCAGTCCTCTCACGCAGGCATCCAGTCCACACTGGGGCTCCTTCCCTGGGCCTGCCAGGCCATAATCTCGTCACCAGCCAGTGCCTGGGCCACCAAGGGCCAGCAAATACCTGGGCACACTGACAGTGCTGGCCTCACTGGGACATTCTTGTGAGGCATGCTTGCCCCTCTTTAAATCTTCTCACCGGTAGATTCCCTTTCTTCTGCAGAGGTCTAGCCATCTTTGGTACCTGCTATCCCTGGAGTAGCTTCCATACCTGGGACGTGGGGCCTCACGCCTCACTTGACAACTTGCCCAGGCAGGCCGAGGCACCCACGTTTCTCATGTTTGCATTACATTTGTGCACAATAATTTTTCAAAGATTTTATAATGCACCATTTTCTTCCTCTTTTCACTGTGGTCCTGGAAGGGAGGTGAAGTAGGAGCTGGTAAAAGGGAAACAGATGCAGAGCATCTCCTGAAGCTGGTGGGAAGCAGAGCCTTGATTCCACTGCTCCCCCTCATTCCTGATTCCCCCATGTCCCAGCCCCCCAGTGCCAGTCTCTCTACCCTGTTTACCTCCCTCATGACCTCCAAGTTGCTCAGCGGAGAAGAGAAAACAGGGAAGGCAGCCCAGAAACCCTGGGAGCTCAGCTGCTGAGAGGCCTTCATGCTGCCATTAGCCCCAGGTCGTGGCTGGACTGTACTGATGAACCTGGTTTCAACCCATTAGAGTGGGCTGGGCCTCTGAGCCTGGCCATTATAACAAAGTGTTGTCACATTAGGGAAGTCATGCAAATATGTGAATATAGGAAGGCTGCTTAAGAAATTTTGTCTACTGAGTGAGTGCCAAGGCGAACCAAAGGCCTAGTCATGATGTAATAGAGGTCACAGGCCCTCCTTGTCCTGTGGGGATGGAGATGGCTGTGCTGGCAGAACTTCAGGCACAGTCCTCCCGAAGGCAGCTTCTGTTGCTCCTTGCTCCAACCTTGAGGAGCTGGAGGTCTTTAGGAGCTATTGTTAGAGGGCCAAGGCAGAGGCTTGCATAGAGGCTAAGAATACAGGCCTGGGTTCAAATCCTGGCTATGAATTCCTAGCTGTATGACCTTGACAAAGTCACTTATTAACCTCTAATTAAAATTAGTTTTAATTTCCACATCAAAAAAAGGAGACATTGACAACAGTACCTTCTTCCTGGGATGATTGGAAGAATATAATTAACGCCTACATATAAAGCACTTAGTACCATGTAATACACTTAGCATTATATGCAAGCCATAAGTGGTAGGTTTATTTTATAGTTTTATTATCATCATTAACATATGGCTCAAAGTGGGTCTGAATAGGCAAGCTCTGCATCCCCATCCCCCACACACTCATGCTCTTATATAACAACACGTATGCCTATACACACACGCACACACGCATGGGCACACACGCCACATCACAGTTCCAGGGAGGTGTCAAAGTACTGTTAAGTTATATTTATACATGGTTTTCTCCCTTGCTAGATTGTCACGCCTCAAGGGCAGCGACCTGGGCAGTGACCACATTTTGTTCATTTCTACAGATTCTCCAGAATGACCAGCATAGTGTCTGGCACATAGCAGACATTCAGTAAATGCTGATTGAATTGGATGAGTTTGCAGAGCTCACACGGTTGAGCCTCAGGCAGGCCTTCCAGGGATCCAACCTCTGACCATGGTCGTGCTGTGGCCTGTGTCCTCCCAGCATCCTACCTCAGGGCCCTGGCCACAGCCGCCCTTATCAGCTCAGGCGGCTCCTTCAGAGCCTCACACCAGTAGTGCCTGAGAGAGGAGTCTTTCTCCTGAGTTAGAGAAAAGCTGCTGGGTCTAGCTTCCAAAGCTGGGATCCTGGAGGCTGGGCTGAGGTGATGCGCCACTCCAGGTCCTTGCTGGTCACTGCCCAGGGCCCCCCCGCAGGAGGAACAGCAGGTGCTGCTCCCTTCTGGGCAGCAGGAGTCAGCAGGCTGCTGGGTCCGGGAGCACACCTTTCCGCCAGACGTCCCCAGGTGCCTGGCTCCTTGCCCAGTCTGAGGTAGATGCGGCCCCGGGAACCAGGGAGTAGCACTGCCCAAGCACTGGTGAGGTATGGGGCATTCAGTGATAGGAGTCAGCTGGACCCCTCACCAAGCAAGGCATGGTTTGGTCAGTCAGCCACAAATTTTACTTCCTTCCACCTGGCAGAAAACCAAGAGAAAAAAAAAGGTTCACATTATGTAGTGTGATACAATTGCAAAAAAAAAAAAAAAAAAAAAAACCACTTAAATTGCTGATTCTTCAATAACCTATGGTTATTTACATGTATTTTACAAGTTACTGCATAGCACCTCCACATGCTTGGTAATGGATACCCTATTCCCCTCAGCTCCTACTTCTAGGGAATCCCTGGGTTTTCTTGGTGGCACTCTGTGCCAAATTGATACCTACTCCAGGGGCTTGTTATGGAGAGGAGTGTCACTCCCTGACCACCAGAGCCCTCTCTGTGGGAAGGAGACCTGAGCAAGATCTGTCTGTGACCAGATGGGTTGGTGTGGGGTGAAGGGGTGATGGGTGTTTGGGAGTCAGAAGTACCTGAGTTTAAACCTTGCTCTGCTACAAACTAGCTGTGCAACCGTGGATAAGTTACTCAGTCTCTGAGCCTCCTCTTCACCACCCCACCCCCGGCCACCATCTGTTAAATGAGGAAATTGGATTCTGGATTCGCGGGCTCTGAGGTTCCTTTCAGCTCTAACTTTCTATAGTTCTTCGTCATCATGACTCCTGCCAGTACTGTGTTGAAATCCTGAGAAGACTGTGTTGTGTTTTTTAGCTCCTAGTGGTTGTGAGCTAGGCACAATGCTATATTTTTATCTGCTTTATCTCATTTAATGCTCACAGTTTCTCACTGCTGGAGGTTATTGTTATCCCCATTCTAGACACTTCTGTACATAAATGGAGGCCTAAAGCTCAGGAAGGTTCAGTAATTTGCCCAAACATCTTATCAGGAGCAGAGACAGAATTTGAATCCGGGTCTGACTATCAGATGCCTTTAACCAGTAAGCCCATGTGCATTTTGAATCAGCCTCAAGAAGCTGTAGGATTTATGGAGGAGTTTCCTCAAGGCTGTCAGTGGGGGTGATTTGTCCCTTCTGATTTTTGCCATGGCCTCTGCACTCTGCTCCAGCCCATGCTTGGTGCCTCTCTCTCCCTCCTCACCTTCACTCCAGTGGGCCCTTGAGCCCCTGGCAGCCCTGCCTCTGTGCACAGCTGGAGGCCTGCCCAACTGGGCTGCTGACAGGAAGTATAGCAGAGTGTGGAGGAGGTCAGACTCCTGGACCAGAGCTCTGGCAGGAAAAGAAATCTGGTAGATTAAGGTATGCTTGCTTTTAGGCATCAATTGAGCTGTCCCCCCTCACTCTCCAGCTAGCAGGGTTTTTCTGGACAACTAAAGTGCCTCCTGTGCTTGTACCCCAGCAGGCGACCATCTGTGGCCTCAGGGTCCCAGAACAATTGCTCTCTAGTGGTGCCATCTGCTTTCAGCAGAGGTAGGCAGTCTGTAGCTCCCCTACGGATGGATTAGTCATTGGCCTAGAGTGTCTGAGACAGAAGGGGAGTGATAGCAAGCCCTGAGGCCTCTTCTTACATTTGGAGAAGAGGAAACAGAGGCCCAGGGTTCCAGCATGTTCAAGGTAACTCAGCCACAGGCTTTTTTCTCCTCCTAATTCTGACTGTTGCTCCCCAGCCTCTGATGTAAAGGGCTCACCTTCAAGGAAGAGAACAGAGAAATTCAGCCTCCACAGATTAAGTCAGCAAATTAGTGGTGGGCTTAGAGAGGGAAAGTGTTGGAAGGATGTCAGTTTTGTGATTAACAAGGTAATTTCTTTGTTTGAGCTAGGGATAGCATTCAGGTGGGTTATGCTGAAGAGTGCACTGAGCAATCTGGACTAGTAACTGTGGTGAAAGCTTCTCCTAGCTGGCATTGGAATGGCATCTAGGAAGCCCCCAAGTGCTTTAGGAGCAAGATACCCAGGTATGAGTGCTGCTTAGAAGCAAGGGAATGGCCAAGATGCCTTCTGGAGGACCCTTCTACCCAGAGGTCATGGGGTAGAGCCTTAGAGCTGTGCCCTGACATGTGATATTTATTTCCAGGCATAAAAGCAATCTATGTTTATTGTTAAAAATTTGAGAAATAGAGAAAAGAATAAAGATGACAAAATAATTCTGCCACCTGAAGATCACTACTGTTAAATTTCTGATATTCCAGAAAATTTTCCCACATAGATAGATGATTGATAGATAGATAATTACTTTTAAGTAGTTGAGTGCATCTGTGGTTTTTATATCCTATTTTTTAAAATTAATTAATTAATTTATTTATTTATTTTTCTTGAGGTACACCAAGTTCAATCATCTGTATTCATACACATATTCCCGTATTCCCTCCCTCCCACAACTCCCCCCCATATCCTATTTTATTCATTTAATGTTACATTATAAGCATTTCCCCCTGTCAATCAAAAATATTTTCTAAGGATTTTTATAATGGTATAATGTTGGATTGTCTTTTTATCCATCTTTTAGGTCTTAGCTAAAACAGCCCCTTCTTAGGGAGGCCTTTTCTGACCTTCTCCCAAGCTAGGTTCATTTCCTCCGTTAGTTACTCCGGTTGGATCTATTTCTCTTTCCCCATCTCTCCTGGCCCAGGTAGTTTTTCCGGGCTTGGTAAACACCAGAAGGGCCAGGATCACATCTGCTCACATACCTATGTATCCCCCATGCCTGGCACAGAGTAGGCATGATGTAAACATTTTTGAATAAATGATTATCGTATTTTATTGACTCATAATTTTGACTACTTATATTGTTACTGATTTTTAATTTTTTCAAGTAACACTGCAGTGATACCCACAATTCACATTGTTTGTAGGATCAGGATCAAGCCTAGAACTCTGGGTTGTGCCTCCTAGTAAGTAGCACAGCTTCTATCTGTAAGGTTTTCTATTTTCTTGTAAGGTTAAATATTCCCCAGCTCCCTTTCCTCCAGCTCTCCCTGCTCCTCCTGCCCAGTTTCACCAAAACTGCAAATCCCCAGAGGTGCATCTGGCATTTCTCTGTCCATCTGCCCTTCTAGGCTAGGTAAGGAAGGACTGTCTGGGCCCCAAGTCTAGTCCACATTGCCCAGTCTCTATTCCCCAAGGCCTGGGCATCCTGTTTCTTTGCATCTTGGTGAGGAGAGCAGTCCCTTGGGTAGAGGGCCTGGGGTATGGTACTTCCTGGTTGACCACATTTGGCAGGGTGGGCACAGAACAGAGAGGAAGGAGGATACCTGGCTCCTTGAGCTGCATGAATCATCCCTTCAGCCTCAGCCTCCCAAAGCCCAAAGGAAGCTACCAGCTGCTGTAGAACAAAGAAAAGGCTGGCAGCTGATGGTGGGATGGGATACAAAGGGGAGGCAGGTAGGTGGGTCTTGGCATTCATGTCCCCATGGAAATACTGGCATGGGGGTGGGTAGGAAGATAGAGGCTGCTGGTGAGGGGCTTCCCTGACCCAAAAGAAAAGGAGATGAGGCATCTTATCCTGCAGTGCTCCTCACCCTGGAAGTTTTTTCCTTAGCTGGATTGTAGACAGCTGTTCAGTTAGGGAACTGGTGGTATCCATTTACCTCTTGCGTAAACATACTTTGAGCACTGACCATTTACTGGGTACTTTGTAGGGCCTGGGGATGCAGAGATGGGCAGGCTGGGCTTCTCCCTATCTCTGTCTGGGGATGCTCAGCCACTATTGAGATTGTGGATTCCTACAGACCAAGGTGCCCAAGTAGAAACTCCCAACCTGCCTGTAGTGGGAGTGGGGGTGGCTGGAGAGCTGGAAACCAGCCCCTGACACCTTGCAGTGCTGGGGCTGGGCATCTGGACCCAACTCCACACCCACTCTCTGCAGCCCTGGTTGTGGTGGGAGAGAGCCTTTGGGACTGTCTTCCTGCCACCTGCTTTCAGAACTTCTCTGTTCTTTGGGAGAGGAGGGCAACTGGTCACCCTGATTTGTTTCCACACAGGGCCCTAATATAGAGAGATCTAGTCATTCATTCCTTCAGCAATACTTATCGAGTGCCTCCTAGTGCCAGACATTGTTAAGGATACTTGGAATACATTTATTAACAAAACAAAGAACTTCCCTGGTGGCCCAGTGGTTAAGAATCCGCCTGCCAATGCAGAGGACATGGGTTCAATCCCTGGTCTGGGAAGATCCCACATGCTGTGGAACAGCTCAGCCCATGAGCCACAACTACTGAGCCTGCGCTCTAGAGCCCACGAGCCACAACTACTGAAGCCCACACCCCTAGAACCCCTGCTCCACAACAAGAGAAGCCACCGCAGTGAGAAGCCTGTGCACCACAACGAAGAGTAGCCCCCACTGTCTGTAACTAAAGAAAGTCTGCGTGCAGCAACAAAGACCCAGTGTAGCCAAAAATAAATTAATTAATTACTTAAAAAAATAAAACCTTTGGAAAAAAAGATCTTCATAGAGCCTGCATGCTAACTAATGGGTTGATGGACAGATGCTAAGTAATAAACATAATACCTAATATCTAGAGTGTTAGAAGGTAAAAAGAGCAGGGCAAGTGGGATTGGGTATGCTAGGATGGGGGTAGGGAGACAGGTTTGCAGTTTTAAATGGGGCAGTAAGTGAGGCTTCCTTAAGAAGGTGCCACTTGAGCACAATCTTGGGGGTGGGGAACTCTGCCATGCAGACATTGGGAGAAGTTTCCACACAAAGGAAATAATTAGAGCAAAGATCCTAGGGAAGGAACATACCTGAAGTGGTAGCAAGGAGGTGTGGGCAGCTGGGATAAAGGGGGAGCATGGTTGGAGATAAATTTTGGAAAGATAATAAGCTGCTGGCTTGGAGGCCACTGGAAGGACATTAGCTTTTACTCTGAGGGAAGTGGGGAGCCATTGCAGGGTTAGAGCAAGGAAGTGACATAATCTAACTTAGGTTTTAAAGGTTTACTCTGACTGCTGTGTTGAGAATATGCTGTAGGGACAAGCAGGGGACTAGTTAGGCGCTATAGCAGCAATGCAGGCAAGAGAAGAGGGAAGTGGCTTGAATGGGAATTATAGGAAGCAGAGGAGGTGGTAAGAAGTGATCAATTCTGGATGTGCATTTTCAAATTTTAACTTTTTATATTGCTTTTTATTGAGGTAAAATGTTCATACAGTAAAGTACGTAAGTCTTAAGTGTATAGCTCAATAAATTTTTTGCATATGGATGTATCTTTGTAACCACCACTCAGATCAATATTTGGAATATTTTCAGCATCCCAGAAGGCACTTCCCAAGATATTTTCCAAAAGGTAACCACTATTTTGACCTTTATCCCCATAGATTGACTTTTGTTTGTTCTTGAACTTTTATAAAAGGAATTGAGTAGTGTATACTCTTTTCTGTCTGGCTTCTGAAGCTTAAAATTATGTCTGAGATTCATCCATACTATTGAGTAAAACAGTAGGTTTTACTTGTTTCTTTTTTTTTTTTAATTTTTTTCCCCCTCATTGCTGTTAGAATTCCATTGAATGAATGTGCCACGATTTGTTTAAATTCTGGATGTTTTTGGAAGAAAGAAAAAATTGCATATGGATTGGATGTGGGATGTGAGAGAAAGAAGAGTCAACTATGACCAAACTTTTAGTTCTAAGCAACTGGATGTATGGAGTGCACATTATCTGAGGTGAGAAAGGCTACAGGTGATACAAGTTTAGGGAACAAAAAAAGGAGTTCAGATTTAGACACATTGAGTTTGGTGTATCTATTAAATACCTCAGTGGAAATGTTGAGCAGGCAGTTGGATGGATATACAAGGATTCAGTTCAAGAGAGAGGTCTGGGGATATAAACATGAGAGTCATTGGCATGTAGTTGGTGTTTAAATCCATGAGGCTGGATGAGATGCCCAAGAGAGAAAGTAGAAATAAAGAAGAGGATACAGATGATATGATACTATAGATAGAAAATCCTAAAGACACCACCAGAAAACTACTCAAGCTCATCAATGAATTTGGTAAAGTTGCAAGATACAAAATTAATATATAGAAATCTGTTGCATTTCTATACACTAACATTGAAGTATCAGAAAGAGAAATTAAGGAAACAATCCCATTTAGCATTGCATCCAAAAGAATATCTGGGGATAAACCTACCTAAAAAGCAAAAGAGCTGTGCTCTGAAAACTCTAAGACACTGCTGAAAAAAATCAAAGATGACACATACAGATGGAAAGATATGCCATGTTCTTGGATTGAAAGAATCAATACTGTTTAAATGACCACTACCCAAGGCAATCTACAGATTCAGTGCAATCCCTGTCAAAATACCAATGGCACTTTTCACAGAACTAGGTCAAATAATTTTAAAATTTGTATGGAAACACAAAAGACCCAGAATAGCCAAAACAATCTGGAAAAAAAACAGAGCTGGAGGAATCACACTCCTTGACTTCAGCCTATACTACAAAGCTAGAGTAATCACAACAGAATGGTACTAGCATAAAAACAGACACATACATCAATGAAACAGGATAGAGAGCCCAGAAATAAACCCATGAACTTATGACCAATTAATCTACAACAAAGTAGGCAAGAATATGCAATGGCGAAAAGACAGTCTTCAATAAGTGGTGCTGGGAAAACTGGACAGCTACAAGTAAAAGAATGAAATTACAACATTCTCTAATACCATATACAAAAATAAAGTCAAAATGAATTAAAAACCTAAATGTAAGACCAGATACTATAAAACTCCTAGAGGAAAAACATAGGCAGAACACTCTTTGACACAAATCGCAGCAATATTTTTTTGGATCTGTCTCCTAGAGTAATGGAAATAAAAACAAAAATAAACAAATGGGACCTAATTAAACTTAAAATCTTTTGTACAGCAAAGGAAACCATTGACAAAATGAAAAGACAACCTACTGAATGGGAGAAAATATTTGTAAATGTATGACCAATAAGGGATTATTAGCCAACATATATAAACAGCTCACACAACTCAACACACACAAAAAAGAAACCCAATGAAGAAGTAGGCAGAAGAACCGAATAGACATTTTTTTCAAAGGGGAAATGCAGATGGCGAAAAGGCACATAAAAAGATGCTCAACATCATAATCATCAGGGAAATGCAAATCAAAACCACAGTGAGCTATCACCTCACGCCTGTCAGAACGGCTATCATCAGAAAGAACACGCGTAACAAATGTTGGAAAGGATGTGAGGAAAAGGAAACCCTCCTACATTGTTGATGGGAAGGTAAATTGGTGCAGCCACTGTGTAAAACAATGTGGAGGTTTCTCAAAAAGCTAAAAACAGAACTACCATATGATCTGCAATTCCATTGTTGGGTATATATCTGAAGAAAATGAACACACTAATTCAAAAAGATACATGCACCCCAGTGTTCATAGCAGCATTATTTACAATTGCCAAGATATGGGAACAACCGAAGTGTCCATCAACAGATGAATGGAAAAGAAGATATATATATCTTCTTTCCAATTTATATAGATATAGATATATAGATACACACACACAATGGAATACTCCTCGGCCATAAAAAGAAAAAAATTTGCAATTTGCAGCAACATAGATTTGGAGGGCATTATGTAAAGTGAAATAAATCAGACAAATAAATACGAATACTGTATGATATCACTTATATGTGGAATCTAAAAAATACAACAAGCTAGTGACTATAACCAAAAAGAAGCAGACTCACAGATACAGAGAACAAACTAGTGGTTACCAGTGCAGGGAGTGGGTGTAAGATAGACTTAAGGGTGTATTGTACAAAATGGGGAATATAGCCAATATTTTGTAATACCTGTAGGTGGAAAGTTGCCTTTCAAAATTGTATACAATTTTTCTTAAATATTCAAAAAAGAAGAGGAGAGGACCAAGGACTGAGCATTGAGAGGTTGAGGAGAAGATGAGGCACCAGCAAAAGGGACTTAAGGAGAGCCACAGATATAGGAAGAAACCTAGAGCCCCAAGGGTGGTGTCCTAGAAGCCTAGTAGAGAGAGTCTATGAAGGAGGAGCAAGAGATTGGCTGTCAGATGCTGCCAATGGGTCAAGTGAGATGAGGACTGAGAATTGCCATTGGATTTAGCAAGAGCAATGTTAATAGAGTGGTGGGAACAGAAAGTCTGATTGGAGAGTGCTCAGGAGAGAAGAGGAATGGCATTGAAAGCAGCTGGCATAGATTATTCTTTTGAGGAATTTTGTCACAGAGCACAAAGCCATGGGGCAAGAGCTGTCAGGAGAAGTGGAAACAAGGCATTTTGCTTTGTTGTTTGCTAAGAAGGGACATTCGTATGTCTGTGTACTGACTGAGGCAATCTAGTAGAGCGTGCAAAACTAACGATAGGGCAAAGGAGAGAATTTCTGGAATGATGTCCTTATTTAGGCCAGCAGGGCTGGGACCTAGGGCAAACGCAGAGGGATTGGCTTTAGAGGAGCATGGAGATCATCTAACAGCCAGGAAGGCAGAGTGTGTGGGTGCTGGTAGGTGTAGTTCTCTTCCGAGTGTTTCTGTTTTCTTAGTGAAGTGGGAAGCAAGGTCATCAGCTGAGACGGAGGAGAGAGTAGCAAGAGTGAAATAATTCTTTAGGAGGTGGGAGAATGACTAGACTCGGAAAGTCTAGTATAACTGGGGGCAGCATTAAGGGTCCACCTGAAGTTGGTGGTGATAGATTTGAGTGCTCAGCGGCACAGGCCCAGGCATGCAGGAGGTGGAGAGTTCGTTCCTTCACTAATTCAGAAGTGCCAGATTCCATACCAGGCATTAGGTATCTTATCATGGTCAAGAAGTCGGCCCTGGTCCCTCATTAAATTTAGAGACTAGTTGGGAGCAAGCCAAGACACAGATAGACAGGCAGGTGGCTACAGTTACAACTTGAGAAGAATTCGGGGGCAGGAAGCCATCCTGGAATTCGCTGTGGCTCGCTCTTGCTGGTTTCTCTGAACCCTGTGTCAGTCCAGCTCTCAAGAGGCCGAGGGACTAAGGTAGGGCCTTATAGGCCATGTGGTTCATGGTCAAGAGTTTGGATTGGATTCTAGGTATAGAGTGAAGCCTTCGAGTGCTTTAAGCAGGGAATGACATAATCCAGATTACATTTTTAAAACGTCAAATCCTTAACAAAATATTCGCAAATCGAATCCAGTGATACATAAAAGGGATAATATATCACAACCAAATAGATTTTCTTTCATGTATGCAAGTGTGGTTTAACATTTGTAAAAAATCAATCAATATCTTCACCACATTAACAAAAGGTCACCCTGCCTGATATGTGGAGGATGGCTTAGAGGGGGTAGGACAAGACCGTAAGAGAGCATGGCATAGGTGGGGGTTGGGGCAAGCAGGGAGCAGAGGAGGCAGTGGAGATGGAGAGAACGTCAGAGATTTCAGGTACGTTAGAGTTAGAACCAGTTGGTAAGGGACTGGATGTGCAGAGTGGGAGAAGGATCAAATATGACTCCCCAGGATTAAGGCTGAAGCCACGGGGTGGATGGAGGTGCCATTTCTAGAGACAGGGAAGGGTGGGGAAGGGAGGAATGGAGGGAAGATTCGGATCCTAGAAGGTGCTCAAGTGGAAGTGATGTAATGACAAGTCCACTGGTGGCCTCTCTCCCTTGCTCATTCCCCAGCTTCTGTCCCTTCATGTGGTCCAACAGACAGGCCCCTTTTTGCTTCACACAGCATCAGAGAAAGAGTCCCTCAAATGTCCAGCAAGTTTCCTAGGTGTTCCAGCTACTCCATCTACTGTTCCCATCTCACTTCTCAGGAGGCTACTGGCTTTCTCAGGCTGAGACCACAGCAATAAGGACATGTGGCTTTGGCCTCCCTCAAGCTTCCAGAAGCAGACAGCAGAGTTGGGGGTTTGTCCTTCTTGCCAGGCTTTATTCAGAATGAGACACAGTAGCTTCTGTGATAACTAAGGCTCCCCAGGTCTCTACCCATCCTCAGTCAGGTGGGCGCTCTCCCTACATATTCTGTGTGTCCCCACAGCCTCATTTCCCACCCTCGTCTCTGGAACCCACTAGTGGCCTGGCACGGGGGGTTGTGTGAATCCCTTGCACAGTGGTCATTGCTCTTCAACTCCTCAACAGGGTCCTCGCACAACTGGGCACTGGGTGGCCCAGGTTCAGCTAATGCAGCAGAGAAGATGGTCAACAAATAAGCAGGCAGTTATCAAGTATCAGCTCCAGCCTAGCCCTGATGGGCAGAGCAGGAGGGCTGGGGGAGCCCCAAGGCTGGCATAGGGCACATGGGGACAGGATCTCTGTTGCCATGGACTGCTTAATGGAGCACTGTCAGCTCTTCTATGCAGAAACAATCTCCTTTTGCCTTGTGTACCAGAGAAAGCTTTGCAGTGCAATTGGCGGGGTTGGTGCACGCCCTGAGAGCCAGACCTTGCAACTCTCACCATGCAGCCTGCTCTCAGAGTCCACAGGCTTCCAATTCTCTGCTTCCCACCCCTGGGAGAGCAGGCGCCAAGATTGCAGCAGGGCAAGAGCTACTTTTTAGCCCTTTTTTTCTGAGCACAATGGATCCAAGAGCACTGCTGTACACCCACGCAGCCAGAATGGGAATGTATCAGGCAATGATTATCTTGGGGGCACCAGAGGGAAAGGTCTGTCGGAAAAAAAGCCCTTCTACCCCAGATATTTTTTTCATTTTTTTATTGAAGTATAATTGACTTACAATATTATATTAGTTTCGGGTGTACAACATAGTGATTTGATATTTTTGTACATTACAAAATAATCACCGAGATAAGTCTGGTTATTGTCTGTCACCATACAAAGTTATTGCACTATTATTGAGTATATTCCCTATGCTGTATGTTACATTCCCATGACTTATTTTACCCCAGATATTTTTAATGATCACCTTTTCAGAGAAGCATCTCTCTCCCCCTGCTTTATGGAGGTACATACGTGGAATGAAGGCTAAGAGCAGTCTCCCAAGACAGAAAATTCAAGTACTTAGAACCGTATCATCTTGGAGTAGTTACCTAACCTTTCTGAGCTTCCATTTCTTCTTCTGCAAAACAGGCTTCTTAATACTTCCTCTCAAGGCTGTTATGAGACTTAGAGATGAGAAACATTAAGGGGCTTACACATAGTAGGCACTCAGTAAATGTGGGCTGTTACTATCATCAAATAATCCAGATTTGGTTTTCACTTACCACTTGATGTTATGTGGCCACTGCCGTCCTGCTGGGATCAAGTCCTTGTCAAGATGAGTTGCACACTCTGTGAGAGCAGGATGTGGTTCTCTCCATCCGCTTCACCCATTGTATTTCAGGATTTAACAGCACGTGCCCGGCTGGCACTTAGTAGGTGGCTGAATCAACGTCTGTGCGGGGAAGGGAGACTTAGTGGGGCAGATTGAGTAGCCAGGTGGAGAAGAAGTCAGTGGATATTTTACATTCACCCACAGAGGGCAAACGCAGGCACTGGAGAGTGGAGGGTTATTTCGTTAAAACATCCCCAGGAGATCAGAGGAGTAAAGGTCTCACTCAAGCTTACCTGGCAAGTTAGGGGGGAGCATTCTGGCCTCCTGACCCCCAGCTCAGCTCCCGTTGGTCCCCATGCTCCTGTTTCTATGGGGAAAGGGTACGAAGGGTAGTCCCTCCTGAGCTCTGCTTGTCTTCCCAAGTCCTCGTCCTGCCCTTCCTGCAGGGCTGGCCTCTGAGGGAGCTGAAGCAAGGGCTCCCCTGAGGGCTGGCGGCTCCGTAAATCCTCTCTGGGGAGGAAAACACTCAGGGTGTTTAGGGACTCGCTGTGCTCAGCAGACATACCTGCCATGGTAACCCATCCTCTGCAGAGTAAACACAACACCCCTCACCCCGTGTTATGGACTCCTGGGGCTGCCGCTCTCAAATGGCCCAGCAAGGGCTGGGGAGAGACACAGACGTCACTCAGAGTGGCTGTGTCAGGCCCAGGGGCTGCCAGTCTGGGAGCAGCCAGCAAACCAGTTAGGGGTGTGAAGGCACGATGCCATCATCACCTTTAATCATGACAGGAGGCCACGGTGGCTTCAGGCTCTTAGCGGGGGAGGTGTGTGTTGGGGGAGCGGGGTGTATGGAGGGAGCTATAGCTTTTTATTTTTAAAGGTCAAAAAATTATATCCTGGGTTTTCAGACCTTTCATTCAATTCTGCGTGCGCACCCCTGCCCCCTCCCATCCCAGTCCCTCATTCAAAGCTAATCTCTTTCTTGTTTGTGCCCCACCCAATCTTCATGCCCCGCCCCCCGCCATTAATCCTCCTTGACGTAGGAACACAGTTTATGTGTTCAAGTCAAGAAATGTTTTCTGACAACACAAGCCCTGCCCTCAAGGGCACAGACCCACAGTCTCGTGGGTGAGACTGACAATTTACCAGCTGCCACGCAGCAGGAGGCCTGAGCAAGCCAGGCCCACACACCAGCACACAGGGCCAAGGTTACTCCCCCAGCCTAGGATGCTCAGCCCCACCCTTCCTTCTACCTGTGCTCAAAACTCACTTTCCCTGCCTCCTAGCCAGGTACATCTTAACCTGCCCAGGGCTTGGAGTTGAGGCGAAGGATAAAAGAAGGATATTTAACATCTAAGACTATGTCTTACACACACACACACACACACACACCCTCAGAAAGTTGTTTCCTTCTCTTTTCTAATTCCTACTCATTCTTTAATAGTCAACTCAGATGACACATCCTTCAGGAAGCCTTCCTTGTTTTGTTGTGTTTACGGCTCCCCGTGGTCCCCTGTAACACAGCCCTTGTCAGATTGCACTGAAGTAACCTCCTTCACTGGCCTGTGAACAACCGGAGGTGGGGTCCGAGTAGATTCATCTCTCCCTCACAGTGTCCAGCATAGTTTCTGCCCATTTTTCGTATCCAATGCTTGACCAATAAATGAATGATAATGGTGGCAAGTGACTCTCAAACACCTAATATTTGCTAGGCCCTGTGCTAAATACTTTATATGAATTCTCTTATTTAAATCCTTGTACAATTTTATGAAGAGGCACTAATAGTATTTTATAGTAATAGTTATATTCTTATTTTCCACATTTTCTGTGGAAGCTGAGGCTCAGCGAGGTTAAACAACTTGTTATTAGTCACACAGCACCTAAGTGTAACTGGAATTGTTGAATGAACAATTGAATGGATGAATGAAAAGGCCTGTATTTGAGCCTTGACTCCAACCTTACTGCTGAGTGATTTTGGGTAAATCACTCACCTCTTTAGGTCTCGGTTTCCACATCTATAGAATGGGCACAATCCCTATCCCTACTGCAGAGAGTTGTCTGTAAGGCACTGCTCTCGGAACAGAAGAGGAAAATGGCTTCATTGTTCAGGGTGAGTTGGTTCTGGGTGTGTGTGCGTGTGGAGGAGGCAGGTACTCCCAAACCCCCACCCCAATCCATCCTCTGGCCTGCAGTTCAGTGTACCACCCAAGAGCTGGCCTGACTGCCTGGCACTGAGGTGGCAGAAGGAACTAATGTTGGCTGCAGGGCTATGGGTACGTGAGTGGAGCAGAGACCTGAGAGACAGACACAGCTGCTGCTGCTGCCAGGAGGTGAGGAGATCAGGAAGTGGGTGCTACTGCATGCCTGGCACAGGGGCTGAGTTTGTCTTTGGAGCTGATGTTTAAAAGCAAAAACCTCTTCCCTCTTTGCCTTCCCTCTTGGGTATTGTGCCACACTGTCTACCACCTGCTCAAGCTGTAGACAGCCCCTGGCAGCCAGGAGACGGCTGTGCACCTCCAGCACCCAGTGGAGTGGAGGCTCTACATCAACAACTCCCTGACCACACAAGGTGGGCGGCACCTTGGGGCTGGTGGGGAGGGAACTCAGCGTGACTGGATGTGTAGGCTAGTCCTAGGCTTTACGTCCTCCTTACGGGCAGCTCCAGGGCCTCAAGAGGCCTGCACAGGAGCGCTTGTCACCTCCCATTTCTGAAGTCCACACAGGCAAGGAGGGGGCATTCTCTAGACCCCAGTTTTCCTGTCAGAACATGGCCCGCGTCTAAGCTCAGTCTACTGTCAAAATTTGAAGAAAAAATTGTTCAAAGGAAACACTTGGGAGGAGAATCAAGGACAGGGGAACCCTCTCCCAAACCAGGGAGGCTTGACCCGTCAATGTGCCCAGTACAAAGAGAGACTTGGAGCCGGGAACTCAGAGGCTGGAACTCAGTCTGCTGCGGTACCCACTTGGACAAGCTACCTGGTTTCTCTGGCCCTGCGTCTTCATCAGCAAAGGGGACTCAGTCCCTGCATGACTTCTCAGGGTTGCTGCAAGGATCCAGCAAGCAGGGTGTGTGCTGCGTCTGATGAAGGAAGGGATGCTGAGAGGCACAGAACCCTCAGTGCCTTAGGAGACAGGCTGTCAGTGTTGGTCTCCCAGTCCTGACTCTGCTACTTACTTGTTCTATGATCTTGGCCAAATTCTCTGAGCCTCAGTCTCACATCTCTAAAATGAAAATAATGACATTTATCTCATTGAGTTGTTGAAAGGATTACACGTGAGAGTAATGGAAACCTACCATCTCTCTCCAGTATCCCAGGGCTTATTCTTCCCCTTTCCTGCTGTCTCATGGGAGGGAAGAGGATGGATGGATAGCGGCACACACGTGTGTTTCTCTGTCTCTGTTGCAGTTGGGGTGGATAGTTAACACTCCCATCTACCACTGTGGCTTGAGGGGTTCCTTCACATGCACGCCATGGCCTAACGTTGGTGAGCTCTGCTTTGGGGAAGTGGCTGTGGCAGGGCTGGGAGGCGCATAGAGCCGTATATGCAAGTGAGGTGTGCTCTGTCACTCTGCTGGGTACAGTGCCTGGAGCACCTCCCTTTCTGCTTCAAGCTCCTCCATGAGCCCAGGAGCTGCCTGACACGAGAGGATGCCAAGGAAGGAGACATGTGGTCCAGGAGGAGAGGCAGCACCTGCATGCTGCAGTGTCAGGAGCAGTGCTGAGTGTCTTCTTCGGTCACATATTTCATTTTATTTAGCCTTGCAAGGTTGATATCAGTACCATCTTTACAAATAGAGAAACAGAGGACCAGGGAGGTAAAGGAACTTGAAAATGATTATCCTGGCTAACAATTAGCAAAACTGGGATTTGAATACCTGCCTGCCAGATTTCAAAGTGAATGCTGTCTGTGATATACCCACTCACCTGACCACTGTCCTCAGGGACTTCCACACTGTGGGCAACCACAGCCCCTGTCCTCAGATGGCTTCTTAGGCTAAGATGGAGGCAGAACACAAGATTTTGCAGGTAAGAGAAACTGGCACAGGCAGAGTTAAGACAGAGGCTGCTAGTGGGTACAGGCCTCACCTGACCTCCCATCTGCTTTCCTTTAGGCCCTGCCTGGTTTCTCTCAGGTTCTAGGGCCTGCATGTGCTCATTTGCATAGCTACCTCCATCACAAGTGCAGGGAAGCTAAATCAGGAGGTGTTGCTGGCATCACGGCAGCAGAAATAATCCCATGAGGTCTGTGGAAGTGAGAGTGGAGGAGATGGGCTAGAGAGGCAGCTCCGCAGACCCTGCGCTGGGTCCTAGAGCTGAGTGTTGTGAGGGATTCCGGGAGACCTTCTCTGCCACCCACAGGTTAGTGTGCATCCTGCAAAGAGCGCTGGACCAGTGTCAGAGGAACCTGGGTTCAGTCTCAGCTCAAACGCTAACCAGCCAAGCGTTGGCCTCAGGCACTCCCTGAACCTTCTGGGGCCTCAGTATGTTGCCACCTGTAAAACGGCAACAACAGAATCTGCCCTTTCTATCAGGCATGCTGATGCGTGCAACAAGGAGCATCCTTGGTGGGAAGTGCTTTGTGAGGAGAGCTGTGCCTCCCCACTAGCATTTTGCTGAGGGAGGGAGTCTCTTGCCTTCCCTTCTCCCATCCTGGCTCCCTGCCTTTCCTCTCTGCATATGGTAGAGGTGGCTCTCTGTTAAGAGAAAAAAGTCACACAGGTGGTTTGCAAGGGACCCGGCAGGGATTTGAGCTCCTGTTTCCTGTAGGATCCAAGACAATGCTTTTTCTTCTTCTGCACTCCTCAGACAGCCTCCTTCCCAAACAAGGGTGGGGAGGGTTACTTCTGTGCCAACCATTAGGCTGAAAGCCGTCGGGCTTTTCTCCTCACACACATCGCAGTCTGAGAAGCTTGGACAATAAGGGATACTGGGGAACATAAGACTATAGTCCCTATCCTTAATGTCCTCACAGCGTCTTGGGGGTATTATTGTGTGAAACACAAAACCCTGGTTTTGGAGGCGGCTGCCCTGAGTTGCAATTCGAGTTCTGACCACCAGCTATGCGATCTGAAGGAGTTACCCAGTCTCCTCATTTGCGGAGATGCTACCTTTCTCCTAGGATGACTGTGAAAAGAGGAAAGGAGAGACTGTATGTAAAGCTTAATGCCAAGTGGTTACTATAGAAATACAGGGAGGTAGGGTAGGCAGATATCAGCTCCATTTTAAACGAGGAAGCTAAGATTCTGAGAGGGGATGCAATCTGCTAACACAGCAAGTTTGAGTTTGATTCGAACACGGGCCCGCTAATGCCTATCAAATGCCTGCCAGTGTTTCGTTATCTTGAGCCTCTTGCTTCCCTGGCCAATGCTGTGACTCTGCTGGAGATAGTGGGTACCAGCTATGGCGGTCAGGGGAGGGAGAGTTGTGGGTGGTCAGGCCTTTGTGGGATTTGAAAGTTGGGGGCCCTCGAGTTGGACCTTCCAAATGGCCCAGATTGTTGGTATTAGTGTCAGCTGGTGTCCCCACCCTATGCCTGCGGTGCCTGTCCTACCTGACTCTTGCCTGGTTGAGTCCCCAAGGTCTATTATTGCCAGCAATCTGCATTTTCTTTTTGTGGCTCTGAGCACAGCCCTTTGAAGTTTTCGTGAATGGTGGATGGAAAAAAAAAAAAAAAGACTTTGATTTAATAAGCTTCTTCCTCTCCCACATACATCATAATGTGAGATTCCCTCATCCAGGGTCATGCCAGGTGTGAGTGATTTACTGGGCTTTGCAGAAGTGGCAGAAGTGACTGAAAATGAGGTCATTGATCAATGCTCAGAGAAGCTGCCTCGCCAGGCCCCTGCTCTGGGATGCTGCCAGCGCTTCACGCCGCTCCATTATCCAGTGCACATCACAGGAGTGTGGGCCAAGTCCCTGAGAACAGACTGTTCCCTACTTCCACCCAGGGACGGCTGTGAGGAGAAAGGCTGGTCTTGTCGTTAGACTCTTGCTAGAACCACCTAATTAAGTGGCTTAATGTATTAAGCTGGGTGACTTATAATGGAAAGTGGCTGGGTGACTGGGGCAGAAACTTGGAATGGAAGTATCAAGGATTTTATGGAAGGAGCTTCAGCTGAATGGGCTGGTGCAGGCTCTTCTTCCTGCCAGGAAGGATGTTGTGGAGAAAAGCAAAAAGCTTCAGAGTGGTTTCCTCTTACCCTTCTTCCTACTTTATTCACATTTAAGGTGGTTATTGATATCACTGGATTAATATCTACCATGTTTGGAATTGTTTTCTATTCATTGGGTTTGTTGTTTCTCCCCCACCTGCTCTTCTTCTGCCTTTTCTGGTTTTGAGTATTTTATATGAATCTATTTTCCTATCTAAAAATATTCTTGTGTGCCAGGTACCATGGTAGTGCTAGGAATACAACACTGAAGCAGGCCTGACTCCTGCCCTTGAGGGACTTGCAATTATATGCGCAGAAAGGAAAGCAAATAATTTTACTGATTGTCCCACATGGGAAAGAGAAGGGCATCAGCCTCCACCTTGATCCAGGGGATCCTGCTGCGTGCTGTCTTGGGAAGGGAACTCTATACCCGGCCTGCATCTACCTGGGCAAGACTGGGTGCTTCCCCACCTTCCACTGCCTCAGGACCCTCGTTATCCCCAGACCATCTCTGGGGCTGGGGCAGAAGTGAGGAAGGAAAACCTAGAGCAAATGCAGCGGGTGGGAGGGCCAGGGTGGGGCAGGGCTCAGGGCTGACAGCTGTTGCTCAACTCTTCTGCGTGCTGCTGCCTGGGTGGCTGCACTGGTTCCTGACTGCACCTGGCCTGCAGCTTCATGGAACGTTCCTGCACACTGTGGTGCTCAGTGAATAGGCATGCAGTGGGACTCAAGACAAAGAAACATCAAGAGGCACTAAGGAGGGATGACAGGAAGCTGCTGGGTGCTGGGGTTCTTACCACGGTTATTTGGACTCCAAACTCCACCAACCTAGATATGAGGTAGGGAGAAAGGCCAGGATCTGGGAGAATGTGATTGCAGCTTCTTCCAGGTCCCAAGAACAGTACTGCCTTGGGTTGTGGTGCAGCAGGAGGGACTAAAGTTAGATCCTGGGTAGGACTTTCTGATGTACAAGTACAGATTATGGAATGGAGGCCTGAGGGGGAGGGTGGGCCCTTTCTTTGGAAAGACTTCCCAGGTGGAGGAGTCTCCCCGGCCTGGGAGGGGCAGCGCCTGTGACTTCAGACTCTGGGCACTAGGACACTGGGTCTGCTGCCTGGCTCTCAGCAGACGACGGCCTTTGGGCTGCGCTGGAGCCTGCATATTGTCTCTCTGGCCAGAGCTGGATCATGGTGCCTTGAGGGAACCAGGCCTTCAAGCAGATGCTGCGTGCTCTGTGGTTGCAGAGAGGCCAGGAGATACGCAGAAGGGGGGTAGAAGAGAGAGCATGAGCTCCCCCCAGTCGGCCTCCCCCGTCTCCCGTGTCGACACTGGCCACGGACGCAGGAGAGCTTTACTGGGCTTAGCCAAGAAGTGTGGCTTCTCCAGGGACCTGGGTGGGGTTTAGTGCTGGGCTCAGCAAGCTCCCACATCCCCATCTGCTCCCCACCCAAGACTCAGACGCGCGTCAGACAGATCAGGGAACAGAGACTAATTCTATACCAAGGGTGAGTTAGGCAGGAGAGCTGAGTGCAAAATAGATACTGAAGCCATGTGACCAGTCCTTCCAAAGTGAAACAGATAACTTTTTGTTTGTCCGTGTCACTGAAACCTGTTTTGTATGTCTTCAGGAGCTGACTGTATTTTCTGGTGGAGTCAGGGATGTCCTTGGGAGAAGAGTGGCGATAACAACAGGCACCACTTGCCACAGTTCACAGAGGGGCCTCACGGTCACAGTGAACCCGCCTGGCAAGTCTCCTAATGCACTTGTGCTGAGGACAAAAGCAAGGCTCAAGGAATTGTGCTTGGTCAAGGCCACAAGCTGTTAACTGGCAGAGCTGCAGCTTACACTCAGACCTGACTCCACAGCACTCTTCTTCATTGCTTCACTCACTCACAACAAATAGTCATTTCTCCTTCCATTCCATGTTGCTCCCCATCTTCCTCTCCATGGCGCACGTTGCTGGAGCGTGAAACCCTTAGAGGGGGGACTCCCTTCTCGGGAGTTGTATGTGCCTCTCGACTACTGCCCCTGGGCTCCCCATCCCCAAAGTGGTTTTCAGTGCTCCCTCCCTCTGCTAGTGCCAAGTTCACCTCTTCACAGAAGGCCATCTGACACATTTCAGAAGAGGGGAACTTGACCTGCCAGAGCTTGGGAAACATCTCATTCAGTCCCACATCATCCGGATGAAAGTACAGATGCCCCCAAAGGAGAGGCATTTCACCCAAGGCCAGCTCCCTCCCTCCCAGCCAAGCTGGACCAGAACCCAGGTCTCATGACTCCCACCACAGTGAGGTATTCCAAGGGAGGACTGCCCTGCTCTGGGGGTCCACCTGTCATTGTTGTCCATGCAGACACCTTGATTGGCAGTGTGCCCCTTGTTCTCTTGAGCCTGGGGAGCTCTGCGTATTTCCAGCTCTCTCGTGTGCTCACCCTGTTGATGTGCCAGCCAGGCTGCAGGATTCCCTGACACCTCTTGAACGTGACCACTGTCTGCAAAGACCAGAGAGGCTGGTGGGAATGATCCAATCTGCTCCTTTTTCCTATAATGTCATTTTTTTCTACTTCATTGGAAAAGAAATTTGACCCCCTTCACCACCATGGTCATCCCAGTAGGGCCTCACTGTGCCAGCCACTCACGGGTCATGAAATCCGTGTGCTGACAGGATGGCTGTTTTCCGAACCACCGAATGAGTCAGAACGTCTCCCACAGAAGGTAGGGTTATTTGGTCTTTGTGTTTTCACCCTGCTGGCCTTACCCCAAGAGCTGGAAAGAGTCAAGTCTCAGAGCAGGAAATGGCCAGGAATGCGGAGGTCTGGATCCGGTGTTCCTGAGTTTATAGCTCAGGTCAGACACCCTCCTCCCCGAAGACCACCCGGTCACTGGGGTGTGGGGCTGCACTGGTCTCAGGGGTCAGAGTCCTGGGGCTGAGGAGGAGGTGGCTGCATCTCAAAATCGCCCAGGGGATTGTGTCAAAGTGCAGTCCCTGGGCCTCCCGTTGCCTGCGGGGGGACATTCGGATATGCCCTGGACTGGGGGAAAGGGTTGGGGACCGTGGATTGACAATAGGCCTTCCCCAAATCTGAGAATCTCCCTCCCTACACCACATCCCCTGCAGCTTCCTCTGGATCAGATGCACTGATTCAATCCCAACCCCTCTTTGTTAGGATGAGTGGAGGCCACCAGCGAAGAGAGAGGTTTTGTCACAGGCACACAGGCCTGTGGTAGAATTTGTGAGGTCAGTTACCTGTGTACCTTTGAGTGTGGGGTTGCTGTAAGGAACTTTGGCCTTACAGGTTTTATTTAGCCTGGGCTGCTCTGCCTTCAGACTGGGCACTCCCTCTGCTCAGGCGCTAGAACTCCCCTGTCAGATGGAGAGTTCCTTTAGGGCAGGGGCTATGTTTCTTCTGCTCACTCCCAGATTCAAGGACGGGACTCTGAATCTGAAGCAGGGAGAATAGAAGACGTTCAGAATAGAGGACGTTACTAGGTCACGTGCATAGACATAATTGTTTTTCCCACCAGGCGGTTGAGTCGTTTGTCCTCAGAACATGGCCAGGAGTTCTTTCCAAGGCCCATTATACTACCAGCCTAACTAATTTATCCAGCTCTGTTCTTTCGAGGAGTTCCGTGTCGCCCCTGCTCTCTGTAGCCCTGCACGTGAGCCCTGAGGGTGTCAGATGGATCCCCCTTTGGGGATCGGTGACGCTGATGTTTAGAGATGGGGTGATGCCACAGGGACTGAAGCAAGCAAGATTCAAGGCAGGATTATTAGGAGCCAGACGTCCTGGTCCTTCCCCAGGGTCCCTGATCCAGACTCCTCTGGGGAAGGTTACTGTTAAGTACTTGGCCCCTGGAGCGTGCCCAGTGCCTTTGATTGTATCCAGTTTCCTGTTTCCTTTGAGAGGGAGAGTTTCTCTGCAGGAAGTAGTTTATAGCCCTAAAGCCTTACCTCGCTGGTCTTGAGAGCCAAGTTTCCAGTTAGAGTAGCTGAGATCCATGATAAGAAGAGAGGCAAGGAAGGAGGTAACCAGAGCTGGGGAATATCACTGCTTCTCACAAGGCAAGGACGAGGGAAGGGAAGCTGGAGGATTCAGCCCCAGATTATCCAAACTGCATACTGCAGAAAGATGCAGACGCGCTCCAGTCCCCTACCCAGCTCGGGCCCAGTGCCTTGGTGAGGAGCAGATGACAAGAAACAGGGATGGCTGGGCCTGAGGACCCTGCCCTGGTCTCAGCAGCTCACAGGACACCATCACCCCTGCCTTCAAACAGAACCATGTTTAGCCTTTTCCGAACCCAGCCTTTGGATTCTCTCTCTCTTCTTCTGAGTCAACACATATTTGTTAAGAGTCTGGACAGTTCTCTCATCCCTCTAGGAGGGAGTTCTTTGTGATAACTAAACCCAATTGTTCCTGCTCCAGCTTCACTCCTGAACCATTGGGATCTAACCAGAACCATGGAAATCACTTAGGTGTTTACAACATAGGGCTTTTAATGCCAGGAATATGGTCACACAGGTGATGAAGCGTCTTAGAAGTCAAACAGGGGATAGTGAGGTAACTCAGACATTAGCAACAATAGGAACCTACCCCTAGGCTGAAGGGCAAAGGAAGGAGGTGGTCCTGGAGCCCAGAGGCTACAGGGGGCTAATGGAAGCTGGAAGCATAGTGTGCTGACCACTAGGAACTGACCAATGGAGGAAGTTGCCCAGAGAAGCTGCTGGTGGGAGGTAGAGCCAAGGAAGAGTTGTAACCGCTGCCTGAGACCCATCTGTGACAGAGAGAGGGGGGTGGAATTATCCTTCCATCTCTTCCTTCCAGCACTCCAATGCCATCCATGAACCAGTTACCCAGGAGCTTGGGAAATGCAGCCTGCAGGGGTCAGCCACCCTCCCCTGCGGCTCAGAGCAGGGCAGGGTGAGGATGGAAAGCTAAGGACACACAGCTTCAGGACCAGCACACTCCAGTCTTCTTTGTGCAGTGATGGAGCAGCTTCTCTGAGCACCTTCCTCCACTGGTCAGTTCTAGGTCCGCCACAGAGAGCTTTTGAGGATCTCCATATCCCCCCTTCTCTTTTCTCTGTCAAATGCATCTTTCCTGCCTAGGTCCCCTGGTCTGTTCATCACCTGATGGCATTCTGAGCTTTTCCTGTTCTAAAGAGGCTTATTGTTCATATTCTCAGAGTCAGCCTAAAAATCACTTCCCAGTGGAGGAAGAGCCCTCCTGTGAATCTGTATGCAGGCAGAGGCGACCCCTCTGTACAGTTGGGCCTCCAACTGGAAGTGATCTCATCCATGAAAGGGGCCTATCCATGAGGCGAAGGACCAGTGGAGAGCTCAGGCATGCTCACGGCTCCTGCTGGAGTTTAGCTTGAGATGGAAACGTCACTCCTCTGGAAGACTCTGCGGAGGCTAGTTCTGCCCGGGAAGCCTCTGCTGGTCTCACAGTATACAGGGACAGCGGCTCAGGGCTGCCATAGATGTGTTGGAAGCTGGTTGGTGGCCTGGTGGCACTTCCTCATACCTCTCGTAAGAGGCCCTCGTCAGAGCAACCTTATGTCACAGGAACTAAGCAGGGGACCAGTAATTCTCTGACGTAGCAGCAGATCCCCCACAGCTTCTTGCCCAGTGGGGAATGAACAAGGGGATGATTCATGTCATCCGGGGCACTGTAATTGCTTCCAAGACTTCAGCTATGCCTGTCTAATCTGACTGTCTCTAACTGAGCACTTACCGTTTAATTCTTATCTCTGGTTCCCTGAGGTGTACTCACATGGTAGGTCCTCAATCATGAATGATTGAGCAAATCATTTTTATTTACCATTGAATAAAATGTGTCATTGTATAAATGGGTATATGGATTCATGTATCCATTTTTACATCTGTTTATTCGTTCATTCAACAGATAATTATTGAGCACTGTTCTAGGTACTGGGAATGCAGTTGGTGAACTTGCAAAATGAATCTCTGTCCTAACGGAGCTTCTGTTCCACTGGAGAAAAACAGATAATAAATTCATAAACATCTACATATTTATATCTAACCGGGGGGGGGGGGTGGATGAATGGATTCAGAGAGTCAACAGGTGATAAGCTCTATCAAGAGAACTGAAAACGGCAGGAGGCTGCAGAGGGCTTCTTTTGCAGGGTGGTCAGGGAGTCTTCTCTGAGGAGGTGACATCTGATCTGAGATCTGGATATGGGGGAAGGCGCCTTCCCAGCCCTCTCAGGGAGGCGAGCAGGACGTGCGGAGGCCCCAGGTGGGAGGTGCACACAAAGGAATGTCCAGCAGTGTGGTCCAGATTCCTGAGTGAGAGCAATGGGGTTGGGAGTAGGGGAAGGGCCCCTGGCGAGAGAGGAGCAGCCTCAGGGAATGGTGCCCCCCTCCCCTGGGCGGTCGGGATCAAAACCTGAGTCATCCTGACGGGGCTTTCTCTCACCTGGACATCCAAACTCAGCAGCAGGTCCTGTTGGCCCTGTGCCCAAATACATCTGACAGCCAGACACTCCTCCCCGGTCCCCACTACCGCCCACCGGAGCTCACCACCTGGCCTCTTCCCTGGACAGCTGAAATAGGCTCCCCGTGGTGTTCTTGCTTTTCCTCTGCACACAACACACGCTCCACACCTCAGCCCAAGGTATCTTTTAAAAACAGAGATTGGATTATATTACTTCTTTGCTTACAACGGCTTTCCCTGCACAAGAATAAAACCTTGGGACCTCTCGCGTGGCCGTCCCAGACTACATCCACAGCTGCCCTGCTCTGGCCCTTGCCTTCACTCTCCGGGAGCCCTCACTAGCCGCTCTGCTCCCTGAGCCCACTCTGGCCTCAGGACTTTGCCTCATGCCTGGCTGCCCCTGGTGATCAGGCCGCTCTCAGCTCAGTGCGTCCTCACCAGAGAGGCTGTCCCGACCACACACACAACCCGAGTCAGCAGCACTCCACGCCCAGCCGCTCGCTCTCAGGGTGTCCTATTTATTCCACGTGATACGTCTTAAGCAACCTATTTATTGGCTTTTGAATTGATTTCCTGTCTCCTGCCTCTAGACCATGACTTTTCTGAAAGCCCGTTCTCTCCGATATTCCTGAACCCGGCACTTATAACCTGGCTCCTACAAGTCCTCCGTGAATATCTGTTTAATGAATGAAAGAGAGGGAGCCTCAGCTGCCTAGTTGCCCAGCACTGAAAACTAAACAGCTGAGCAGGTCGTAAACAGACAAGTCTGAGGGCTGCAAAGAGGTCAGACGTGGAGGGAGGAGGGAGGCTCCCAGGCAGGCCTGCTGTCGTCTTCAGAACTGCCCGGTCCAGGGGGTTTCCTGACGCAGGTGAGACCCGCCATGACTCCCTTCTTCTGTGCTGGACCTCTGAGCCCCCCTCGTCCATCTTCCCAGAGTGGCAGAGCTGGGATCCAGTGTGGGCTTTGGACTTGGACAAATCTCAGTCTTGGAAATTCCATCTCTGCCTCTTACTCACTGAGTGACCTTGGACATGTTTCATAATCTGAGTCTCGGTTACTGCAGTTAGAAAATGAGAGTAATAACCATAATGATACCTAACTCACAGGGCTGTTTATAAAGTTGGTGCCAGCACGTGAAAAGCATCAATAAATGTCAGCTTTTGTTCGCATTGTTATTATTATTATTAGTCAGTTACTATTATTATTTTTGTATATCCCCTCCCTTAGCCTCCAGAACCTCCTCCTCCCCTATGGCAGCCCTGCCAGGGTGTCAGGGAAGCAGCAATGGCATCCGCTGCCTTGCCCTACTTGGGTGCAGGATTTGCAGCCCTCCTTCCCCGATTTCAACCTCTAAACCACACTTAGTTATTCTTGCAGCAGCTATGTTATGAAATACTTGTCTGTTCAGCAAGGCCAGCTCTTGGCAACCGGAGACTCTTCTACCTCTTTCCTCAAGCTCTATCTTTTCCTCTTGGCGTCTCTGCCATCTCAACTGCTCTAGGTACCCATTTTTTTCATGTTCTCATCATCAATAAGAAGATACTGACAAATGAAGTAATTCATACTATGGAGTCAGTGTTATCTTGGCTTTAAAAATAACACACAGAAAAAAAAATAAATAAAATAACACACAGCAAGGGAGATGCTTAACCCAAAGGAACATCTCACCAATGGGGGGATTTTATGCACTGTGAGGGAGTTACAGGAGGGGCAGGGCTCTCCCTGGTTTCTTCAGTAATATGTTTAAGGAGCTGCCTGGCCTGCTTGCCTGTGGGCAGGGCTCCACTTGGTATTTCAGTGCCTCCACTGCGTTATTTCCCCTTTGTCTGCCTGAGACTGCAGTGTGGAAGGCAGCCATCTCTCTGGCTAGTTCTCAGCTCAGCCCTGGGGGTGATGAGGCCTTGGACCGTGACTTGGGAGGAACAACCATTTGTGGCACATCCAGCGCGCACCACCCCCTGTGTGCCCTAGGACTTGCAGCCTTTGCTTCTCTTTCTCACATGTAGGGAGAGGTGAGTTTTTTTCTCAGCCCTGGAAGGCAGCCCTTCCTGTGAGACCGTGCCCCACCTCAGCCAAGGTCCTAGGTCCAGTCCTTTCCCACCATGGAGAAAATAGCAAGAAAAACAGATGAGAACTGATACCCTAAGGTTCAGGCTCTGCTGGGACCTGGCCCTGGAGGAGCCCCAGGAAAGCTTTAATGCCAGGGCTCCAAGCAGCTGAGAAGGGTTAGGGGAGGAGAAAAGGAGTGCACCTCCCTAGCTAGAGGTTGCCTCCTCCTTCTGTCTCACCTCGGACACTGTCAGGATTCACCTCCTCTCTTTGGTGGGTCATCATTGCCCAGATGTAGGTCCTGGGCTAGGCACCCGCCCCCCTAGTCCTCAGTCTGGGCAGTAATACCAGAGGTCACCTTGTCTGCCCCCCTTTCTCTGGGCGGTACCACCTTTGAACAGGGTCCAGACATTCCCATGTTAATGCTTGTAGAAAAGGGATGTTCCCAATCTGCCAATCATCCACATCTAAACAACCCACAGTCAGCCTGGTGCCCTGAGAAGAGCCGGTCTTGGAGTTAGGAGACCTGGGGAAGTCGCTGCCCATTTCTGGACCTCAAGTTCCTAATCTGTAAAATGGGGATTATGTGCTGTGCTCCCCTAGCAGAGTGGTTGCGGGGATTACCTGAAACATGAATGTAAAAGGGCTTTGTAAGTGATAAGTATGATATAAACCGTAGATGTGATGGACTGTGATAGGAGGTGCCCGGCCTCCATTCTTCCTTCTGCAGCTGCAGCCCCGTTTGGCCCTGCCGAGGCTCACCCCGGGGACCTGCCGCCCACCTTGTGACAGCTGTGCAGAGTACCTTAGCCTTTCTCTGTTGATAGAATGATCTGCCGTCCTTTAGTCTCAGCCCACAGACTCGCCCGGAGCTTCTTTCACCATAGGACATGCGGGACGCACTTTGAGCTCATCAGAAACAGACCCTGAGCCAGATGTTTGCAGAGCCATTTGTCTGTGTTTGCTGAGCATCTAGAGATAGCAGGGTTTCCCAGGTGTGTGTGTTTTCAGGGGCTTGGAAGGGTAGGAGCTCAAGCACAGAAGGGTTGGTGGGATGCTTACTGAGCATTTCACATATGTTAGCTCATCTGAAGTGGGTCCCACATTTTACAGAGGAAGGACTGACCTAGTAGGTCGCAGACCCGGGGCCCAGATATGAATCTCTGACTCCAAAGTGTGCATGGGCTGGCTATTCTCCTGGGGATTCAAGAGGTAGAAATAGGCTTTAGTCACAGCAAGAAAGCAAGGATTAGATCTAAGAAAAGTTCAGGGAGGCAAAGCAAACTGGACAGCTTTTAAGGCCCCTTGGCGCTTTGGGGACACAAGGACCCTATGATTACAGAGTAGAGGAGGGGGCACCACACTGAATGTGTTGGAGTCATCTAGGGGCCTCACTTTCCCCACTGGAATGATGAGGTCGGAAATGAGGTTCCCAAGGTCCCTTCTAGTGCTTGCTTTCTAGACGGGGTGGGGGTGGGGTCTAGTTTCTCCCATCCCCCAAATCATTCCCCTTCCAACTCCTGTAAAGCCTTCAAAGCACAGTGGGCTTTGGTCCAGCGTGAGAGGGACCTTAAGGATCATTGCTGTGAAGGAGAAAGCCACAGAGTCTGCAGGCACTGGATAGAAGAAAACAGAATCAGAGGGAGGCCTCTGCCTTTATACCCGTGGGTTTCAGTAGCTGTTTACATGCTCAGGAGGGCACTCCATCCATCTCAGAAGCTGCATTGGAAAATAACAACTGGGCAAGCTGCTGGGCTGAGCAAGCTCCTCAGCACAGAGCCAGGCGGGCCCCAGCACTTGGCACTCGATCCAAGGCCAGTGCGTGGGCAGAGGACATGCTGGCTGTTGACTGGATTGGTTTAACGGGAAGTGGGGAACACCCCCCGGGGGGCATCTCTTCAACCCTGGGGGCGGAGGTGGGGGGAGAGTCACAGCCCATGAGCAGCCTCGTCCGTTTCCTGTGTCATCCAAATGTTCATCATTTGTGTGTATCATGGCGTGAAAAAGGCTGGTAGCTCTGCCCCTTGACATCGTCCCGTTTATTTCCTTCAAAGGACATATCACAGCCTCTAGCTGTCTTGTTTATTTATTTCCTTACTTGTGTGTTATCTATGTCTTCACCCAAAATGTGAGCTGCGTAGAGGTAGGGATTCTTCATCTTATTCCCAGCACAGAAACCAATGCCTGGCACAGAAAGTACGCAAAAATGAATGAATACACCCGTGTGTGCGTGCATAAATGGGAGTCCCTTGGATGTAGTCCTCAATGAATGTCAGTTTTCTTTTCTGAGCATAACTTCCAATTAGCTTGGGGGTGGACAGTTGGTTCTTGAGATCAACGCCTCAGGAGATAAGCACTGTACAATGACTGAAAGGCGAGGGGAGGTAAGGATGGAGGTGGAAGATGGGGGCACTGGCAGAGATGGGACAGAGCAAAAAGGGGCAGGTATGGGAAGGTTTTTTATGATAGTGTGTCAGCTGGCCCAAGGGGAGGGGTGGTTTGTTAATCACCTTGTTGTTGTGGTCAGTTATGAAGCACAGGACAGCACTGCCATGTGGTCTTGGGCAGAACACGTGACTACTCTGAACCTCAGTTTTCTCAGCTGTCAAATGGGTACTCATTCTGCTGGTGCTTTTCTACCCCATGGGGACTGTCATGAAGCCATGATAAGCTCACCGGCGGGGTGTTCCAAGCACATGTGAGTGATTTTTACTCTGGTAATTTTAGTAAAACTCCTAAAGGAGTTCATTCGTTATTTTCTTCTATGATTTTTCCCACCCTCAGCAGTAGACGTGAGCCAGGGCACTGCAAGTTCTGGCCTAAATTTTAGATCCTGAAGACTTGGCCCTCTAGCCAAAGAAATGCACCTCCCCCCTCACTGGGCCCTGGCTGAGCAGGGGGCCTCCTCTTGGAGACCCACAGGGGCTGGGTGAACTGAGGAGGGGGCCTCACACTCTGCCCTCCTCTCCCCCAGGTACAAGACGGTGGTGACGCCCCGAAGGGCTGTGGTGGCCATCGCCGGCTGCTGGATTCTCTCCTTTGTGGTGGGCTTGACACCCATGTTCGGCTGGAACAACCTGAGTGTGGTGGAGCGAGCCTGGCTGGCCAATGGCAGCGTAGGCGAGCCCGTGATCAAGTGCCAGTTTGAGATGGTCATCAGCATGGAGTACATGGTCTACTTCAACTTCTTTGTCTGGGTGCTGCCCCCACTGCTGCTCATGGTCCTCATCTACCTGGAGGTCTTCTACCTGATTCGCAAGCAGCTCAACAAGAAGGTGTCGGCATCCTCTGGCGACCCACAGAAGTACTACGGGAAGGAGCTGAAGATCGCCAAGTCGCTAGCCCTCATCGTCTTCCTCTTCGCCCTCAGCTGGCTGCCCCTGCACATCCTTAACTGCATCACCCTCTTCTGCCCTTCCTGCCATAACCCCAGCCTCCTCATGTACATCGCCATCTTCCTCACACATGGCAACTCGGCCATGAATCCCATCGTCTATGCCTTCCGCATCCAGAAGTTTCGGGTTACCTTCCTTAAGATTTGGAATGACTACTTCCGCTGCCAACCTGCACCCGCCATGGATGAGGACCCTCCAGAAGAGAGGCCTGATGACTAGACTCCACCTCCTGCTCCCACCCGCCCACATCTGGGGCGTCTCAGCCCAGGCCTCACCTCTCTACTGTCCCGTTTGTCTCCCTCGTCTCCCTGACTCTTCCCTGCTGGGCTGTGGGCTGTGGATGCCCGGCACCTTGAGGTCCTGGAGGAGGTTTGGGAGGGCAGTCCATGGGGGAAGGAACCAGGTGGCCTGAGGGGAGGAGGAAAGTGGCTTGAGCCTCCCCACCTGCCTGAGCAACCCACAGGCAGCCAAGCGTGTCAGGCTGGGTGGGGCCTGGGGACACTGAGACTGGCATGGGGCCACCTGGGCCAGGAGGGCAAGCTCAGCTCCCACAGCAGGCAGAGGAGCTGCTTGTCTTAGGTGGTGGTGGTACAGCCCTGGGACCAAGCTTAAGGAGAGAAGACGATCCCTGCCAAGATGGAGAGAAGGAGGGAAACTGGATGTCCTGGCCTTGTTTCCTCTCCCGTTCTGTAGGAGAAGGTGGCCAGAGACACTGACAGGCAGAAATCAAGAAGCCTCAGCCCCCACCTCCCAGAACCCTGTGTTCCTGCCCATGTTGCATGCCAGGGTGCCTGCTCTCCTTGCCCTGCGAATTCCAGGGTTATAGTTGGGAGAGGCTGAAAGAGAGGGTCCAGAAATAATTTCCAGTATTTGCTTTTTTTTCCACTGGCCCTTGGACCCGGAGTGGGGGCTCAGAGCTCCCTGGAGCTGGTGTGGAATGGTAGGTGTGGGCCTCAAATAGCCACTAGGTGGCAGCATTGAGCCCTCATTCTTGCCCCGAGCGTCCCAAGTAGGGAGACTTGGAGAGTAACTGCCTGTCCTCTGGGCCATCAGCTCTACCAGCTCCACCACCTCTCGGTGATGGGCATGTACCCTCCTAGGTGACACCCATCTCTGCTGCTCCCTGGCCAGATGGAGAGGAGAACCCCAGACATGCCAGCTCTTGGGAGAATTCTGCCTGCCTGGGCAGTCGGTGAACAAGGAAAAGGGGGCTGCCGTGGGCACCCTGGGATGCGGTGTGACGGGCTGGTCAGGCCAGAGTAGACTACCCTCCTGAATGTGTGGGCAGGAAAACCTTACTGGAATTTAAGTACCCTCAGTACCCCTGGCACTTACCACAGTGTTCACGGGCTTTGAAGGCTCTGTCGCAGAGCCTAGGCCTTTAGACTAGACCCTTGGGGAAGGGTCCACTCCTGGCCAAGTGCAAAACTCCTTATACAGAGGAGTGAGGGGCCAGGTTCTAAGTGTGAATAGCAACTCCAGGCCTGATTCCAGGCCCTTCCCTCTCTCAGAGGTGGGATGTCCGCTGGCTCCCAGGGAGGGCCATTTGACTAATAAAGGACCATGAACCCTCCTGGAGAATGCACCCTATCATTGTCTGAGGGCAACAGACAACGTTGGCAGAGAAAAAGCAATGGTGGGGACCGGGAGACGTGAAGGGGGGGGGCACGTGGAGGCGTGTGGAGCAAGGAGGGTGCCAGAGAAGGGGGTCTGTTCCTATAGTTATCCTTTTAGGGTAGCAAACTCTGAATGTGAAACGAGATCCTAATCTGGAAAAGCCCCATGACACCAAGCGTCCCCTGCCACTGCACCTGCCCCATGGTGTCAGAGGTGGAGACCCCCCTCGTGGTGACACCATGCCACCCCCGTCATGGCGATGCTCTCTGTCACAGAGGCCCCGGCACTATAACACCACACACCTTTATTCAAGTGCTTCTCACCCAGTGTACAGCTCTCTACAGGAGCGCTCCAATCGTTGCACCTTCCAGGGCCCCTTGTGTCCAGGAAGCCTGGCCTGGGGCCTGCTAGGCAGGTACCAAGGAGCAAAGCCATCAGTCGTCACTATGGAGATGGGGAGCTCGGGCCTCCGTGGAGCTTGATCCTGGCCCTGGCTGCCCTGACCCCTCAGGCCTGCAGCACCTGGCAGAGAACATGTTTCGTGAGCCCCGGCTGTGAGGCAGAGCTGGGCTATACGTGCCCTGCGGAAGAGGTGACATGGGGAGGGAGAAGCAGTACCCCTCTTCCTTTCCCAGGCCTCCCTCCCCTTAGGCCCAAAGCCCCGGTCTCAGCTCTGCCCACTGCAGCTCTAGGGTACATCCTCACTTGTCCAGAGCCTCAGAACAAACTGGGGAAGGCAGTCAGGGTGTGATTGTCACCCCTCCTTTTCTGACTGAGGGAACAGGTCCAAGGGGATGCCCTGGCCTGGGTCATTGAGAGCCAGGACTAGAGCCTGTCCTGCACCCTCCCACTGACTCCCTGCCACTGAGTGCTCATCCCTGCTGGGCCTCCCCACCATCCCCCTGCCCCGCAGGGTCTCTGGAACACCCCCAGGACCGTGTGCGCACGTCGCCTGTGAAGGCAGACGTGTACTCAGAGCTGACTGCCACCTTCCCTTCTCGCCCGCGCCCCTGCTGCTGGCCTCCGCCCCCAGAAGCAGCAGAGGGAGTACATGCAGCCGGTTACCTTTCTCCTCATCACAGCTTCCGCCAGTGGCTCCTCAGTGTGTGGCTGAGGCTGGGAGAGATCCAAAGGTTAGAGCTCAGGGAGGGGGTGGGTGTCTGCTGCAGACCCAAGTGGAGGGTCAGGGGGGCATGAGTGAGTCTCATGCCCTCATCCCAGCGAGCCATCTGCCTGTGAGGCAAGCTCTACTACCCCCTTTACCCACATCGAGCCATCCTCCCTCTTGGAAAGCCCTTCGACAGCCTGACCCCAAGCTTTACTACCCCCATCTTGCCTTGATTTTCAGCGCTCAGCCTCATCTAGTCCAGCAGGAGAAGAGGTGGCTTCTCCTGGTCTTCCATCCATCGGAGGGTTCCTAAGGAGGGACCCCGCTCAAGCCCTCACCTTTGACCTCCAGCTGGCAGTCCACAGACGCCTCCCCCAGCACATTGATGGCCTTGCAGGTGTAGACCCCAGAATCGAAGGGGCTGGGTTTCCGGATCTCCAGTGTGCAGACACCTTGCTCAGAGAGGGCACGGTATTTGGGATCACCCCGGATGTCCATCTTGTTTTTCATCCAGATGATTTTGGGCTGGAGAAGCAAGGTCAGAGGAGAGCTAGGAAGGTTGTGGGCCAGGATGAGGCTCTTGAAGGCCATCCTCATGCTTAGGCAGAAATGCGTGGGAATATTCTTCAACCCCAGTGCCCCTGCCCAGGGCACGGCAGGGCCTTGCCCCTCACCTTGGGTGATGCTCGGACACTGCAGCAGAGCTGTGTGCTGTAGCCAGGGGTGGAGGTGTGGTCAGCCAGCGGCTGGGTGAATGAGGGAGCTTCTGAGAAGTCTCGCTCAACAAAGCTCTTAGGTTTGGCAACAATATCTGGTTTCGGGGGAGAAAGTGGGATGAATTTGAGGTTACAGGAGGAGAACTCTTAGGACCGACCTCATCCATTTTCCTAAAATAATCACTACAGCTTACATTTAGGTATCCCATTTAATCTCACGGCATTCTTTCGCATGGGTAAGTTTGTCAGCCCCAGCTGACAGATGGAAAACTAAGACCCTTCTTGGGTGAGGAACTTGCCCGATATCACTTAGTGAATTTGCGGCTTAAGAGGTGGAAGGTCACATGAAGCCTGTGGCTCTCTGAGCTGGTGGTCTGGAGGAAGATTAAGGGCGAGTGACAATCCATTCCCCCCTGCCTCCTCTGGAGGAGCCCCATGGCAGGACCCCAGGCTCCTGGGATCTTTGGGAAGCCAGGCACTGTCAACATGCAGGAGTTTAGAGACAGATTGTCTCAAAGAGGCAGAGGAAAGCCGAAACCACGGCTGGGAGAGCCACAGAGGGGAGCAGAGAGGGGAATGGGCAGCCGAACCAAACGGATGAGATGATCTTGACTGAGGTTGGAGACTAAAAACCCAGGGATTCTACATTTCATTTCTGTTTGTCTTTGGGGACTTGACCGGCTTTCTTCTTTTAAACAAAAATTTCTTCCTAATTCTGTGCAGCTCAAGCTAGTATTGAAAAGAGTGTGCTTTCTGTAGCCCACAAAGACTGTATAGAGAGGGCCTTGGAGCACACAGGGTGACAGGGAGAAAGGGCTTGGAATTTCACATTTGACGCAAGAGGGCCATGTGGCTGTACAGAGGCAGTAAATACCCACATCTCTCTCGGCCTTCGATGTGGTGTTATATTAGGCAGCCCCGCAGCATCTTTAGAATAAGTGCACAGCCTCCCAAGGGGTGCTTCTCGTTTGCATGGGTTTGCTCTGGAGTGTTTGTTACAACGAATCGACCACATCCATTTCTTTACAGTCACTCCGTGTGAGTGTGTGTGTGTGTAGAGCTGTGGAGAGGGCAGCAAAAGCTCTGGCAAGTGGGCATCCATGAGAAGCACGCAAGGAGGGGTGCTGACACAGCAGGCAAACGTCAGAGACAGGGAGAACCCACCTGTCTTCTGGATGTGTGCGAGCTCCTTGGTGACGGCCGCCGAGGCACTGAGTCCACACAGGTTTTCCGAGAAGACTCGGAAGGAGTAAGAGTTACCCATGATGAGGTCGGAGATAGAGCAGGTGGTCGGGTGGTAGCGCTCCAGCACTGTGAACCATTGCTGCAAGGACCCTAGCCCGGTCATCCTCACCTCCACCCCTGCCCTCACCCTCCCTGCTCCCCCTGTGGCCTCTTCTTCAGAGGGGCTTGTCCCATGCCCCCCCCCATGGGAGGCTGAACTATCCAGCTTTGCGCCTGGGAGACTTTGAATTAGAAGGAACCCCTGGGAGAAGGTGACCTCTCTGGGGTTCTCAGAGAATTCTAGACCCTTACTGGTCAAAGTGTGGCCCAAGGATCTGCAAAGTAAAAATCACCTGGGAACTTCATAGAAGTTGAGGATCTCAGTCCCCACCCTTAAACTGAATTACGATCTGCATTTTAGCAAGATTCCCTGGTAATTCATATGCACATTACATTTCCAGAAGAGCTGCACTAGGGCTTGAAGGGCCTCAGAGAGCCACCCTTGCAGTCTTCAGGAGGAAACGGAAGCCCAGAGATGTAAGAGATTTGTCAAAATCCACATAGGGAGTCAGATTAGTGGTGGGTAGACCAGAACTCTTCGGCCCCTGAACTATTAGTGGACAGGACTTCCCAGCCACCTAGGCCACTTCCTCCCCGCAAACCCAAGCCCAATCAGACTGTCCTCCTCCCCCCACTCTTCTCTAGCAGGCCTCACCCCTGTCCTTTTGTCTGCCTTCTGCACTGTGTAGCCCAGGAGCTCTGTGTTGCCTGTGTCCTGCGGTGGTGTCCACTCAAGGGCAGCGTTGCAGCCCCAGACATCCAGTAACCTGATGCTGCTTGGGGATCCAGGTTTCTCTGCAGGACCAGAGTGTGAGAGAGAGTGAGGGGGAGGGCTGGGCTTGCTGCAAAATCCCCCCCCCCCCCCCCCCAAGATCTGGCTCCCATCACTCTCTCCTGGCCTGACCCCATTGGCCATCAGTTCTGGGGCAGGAGGTGGGGTCTCTGGGTTCCCAGCAAGTCAGCCCTGCCTCCCCGGGCCCCATACCAATCACCAGGATGTTGATGGCTGCCTTGGCTTCCAGGCCTTCCAGCTGTACAGTGAGCTCATAGCAGCCTGAGTCAGAGCGCTGGGCTGAGCGGATGAAGAGGATGGAGTCCTGGTCCCCGGTGCGCACACTCACCCGCTGGCTGTCTAGGGCATGACCGTCGTGGGTCCACGAGGCCTGAGGCTTGGGACTCCCCTGTGAGGGAGGAGTCCTCAGGGAAGGTGCAGAAGGTACCAGCACCCCCACACCCACTCAGCTCCAGGGATGTCTGGAGCTGTGCCAGGGGAGCGGGCCCCATCGGCCCGTCCTAGCAGGGGCAGCAGAGGCTAGAGCCAAAGGGGCTGCCTAGAGCCTCATTCTCTGGCTGTCCAGCCAGCCTTGGGGTCACCTGTCCTGTTCACAGGCTAAGTCGTGTGCACGACAGAGAGAGGGTGAGGCCATCCTGGTGGTGGGTCTCAGGCAGAACTCCAAGGGGATCCTGACATTTCCTGGGTTCCTCCAATACACCTCAGATGGGGGCCCTTATTTCCACCCAAGCTCTTATCCTGGACAGGAGGCACACCTACCTGGAAGGGGATTTGCAGGTTAATTGACTCTCCCACCTGACAGATGTAGGTCTGACGAAGGTGGCGGGGAACACGGATCTTGGGGGCCTCTGCAGTAAAGCAAGAGTCTCGGCTTAGCCCAGCCAGAGGGGCTGCTGATTGGAGGCTGCTGTGGCAGGGGTAGGGGACAACTGGGGAAGGCTGCTGGCTGGATAGGAGAGCTCCTGGGTGTGACCCAAGGCTGCCTCCCTGCGGGCAGGGCAAAGCTCACTCTCCAGATCCAGGGGCCCAAATCTCCTGAGGCCCTTGGGGAGCTGAGAGCCAGGACGTTTCAGGAGAGCAGGGCCTCCACGGTGTGAACTGGTAGGCATCCCGGGCACTCCCTTGGTGCCCAGCCCCTGCCAGGCTGGGATTTGCCCTGGAGCCCTGGCATCCCGGGGCGCCAGATGGGCCCCAGCTAGCTCCCTGGCTCCCCCTAGTGGCGAGGGTGTGCTGCAAGCTGTCACCTGCCTTGCCAAGAAGGGTGGCAACACTGTCTTCTTCCTCATCCCTCTGCCCTTCTGCCTTGTACCAGCTCAGGCCTCCGGAGAAGCCCCTGTGAGACCCATTTGCCCCTTGCTCTGTCTCTAAGCCACATGGGAGGATTGGCATCTTTCCCTTTTTAAATGAAGCCGGAGCAGACATACCCGCTTCCTTCTCTCTTACTCCCCCCACTACCTTTCAGTCTGCAGTTGGGAAGTCCTTCCTGACACCTCACTCTCCGTAGCCCCAGGCTACGGTAGGGAGCCACCTTCCTGGCCATCACCTAATCGGGAGCAACCCCTCAAGCCGCTGGGCCTTCCAAGGGAAGCTGCAGCAGCCCCTCCCGCTGTCCGCCCGGGCAGGGGTGGCAGTGGTGGCGGCTCAGGCGCCTCAGGGGCAAACAGGTGGCAGCAGTCGGTCTGTGGCATGCAGGGCAGAGAGGGAGGAGGCAGTGAGAAGGAACACGGTGTCTCTGAGGATTAGCTGTGCAGGCGCTTGGCCCTGGGAGCATCAAGCGTAGAATGTTCCAGGGGCAGCTGCAGGGGGCCAGGAACGCTTGGCAGCTCCAGGTGGCCGAGGAGGGACAGCTGAGCAGCTGAGGATTCTGGACAGGGTCCCCACCCTGCCCTGCCCGTGAGGAGGGCCTGGCTGCTCCCTGTTTATTCACGGCCTCCTCCCCCTCTTCTCTCCAGGAAATACCCTTCTCTCCTGCCAGAGGAATTGTAATGGAGTAGTGGGTGCTGAGTCTGGCTGACGCCTTCAGTGTTAGGCCTTGAAGTAGAGGGCCATGGCCCCTGCAGGGTCTCAAAGTCTGAGCTCCCTGGGCCCTTAAGGAAGGTCCAGGATGCCTGCCAACACCCCTCCCCAACCAGGAGGGCTTCCTGGCACTTTCAGACTAGAATCAATGAGTCTATCTTGAGCTTCCAGGTGGGACCATGTCTCACCCAGACTCAAAGGATGGGCATGTCCTCTGACTCCCTGCTGCCTCGTGGGACATGAATAGCCCTGTGTGGGAGTCAGATTCTGGGACTGCCACTAATAGGCTGCGTGACCTCAAGGGAGTCCTGGGGTGCCTTGGGACCTGCTTGGCTTGGACGGACCGGCCATGACAATCTTCAATTCTATACTCCCAACCCCCTGGTTCCCACATCTCTCAGGCCTTAGACTTGAAAAGTATTTCCTTGAATCCAGACATGACCCCCTTCTGCAGCCATGAAACCCCCTCTTTCTGAAGGCCTTGTTCAGAACGATGGGGTCAAGGTGAAGGGGGGGAACAAGGAGGAAGGTGGAGAAGGCCTAGGACACCTGCTGGCCTATGTCTCTTGTCACCCTGGGGCTCTGGGCTGTCCCCAGAGACCTTGGCTCAGACCAAATGACTCACTGCCATTAACAGACTGAAACCTGATCAGCCCTGGGAGGGGAGCAGGGGTAGGCTTGAGGCTAATGCGCCCTACAAATAGAAATCTTAGCAAGGGGACAGCAGCTGGCCTCCCGGGTTCCCAGTGCAGCCCTGGCCTCTGGGGATGGAGAAATCTTCACGGGCCTTTTACAGGGCGTTTGTCTTCTTCCCACTAGGGACGTGGTGCAGCAAGAGGCAAGCAGAGACTTCTCTCTTTTCCAAAACCTTTGGGAGAATCTGGAACCCAGGTCATATGAAATGAGCAGGAAATGGGCAGAAAATGAGCTTCCATGGCTGCTGAAGGGACTAAGATTAGATAGGAAGAATGGAATGGCTCTAAGCATTGGGACTCTGAGGCAGGCGACCTGGAGAGCTTGAGCTTTCATTTCTGTGGGTCAGGAAGCCCTTCACCCAATGCTTGGGGGCCGGGCCATGCAGGGAAATGGCCTCTTTGACCTCCACAGTCCCCTTGATGCTGAGGAACCCGGAACTTTCTTAAGGCAAGATGGTGATAGCAGGTGGCTTGTGCACGTGAGTGTGGGATGGGGGGAAATGACTGCCCTGTTCGCTCTACCCATTGGCCTCAGTTTCTCCATCCATTAGATAAGGTGCCTGGGATGGGCTGGGGAGCAGGCGATGAAGGGGTAGGATTTACCAATGATCTTTTGGATGTGGACAGGGTGGTCCAGCACGACTGGTGGGCCAGCCCCTGCAGAGCTCACTGCAGCCACACGCACAAAGAACTTGTCACCTAGAGCCAGGTTCCGCAAGGTCTGCTGGGTCACCATCATGGGCCGGGTGTTCACAGGCACCCACTCGGAGGCTGAGAGAAATGAAAAGAGTGCAAGGTCCTGGCTCCATGGCTGTGGGGACCCATCCCAGTTGCGCTTCCCTTCTCACTGATGATCTGAGGAAGCTGACCTCCCTTTCTGGGCCTTATTTTCCCTTTGCTCTCCCTCCCTGACTTCTCGTTGTCAAATGGCATCAAAGACACCTGATGTTAGAACCCTTGAGTGGTGGCCAGAGATGGGGTTTCTGAAGCCCAGAGAGGGTTGGACACATTTGCCAAGTCACACAGCAAGGTGGGGGCAAGAGCAGAGGCCAGGCTGAACTTGACTGCCGTGGAGGTGGACAACAGGATGATGGCATCAGGAACTTAGGCAGAACCCCCTGTCCCCTAATTCTCCTCCCTGTCTCTTTCATCTTACCCTCCCCCTCAGCTTCTTTGCTCTCCACCTCCTGCTTGCCCTCCCCAAGCAGTGTCCTCTGAGACTTAGAGCCTCCTTCATTCTCATAGAGCAGTGCTTCTGTGTCACCTGCCCTTTTATCTCTGTTACTTGGACAATTTCTGGAGCTGGAGGACAAGGGGCCTCCTAAGGTCATTTGGACATCCTCCTGCTTTCAGAGGTGCATTGGTGGAGCAAGGAGCTGTGTGTGAGTGGCTTGAGAGGACTGCTTGCACTCCTTCCTTCTGTATCTGCTCTTGGACTGACCCAACTGCAAAGTCTAGGGTCCCTGCTGCCCTCAAAGCCCACCTCCCCTGGGTGTATGCAGGGCTTAACCCAAAGCTCACCTCCCTCTCGGCAGAGTTCCAGAACATAGCCCTGGAGCCCCAGCTTCCCTAGCCTCTCGGGGGGCTCCCAGCTCACAGTCACCGCGCTGTCACTCACATCCTCCACGGCCAGCAGCATCGGGGCACTGGGGACATCTGAGGGAGAAGCAGGGGGAGATAAGGAGGTTCGTGGCCAAAAGCTCTCCCCCACCACTCTCTGCCCTGACTGCCTCCCTCCTCCTCCTGCCCTGCTTCTTGTCACCTTCACTTGGAGGTGCAGGTTTAGTGGCTGCGGGGGCTGCAGGGGCTGCAGGGGCAGGTGCCCGAGGGGCAGGCTCCTGTGGCTCAAGAGCCTGCTCCTCCCCGGTAGACTCCGGTGCTGCCGCTTCTCCAGAGGGCTCTGTGGCGGGCACGTGTGCAGACTCAGAGGCAGTCTCCTCCGGACCACAGGCAGGGGCTTCCGAGGTGGTTTTTCCTGTCATTGCAGGGATTGCTGGAGGGTCAGTCTGGAGCGCGCAGGGGTTAGCAGTGGAGGGTCTGTGCGTCCAGGGTGCCTGGGACACCTAGGTCCAGGCTTATATAGTCGGGGGCTGCCCCACCCCCAAACAAATGATTCCCAGCTGTGGGGTCAGGTCAGGCGGGGGACCGGGGTGGGGGCGGGGGGGGGGGAGGGGAGGTGTCTAAGCCAGGAATAGCTCTGAGGGAGGACTGCAAGGGTCCCTTGAGAAGCACACGACCTTGTTCATCATCCTAATTGGATCTCAGCAGACAGGCTTCTGGTTCCCAGACGGGAGGAGGGTACAGATCGGTGAGATGGGACATTGCCAGGAGCCTGTGCCAGGGCTCAGGGCAATAGGAATAAGAGCCTCCATCTGGAGAATGAACCTAGATCAGTCTCTGTGTGTTTGGCCTCTATGGGGCCACTTGTGCCCAGGGCTTCTCAGTTTGAGTGCTGGGGTCCAGACAGCGTGAAAGAGCCTTCTCTTGGGAGCACTCCCAGCCTTGTCCCTGGGGTCCCACACTCCCCTGGTCCTCACGTTCCCTGGGAATTCTCGCTTGTGCTATATAAGGTTGAGGGCCTAGAGAGGGAAGGAATTGGGGTGTCCAAGGTGGGCCTGATTGGAGGAAGGTCTTCTAGAAGTGGGACCCCGGGAAGGGAATCTGAGGTCCCTGGTTGCCCAGCCTCTCCAATCCCTGCTCAGCTTCCCCATCTGTTGCAGAGAGCTATGACAGTCCTAGCCCTTGGGGGTGAAATCAAGTCATAAGACAGATCTGGAAGAGATGGAGGAGGACAGCACTCTGAGCCTTCTAGACTCTTTTAAGCAGAACATGGCATGGACATTTGCACGCCATGGGGCAAATGAGGCAGGTATGACCAAATTTCTAGTCATTGAGTCATTCATCCGATAAAACATGAAGATTGGTAATGATTTAATAAGCCTGAAAATAACACTCAGGGAGGAGGGGAAGTAACAGGAACTCTCAGTGCTGGTGGGAGGGTAGACAGGAGCAATCTCTTTGGAAAAAGCGACGGTGTCTAGTCAAATTGAAAATTTGCAAACTCTGTGACCCAGTAGTTATACCCCCAGAAACTCTCACATCTGTGTTCCAGGAGACATGCATGCAAACATTCACAGCAGTATTGTTTGTAACACCAAATTTGGAGAACACAGCTATCCCTCAACAGGGGAATACATAAATAACTGTGGCGTGTACATGCACCTATAAACCAAAAATGAAATAAAATGAACAAACTTCAGCTACACCGTCGGTCAAACAGACACAACAGGCAGCAAAAGGAGCCGGGCACAGAGAGAGGCCACCTCATTCATATTTAAATGAAACATGTGCAGCACCAGGTCTCTTCTTCAAGGGGCATCTCTAGGTGGTGAGACCACAAAAGAAGAAAGGGAAGGTCAGGATAGTGCTTGCCTCTGGGCAGAGGGACAGGGATGTATGTAACTGTGGAGTTTCAGGGACACTAATGAGGTCTCATTTCCTGTCCTGGGTGGTGGTTACACAGGCTTTTGCCATACAGTAATTCTTTAAACAAATTCATTTTGTGTGCTCTTTAGCATGTACGATATATCCCACAATTTAAAAATCAACGCACGTGTAATTTACTCAGGGCCCTCAGTCGCACGCACGCTCTCCCCCCTGCCCTGGGGCTGGGGGCACAGGAGTGTGGCCGCCTCTCACCAGTGGCTGTCCTTGTTGGGGAGAGGCAGTGGAAGGCCTGGGGAGGCTCCAGATCCTGCTCTGCTTGGGTGCCCGTGCCCTCTGCTGGGTGACTCAGTGTCCTGCCGGGCAGGGGGCGGGTCCTGGAGACCCGATCCCCATCCCTGGCCTCTGACTCTGCAGCTATAAGTGAATGTGACTAACTCTGCAGGACCCTGAGTCAGCCCTGCAGAGCCTGTCACAGGATGGGGGAAGGGTGGCCAGGGGACGTAAGGTGGGGGTTGACTGCCCTGGAGGACTCACAGTCCCTGGAGTTTCAAAGACCACTGTGTGGTGGGGTGGGCAGAGGGCAGGGATTAGGGAATGCCTGGCTCACCGGCCAGCAGTGAAATGCCAGGTAACCCCTGAAGCTCTGGCCAAGTTCTCACTCTCTTTGCCTTTAGCTTGGTGGTGAACTTGGGATCAGTTGCATCTGCCCTGCTCCAGCTGGCTCAGATTTCAGGGAGGCCAATAGGTATTTTCTTCTCCATATCTCAAACCAGTGTCACAAACTATTAGGCCAAGTCACAGGTAATCCAAACATCAGGGAATCCACAGACAAATGCTCTTTGGTTTTGGAGCATGCAGCTGAACTCTCTCTAGATGCAAGGCATGTTCGGGGCTCTGGGAGTTCACAGGAACTGCTGAGAACATCTCTACTTCATAAAGGCTGGAAGCCTGGCTGATCTTCTGAGCCCATCCCGTCTGACCCATCCCATCTCATCTGGCCCCCACCTCATGTCCCAGGCTGAGCCGAGGAGCCTTGATATCTGCATGGGCTGAAGGCTGAGTGTGTCCCGAGAAGCGGAGAGACAGAGGGCTTGGCTACAGCCCTGGGACATTTGACCAATTTCAGCCCAGGAATGGAAAGGGCCCCTCTAAGGTAATGAGCAAATGGTCACTGAGAGTGTCGGGGGAGGCCAGAAGGCCAGCTCTCAAGCTCTGAAGAGACTCTAGGCCTGGGACGGAGGGAGGGTGTGTGAGGTAACATTGGTGTCTCCTTCTAGCCCTAAGAGTCCAGGGTCAGGGCTTTCTCTAACCTGGCCCTGTGTTGGCCCCTACACCTCCCCAGAGTGAGCGGAGATGAAGGATTGGGATTAAAGGGTTTCCTTCCTAGTGCCTGCTGGCCCCTGGAAACACAAAAGGCTTCTTTCAACAAGGAACTGTATCGAGAAGTCTGGACAACAATGGCTTTAAGATCTGGAAGGCCATAAGCCCTCTTGGGTTAAGTCCACGACTGGTGGATCTGGTGATGCTTGCCTCTTTGGGGGGACTCCCTGGGGCCCAGCAGAGGACATGGCGGTCTCACTTTCTGCAGCTCAGGGCTCCCAAGCCTGAGAGAGGGGAATCCAGAAGAGATGGGGGAGGTGAGCCCAGTGAGTCCAGGGGGCCCACAAAGATAGACTGAAGCAAGCACCAACAACGGGTGAGCCCCGGTGCTTTATTGAGCAGCTGCAGAATCAGGAAAGGGAAGTGGGATGGGGACACGATTTTGTTCCCGGGTAAAGGTGTCAAGTCAGGCTTTGCAGAGGATATAATTAGTGTGGTTGCTGCTTATTGTAAGATATTTGGCTACGTGGTGGTAGAGCTTGCCGAAAGGGTGTCCTTAGGCATGGAGGCCTGGGGGGAGGGAGTTTGAAGAAATCTCGTGTGGGGCTTGGAGCTGTTGAGCATTATCATTAATCAGCAGGTCTCACGCTGTGCTGGTCCCGCGGCCCCACCCCTACCTGCCTGTCCACCAGAGCTGAGCTCAGATGGCAGCACTGGGGCCCTCTGCATGGGCCCATGGCAGGGAGACTGAGGCTCCACAGGGGCCCCAGCAGGGCAGGGAATCAGGCTCCTGGCCAGTCAGAGCCAGGTGTTGAGGGGCATCTCTGCCCCACCGTGTGCCCAAGGACAGAAGGCTACACCCCAGCAAGCACATCCTTGATGGCATTGGTGAGAGGGAAGTGCAGATTCTGTCCGCAGAAGGTGCCCTGGAAGTCATCCAAGTCCAGGGCCCACACCATGGCGCCAGCCAGCTGCCTGCTCCTCAGGTACTGCGCCTGGTGGGGAGACCCAGAGTGGGCAGGGCTTGGTTCCCTGGGCCAGGTGCATGTGAGGAGCAGGCTATCTGGACGCCTCCCCAGGGAGACCCAAATCACCTCTGTAGCCGAGCCCCACCCTCAGTGCAGAGGGCTTCCCTCCCCGTCATCGTCCCGGGGTGTGGCCTTGGGAACCTACCTTGTTTTTGACACTCTCCTGGTCATCATACCCCACCCACTGGTTGCCCTTCGTGGCATAGGGGACCTGCTGGCCAGGGAGTCTATGGACGGTGGCTCCATGGAGGAAATCACAGATCTGAGCAGAGAACAGGGCAGGGGTGGTGTGGGGAGCTGTGCTAAGACTTTGCACGTCCCTGGGAGGATGCCACTCCCCAAATCTCTTTCAGCCCCTTGTTTCATCCTGCAGGCTGCATCTGCCCTTAGAGACTGCAGGCTACATGCAACTTCCCTTACAACAGATGCAAATATCCTAAGGTTCTGTAGCTGCTATAACCTTAGAACATTATGGGGGCTCTGATTACCTTCCTACATTAAACAGGGATGTGGGAAATGGTGCTTTGACACTGAGGACTGGCCCAAGGCAGCACAGAGCAGCAGAGGTTGGGCCGAAACAAAAGAACCTATCTCTTGGCCATTGCTTTTTCCTGGGCTAGAGGGAAGGCCCTAGCTTGGTGGCCAGAAGGGGTGCATACAGGATGTGCCTACACTCCTCCTCCCTCTTCTTCAGGGTGCTAGGTCTGCTGGAACACTTTTTTTTAATTCCCAAAGGAGTAAAGTGGGGGTGGGGCAAGAGGCTCACCTTCCCCAGGGCTGCTGCTGGTGCTGTGGGAAATCTTACCTTCTTCCCAGCTCATACCTCATAGTAGGCAAGGGTCCCTTTCTCCTTGGTGAACCGGCCTGGTATTCCCGGCCCTGAGGTCGGGGCTCCCACATCTGTCTTGGAAGACGCCAGAGTGAAGCTCTTCCCAAAAGTGGGGATCCCCATCACCAGCTTATTGGCCGGAGCCCCCAGCCTCAGCACGTAGCTCACAGCATAGTCCTAGGTGTGGGTAGGGCAGGACAGTTTGAGCAGTTAGATACTGGTGATGCAGGAGGGGAAAGTTTGTGCAGTTCCCACTGCTGCCTTGCAAGAGAGAGTTCCAGGTCTAGATGCATCTGGAATTCCCTTCCGTCTGGGATCCTATAATGTCAGTCTAAAAAGCATTGTATAGTTTCAGTCTCGAAAAAAAAAATTCTCTTAGGTATAGGAAGGGATTATTACTGTTTGGTAGTTGCAGAAATCTGGTGGTTGGCTCAGGTTACACAGCAAGCAATGGCAGGTCTAGACTAGACCCTTGCCTTCTCAGCCCCCAGCCCTCATCGTGCTCTCTCCAGTCAACCCTGTGCCTTCACTAGATCCACCCTATAGGCCCATCAGGAGACGTCCCGATTCTTTATGGAAGTATCACCTCCCCAGTTCCCAGAGCTGTGAGAATGCATAAACTTTGGGCCTCAGTTTCCTCCTCTGTGAAGTGGCCCTATAATCCCTTCCTTGCAGGATTACGGAGGAGTAGAGAGGTTGATGTGTGAGCTCTGGCAGGTGGCAGGTCTTTGTGGCCCCCTGACAACCCTCCCTCCTTTGGGACACTCACAGCATTGCTGAATCTGTCAAAATTTGCATCTTCCTTGCCTCGGAACAGGGGGCTGTGATGTCCTGTTTTCTGGTCCCAGGGTCCATGAAAGTCATAGGTCAAAAGGTTGATGAAGTCCAGGTGTCTGTGGAAGAGCGGATGCAGGGCAAGGCGAAAAATTAAAAAAGCACACCACCCCAGCGTGATGTGAGCAGGAGAAACAGGCAGTCAAGAGAAAAGCCAGTAACCCAAAACCCAGTAGAACGCAGTGAGCCGCTGTCTAGTCTGCTGGACCGCCTCCCCTGTGCCACACTGGGAAGTGGGCTCAGGGTCCCACAAGAGCATTAAAGGCAAGAATGGGGTTCTGCCAATCTGCCCCAAGCACACAATTGGGAGCTGGCCTCCAAAACACCTCACCCCCTCCACTCCAGTCACATTCATCTTTGAGAAAGCAGATGAAAAGTGACACCAACAGCTAGCCTTGTCGGGAAAGAACAGGACCAAAGGATGGCCTGAACCTATGATTCCTTGTGGTGGGGAGTAAGGTTTCCACACACATGGGTAGGGGAGCTTCAGGTGTTTGGGGCAAATGGTTGAGAGCCACCTCATTCCCACCCTCTACTTAAAGCACTGAGTCTACACCTCCCTGAGACCCTAAAGAAGATTCTAAGGTCAGAGTGAAGAGCCTTTACTTCTTACTCTTGGGTTTCCTAGGACCCACGCCTCTGTCCCACCGAGAGATCAGACTGCTTGGCTGGGGACCGCTCATTCTCACGTGTGCCAGGAGGCAGTGTGAGCAGGAGGGGCAGGAAAGGGGGGTCACCTGCACGTAAGAGCACCTTGAGGACTCCCCGGAAGTCTAGATATGAACAGTATTATTACTGTAGCCTTGCCCCTCCAGAGACGCATGACTGGCTGCTTTGTATAAATTTCCCTACTTCCTTTTCCACAAACACATACATTCATAGCAACTTTCTCAACTCATCAGCACAATACCCCAAGTGAAAAGGAAGGATAGGGCTTGTTATGCCCGGTTTGACAGATGGGGAGGCTGAGGCACGTAGAGGGGAAGTGATTGGCTCAAGGTCCCACATCTTCCAGAAACTGGGACAAGAAACCCAGTCTTCTGATTGTGCATGGAGTGCTGGAGCAGAGTGGGTCAGGAGATTCACCGGGATATCTGGGCGATGTCATAGCCTCTGTCAATGGCAATTTTCCCCGCAGACACTGCTGCGCTGAGCAGGAGCTGCTCTGTTCCTGCCTGGGCTTCCCTTGCAAATTCAGCCTTCATTTCCTGGTTGGGAGAGAGGCAGGTGAGTGAAAGCAAGCCTTGTGGAGAGAGATCTCTGAGCATATCATTGGGCTTCCCTGCCTTCTGTCATCTCGAGCCTGATCAGGGCTTAGTGGAAATGAAAACTGGTCGTATCCTCAGGCTCACCCATCCTTTTCCTAAAAAACTGTTTGGACCAATCTCATCCCTACACCCCATGCATACTCATCAACACTCAATTACTCTCTGTCCTGGAGGGACCACGAGAACAGAGAGTGATCCCACTTGGTCCACAGATGATGTTGGAAGACATTTGCCTGTTGGTCTGTGCTTTGTTCAAGCTTATAAATGAGAATACCCAATTAAAGTGCCTTATATTGGTACAGTGAACAATTTGTTTAAATGATTGCTCTGCCCCTGGGGTAACTAGAGATGCTTGGGCTTCCCCCAGATGGAGCTGATTATCCCTGGTGCAGTGCAAGCTGGGGAGCAGGCAGGGTCATTTTGAGAATAAATGGAGGACAGTGATGCCCTACTAAGTGGCCGGTGAGGAGTGAGCCCTCTGCTTAGTGACCTCTGCCTCTTAGAACCCCACCCCACCTCCCACTGTTGTCAAAAAGATGTCTTCTTTGCTGTGTAAGGATAAGACAAACAGGACACAGGCTTGTTTGCCTCATCTCTGGTCCAGATCTCAGGACCCTGCAGCAAGGAGGCTTCAGTACCCCTTTGCCTACCTCAGGAGAATATCCCTGAAGACAGTTTCTGCCCTCCCCACTCCCTGGTGCTCCCCACCTCCCTGCCCTTTTCCCTGTCCTGACCAGCACCTTGACCAGAGTGTTGAAATGCTGCTTATCTCTCTGCCCGGGGTACAGCCAGGCTAGGTCCAGTCCATCAAAGCCATGAGTCCGCAGAAATGGTGGCACCGACTTGATAAAAGTCCTGCGACTCCGGGTGTTGGAGGCTATTTTGGAAAATCTAGAACCGAGATCACCCCAGTAGAGTACTCAGCACCAATATGCTGGGTGCCTTGGCTATCTGGAAGGGTCTCTGGGGCATGTGGAGCTGGGAACCTGAACCCACACAGCTCTAGGAGGGCATGGTTGGGACAGGACCCACCTCCAGTCATCTTAGAAAGACTATGTGCTTTGGAGCCGGATATCCCTGGCTCTATCACAACTAGTCTAGCCACTTTGAACAGATTATAACCTGAGCCTCGGTTTCCTCATCTGTAAAATGGGCATAAATATAATAACTCACAGTGCTATTATGAGGATTACATGTGATAATGGTCAGACAAGATGCCTGACACATAGTAACCACTCAATAAGTGAGAGCTGTTACAGCAACACTTTGCCCCCTTTTTCAAGCCTTCTCCAACTCTACCCACTCCAGGAAGTCCTCCCAGGGTCTCCACTCCCAAATTTCCCATTCATTCCATCTCTCTCCTTCCAGCCCTCTGGACAGTATCCCCCCAAATTCTTTGTTTTCATGTCTGAGAAGTAGTCAAAAGGGCATTGGCAAGGAATCAGAAGATTGACTGCCACCTTGCTGTGTGGCTCTTGGCAAGTTCCTTTCCCTCTCTGGGCTCTGATTCCTGCTGTACATGAGGCAGGCTCCTGAAACATTCAGGGTCCTGTGCCTGACCAGTCTGGGGTCCCTGTGACCCCCATCTGAATAGAAACCTATGCCTCCTTCTATTCCATCATCCTCTGGGGGATTCGTTGTCCTACCTTTGAGAACCAAAGTTCCATCCTCCAACAGACAGGAGGGTCTTCAGGTTGGGATTCCTGTGGGGCACAGGGAGGCAGGAGAGCAGGGGTTGAGTGAAGTCGCTGTGACATGGGGTGGCCCCATGTTTAGGAGGCTGTTGCAGGCTTCTAGCTTTGGGTGGGAGGCTGAATCAGGCCTCTAAGGTCCTTCCAACACTGAGACTCAGTATTCTAAGAATTTCGAAGCATTTGTGGCAGTTACTCTGAGGTATGTTGCTCATTTTTGTTCCCTCCAGGGGGTAAGCCAGGATATGGAAAAATAGAGTCATGAGCACTTCCTCTGTGGACAGAGAGGGTTCCCTCAGGGGAAGAAGAGGGTTCCCTTTCCCAGGGGAGCTTAGCTGTGCCTGCTTCTACAGTCTTCTACTCCCTAACACCTGCCTTCATCACTTCCTCCCACTTAAGCCAAGGCCCTCCAACTCTCCACCCAGAGGTGAGTTCTGGGGACCCCGCCCATCCTCTTGAGCAGGAGTGCTCTGTCCCGAGACCAGCCCTGCTAACCCTCCATCTTCCTCCTGAGCTGGCCAGCCCATGGCCCAACCTGTTCTTGAGTGTGTTCAGTGTGTCATAGAGTGTCACGTCATCCCACTCCCAGGTGTCGATCTCATTGTTGCTTATGTTGGCAAAGCTGTAGATGACGTGGGTACAGAGGAAGGGGTCGATTGCATCTGGGAAGCAGCTCCCATCACCCTCCCGGTACTGGGACCAGCTGGTGTAGTAGCAGATCAGCTTGTATGCAGCACCTGAGGAGAAGGCTAGGGTGGGCCCTGGGCCAAGATTGAGCCAGGGACCCCCCGGCTGAGTCCTGAACTGAGCACCAATGGGGTTTGGGGGCGGGGGGTGGTGGATGGGCAGAATTGTGAACAAAGTTAGAATTCTAAATGAAAGGGGCTGGCTCAGGGGAGTTCTCTGTTTAGTGACAATAAGGCCTATTTTGAAAATGTTTAGAAAAATTGAATATAGTAGATATATATACTGCAAACTAAGAACAGAACACTGTGTGGGATGAGGGGGCACTGATGAATAAAGATGAAATGGGACTGAGAGCAAGTGAAGAAGGCTTCCTGGAGGCAGTGGCTTTGAAGGAGAGGAGAGACCCAGCCCAAAGCAGCCAGTATCAGAAGAGCCTGGCCTTCAGGAGAGAGCTTTGCAGGACCTTCAGTGGAGTCCTTGACCTGAGAGGCTCTGGCCCATCTCTTCTCTGCCTCCCTGTGGGAGTGCCCCTAACTTGTAACCCTCCCAGAATGGCAGTCCTCAGGCCCCCTCAGTCCATCCCCCCAGCTGGGGCACAATATCCCAATGGACCAGGAAATTCCTCCTGTCTTCTCATTCTAATTTCTCCTGCTGCAAAGTAAGCCTTTTCTGCCCTCTTGATGGTAGAGGAAGAAGAGTAGGCACCACTCATCCATGCTGCTACTGGTCTCCCATTAGTGGTTCCCACTAGGTCATTAGTTGAAGCCTTCAATGAACCTGAGCCTTTGAAAGTTGTTAATTTTGAAAAATTTTAAATATACAGAAAAGTAGAAAATGATATAATAAACATCTACATACTCATCACCTTGGTTTAACAAATGCTACTATTTCTGAGCAATTTGAATCACAGAAGAAACTGGAAAAGTGCTACCTTAGTGCCAAGGTCCCTTCCACACAACCCTCACCATACCCCCGGCTCCCATGACTTAAAAGGGGGTTACTTACAGATCTGGAGCAGCACCAGGACCACAAAACCTGAAGGGAAATCCAGGATGAGACCCCTTGCAAGTATCTCCTCCCCTTTCTCCTGCTCCCTGAGCCCCCCACCATCAAGCCATCAAGGGCCTCCCCACACCAGCCTCCTTCTCCCCTCTCTCTCCCCTGACTCTGCTACCCCTCCCCTTCCCTCTCCCTCCCACTACCCCTCGTCCGCAGCAGGTAGGAGGCCAACCCTTCTGTGCAATGGTTCAGTGGCCAACCCAGAGACCTGTCTGAGCCACCCTCAGACCCATCCTGGCTGTAGCAGAGGGGTCACGACGTGGACTCTTTCTGTGCCCTCAGGCTCCTGGGACCCAGCTACCTAGACAGGATGCTTCTGGCCTCGAGCCTCCTCTTATACCTTTCCCACTCCACTCCCCCGCACCCCAAACCATCCCATTTACAGCAATGGAGCTGTGTGTCAATGAAGGAACTAGCAGGCTGGAAAGTGACAGGGGAGGAGCACTGAGGGCTGCCTGAGGTGGATTGAGAAATCCTGGAGAGTTTTGAAAACTTGGGCCAGAACTTCCTGAGGCACCTGCCAGCAGAAGAGTCACCAGGGGGTTGATCTGAGGGCTTCTGGGGCCACTGACTCAGTCTCCCACTCTCTTTTCTCCAAAAGCCAGAAGTTTCCGGGCTTTTCTGGCAGCCTCTATTTTGCCTCTCCAGCCCTCTCTTCAGGCCTTTGGCCAGGCTGAGACTGGGCATAATTGAGTTCTGTAACCCTCAGTACCCCAAACAAGGCTGTTATTTGTTCTCTCCCTGAGCTCAGCAGCACCCTGCCTGACCCGTTCTCCCCCTCTCCAAGCTGTTTCCCACAGCCAACCTGAGGGTCAGGGTGAGGGCCAGAGAGCCTTTTAGCAACTGATGTGCTGATTATTTATAAGAAGAGAGGAGATTATTTAAAAGAAGCTGGAGAGGAGTGGGAAATTGCTGAGAACGCTCTGAGACCTGGTGCTGTTTTGCTTCCTTTTTGAAATGCTGGTTAAAATGAGTGAGAAAGAATCTGGCAAGCCTGGGGCTGCAGCAAAGTACCAAGAAGTAAAAATGCAGGAAACTCTTGATTTCCCCAGGAGCAGATAATCTCCGAAGATCAGTAATCTCCATCCTCTCAGCTCCTCTCTTTTGAAACCCAAGTGAAACGATGCCACCCGTCTCTAGATCCCTCCGTGATTTCTCATCACTCTTCAGATAAGAACAAAACTTCTTAACAAGGCTCTGCGTGGCTTGTTCCCTGTTTGTGCATACTTTTTTTTGGCCAAAGATCCATTCTTTGTAGACTGTAAATTAATTAATAGGCAGGGAGTGAAAAGTATAGAACTCCAATTGCCAGACTGGGTCAGAGGTTTTCTCAACAGGTACTTTTATTTTTACAATAACATTAGGTAATGATGCGACATTAGCAACACTGATTTCACAGCTCTCTCTTGGTGAGGTCTCGCCCTCTGTCCCCCGTCTCTTCCTTCCTCTCCCTATAAAACTGAAACAACTCTTTATTAAAAGAAATGGTCAGAAAGCAGTTTGTCCAGAGTCAGACTCATGAACACCAAAGGGTCATTGCTTCACGCTTTTAACGAGCCTTCTCTTGTACCGTCGATGGTTGACAGCAATGATAGTGCATAATAACTTTTCCCTGTTTATTTGGGACACTGGGAAGTGGACGGCCTCTAATCTCTAACAGAAGTATTACAAAGTAGCAGGCATGTAAAAAATTTCATAACAGGGTGCAGGATGTTAAGAAAACACCTATGTTCACTTTCTTCATTAAAAATTATGTCATAGGCTCAGATTGGCACAAGCCTTGTCCTGCACTCCCCCAAACCCAGTTTATTAGTTCTACATGTTCTGCATGAAGATGCCATTGTCATAACAAATGGCCAAGACATCCCCGGGCCTGCCCCAGCAGGCCTGGCCGAGGGTCCCATGGCATATCACCTCCCAGCCTCATCTCATGCCATGCCCCTTCACTCCCTATAACCCACCCACGCATGCCTTCTTTCTTATATGTGCTCTGCTCTCTCCCACTGCAGGGCCTTTGTATGTGCCATCTACTTGCCTGTCAATAAGTATGAAGGGCCTGAGATTTTATACCACTTGCAAGCGAATGGAGATAGACAGCCACAGTCTTGTGGATTCTGACAGTAGACACAAGAATCCTAGGTCAGAGACAAAGGATTTATTCATGGCACAGCAAGCAGCCTGAACTTCATGTTTGCATCACTTCCTGTGAAGAGGCAGCTATTTTGAGTTGCTGCCTAAGCATTTTACAGAGTATGACAACTCTGCTCACACCCAGAGTCTGGATATTTAGATAAGTCCCTGAGTTTAGGATTCCAGCCACAAGGTCCTGCTTTGTATTTCCCAGGGCACCTTTTAAAATAGGCACTTAAAGTTGAGCCTTCGAAAAGTTAGTGGTGCTCCGCAACCACCTTATAAGTAAAACGCGCTCACTCTTTATCTCCTGCTGGCTGGGACCCAGCACAGAGGACTGCCCCGCCCTCCGTTCATCGCACACCTCCCTCCTCTGTTTCTGGAATCTGTGAGTAATAAATCTTGTCACTTTACTTTCTTTGTGTGAGTGTATTGAAACTGTGCCTTCATCAAAACAGCCCTGCGGTTTTCATTTCCCCAAAGTGAAAGCTCGGACAGTGAGGGAGCTATCTGACCACCCAGTGTGTATGGCTTGTGCATCCTCATTCAGCAGGTCTTAATCTGCACGTTCTTAACACACCTGCTCATCCTTCAGACTGCAGCTCAGCAATCACCTTCAGAAAAGGCAGACTCCCTGGTGAGGGAAAACCCCTGTCAGTGTACTTTGTACCTCTCTTCCTAGCTCGTGACTCGGTTATAATTCTACAACTTGTGTGTGAATGTGGATGTCATTAATGTCTGCCTCCCTCACTAGACTATAAACTCAGTAAATGCAAGGACTGGATCTGTTTTATTCACCTTTGCGTCCATCCCAAGTGCCTGACACATAGTAGATGCTTAGTGTTTATTGAATGACTGAAGAAATGAATAAATGATCTCAAGATGGTACACAACTCCAAACTGTTTTGAGTTTGAAACCTGACATTCAAGAAATTCCATCTCTTTCAATAGTTCCTGTCACCTTTTCAATAACCAACCCTGGAGGTGTGATGAAATTGTGAAACAAACATCCTGACTTAATTTTTCCCTGATCCAATCGTTCTAAGCCCCCGCGCTGCTCTTGTCATGCAACCAGTGCTTATTGAGCACGTGCAATTGCCTTGCACTGTGGGAGGTGGTGGAGGCAGAAAGGTGAGTGAAAACAGAGAATCAGTGCCTATCCTCATGAAGTACACGTTCTGGCAAAGAATATGGACATTAAACAAAGGATCACATAAATAGTATTTTATTATAACTGTGAAAAGTTCAACAAGGCAATTCTGAGGGTTAGCTGAGTTTATAAAAGGCTACAGATGGTCAGGGAAGTTTTCCTTGGGAAATGATATTTCAGCTGAAGTGGGAAGGAACAGGTGCTAGCCTGGCAGAAACAAGTGAGACAGGAGAAACAGAAAAAGCCTGCGGTGGGAAGAAGCTGCCATATTCCAGGACCTGGAAGTATTCAAGAGTGGTTGAAACACGAAGTAGGGCAAGGGAGGCACAGATGAGACTTGGATCAGGAGGCTGCAGGTGGATGGAACCACGTCAGAGGACAACTTTCTAGATCCTGGGATGGCCTCTCAGACACAACTGTTTTGAGGATCCCTTCTTTTTGCATGGAGTGACAGAGCAAACAAGGGTGGTGTTAACATCCACCAAATATTTAAGGGGAAGTTCTTTATTTATAGGCAAGTATCTTCCTCCAAATTCGTTTCCAAATCCTCAGCTCCAGCATGGTGTTATTGTCAGCAGATAGTAAATGCTGTCAAAGACTCAGAGACAGAAACATTTGGACAAATAAACAATTTACTGCAAAAAGGAAAAGGGAGTCCAGCTTCAGAAAGAAAGTTTGGTTTGTCAAATGCAAGTCACAACAAGTATTTAAAGGGAAAAAGAGATGACCAAGCCTACCATGTTCACGGTTAGAAATCAGCAGCTTTCTCACATGTCCATCATAGTCACAGTTTATCTTCACTTGTTATCATAGTAAAAACCAAGGAGAGAATTGTTTTTGTCAAAGAGTCCACGTTTATGAGAAATAGAGTTTGTTATTTTGGAGTCCTGAACTAGTCAGGATAGCCTGTTGTTTTTGGTTTATCTCCAGATGTGGAATGTCCCCACCTTCACCCCCCAGTGGTACTCAATCATGAATGAAGCAGAACAAAGTGTCAGTTTTTGTTCTGCAATTCTTCTTTTCTTGTGGGCAAGTTCTTGCCATTGAGAAAACCTAAGCTGATTAACAGTTTTCTGACTCTGTTACTAAAGTGATATTTTATTTTATTTGACTAAAATTTATTTCCACAGGCATAACAAGAGGAGTTGATGTAACACATATACACTTCCTTTTTGAATGGCTAACAGAACTAGAGCCACATAATATTGAAGCTTGACAGTGAACTTCTGTCTGGAGGCTTGTAAAACTCTAAGGGTTGGAAATTACTTTTATGTGTCAGAAGAAATTTTACCATCCTTATTAGCACTATTTTCTCTAAGATTTGCAGATTTGTTAATATGCCTGCCAGGAAATGAAATTTTTACTGCCTATTAGACTGGAATTTCATAAGTCATAAAGCTGTCCCGCAGAAGTTTTCCTGGGATATTATTTTCATAGATGTTATTCTCACATGTAGAATGTAGTCTTTGTTCCTTAATAAAGGTCTCATCACACCTAATTAAGTGGAATTTTTGGCATAGTCAATATTCAATTATATTCTGGTAAGGAAAAGGACAGATTCTTATTGAACCTATATAATCTACATGACCATAAGTATTAAATATCTCTAGAGGTAAATAAGCTATATCAATTTGGTTACATTGCCTCATACTTATAAAATACAGAATTTGGCCATAAAAAGTACAGGAACTTAGTAAAGGTGCTTTCCAGATTATTTACCTGTGTTATCATTGTTTTGTAGACAAGTCCAATCAATATGTCATTACAATTTATAAGATTGTTCTTTTTAAATTGTCCTAACGATATACTAGCTTATAATCTATATTAAGATCACTCATGGAATATTTTTTTCTTTTTGAAATTTAAAAGTTCATTTGGGACAAAATGGCATTCAAAAAGTGATTCAATGGGCTGTACATATAAAAATAAACACTGGATTTAAAATAAAACTGAAGATAGAGGATTTAAAATGTAAAACACACACACACAAAAACATAAAATGTAAAACAGCTCATACTTTTATGTTGATTATATGTTGGAATGTTAATATTATTGATATACTGGGTTAAATAAAATATATTATTTTAAAAATTTTAGGTATATTCTAAGTTGAAGGTCTTAGATTAAAAAGATTTTTTCTTATGTCAATTAATATAAATATTAATCCTATGAAATTAGTTCATTTAGTCCATTTAGTTGTAGTTAATTAAAGTTTATTTTATTGACGTGGGGTTAGGTAGTCTACTTCTACAAAGAAGTGTGCTTTTAGATCAGTTGCACACTCTGTACGCAACCGCTCAGTTCTGCTGTTGCAGTAGGAAAGCAGCCGTAGATAACAGTGACTCAATGCACGTGCCTATGTTCCAATAAAATGTGACTTACAAAAACAGACAGCTAGTTGGATTTGTCCCGAGGGCCATAGTTTGCTGACCCCTGTTCAAATCCAGACCAAAACCACTGTAGGAATTCTGACTCAATCACTTGGTTCAGTCTAACAGGTCCATGGTAATGATGTCTGCTTAGTTAGGGAGGTCTATCCGTGAGTGTATATCCTATGGTATCCAAGTCAAGAGTACCAGGTTCAGTTTTTTTAATTGATGTTCCTCTGTTACTTCTTTCAGAAGACTGAATTCCTGATCTTTAGCTTGTAGCAGGGGCCTTCAGTAGATGCAGGGAAATAATCTGTAATTATCATCTGTAATAATAAGATTAATGGTTCTGGTTAATCAACAGATTGTAGGAATGTAAAGCCTAACATGCAATCACTATGTGTGAGAGAGTGAGGATACTAGCAAATCTCCAGGGCCTTTATTTTATGCCACAAAGTAAGAATGTCACCAGCTGACAAGGATACTTAAACCTAGGGACTAAATCTAAAATAAATAGATGAGTTGACAATCATTGTGTCCGTTTTTGTACATGAACATCGGAATGTTTCTTTTCAAAGTGAAATGTGAGTATGATTGTTTTCAAATAGAATCACTGAAATGTTTAAATTAATACATTTTACTTATAAACACTTAACCCTAGAAAGCTGAATGTTTATTTTAGATAAGCAGGAATAGAAAGGATGGCCCTAACAACTGTGTTGAGCTAATCAATCGTCTGGAGAATATCAAATATAACTAATTATTACTTATATCTCACCTTTAGTAAAGTAAAAAATAAATTCATGTGTTACCCATGGCCATCTTAAAAAAAAACATAAATTGTTTGGTATAAGAGACATCTTAACAGTTTTACAATTCTGAATAGGGGCCTGAATTTGGGCAAGATGAAATTTGAAAGAGTTGTCAGTGGATACAAGCTATGAACTTACATCAAAAGTATTTAAAGACAAAAAGTAATTATGCAAACAATGTTTTTTAAAAACACTCAGAAATAGGTAGTAATAATTATTAGAAACGTTAACTTTTTCAAAAAAAAAAAAGAAATCTTTGTTAAAATGTAAAAACATGCCAAAAGAACAGAATTAACAGAATATGTTAATTATAAAAAGAGACTTCTATTGTTTTGGAATAGGTTAAATTGATTATATAAATGGGCAGAAAAATCTCAGTAGAGAACACAGTACTAATGAGTAAATTAATGAATATTAGCCTAACTTCATTTAAAAATTTAACATATATAATGTTATTATGTATTTGTTACTATATATAATAACACTGTATATAATACATAGTGTTATGTATTTCAAACTCACTATTTGTAGCTATTTTAAACACAAGAAAATAAAGTTTACTTCCCCTCAGACCATCTAAGCTTATGGCACAAACTCAAATTTGTCTCTTTTATCTTTTATGTTTTGGCACAAGAACATTTTTAGTTTGACAAAATTATTCTTTTTTTCCCCTTGATAAACAAAACCACACCCATTATCTTACATATACATCTCCCTACTGTTACATTTTGTACCTTTCTTAAAAACTCAAGGTTATGTACATTAACATAACCCAATAGCATTTACATAAGCTTCCAACCTGTTACTGCTGGCTATATTAGCATGTATTAAATAATAGTAGAAGTATTTTTAAATTTGTTGTTTGAGTATCCAGAGATTATTACTAACTCAAATTAATATAGTATTAGTTTAAAGTCATAAAGTTAACTAAGGATCTGGAAATTACAATTTAAGTCGGCACATCAAGTCTATGTCATCTTTTAGCATTACGTAAAATAATCTCCTTTTACAAAGATATTACTTAGTATCATCTATTTAACTGAACTCTTTAATTTGCAATCTTATAATCTTAAATAATTTGATGTTAGTTTATATGACCAGAAAAAACAGTAGAGGAAATTTAGGCAATTCAAAATAATTGAATTTTTCACAAGAAAATAATGCCAAGAGTTACAAACGAGAATACTGTGTCTGTATTGTTTTTAAATGGTGGTAAAATCAGGAAGAAGGCATGGAGCTGTTTTAAGCCAAAATTATTAAACCAGTTTAATTTTTCCCAAGAACCATCTTGATTATTTAGGGGGAAAAAATCTGCAAGAGTCAACAGATTTTAAGCATGAAAGTAGAAAATATTTTAGAAATCTTTGGATTCTTTACATTTATGTAAGCGCTTTATATGATAGTACTGCTTTTAGAAGAAACGTTTGGAACATGAGCTTGTTCCACGAGATTTTAAAACCTTATGATCTGATTTATCAATCCCTCCAGAAGTGGATAAACTAAATCAACTTGATAGCTCAAAATTTATCATATTTATAAAATAGATAATTTTATCAACTCTTGTACAATTTGGAAGAACTAAAAGGATCACCTTTTAGGAAAAACCTAAAAGGCGATCCGTTGAAACATATAATTCCATCTCATTCCTTTTTATAGCCAAGTAATATTCCATTGTATATATATGCCACACGTTCTTTATCCATTCATTTGTTGATGGGCATTTAGGTTGCTTCCATGTTCTGGCTATTGTAAATAGTGCTGCGATAAACATTATGTACATGTTTCTTTGGGGATTATGATTTTCTCTGGGTATATGCCCAGTAGTGGGATTACTGGATCATATGGTAGTTCTATTTTTAGTTTTTTAAGGAACCTCCAAACTGTTTTCCATAGTGGCTGTACCAAGTTACATTCCCACCAACAATGCAGGAGAGTTCCCTTTTCTCCACACCCTTTCCAGCATTTGTTGTTTCCAGATTGAGATGGAGCTATATGTAATGAAGTGGATAGACCTAGAGTCTGTCATACAGAGTGAAGTAAGTCAGAAAGAGAAAGACAAATATTGTATTTGTCTAACTCATATATACGGAATCTAAAAATGGTACTGATGAACTCAGTGACAAGACAAGAATAAGGACGCAGATGCAGTGAATGGATTGGATATCTCGAGGTTTGGGGGGGGCGGGGGGTGAAGGGGAAGCTGAGATAAAGTGAGAGAGTAACATAGACATATAGATACTACCAACTGTAAAATAGATAGCCAGTGGGAAATTGCTGTATAACAAAGGGAGTTCAGCTCAATGATGGATGATGCCTTGGAGGACTGGGACCGGGAGGGTGGGGGGGAGTCGAGGGAGGGAGGGGCTATGGGGATATGTGTATAAATACAGATGATTGACCTTGGTGTACCTCAAAAACTGGTACAAGAGTGTAAAGCAATTATAGTCCAATAAAAAATAAAAATTAAAAAAAAAATTTTTTTTAATTTAAAAACCAACCAAACAAAAAACAAACAAACAAAACAATCCCCTATAATTAAGCACCATTGGTTCTTTTGGGGGGAAGTATCATAGTTGAAAATCTGAGTAATTGGGGGATTTCCTCCTGAATTTAGCAGGCCAAGCTCTCACTCTCTCTCTTTTAATGTCCACATCCCTTCTTAACCTTATATACAAGTTTCTGAAGAGACATTAATGTTTGAATCAATTTTTTAGAGAAATTAAAGAAAGCTGATTAGTTTCATCTTAGGTATAGGAATTTCACCTTTGTAGCTATTAGCAGCTAGGGGGACCATGATGAGTTGTACACTTTAAAAGCCAGAACTTTGGGGTGAGGAAGGAGGCTCTGAGTTAGCAGAATCCCCGTTGACACCAACATGAAATGAACACAGAGAATTCTATCAATAGGCATAGAACCACCAAAAACAACCAAAAAATACCCTTTTTCAGCTCCGTATTCTCAAATGTCAGGAAATATTAGAAACCTCAGAAAAACACATTTTCCCCCAAAAGACTACCAGGGGAATCAGATTCCAGAAACCCCACCTACTGCTTCCTGACAGAAATCACTTAGTGGCCAGATCATACACCACTCCTGCGGCCACTCGTGTGGGCACAACTAGCTGTGCTCCATCAGGACCAGAAACCAAATTGGCTAAGAATCAGCTTTAGCTCCATCACCTCAAGTGAGAGCCCCCAGAGGAGTCAGAGGAGGGTGAGCCAGGGACTCAAGGGGACTCTGTAGGCTCCATGTGTCTGTTGGCATCATTGGTGGAACCTCTAGGAAGAAGCTGTCAAAGGAGGACTAGAGACCAAGGCATTTAGAAAAGGAAAGAAACCATTTACTTGTGAAGTCTGTGAATACAAGCGTTTAAAGGAAAACATTTTAATGACCAAGATGACCATGTTTATATTAGTCTACTCATGGTGGAAAACAGCAACTTTCTTACATAATCAACATATTCACATCGTACCCTCACATTTCAGCACAGCAAAACTCAGGGATCAAATTGTATTTGTTACAGAGTCCAAGTTTCTGGGGAATATTCAAGGCTTATTATTTGGGGGACCAGAACCAGTTAGGCCGACATTGTTGGTCTGTTTTTCCCTTTTTTCCTGGCATGTAAAGTGTTTAGTCATTTTGGAAACAGGGAAGTGTCAAGTTTTGTTTCTTCAGTGTTCAGCACACGTTTATTTACATTTGATGGTCCCTCATATGGTCATGAAAACCGTGGGCTCTCTGGAGAAGCCACGTGAAGATAATGGACAGGTGATTGTACAAGGTCCCCTTGGCTGACCTGAAATCAATTTCTGGGTAAGTATACAGGATGAGAAGTGAGCCAGGCACCACTTCTCCCTGGACAGAGAGGACGGCCATGCCAGGGTGTGAAGGGGGTCTTCCTCTATAAGGGAGCAGTGGCTCCCTGTGGGTATGTGTTCTCTGAGAAGTGAACTGGAGAGAGAAAGCCACATAAGGAGCTACTCAAGAACTTGGGGCCAACAGTCTTCACTCATCCAAGGGCGTGTTTATTCTGCTATGGGACCCACCTTGTTAAAGAAGTGATGACTACTCCAGTTGATCCAGGTGATTCCCCATCTGAGGCCTCAGTTGTCTTGCTCTCACCTCTCTTACCTTTACAGGCCTCTCAGATGGTGAGCTCCTCTCCCAACTCCAGCACTCTGGTGCCAGCTCCCTACTTCAGACTCACCTCCCCTTAGAACCTTCCCTCTTTAACCAAGCTCACATCTAATGGCTCTTTCCTCTGACTCTGGCTTTACAACCATTAAACCATGTGGATTTGGGAACACTTCCCTCTGTGATGGCCTGTTTAGGGCCTGTGGGTTATAGCTTTCCTCTCGGGCCGGGAACTCTCTGAGGGAAGAGGCTGTCTCTTTCCCAAACACCACTCATGGCTCTCCCTGAAGGTAGGGGCTCTCTTCTTCTTTCCATCTCATACCTGAGGGCAAGGATTGGGTCACCTTCTGCCAGACTTCATCCCCATATGTGTGCAGGGCTGTGACTCTCAAAAGATCTCTTTAGCTCAAGGACCAAAGTCTCTGACAAATGTCTTTGGATGGCAATGGTGGTCATTTCAAGCCACTGCTTTGAGGGATATTTTGCACTCATCTCCAAAGTGAATATAGAGGTGGTTTTAGTGATTCTTCTCTGGGCCTCCCTTTCTGTCCAGATGACAATGTTAATCTCCCATCCTGTAGGACATTCCCCTCCATTTCCTCTCCATGTGAATATCCAGAGATAAGTAAGAGTTAATGTTCCTCTCTCTCTCTCTCTCTCCTCTGTAAGCGCTAATTCTCATCTACAAATGTGTATCTCTAACCTGTCTAAAAATAGCCATTTTCACCATAACCAATAGTCCTCTCATTGGGATTGCTTATAATGCCAAGAGAAAAGAAATGCTGGTAAAATATAAAACCAGGGAGTAGTGACCCACCCAACCCCAAGCTGTGCTGAGGAAGACTCGGGAAGAACCCCTTCACTCTCATTCAGCTCTGCCACCTGCTTACCTTTGAGCCTCAGTTTCTCCGCAGGATTAAATGAGAGATTTGCAATGTAAGGGTTGGGTGCATAGCAGATGCTCAGCAGATGCTAGTTACTTTCCTTCTCCACTCCCCACCTTAATTTCTGACTCTTCATCTTCTGCAGCTGAGGTGTTTCTACAGTTCCCGTCTAAGTACTGAATTTGTGGAGCACTTGGGCAGAGCTACATGAATCTCTTATACAATAGCCAAGAGATTGTTCCTTTAAAGGCTTTCAATACTAAAACAGGCAACTAGAAGCATCTACAGATCCTCCATTCTTAGGGAAGCTTAAGCCAGACCCTTTGGACTGAGATGAAATAAGAAGGTCCCTTCTGGAGCCTGGGAAATGGATAAGGTTTGAAAAGAACAGCTTATACAGTAAGAAGATTACAGTAGACAGAATACCGGTTCTCCAAAGATAGCCACACCCTGATTCTCAAACCTGGGAATACAGTACCTTACATGCAAAAAGGGCTTTGAAGATGCATCTCAATTAAGAATCCTGAGATGGGGAGATTACTCCAGGTTATCTGGGTGGGCCTTCCAATACAGAAAAGGAGATGTGAGGATGGAAGCAGAGGTTGGAGGGATCAGCTTTGAAGATGGAGGAATGGGCCACAGGCCAAGGAATGAAGGTGGCTTCTTGAAGGTAAAAAAGACAAGAAGATGGATTCCACCCTGGACCATCTCGAAGGAATGCAGCCCTGCTGACACCTTGACTTTAGCCCCGTAAAACTTATTTTGGATTTCTTACCTCCAGAACCATAAGAAAATAAATACGCATGGTCTTAAGTCACTAAAGTTTGTGGTAATTTGTTACAGAAGCAGTAAGAAACTAACACAGAAGTTGTTTTCTCCATCTGACAACTAGGAAGCAGAGAGTAGGTGACATTTCCAGGTCATTCAGCTGCTATGACGGAGCCTGCCCTAGAGCCCAGACTTCAGTTTTCTTTCACCAGGCACAACCTAAAGCAGACCTGAACTCAGGGACTGTGAGGCCATTCTTGAAAATGAACATTCTCCTGCAAAGCAGTGGCCTTGGGGAAGTGAAACCCACATGGTGGGAAATGAATACCTCTGGAATGTTGAAAGGGACACTTTAGCCGCCCTAATAAACTTCGGTCAGGAATGCCCGAGTTGGCACTGGAAGAAGAATTCCTACATGGAAGGGGAAACTAGACCATGTGATCCCTACTCTGTCCCCAGGATTCACCAAGATGCACCTTCCCCTTGAGAGGCTATCACCAGTGTGGCCTTGGGGACACTGGGTGTCCCTTAATAAATACTCTGGCTCAGCAGGTAGCACACCTTCCCTCTGCAGAGCTGAGTCTGAACCACAGCATTCAAATAAGACTTTAGAGAAAGCTCCAGGGTATCAAAGGGAAGTGCACCCTGAGAGATGGATACCAGAGGAGCAGACGTCCCAGCTATGCTCTCCCTCGATCCCATAGGAAGAGCACCACATCACAACCCCTCTTCAGGGATGCACCCTTGCTCCCAAGCTGGGGCCAAGAGAACCAGGCCCAGGAGATGGGAGACCCTCTCCTGTCTTTCTAAGACCAGAATTATGAGCTCTGATTTCCAGTAAAGATTTGCCCTTTCCCCACTTAAGTGTGCCCCTTCGTCCCAAGCCAACTCCTCTTCCCTTCCCTCTTCAGGGAGACCGAGTTCCTGCCCTACAGACGTGACCTGGCTCACCATTCAGGCCACGAGAATGTACCAGTCATCCAATACTGTATCAGTTTCATGTGTACACTGTTTGGTTAAAGCACTAAATTGTTCATTAGAGCCTCGGAGTCTGTCACACTATCCATCTTGAGGGGGAAGGGGACAGTTTTTTATGGGTTCTAAATGCTTGACACATATTATGACAGTCACCCCTTTGGCAATTTCTGGAATGGAGGTATTGTTCTTATCCTTATTTTACAGATGAGCAAACTGAGGCTTGAAGAGGATAAGTAATTAGCCCAAAGTCACACATATTTTATATGGCAGAGCAAGGGCTTGAACCAGACTATGGCCTTTCAACTACTGAGTGTGGGGGTGGTTTAAGAAAGGTTGCTGTCATAGAAGAAGAGCAGAAAGAGAAGGGTAGAGCAACCATATGGTAAGAAAACCCATGGTTCGTAGTCAGACACTAGAACAGAATGGTGGAAATCAGAACTGTCCTAGATAACTGGTAAGATCTTGCCAAGAAAGGTAGTCAGGAGCTAACTATAGAGCAGGACCATGTCTGCGAGAACTGCTTCAGGCTCTGGACTCTGCCACTTCTCTCTGTTGGTGATTTTCCATTCTCCCACTGTGCCCCTGCAGTGACTTGCTTTTAAACCTGAAACTGAAGGTGACAGCCAGGAAGCAGGTAGCAAAGGAGTCTTTGTCCAATCGTGCAGCTAATTCTGGAAAAGAAAGAAACCCCACAATATAGTGCTTGTGTAGGCAGTTTTGAGAAAGTGTAAAAATGAGGAGAGGGTGCTGAATCCCTGGTGGTGTGGAAGGAGGAAGAAAAGAAATCACAGGAGCTGGGACCCAGGGCTGCACCTACCCATCCTTTCAAGAAGTAGTTACTGAGCCCCTATTAGGTGCCAAGTCCTGGGCTAAGCTGGAGGTGGGGGATGAAAAGTGGGCGGAGGGACTTAGTTTGGATGGCCATGGAGGCGTCTCTGGGGAGGTGAGCTAGGTGGGAAAGTGATCTAGGTAGAGAACATCATATGCAAAATCCTAGAGGTGAAAAACAGGTTTTTTTTTTTTCCCTTAAAAAAAAAAAGTAAGAGAAGGCCAGTGTGGCTAGAGTTGACTGAGGCAAGGGAAAGAGAGGCAAGAGGCCCAGTGGAGAGGGAAGGCAGCCTGGGTCCGGGGGCCCTGGTAAACCATGGAGGGCTTTTGCTCTCTGTGCAAGCAGATACCACTGACTGTTTAAGCAAGGAGGTACATGGTAGGAGTTTTGTTTTGAGAAGCCACTCTTGCTGCTCTTCAGAGAATAGATATGGAGTGGGAAGAGGTGAGAACATCAATAGCTATTAAAGAGGTCCAGGCAAGAGATGTAGTGGCCTGGACCAGGTTGGTGGCGATGGAGAGGGAGATAAGTTGGCAGATTCTAGACATTTACTGGAGGAAATTAACAAAGTTATGGATGAGTTGGATGGAAAGGGATAAGATAAAAGGAAGAATCAGGAATCACCTTGGGCTTTTGCTTTTAGCAACTTGGAGAGGATTGTGGTAATTTTCTAAAGTGAGGAATGCTTCGGTGAGGATAGGTTTTAGAGTAAGAGGTTCTGTTTCAGGCATAGTAAAGACGAGCTGTTTATACTTCATCTGAGTGGAGATAGCAAGAAGGCTTGTGGATATGTGTGGATATGTGTGGATATCCTCAGAGGGGAGCCTTGGACTGGAGATATGTAAGTATGGGAGTCATTAGCATAAAGATGCTATTTAAAGGCATGGGATGGTGAAGGGGAAGCTGGGATGAGGTGAGAGAGTAGCATTGACACATATACACTACCAAATGTAAAATAGATAGCTAGTGGGAAGCTGCTGCATAACACAGGGAGATCAACTCAATGATGGGTGATGACTTAGAGGGCTGGGATAGGGAAGGTGGGAGGGAGTTGCGAGAGGGAGGGGATGTGAGGATATGCGTATAAATACAGCCGACTCACTTTGTTGTACAGCAAACACTGGCACAACAGTGTAAAGCAATTCTATTCCAATAAAGAGTTTTTAAAAATAAAAAAAATAATAAAGATATCTTCTCCTAAAAAAATAAATAAATAAATAAAGCCATGGGAATGGAGGAGATCATCTAGGGATAGAAGGACAGAAGACTCCTGTCCAAACCCTGAGGCATTCTGACATTTAGAGATCAGATAGAGGTGGAGGAGACCAAGAAGGTGCAGCTGTAACTACTTCATTCAATTTATCAAGCCTATAAGGCTTGGCTGTACATGCCACAGATGCTGGGGACACCTAGGGAGTAGGACAAGACTCTTGCCCTCAAGGAGCTCCCAGTGTGTGGGAGCAGGTGTATGAGCTGGTGATTACAGTACAATGTGGTAAAGTAGTTTAGAGACGGACCCAGGAGAAGGGGCTGAAAACATGTCTGTTGGTCTCAGGTCTCTGAAACTGGGGGGATGGCAGAGTCTATGGGAGTGCCCATGGGCCTCCAGAAGATGAAGAGAAAGGATGCAGAGGCTTGGAATTATTCCAGATCTGGTGGATCTCCCTCAAGACTCCCTGAGTATCCTTGAGCCCAGTTTCACCTTTCCTCTACCCTCCACACGCTGGTCTTCTTCCACCAGAATGCCCACTGTCCATGCCAACACCACAGGGCCCTGCTCAGTCTTCGTTTCCAACCCCGTCTCCAGGCTCCCAGGTCTCCACCCCTTCCCAGAAAGGCTAGCACCCTTAGGAGGAGAGCTGTTTTCAAAAACAGGATTAACTTCCCAGCAAAATGACATAGCCTGGAGCCTTGCCCTCTATCCAGGCAGGATGTTGTCTCAAAAACTGTTGCTTAATTTCCTGCTATTGAGAAATCATGTGTGTGGACCAGCTTGTTTTTCACACTGCTTGAAGAAAAGAAAGAAATCTGTCCCACGGAACTTCTCAGAGAGAAGCCACATCAGCCTCCTCATGACCGCAGGCGAGGACCCTCCACTGACCACCCTCTCCTCCCGTCTGCTGCTACTCAGGAGGCTGGGCTGCACTTGTGCACTTTGCTGCCTGGATCCAGGTGCCCCCGTGGTTAACTCTCCCATGGCTATGTTCAGTCCACGAACCTGCCCAATCTGGCCACAACCCCTCCTTCCATCCTCGTCTCATGCTGCCCCCTTCCTGTGTGCCATGCTCAGCCAGTCTGGACGCACCCTGGGGATCCTGGCATGTAGTCCTTGCCTGGGTAATGCTCCGCCTCTGAGACTGAGGGCGGTCTCAACCCACACTCAAAGCTCAGCCTCCATGCTGGCACTCCTATCTGTTAAAGCCCTCACCAAAGTCACCCAGCCAGAGATTTCTCCTTCCTTTGAACGTGTTTAGTCTGTTCCTTTTTCACTGCTTATGGCTCGTTTAATCTTGAATTATAATGCTTCCTGGGCATGTTTATTGCCCCTTCTAGACTCTGTAAACTCCAGGAGATCAAGCCTTGAGTCTGGGGTTCAAATTTCATTTATCTCCATCCATAGTGTCAGCAAAGAGCTTGGACAGGGTTGTGGAGTGGATAAATTTTGATTAAAGTTGTAGAGGGAACTTAAACTGATGTAGGAAGATGCAGCCTAGGACTTGATTCTATTGGTTCTCTGGGGAAAACGCACCTCTCTGCTAAGAAGATGTCTGTAAAGGGATAAATAGCAGCTTGTTCATCCATCCTTCCATCCATTCATTCACCCATCCATTCACTCAACAAACAGTTATGAAGTATCTACTATGTGCCAGAAATAGTGTTAGATGCTGGATATTTAGTAATAAGACTGATAAGTTCTTGGTCATGTGGAGATTCTGTTCTAGCCCAGAAAGACAGATGATAAACAAGGAAGACAACACATAGTTGTAAGTGCCATGAGAAAAAACTAAGTCAGAGTGATGTGATAGTGTGACTAGGAAGTGATGGAAAGGGCTCTCTGAAGAAGTGACACTTAAGGAATGACCCGAAGGATGAACACAGGTCGCCATAGAAAAGTCTGGGCATGAGCAGCCTGAGAAGGAGGAAATACAAAGCTTTGAGGTGGGGGACGGTGGAGAGAGAGATGGAATGAGTTTAATGGGTGCAAGGAATAGAAGGAAGGAAAGAGTGGCTGGGTCATGGGGAACAAGTGTTCAATAGGGAGGTAATAGTGAGATAGCCAGTAAGAGATGGCGTGGTACATAGAGCTTTGGAATCTAAGTCCTGATTCTAATTATTAGTGGCGTGTGAACTTGGGCAACTCTTCTGTGTCTTAGTTTCTTCATTTGTAAAATATCTAATTTTTAGCTCTCTTGTGAAGATTAAATGATATAATAGAAATAAACACCTACCATGTTGACTCTTTATAAATGGTAACCTCTCATCCACATAATAACTTAAAAACAAGCATGACAAGGTTACAGATGACCAGGAACATGAAGCCCACAGGGTGACAAGTTAGCAGTTGTCCTTATGAGCCTTCTGCTCTCTCTCCTAATTTCATCTCTCTCTTTCTCCCTGACTTTTCTCTCTTATTCACCTTTTTTCTTACCTTTTTATCTTTTTCTTTTCTCCCATCACAAATTTCTTACTTTTGCTTTCCTTCACAATATTTCAAGTCATATCATCTCAACTGCCCAAAATTTGGGTTAAAGACATATTTTAAAATATTGATTATTTAGCATAGTTTTGTCTTCCTTTTAAAATCAGGTGCGTTTAATGCTTATACATCTAAGTTAAAAAGCAGCAGCAGAAGCATCCACTCCTAAATTAAGTAATTTTATATGATTATATGACCCTCAGATGTTTTTTTTTTCCACTGAGGTCACTGTCTCTTAATAGAAAATGGCTCCAACCTACAGGATTAAAGGATTGGAAAGAGATTGTTTCAAGGCATTTGAGGACTGGTGTGCCGAGAGATCTCTCCACCACTGGGGAATGGAGGTCTGGATGCCCTCCAAAGGCCAGTGAGCTCTGAATCACTCTAAGGATGCTCTGGAACACAGCCAGAACACTATGCTCAGCTGCTGGCTGGCTTTCGCTCTGTGGCTGCCCCTGCAGATGTGAAACGGTAGATGGGAGGGCAAAGAAGTCCTGGCTGAGTTCTGCTAGTGGAGATGGAAGCCCTGAGAAATGTGTAAAGACAGACTCTGGCATGAAGGGTCATGTAAGATCCCCATCCCAGTATTGCAACTCCCTTTGCTTGACCAAGGAAGCACGACTTTCCTATGCGTGTGTGTGTGTGCGCGCGCACGGGTGTGTGTGCGCGTGCATGTGTGTGTGGTGGAGGAGAGAGCCGTGGAGAATGCTCCCAACATTCAGATTTATATTAAAAGGGGCCTTTCAGTTGAGAGAGCAGGGAGAGGGGGCAATACTTAAGCCAAATGGAGGTTCTTGCCCTCCCTTGCTTTCCTGCTTCCTGGGAAGAGGTGTTCAATGGTTGGTGGCGGCTGGCTGTGGCCAGTAAGTCCAACCCACCCACTGTACAGCAAGACACTGAGTATTCAGGATAAGAAGTGAATTGCCCAAGGCCACACAGGACGGCAGAGGTAAAAGCCTACTATAATTTCTTCCTTATCAAGTCACTTTTGAGTCTAGATGATGGTGGTAGGAATAGGATGGGGTGATGATCTCTCGGTGCTCTAGCTTTATGGGTCCCAGATGTCCAGCTTCAAGTCCTGTCCTCGCTCATGTTGGAAGTCTGCCTTTCAGTGGGGGCAGGGCTGAGTGAAGGAGCATTGGGTTGTACACTAGAAGGCAGCCCAAGACTTACCCATGGACACAGAAAACCACACACGGCAAATTGAGAGCTAACTTTAAAAATGAATAGGCTGGAGGTTTCCATCCTTTCAAAGGTCCAAATAGGGTCATGTGAACTATTGCTACAGCGCAGGCCTCTCCAATTTAACGCTAGAAGGAGCTTAGGGAAAACAAGACCCAGGGCCTGTGGTCTGGGCTGGTTTAGACTGGTCTGGCTCCTTAGTACCCCAGCTGTTCTGCTTCAGAGGAAGGCCAAGGGCAAGTTGTAGTGATGATGGAAATTATGGGCACGGAGTCTTTCTGCCCTTTTCCTCCAGATGCCCCCCCTTCTCAGGTTGCCCCTTCAGTGTTCTTTCTTGGAGTGTAATCTCCAAGAAATGAAGGGGCTGAGGGGGTGGGAGGACTGAGCGGGTGTCCTCAGCTAAGCCTTGGGTCCTGGCTGCCCGGCTTCCTCAGTTTACTATTGGCCTGGGCAACAGCTGTGAACAGCAAGGACACTCTGGAGGAGGGAGTGGGGGATGCTGGGGATATCCTAAACTCCCAAGATCTCACATGCACGTGGCGGAGGCCAGGGAGGAGGGAGGGAACGCCAGGAATGTCTGTATGTTCTCTTCTCCCCACTCCCATGCTGAACAAAATGAGACAAGGCCCAAGAGAAATTGAACAGTGAACTTTCGGAAGCTATGCATTTCTACTTGAGATGTATTTAAAAAGCATTCTTTGCTACTGGCTGACTTAATTATTGGCTTAATTAATTAACGTATAACTGGCTATTTTCCCTTCGCACCAACCTCTGAACACAAGGAAATGGGTTTTACTTTCAGCAGAGGACAGTGGAATGAGCTCTAGGAGTGCCTGTTGGCAGTGATTCCACCCTAAACTGGGTGGTGGCATCCGGTGAAGATGCTTAGAAAAAGTAGCTGCCCAGACAGCATGACGTGGCGGGGGTGCCCAGGGATCCTTTAGCAGCCCCCCACTCCTGACACATCCTCCATCAGCCTCTCGGAGGCAGCTCCACCTAACATGCTTTGCCATCCTTCCCCATTTTGTAATTCTGATGGTGCTGAGCCTTCAGTCATGATCCCGTCCAGGTTCCCCCAAACTCAGCAACAGCAAGCCCCAGAGTCAAGGGAAATGTATGTATCTCCCAGGAGAGAGCTGTACAATGTAGGGAAAGTGGCATTCTAAGGCTTTTGCCTTGTGGGGTGGGGGTGGGGGTCAGGGCAGAGGATAGAGGCAGAGAGGCTTGGAGGAGGCTGATTCATTGAGCCTGAATGCCCTGAACATCCCTGGGGCTATCTGAGAACTCCTTTAGTGGGAGGAGGTAAGGATGGTGCCTCTAGATGCACAGCCTTTTCAGGAGACTCATAACTGTCCATGGGACTTTCAACAATCTGAGTCCACTCCAGTGACCTCTGAGAAAATTGTGGGTTTACAGCTTCACCCAGTGCTCTCCAGGGCCACTTGGAAGGAACAGTTAGGAAGAAAAGAGAACCAGCATCCTCCCCAACTTTATCTCAAATAAGGGCTCTACCCGGGAGCACAAGGATACTGAGTTCTAGTGCCACCAGCTATAACCCTTAGATCCATGGGGGAGGAAGCGAAGAATCTTTGGCCCAGGGAGGAATAGAGTTTCAGCCCTCAATCTACTCAAGGAAAATTAGGAAATGAAGTGGTCCTGTAACCACAAAGAGACAATGAATCCGCAGTTACAAAACAAAAGTGTGGGACCAAGGCAGTGTTCCTGGGGACTGCTCCCAAACATTCAAGGAATAGATAAGTCCTTTGATACAACTCTTTCAGAGAGTGGAAATAAGGACCCTCCCCAACTCATTTTATGAGGTTAGCAAAACCTCGGTACCCCAAATCAGTTTATTATGAGCCTGGAAGGCAGCAAGGGATGGCAAGGACATCCCAGAATGTAAGAAAGAAAACATGCAGGCCCATCTTATTCATTAATATATAAGTGCAAAAACATGAGACACAATATTAACCAGATGCAGCGATGTACAAGAACGGTAATCTATCATGACTCAGTTGGATTTACCCTAGGAATGCAAGGTGAATTTAATAGGGGAAAATTGATGACTGTAGTTTACTTTGTTAACAGAATAAAAGCAAAAAGCTATTATAAATAAAAACCACTTGACAAAATCCACAGCCCTTCTTTTTATTTTCTAGAGCTTTACAAAGTTTCAGCTTTATTCCTTAGATTTTTTTCTTCCAGTTTTATGAGATATAATTGATATATAGCACTGTATAAGTTTAAGGTGTACAACATAATGACTTGACCTACATCAGGAAACAATTATCACAAGTTTAGTGAATATCCATCATCTCATATAGATATAAAATTAAAGAAATAGAGAAAATATTCTCCTTGTGATAAGAACTCAGGATTTAGTCTCTTAACTTTCACATATAACATTCAGCAGTGTTAATTATATTTATCATGTTGTACGTTACATCCCCAGTACTTATTTATCATATAACTGAAAGTTTATACCGTTTGACTGTCTTCATCCAATTCCCTCTTCCCCATCCCTGCCTCTGATAACCACAAATCTGATCTCTTTTTCTGTGAGTTTGTGTGTTTTTCAAGTATAATTGGTCTACAACACTGAGTTAGCTCCTGTTACACAACATAGTGATTCAGTATTTCCATACATTTCGAAATGATCACCATATCTAGTTACGTCACCATACAAAGTTATTGACACTGTACATTTCATACTGGTGTCTTATTTATTTTGCATCACAGCCCTTCTTATGAAAACTCTCAGCAAACTAGAAACAGAAGGAAACTCCCTTTGTCTTATAAAAGGCGTGTATAAGAGCCCTACAATAAACAGCATACTTAAGGATTAATGTTGCAAACATCTCCTTTCTGGCCAGACATGAGATAAAGATGTACACTGCCACTGTTTTCCATTCACCACTGTACTGGAGGTGCAGTAGACAAGAAAAATAAACAAAAGTCATAATGTTTGGAATGTAAGAAACAAAACATTCATGGAGATGATATGATTGTCTACAAACTGGGACAAAATATAGCCAAACTTGTAATTGTCAAAGGATTTGTGTTCAGAATATGTAAGGAACTCCTATATTTCAATAAGAACAAGACAAACAACCCAAGAGAAAAGTGGGCAAGAGACACTCACTCTGTTCACAAAAGAACTAGCACAAATAGCTTATGACACAGGAAAAGACGCTAACATAATGAGTAATTATGGAAATGCAAGTTTAAACCATAATGAGATACCATTTTGCACCTCTCTTGGACTGGTATAAAGTATGGTGTAGTAAAGGTGGGGATGGAATGCAGTGTGAATTTTGCAATGGGAGGGGAAACTTGTATGACCACTTTGGGAGAACATTTTCCTGCACCTAGTAAAATTGAACTTGCAAGTGACTCACATCCTATTAAGTCTGCTCCTGGACAAATTCTACACATACTTACCAACAGTCATGCTCAAGGGTGTTCACAGCAATATTGTCCACATTAGCCAAAAGCTGGAAGCAACGTAAATGCCTACTGATAGCAGAATGTATACATTGCAGTACAGTCATATGATAGAATACTGCGCAGCGGAGAAGATGAGTGGGTTACAGCTCTGTGAAGCATAAGAAGTGGGCTACAGAAGATACCACACAGTATGTTTATATTTATTTATGGTTCAAAAACAGGCTAGGCTAAATAATATCTTGTTTAGAAAGGTACACACAGTTGGTAAAACTGTAAGACAAAAGAAGGAATGACTAAGGAAAGTCTAGCTAGAAGGGTGTGGGGCTAGGGACCTGCACAAGAATAGCTTCAGAGTGGCTGGTAATGTTGTTTCCTTACATCCCTGATGGATTCCTGGGACATACTGAACATACATATTTGAAACACTCTTTTGCCCATGTGGTAGATTTCATAACTGAAACAAAATAAAGACAATAGCGCTTCAGCTCCTACGGCTCCAGGTAAGGTGTGGTACATTCAGAAGTGGATGATGTGGGCTCACCAGAAGAGCTGGGTGGGTCCTGGGGTGGGGTGCTGATTGAGGATTTGCCTGGTGTTCCAGCAGGTATATTAGACATGGTGGTGAATGCTCTTGAGTGTGCTCAGAGACAAGACCAGAACCACCTCTCCTCTGTGGGGCTGAGAGGGGTCATTGCTGTTAGGGAGAGTGGCCAGACATTCATGGACTAAGCCACCAAAGCATAAGTGACCCCAAATTCCTTTACAAACTATATCGCTCAAAGCTAAGCAAACTCTAAAAATCCAGGCAGCATTTGCACCTGACTTCAAAGGCCTGCTCCATGCGAGGGGGCATCACCTAACTTATAAAGTTGGGGGGAGGGGGGATACTGGTGGGTAAAGGGAGATAGTCATTTAAAACACACAATAGTATTTGCTTTGGGACAGGGGCTCAAACCTCATAGGATTAACGGACATGTGGGGCTCCCACATGAGAAGCTGACGTGGCTGAGGTTAGTCCCGGCAGCTGGGGTACCTGGCAACGGAACTGGGGTGGGATGATAGGAATGAAAGCAGGAGAAGAGACTGGGACCTGATAAAGTGTCTCGACACTGTGCCGATGACTAGAGGCTTTATTCCTTAGGCGGGAGGAAGCTCTTGGCAGTTCTTAGGCATGGAAAATGACAGGATTAGATTCCTAACTTAGAGACATCAAGCTGGTCACGGGGTAGAGGCTGGACTGGATGAGAGAGGTACAGGGAGCGGAGAGCCCAGTGAGCAGGCCGGTGAGAGGCGGTGCTGATCAGTGGTCCCAGCTGATGTGCACTTACTTCACCTAATCCTCACCCGCCCTGACAGGAGGGTGCTGTTCCAAGCCGACCGATGAGGACACTGAGGCTCCATTTCTCTGCCCAACGTCACACAGCTAACAGGTGGTGGGGCCGGAAGTCATCTCTGTGCCTGTCTGGTGCTCAGCCTCCCACATCCCCCAACATAAGGAAACTTCCATACTAGACTCCTAGATAGATAGGGCTCAGTTGAGACCTCAGAGGAAGGAACATGGGTAACAGCAGACCCATCCCCTGGACTGAAGAAGAGCAGATTTCAAAAGGCCCGAGGACAGGCAGGCTGTAGGGGGGATGTCACTGCTAGAGGGATCTGGCACTGCTTGTCCTCTTGCGAAGGGCCAGCTCATCTCTCCCCTCACCTGTCCCTATCCCCAGCTGCCTGCCCGAGTTCCTCCCCAAAATAAACAGCTTTGGGTGAGTGCATGGCAAGCTGGACTATTAGAACATGTGCAGATTTTCTTCAAATAAAAGGACCAAGATTCAACCCAAAGCTTCCAGGACTCTCTGGATTACTCCATTTGTCTGGGTTACTGTGTGTGCATGCCCTTCTGGCCCATATTGGCCCATGTAGGCCTTGTTTCTGGTCTCAGAACTGGGTTAGAATAGGTCTTCAGTTTAAACACCTATAAAATGAGAGTAATAATTATCCCTGCCTCATCTAGCACGTGAGGGCTTAGCAGCACGGAGTCTGGATTCTCATTTTAATGCAGAGTGGCTGTGAGCAGAGCCCTTTCAGGGGAGGGAAAAACTCTTCTCTGCTGCCATCTAGTGTGCATCTTGGGAATAACAGCTGAATGGAGGGCAGCAGGAAAAGTACTCTCTCCAAAGGCTTCTGAGCCAATGAAGAATGTGTCAGATCCAGAGCCATGCCCCAAATGTGATCATCTGTGCCCACTGGAACATGAAACCTTCAAGATGAGACCTGGGACAAAGCCTGACACACCCTGAATGGACCACCTTCTCACCTGCCTCTGACCTAGGCATACCTTATGTCAGTCTCCCCTTTTGGCTCCCTACCTTCCTCAAGATAGTTTTTCAACTAACAGAGTGCTTAGAGAGCTTCTGTAAGTCACCACACCTCAGGGCAGTGGGGTGCAAACCAAAGATTTATTCTGCAAATAAAACAGGCAGCCCACAAAGAGCAGAACAAAAGGAATCCAAGAACAGAAAGCTTGGATATGGAAAGATGCAAGAAGCCAGACTGCAGCTGCTGGGAGAGCTGGGGAGGTGGGCTGTGGAGTGGTCTTGGGCCCTCGCCCAGGTGCTGGGACTGGAGGGGCCTTGGAGACTCAACTCCAGGTGCAGCATTTGCAAGAAAAGCTGAACACCAGGCTCCTTGGGCAGCTTTGCTGGGACAACCACCCCCCTGTACAATTGTAGTAGCTGGACTGGTCCACAGGGTTGGCGTAGAGCCCATCAGCTTTGCCTTGGCAGAAGCTGTCTTGTCCAAGGCTGGAGCCATGCTCAGATTCAGAGGGCTGGCCTCATGCAGGAACTTCAGGCTCTGGTGGACCTAAAGGCATATATGGAAGACCTGGGGAAACAGCGATGATTCAAGGCTCCTCCAAAGGATCGCACACCCATAGACCAAGAACACAGGCAGCAGCTAAAAGCAGGCAGCAGCTCAATACCCCATACCCTACAGGCAGGCACAGTCAGACATCACAGGCAGAGAACAGCCAGACAACAGCCACACCTACAGCTGGAGCACAGCTCAACAGAAAACACTGGGGCTACCAGTGTCATAGGCGGTCAATGGCCACCTACCCTCTGCAAAGCCCAACCAAGTAAAGGTGAGGGCCCGCGAAGTCTCACTGTGAAGGCTGAGTGCAGGCTTTCTCCTTGAGGAGAGAGGCTGAGAGCCCCCTGGAGGTAATCCCTGGTTACCAGCACCCTGGGCAGGCACTGGGACAATCAGAAAGAGGAAGAAGAAGAGTGTGAAAAGAGAATTGTATCAAAGCTTCCTCAGCTCCTAGGGGTGAAATTCAGGAAATCACAGTATTGGGGCAAAGTCATTTCCTCAGGAGAAGCCGGTACCTGAGGTTCAAGGAGCGTGCAGTTCATACCCTACCCTGAATTTTGCCTCTGGGCCCTGCCCCTTACTCACTCAGCTCCAACCACAGCATCTTGATGAGGGGGTCTCGGCCCTGGTTACAGAAGAAACCAGCAAAGTTGTCCATGTCCAGGGTCCAAACCATGGCCCCGCCCAGTCCATTCTGCTTCAGATAGCTGACCTGTGAGGAGCGAGATGGGGTGGAGGAGCCCAGGGAAGCCCAGCCAGCAGCCCCAGAGCTGGCTTCCTCACCTCGGCAGGGACATCTTTTCTCCAGCACCCCCAGCGCCATGAGTCCTGATCCCTGCCGGGCATGATTCATTCTGGAATCCTCCTGCCCTGATATAAGCACGGCCGGGGGTGGGCATGAGGGTGGGGGTGTGAGGAGTACATGGATGTGTGGCCTTCCTTAGGTTGGAAGCCTTCACATCTCAGCCTTTTCTGGGCTGAGCGGCTGTGTTTGGGGTGCCATCTGCTGATGGTGATGAACTCGGTTACCACAGGGAAGGACTAAACTTCCCCAAAGATCTGAATCAATTCCCTGTCTTCATGTCTGTGTCCACCCTGAGGGCCTTCTCACCTCCACCAGTTCCCTGAGGCTTCTTTAAGGTATGACTGTGTGTCCCCTCCGAGTGGGCCTCCCTGGCCCCTAGCCCTGCCGGGGGCCATGGCTTACCTGTGGTGTGAGGCTGGGGTTAGAGGGTAGCGGTGGTCTGGAATCCGTGCTGGCCCCAGTCTCCATCCCAGCTACCTCTCTTCCTACTCAGGGTTCCAGCTGAGGGTACAACTTGCTCTCAGAGGCCATCTTCCCCTTTCCTCTCCATCATGTCTTTCTCCTGCACTTTCCTCCCTAGAAGGCCCATCTTCTCTGCTTTAAGACTTTCTCAAAATCCCTTCCACCATGATCTCTTCTCTCATCTCCCCCAGCCAGGATCATGCTGCCTCCTCAATTCCTGCAGAGCACTTTGTCTACACCTCTGGACGTACCTGCCACTGTCTGCCCTGCATAACTGACATGAGATAAGCAGATGAGCAAATGCAGGTCCCTCTGCAGGTACCAAAGACCTCATCGGGGAGAGAGACATTGAGACAAGTAAATGCACTCAAGTCTTGAGCCAACATTATTGGGCAGGAGTGGAGTGGGGGATCATATAAGTAAATCAAAGGGTCTATAATTTGAACATGCACCAGATATTGCCAATGGACTGAATAAAATGATATGCCTCACTGTGTGTATTTCTCCTCATATATCTGCAGAATTTGTGTTTAATAAAATACAAATACTTTCAGGAGTGATACTCAATGCAGAGCAGCTTTTTATCATTGTGTCTTTTCTTAATCAATAGGTGATAAAAGGTACAAAGTGCTATCATGTGGAGATCTGTGAAATGCTGGGATATTTAAAAGGAGATATCTCCTTGAAGAGGTTCTGAATGCTGTCATTGAAATGTTATTGACAGGACTTGGGTCCACACAGGATCGCCCCCTCCCTGCAGGGCTGAGACTTACCTTGGTTTTGAAGCTCTCCATGTCATCGAAATCCACCCACTGGTTGCTCTGAAAGTCATAGGGCACCTTCTGGTTCCTGATTCTGTGCTCAGCAGCCCCCTTTCAGCAGCAGACCTGTAGGAACAGAGGGCAGAGCTGGGAAGCAGGTGGGAGGCACTGCAAGCATCTTCTCCCTGTCATAAGGAGACTAGAGGCTGAAAAGTTCCTGTCTGAAAAGCCTGGAGAACCTAGGAAGTTCTACATTGAGTGACCTAGAACTGTGGATTCAATGAGGCACCTGGGCTTAAGGATAAATCCAAGATGACAGGCGTGGGATGGAATTTACCCAACCAGAATTCCCTGGACCGAGCATCCTCATTCAGAAATTATGGGAGAAGGAGCCCCTGCTCCGCACAGTACTGGGGTGGCTGCGGGTTTTCCTACTTCATAATAAGCCAGCAGTCCTCCCTTTTTGGTGAAGGGGCCAGGAGTTCCAGGTCCCGTGGCTTGGGCCCCCACTCCCGTGTCCAACGAAGAGGCCAGGGTGAAGGACCGTCCATAGGTGGGCACGCCGAGGATCAGCTTGTTGGCGGGGGTCCCTTTCTGCAGCCACTGTTGCACAGCAGAGTCCTGGTGGCAGAGGAGGAGTGTCAGGGATAACTTTCTTTGCCTTCAGACTGGTTCTGATCATCCACGTCTGGGGGGCCCAGGGGAGTCTCATGGGCCTTTCCTAGTGTTCCAACCCTGCCCCACTTTCTTTAGATCCTGGCTTAGACCCTCAACCCCAGTGAGAGAAACTGCATGGCCCTATAGCCAGGAGCATGGGCTCTGGAGTCAGACAGTCATTGACTCAGTAAATATTTATTGAAGGCCTGCTGTGTGCCAGGCACTGTCCTAGATGCTTGGGATACCTCAGTAAACAAAGGTCTCTGTCTTACTCAGCAACTTATTTGATCTTGCTGAGCCTCAGGCTTCCTGTCTATAAAATGAAAATAATAAAAATATTTGTCTTTAAGGGCATTGTGAGAATTAAAAGATATAACGTATGTATAAGGCCTAACATAGTGCGATAAAGGGGAGCTGTGATCACGTACATTACCATCACTGCTGTTTCACCCTCAGTACAAGAGCAGCGAATTGGGGCTTCCCTGGTGGCGCAGTGGTTAAGAGTCCGCCTGCCCATGCAGGGGACACGGGTTCGAGCCCTGCCCCAGCAAGATCCCACATGCCGCGGAGCAACTAAGCCCATGCGCCACAACTATAGAGCGTGCGCTCTAGCGTCCTCGAGCCACAACTACTGAGCCCATGTGCCGCAACTACCGAAACCCATGCGTCTAGAGCCCGTGCTCTGCAACAAGAGAGGCCACAGCAATGAAAAGTCCACACACCACAGCAAAGAGTAGCCCCCGCTCACTGCAACTAGAGAAAGCCTGTGTGCAGCAAAGAAGACCCAACACAGCCAATAAATAAATAAATTAATTAATTATTTAAAAGAAGAGCAGCCAATTGTATTTATCTCTGTATTCCCAGTGCCTAGAACAATGCTTGACACTAAGATGCGCAGATAGAGCAGAGGAGCGCAGGGCTTCTTCCCCACCCCTGCACAGGACCCTCCCCCATCATGCATTACTTGCCATGACACTCCCAGGCCCGCCGCCTGAGGAGGTTCCCAACATCCCCTGTGCAATAAACACATAATGAAGACTCTTGCCTTGAGCCAAGGTGATAGGCTCACTTTCCCCAAGAACCCACCCTGTTTGAGTCCAGGTTTTCTAGTGGCCAGGTTTTCCAGTTACTCTGCAACCTCTTAGCACTTAGGCGATTTTCACTGCATGGATTTACGTGCATGTCTTTTTGCTGGTCTCTATGATTTATCTCTGATTAGACTGCAGCTTTCTGAGGGCAGAAGTCAGAGCACCCTGCTAAGCTCTGTGGCATTTTTGTGCAAGTTTGGAAAAGTCACCCCTCTGGCCAGAAGCAATCTGTCCGGGCACACAGTATGCAGAGTAGAAGGCCTCTTGGTAGGAGAATAAAGGCCTCCCTTCCCCTACATGGATCCAGAGCACACAGCTTGGAGAGCTCCGTGCCATTGGGAGTTCAACCCCCTCACCTCTCAGCTGAGTTTCTTTGTGTGTCTCCCCACTTGACTGGGCTGGCTTCCCCTGGGACCCACACAGTTTTCCAGGTGAGGGTGGAGGGGTGGGCTCCGTGTGAGGTCTACACGCCTGGCTCAAGTGCCTGAAGAAGTGCGCTTTATTGTGAAAGAGCCGTGGGCGTCCTAGATGGTCCACTCAGCTGACACACAAAGAGGCGGGCTCCCCAGAATCAACAAACATTTTAATTTAGGGCCTGTTGTTGTTGTTTATGTTAAGAAGGGGAGATGATATGGTCAATCTTGACTTCTAAAATGTAGAATGGGCTTATAAAACATGTCTAGCCTACTCAGTGAGGAAGAGCTGGGCCGGAAACCCCCACCCACCCTGGTCTGCAACCAAGCCTGCCCTTTCCAGGGACTGGGGTGAGGCAGGGGTGGCTCTGCCCTGAGTGACATCCCCTGAGGTGTAATCAACGTGGGAAAGCTCTCACCTCTTCCCAGAAAACACCTTCCAGAAGGTCAATCAGTGACAAGGAGCAAAAGTTACCCGTTATCTTGAAGGAAGTGGGGTTGAGGGTCTATGAAGGGAGGAGGAGCCATTTTGGCTGGAAGCCTGAGCTCAAAGACAGCCTCCCAGTTAGTCACTGGTTTGTTTTGAAAATGTCTTTAGAGTGATTTGCTGTGTCTAATATCAGCTGAGGTGTTACGCAGAAGTGAGGTTTCTCCTCAGCAGTGGCATGGGACAGGAAAGTAAAACAAACAAGCACAAAAGAAACAAAAAAGCTCTGGCTTCTCCATGCCCTGCTTGGCATCCCACTTTTCCCTTTCATCATGTTTCTTGAGGCCTCAAAAGGGGCCACTGGCAAGAGCCTGTGCAAGGAGAGTCCTACCACTTACCACGTTGAATCTGGCCATGGCCCCGCTCTCTCCCTGTCTCTTGTGCAGGGGGCTGTTGTGCCCTGTGGTCTTCTCCCAAGAGCCATGGAAATCATAGGCCATAAGGCTGAGGAAATCCAGGTTCCTGCATGAGCCATGGGAAGAGGGGGCGAGAGGCTACTGAGCCGGGTGGAGCCCTCCCCCTTCCTTGCTCCTTCATCCCCCCACACACCACGTGTGGCCTAGGGAGAGACCTGCATGGTGGGGGCGGGCTCCCTGCTGGCTCTGGGGAACGTGACATAAACAGCACTCTCCAGTCACCCCGTCATCCAGGCCATTCTCATTCTCGGCAGCTCGTGTCTTTAGCGTCCTCCTCCCAGCTGTCCCCTCAGCACCCTCAGGATAGCATCCACTCAGGACACCTGGTGCTATTTTGCTATTTTGAAGGGAAATCCAGCTTAGCATTTCCCAAAATTTAATTGTGCACATTAGATGACCTGGGAATCTCATTAAAGTACAGGTTCTGATTCAGTAGACAACTCATTCTCTTGGAGATGTTAAGGGCTTCCCTCTTTCCCCTCCCAGGGGTATTTCACTTTAAGACTGAGTTCTTAAGGAGAAGGACAAGGCTCCAAAGAGAGGGACTCTGGAGTGATGGAGTAGCAGAGGTGGCAAGCAAACCCTCCTTGAGTCTGCAGGTGAGGCAGGCGAGCCCTGTCCATTCTGGGGGAAGCTCAGCCTACCCTTGATCTGTCTCCCCTGCAGAGGACACAGGGTCCGTGCCATCTGCCTGAGACTCATAGAGCAGTTCTGTCCACCTCGCGTCCAGCTTCTATGCAGTGTCATCTTGCTGGGACCACTGTGCTCAGCAGGAGGCGTGCCTTCCCTGAGGTCTGGGCTCCCTGCTGAAAGGTGTTGGCCAGGTCCTGCAGGGGCAGCTCAGAGTGAACACACAGGCAGGGACCAGGCAGCCCTGTGAGCCCCAAGCAGATGCTCCCACACAGGTCTGGTCTGTGTAACGCAGACACATGAAACCGCTGAGCCTGGGGGCAGAGAAGCACCTATGCGGCCCCCTGTCCACTTAGGTCTCCCCTACCTCACCCAGCTGTACCTGCACCAGGGCTGTGAAGTGCTGCTTATCTGAAGCAGGGCTCCCCCAGCTTCCTAGGTACTCCCAGTCAAGGTCAAGGCCATCAAAGCCGTATTTGCGCAGAAACCTGATGGCTAAGTTGACAAAGGTCTGCCGGTTGTTGGCTGTAGCCACCATATCTGTGAACCTGTGGGGTGATGAAGGGCAGTGTGGGCCTGTCTTACACTGGACAGTGGCTCACACTCCCTCAGAGGCAAGTGAGAAACTACTCAGGATGTAGGCACTTGGCTGTCTAGGCCAGGAGGGCACTGGAAGGGCTGCGTCAGAGGTTGCTGGGATACTTGCAGGGGGGTTACGAGCCAGGTTAAGGGAAAGGGACAGTGCAGAAGTGTGCTCTGCCCGCAGACACTGCCATCACCGGGGCACACTGACCCACGAGGGGCTCTGCTTCCCCACATTCCCTCCAGAAGCCTACTGCCACATCCCTGCCCAGGGATCTGCCCTGCCCTGAATCAGAGCTGGCTGTACACCCAGCACGGAGACTGAACAAGGGAGAGGAATCGGTTTCTAAGGTGAAGAGGAAGAGAAGCACAGCAGGTTAGTGAGGTGCTGGGTAATCTTGGGGACCTGTTGTTCCAGTTTCCCAGCAGGTTAGCATGGCCGCTTTTCTTCTAACTCACAGCTGTAGAATGCTTGGTGCTATTGCTATATTACTAGTCCAGAGCTCTTTAAAAATTCCTGAGGTGCCCCAAGAACTACCTCCCCTCTTCCTACTTTCTCAAGAAGCCCCTGGACTTCTTGGGGGTCTTGAGTTTTTATAGACTATTTCTATTTTAATTTACTTTTTGATTTGTTAATTTAGCTAATAGCATCAGTTCTTAAGTGGGGTTTGTGTGCCTGGGAACTGCAGGCTAAGAATCCTGAATTTCAATGAAAAAATCTTTGTATAAGCACTGTTTTGCAAAGGGTAGTCATAAACTTCATCGGTTTCTCAAAACGGCTCACGATCCAAAAAAGTATTAGAAAGACTGGTTTAGGATTTTGGGACCATATATTTAGGACTTCCTAGGAAAAGTCTCACTCCAAATATACCATTCCATTATCTCCATAAATCATCAAAAATATCCTGGAAATATCAATGTTCTGGCATCCAAGCTCAATCTCACAGACTGCCCAGAAAGGGAAAAAAAATTCTCAGACATCTTGTTTCAGAGCTCAGAAAATATAGACATTATATGTTGCCTGGGATGAGTTGAGACCCTCCCTTTACACACTTCATGGAAGAAAAGACTGAGGCCAGGAAAGAGGTCAGAATCTCTGTGCTGCATTTAAAAGCAAGATTGCATGTATAATGGCCTGGAGCTAAGCCCACTCCACAGACTCCGAAAGAGGCACCAAGAGCTCAGTAGGAAGGTCAGCCCCCAGAGTCCACTCTTCCCTCCCATTGCCCCCCACCCTGGCCACACCTCAGCCTGGCTGACTCCCTGACCGGGGGTCTCTCTGGCTAGTGAGCCAGTTCCCCACCAAGGGCCCTACCATATAGGTGCCCACAGATAACTCACTTCTGGGTGCCAAACTTCCAGCCCCCAATGGCCAGCAGTGTCTTCAGCTTGTGATTCCTGGGAAAGACAAGAGACGTGCCAGAATACATCCAGCCAGCTCCTGGGGCTCACCTCACTAACAAGGAAGCAAGGAGTCTGGAAGGACTGATGGGGTGAGGTGGGGGAATATATAAATTCCTACGCTCAGAGTCTGCACCAGGGAAGCTCTAGATTGGAAAGAAAAAACATGTTCCTGCCTTTGAGGACCTCTTACCTGGCTGGGGAGCTGTACACTCAAGGAATTCAGAAAGCAAGAGATCAGGGCACATCTTCAGAGAGGCTTTATTAAGGCAGTGATAACACTTGAGCTGAAGGATAGACAGATTTTAGGAGAAAGAAGGGCAGAAGGAAACAGTTTCACAAACCAGACTCCACTTAGACCTAAACTGGAAGGGCACTTAAGGAGTCCCTATCTACCCCCACCTCTTCCATATAAGCACAGGAAAGCCCAGAGAGGTGATGAGACTTGCCCAAAGCCACACAGCAGGTCTGTGCCAGATTGCAGTGCTGGGGAAGTTTTCTGGCTTTGAGAGGAGACACCTGCCTTCTCCACCTCCCATCGCCACCCCCTTCCAATGCAGCTCACATCTTCTTCAAGCCACTGAATTCCTTGTAGAGTGACTCATCATTCCATTCTATGGAGCTGAGCTGGTGATTGTTCATGCCGGCAAAGGCATAGATGAGGTGGGTGCACAGATTGGGGTCCAAGTCCTTGGGCAAGAAGCAAGCAGCGCCCCCCGTACTGGGCCCAGTTAGTGAAGTAGCAGACCAGTTTTGCAGCAGAGCCTGGCCAGTTGAGGAAAAGAAAAGAAATGGCAATCAGAAGGGCTGCTGCAGACTGGCACCCTCTGCCCAGAGGCAGAACCTATGTCAAGCAAGAGGATGTTAAACATGGCTCCTCAGCTGCTGAAGGCAGAGAGGCAGAACTCTCAAAACACAGCCTGGAATACTTCAGAGTGTTAATTAAAAGACAAATATATAAAGTAGCAGAGAGAGGCCCCAGTTACAGGCCCAGTTTATGTTTCTTTAGTCTTGCTAAAGAGGTTTGCATTTATATACTATTATCCCTTGTAGAGGATCTGTTTATTAATATCACTGACAAGGTTCTAAAAAAGATTATATTTTCTCTAGGAAAAGGCAGCTTGTTTCTGGCATCCCCACAGCCTGTGGAATGGCTTTGTGGGTAGGGCCTCTCCTCCCAGGTATGGGGTTGTTCTAGCAGCGGTGGCTCCCACTGAGGGCAGCACTGTGCTAAGTTGACCACAATGCCAGAAAGCAAGGATGCTCGCCTTCATCCCTGCGCCTGCCAGAAATGTACTTTGGGCCGATCTTCTCTTTAGCCTTGGCTTAGGGGTCCCTGTCTGAAAATGACAGTGTGGTCTCTGAGAGCCCTTCCAGCCTCGCAGACTACGATCGTGTGGTTTGTATATGCCAGCATTTTATGCCAGGGCCTTGGTAGAATGGTGAGTTTGGACTGGAGCACATCTGTGGCCATAGACCCTACGATTTCCTTTTGCACAGACAGGGTATCTCTGCACCACCCTCCAGTCCCCATGTGGCCAGTGAGAGGATGAGGAGGGAGAGCAGTGCAAAGTGGTCATAGGAGGGTGTGTAGGAACCCAGAGCATGAAGGGCTGGCTGAGGCACCCCTCGGCCCATGGATGGCTCCCAGAAGAAGAAGTCAGAGCTCTTGGGGAGTCATTGGCCCTAACCAGAGGTCACCCAGGGGTGGTTTGCTGATGGGAACTGGGGGTGTTGCCTGAATGACATAGGAGGAGTATTGGTGAACTCCTCGAAGCAAAAGAGAGAAGGAGTATCCCTGGGACCATCTGGAAAGGAGCCAGGAGGCTCTTTTTATTTTGTGTCATATCCTGCCATAGCATATCAAATATTGTGCGTGAATATTTGTACTATAGAGGCAACGAAGTCTGGTGGTTAACAGCAGGGACTTTGGAAATTCATGCCTGGGCTGAAATCCCAATTTTGCAACTTTTTAGCCAGATAATTCAGCTTTCTCCTTCATAAAATGGGAATAATGATTGTTCCTGTCTCAGGGACTATTGTGTGAATGAAGAGTTAATGTATGTGAAACACTCAGAATAGTGCTGGCAGAAAGTAAGTTCTGTTCTATGTGCTTTGCATATATTAACCCTTAGTCCACACAAAATTCTATTATCATAAATATATACCATCCCATACCAGAGCACACCATATGCTCAGAAGTAGCTTAGACTAAAGCTTTTGGGGAAATCTTCAACTTCTCTCTCTTCCTCCTTTTGTCACTTCTCTGGACCCTGGTTGTTCCCTCCTGTGAGTTGAAGGGGGAAATGTGTGTCCAATGCCACAGCCCAGCCTCAGGATAAGGGTCTGAGTACAGGGAGTGGGGTGGGATGGGAAGGGAACCCAGGAGTCCAAGTTGCTAAACATCACCCAGAGTTCTCTCCTGTCTTGTATGAGAAGGAGCCCTCCTGCTTCTCTGAAGCTCCACATGCAGTCAGATCAACAGACAGGGAATGAGTGTGTTGTCCTTGCTGAGCCAAGGGGCTAGGACATGGAGCTGGAGAAGACTTAGGTTTCTTAATTCCAGTAGCTCAGAGCCTGGTTGGGGAGACAACTAAACCAATAGTTAGAAACACTGTGATACATATTGTAAAATGTGTTCAGGTGCTATGAGAGCACAGAGATTGGAGCAAGAGACCTCAGGAAAGACTGGAGAGAGGCTGACATTTAAGCTGACCCCGTGGACATACAGAAGTTCAGCTAGTGCATAAGGAGACTAGAACCTTCCCAGAAGAATGAATGGCAAAGCCATTATGGGGACAAGGACACTTGCAGGGGGTTGGACTTTGGAGGAGAGAACCTACTGAAATCTAGCAAGAGCTCTTGGGCTGGGAGTAAGGGTTGGGGGAGCGAGTGGGAGAGTGTAGCAGAGCCCGGGGAGTGGGGCTGAGGGAATCCAGGACTAGCTTCAAGAAAGGCACCACTTACCGCACTGGATCGTCAGCAGAACCATCAAACCTGGACAGCACAAAAGAGAAGGCAGAGGTTAAGATGTCATTCTCACTTTCCCAGGTCTTGTAGGGCTATTGAAGTGTCGGAGCAAGAAGTGGTCAGGGAAGGGTAGGCTCAGGACAGTTTCCTACAAATCCAGCTTCCTCTGCCCAGAAGGGACCCAGGAGGGCACTGTGTGTATCCTTTCACCCAGGCCAGACAGCAGGGACCCCTACCTGGCCTGGGCTAGTCCCAGAGCTGATGCACGTTTCCATAGAGCATCAGTGGAGGGCATTGTGGATTTAGGAAGATTCTAGGAAAACCACTGACATTTCAGGTTTTTAGAGAGAAACTTTCTCTTTTGAAACAAGAAGAAAACCTGTCCTGGAGCTGAAAAGAGCCAATTGGGAAGGGCTAGGCCAGAGAGTTCATCTCTTGGTGAGGCCTCTGTACCTCTGCTCACAGCCACAATTCACCACTTTCTGCTGCTTTCCTGCCGCACCCCACAAGAGTCTGGCTGAGTTACCAGTATCCTTGGGGACCTAGGGTTCAGTGGGACTCCTTTAAAAATATTTATTTCACCTTTCTGGTGACCTTGGATTTTCTCATGACCCTAATAAATCTTGCATGAAAATTTATAAGAACACCTAGGGTCATGGCCCCCCGGCTGCCTTTTGCAGGGCAACCAGCATCAGGGTGGGGAAGACTCCCTTGGCAGTGGGCACCCCTTGGAAAGCAGGGGGCCTAAGAACACAAGGAAGGCAAAACCACCCAATGCCAAGGTGTTCACTGACTCTGGGCTTCCAGAGCAGGAGAAAAACTCATTTTCAACCTGTTGAGAAATCTTTTCCTCGTAGCACAAAGGCTCTTTGGCTGAAAGACCTCAGGGGGAGCCCACAGGGACTGAAAGCCAGGTGGCAGAGGGAGGAATGGAATGACCTGCCAAAGTTCTCCTGAAAGCTTCTGCTTCCTTAAGACAGCACTAAGGAGCCATTTCACATACACATCCCTACTTCTCACAGCTCCCAGGGCCCAGCCCACGCTCCCTGACAGCACCCACTCACCTGCCCAGGCCACAGACCACATCGTGGTGCTGGCTCAGTGACAGACTCCAGCCTGAGCTACCAGCTATCCAGGCCCTGCCCTCCGTTTATCAGGCCTCCCTGGCCCACCACAGCCAGGAGTGTTGAAATCAGGCAGGGGCATCTGCAAATGGGCCTGAGTCCCAGGCAGGGGTGGAACTCGCGGATGCTGGCCGCTGTGGCCTTCAGTCATGCCAAAATGCACCTTTCTAGGAGTCCCCACCACCCTCTGGCAACAAAGGGCACACTGAGCCCTCTCTGGCCATGCAGCTTGTGGCCTTGCCTGTCCAAATGTCAGTTTGTTTCCTGATCCTGGTGGACCACATCCTAGTAGAAGCTGCTTTTCTCACAAATAACAACAGTTTTGAGTCTGAAGCAGTTGGCATGCAGTGGGTACCAGAACTGAGAGATGAGGAATGGGTCTAGGTAGTGTGGGCTAAGACCAGAACTATAGCCCATCCATTTCCCTGAGCTTCTTCCCAACTCCCTCCTTCAGAGCCTGACATTCCATGTAGACCCCTTTCCTCCTCCTCCTTCCTTCTCTCTTTCTCACTCTTTTTCTCTCTCTCCTTCTATTCTTCTCTCTTTTATTTATTTCTACACATAATTATTTTTGTAAAATAATGTTCATTGTAGTCACTGCAGCATTAAAATCATAAACCTGAAATAGATTTATGTGTTGCCTATTGGAGCCTGGAATTCTATGCTCTATTGCAAGGAAACAAAGACTTCCTCAATATATTGTTAAACGGAAAAAGCACAATGTACCCATTGCACATGGCAGCTTGAACACAGGTGTTTGTCTACACTCCCTTCCGAAGCCCTCTCAAAATAGCAGTTAAAGGATTAAAATGGTATAAATCAATTAGGACAAAGTAAATGGAAGAGGGGACCAAAATATATGAGAGATGTCAAGAGGTGTTTGGAAGATGAAACAGAATGAACAAGAGCAACTCACTCAGCAGACCTGAAAAAGCTGAAACCTCAGCCTGCAGGTGGGGAATGCACAGGAAGCTGGGGACTCACGCCAAGGCACCTGAGTTAGCAGAAAACTGGAAAGGCACAAGAGGTAGCAGAAAATTGTGAAGTGGAGTTGTGAAGAAAATTGTGAAGCTGACAACAGTAAGTATGAGTGATCTGTTTAGACCCCCAGATCATCTTATCCACCCCTGTAAAACACAAGATGAACCAGAGTGACTGTACATTTGGGAACATATTGCCCAGCAGAGAGTGGAGTGGGGATGGGTTGGGGGGATACCAGACTGAAGACTGATACTGATGACTGGGGAATTAAATGAAAGTCTCCAAGCAGAGCATTAACAAACACCTCTCAGGAGAACAAACCAGCCTAAGAGAAAAGCTACCGAGACTCAGACTACCAAAACTCAAATGAGATCTTGAATGGGATAGCCATGTCCCTATCCCATCACCCCAAGGTAAGGGCTCTTAGATAAGAAGCCACCAATCCCCTGGAACTTCCAGCAGCAATGACTCACTATTGTATATGGAAGAAAAGCCAGGATCACCAGACATCTGAGGAAAGATTACCCACATGAAAGACAGATCTAACAAACAGAAAAAAAAAAGGAACTTGGCGAAATCAGAGTGAGTGGCAGTGAGGGCTTCTGATTTTCTAACTTCAAACAAGTATGCTCTGACTGTTAACAATGAGCACACATTGCTTTTACTTTTTATTTTTTTAATTCAAAAAAATTTAGTCTACCTGTTTGCTGACACCTTCTAGATAACAAGTACTGTGCAGGGTACTGGGGAGGCAGAGATGAAATAACCACTGTGCCTCTGACGCTTGCAGCCTACAGGGTTAAGCACGGCTTCTCACTGGGGTCATTCCTCAAAATGCAAATCCCCCTGAGAGTCACTCACACTTCAGCCTCTTCTCACTGGTAGGGGGAATTTTCTAACCCCACAATGGGCCCTGAGCCTTTTCTATCTTTCCCCACACTTGTTGAAGCCAAGACTCCTCATTTCTCACGGCTTTAAACATGCAAGGGTGGCGGACCTTAGCTTGGGGCCTTGGACCAGGGCCTGCTGATCCCCCTGAGATGGGTCCACATGGCCTCTGGAGAGCCTGGCAGGGAGGGCTGATCCAAACAGGATCCTTGTGGGAATATCTTGGCTCTGGCCCATTGTTCCATTAACATGAAATCTCAACTCCCACTCAGGGGCTGTGCACAGGCTTCTATTTCGGGTGCTTCCACCCACTTGCTAACTGCTGACTGAGTGACTCTAAATATATGCTTTCTCGCCTGTGAGCTCCCCAAGATCATCATGGGATGCACTATCACAGGCTCCAAACTGAGCTGGGCTGGGCCTGGCCAGACACATTGTACATTGTGCCCACATATACTTGTTTATAATTCTCCCTCCTATTTCTAGGCAGTTGAGTTTTCCTTTTCTTTGTTTTTTTTTTTAAATTAGCATTCCCAAAGCTTTGTGTATATAGCTCATCTTTTTAAGGTGACAAATTCATATGTTTCCTAATTGATTCCATGATTCTTAATAAACTGGTAGGAACACTTAAATAGTGATTGTAATAAATTATTGGAGACTCAGTGTGAACTAGCTTGAGAGTTAAAAAGTCCTGAGGGCTCAGTCTAAGGTGGGGCACACTTTGTGGGTATACCCCAGAAGTTCCACTCAGTTCTCACATTAAAGATTGGAAAAAAATCTCATGTTCCCTGAAGAGGAAGAGGAAAAGCAATTATTTGGAAATATGCTTGGAGCATTGTCTATGATAAAGACTTCTCCACTAAGGGAAACTACTTTACCAGAGCCTTGTCTGAGCTGGGGGGAATCATTGAGCCAACTCTGGTCCCCTCCAGCCTTCCTGTCTCATGTAAGAGGAGTAAACACAAAGGCTAAGAAATTCTTTTGAAGGGCACAGCCCAGAGACTGAAGTCCAACTAAAATGCTGAGATTTGTAGATTATAGAATGCATCCCACTCCCAACAATTTGCCTGTAAATCAACAAAGTTCTAGTGGATTACAAATAATAATGAATTACAAATGAGAGAGCTGCAAGACACAAATTCTATTTAAGAAGGAGTTCTAAGGGAAACCCAAAGACAACAAGGAAGGGAAAAAACAAACAAACAAGAAAACTAGAGGATACGGAAGACTCTGGCACTTAAATCTACATCAAACATGAAACTCAGTCCAGTTCCTTGACACATTAATATAAAATTTCATGCTAAAATCTTAATTATTTCAGTTTCTATTACTTGATACATCATGTCAAGCTTTCAACCAAAAATTACAAGTCATGATAATAAATAAAAGCACAGTTTGAAAAGAACTGAACTCAGATAAGACACAGATTTTTCAGTGAGCAGATATGGAAGTTAAAATTACTATGATTCTCGATGATGGATGATGCCTAAGAGGGCCAGGACAGGGCAGGTGGGGGGGCAATTGAGGGAGGGAGGGAATATTGGGATATGTGTATAAATACAGCTGATTGACTTTGGTGTACCTCAAAAACTGGTACAAGAGTGTAAAGCAATTATATTCCAATAAAAAATAAAATTAAAAAAAATTACTATGATTAATATGTTTAAAGCTCTAATGAAAGAGTAGACAATATGCAAGAACAGATGGGTAATGTAAGCAGAGTGATGGGAATTCTAAGAAGGAATCAAAGAAAATGCTAGAAATCAAGAAACACTATAAAAGAAAAGAAGAGTGTCTTTGGGAGTCTCATCAAGAGACTGGACACAGCCAAGGAAAGAATCAGTTGGCTTGAAGGTATGTCAATAGAGATTACCCAAACTGCGATGCTAAGAGAAAAATAGCATTAAAAAAAAAAAAAAAAGAACAGAACATCCAAGAAATGTGGAACAATTGCAAAAGATGTAACACAATGGGAAAATAAGAAGAAAAAAGAAAGAAGCAGAAGAAATAGTTGCAGTAATAATAGCTGAAAAATTCCAAAATTAATGACAGACATCAAAATCACATATCCAGCAAGCTCAGAGAACACCAAGCAGGATAAACATGAGAAAAACAAAAACAAAAACTATACTTAGGCATATCATATTCAAAATACAGGACACCAAAGACAAAGAATCTTTAAAGAAGTTAGAAGGAAAAATGTGCTTTACCTTTAGAGGAACAAGGATAAAAATTATATCAGGCTTCTTGTCAGAATCCACACAAGGAAGAAGAGAATGGAGTGAAACATTAAATGGGTTAAAAGAGAAAAAAATCAACTTAGAGTTCTGGATCTAGCAAAATTATTCTTCAAAAGTGAAGAAACAATAAAGACTTTTTCAGACAAACAAAAATTGAGGAAATCTATTGCTTGTAAGAAATTTTAAAGAAGTTCTTTAGAGGGAAGGAAAATGATATGTCGAAAACTCACATCTACATAACAAAAGGAAGAGTATCAGAGAAGGAATAAATAAAGATAAGTTAAATTCCTTTATTTTTCTTATTCTTAATGAATCTAATAGACAACTGTTCAAAATAATAATATTAACAATGTATTGGGTAATTATATGAATGAGTGAAATGAATGACAGCAAGGCTATAAGAGACATAAGAGAGGAATTGGAAATAATCTCTTATAAAGCAACTTTCTACTCATGAAATGATATAATGTTCTTTGAATCTGGACTTATGTTAGTTGTAAATGTATGTTGCAATATTTCTAGGGCAACGACTGAAAATATTCAAAAAGAAGTACAACTGATATACTAAAAGAAAAGGGAAAATGCAATCCTGTAAAATGTTCAATTATAACTAGAGGAGGCAAAAAAAAGAGGGGAAGATAAAAAAGGAACAAATGTGACAAATAGAGCACATTTACTAATATGGTGGATATTAATCCAACTGTATCAATAGTCATTTTAAATGTGAATGGTCTAAATATACAAATTAAAAGACAGAAACTGTCAGAATTGACTAAAAAACAAGGCTCATGTTCTTTATGAGAAATCCACTTTAAATATGAAGTGGACAAATATATTAAAAGTAAAATGATGAAGAAAGATATACCATGTAATACTAATCAAAGAAATCTGGAGTAGATATATCCATTTCAGAGAAAGCATACTTCAGAGCAAGGAGGGGCATTATGTAATGACAGAAGAGTCAATTCTCCAAAAATACATAGTAATTCTTAATGTGTATACACCTAACAATGGAGCATCAAAATACGTGAGGAAAAACTGAGACCATCAAGGAGAAACTGACAAATCCAATATTATAGTTGGAAACTTCAACACCCCTATCAGTATCTGACAGACCCTGTAGGCATAAAATCAGTAAGAATACAATTGAACTGAAACAGCATCATTAATCAACTGAATCTAATTGACATTTATAGAATACTTCATCCAATAGCAACATAATCCACATAATCCTCTAGTTTACAGAACATCACCAAGATAGAGCAAATTTTAGGCCATAAAACACTCAACATATTTGAAAGAATAATTATCATGCAAACTATGCTCTTAGACTACAACGCACTTAAACTAGAAATTGAGAGCTTCAGGGCCTGACCGGCCAGGGGAAGGGCAGAAAAACTTGAGAAGGTGATTTAAAGCTCCTACTTTCTTTAAGATTGATTCTTACAATGCCCCTTCATAATCTTAATTGTAAACTAGAGCAATGATTACTTGGGACGTCCCAGATCACTGAGTTAAGAAATTCCTAAACTCTGATGAATATCATGACACTTCTGGGGAACAATCAATCCTTAATCCTCGGGCTAAAGTAATTGTTTTTAGTAATCAGTCCACTACTGTTGTAAATTCCTATAGTTAGAGGTAACTAGTTGGGGGGTTATAATTAACTCCTCTATTTTTAGGGTATATAAGACACACGTACAACTCCATAGTGGGTCTCTCCACCCCTTCCTGGTGTCTGTGCCAGAAGCTATTGTACTTTCCCTCCTTAATATACTGTTACGCTGCTACTTAAACCTGAGCAGTAGCTTGTTATTGATCCCAGGAGAAATTCTTTTCTTCTGGAGATCATGAATCCACACCCCTAGACGGATTTCACGGCATCAAAATCACTAACAGAAAGATAGCTGGAAAATCACAAAATATTTGGAGACTAAAATTCTAAATAATACATAGTTCAAAGAAGTCTCAAGAGAAATGAAAAAATAATTTGACCTATATGAAAATGAAAATATATCAAAATTTATGTGATTTCATGAAAGCAGTAATTAAGAGGAAATTTTATAGCATTGAATGTATTTATTAGAAAAAAAGAAAGCTCTAAAATCATTACTCTAAGTGTTCACCTTAGGAAACTAGAAAAATAATGGTAATATAAGCCTAAAGCAAATAGAAGAAAATAAATTGAAATATTACAGCAGAAATCAACACAACTGAAACAGGAAATCAATAAAGGAAGTCAATAAAAACCAAAAGCTTGTTCTTTAAAAAGAACGATAAAATTGATAAACCTCTAGCCAGGCTAACCAAGAAAAGGAAAGAAGACAGAAATTACTAATATCAGAAGTACATGAAAGAGGGCTCATTATTACTAATCCCATGGACATTAAAAGGATAATAGAGGGGGATTTCCCTGGTGGTCCAGTGGTTAAGACTCATACTTCCAATGCAGGGTTGGGGGGCAAGTTTGATCCCTGGTCAGGGAACTAAGATCCCATATGCCGTGTGGTGTTGCCAAAAATTTTTTTTTTTTAAATAAAGGATAGTATAGGAATACTATGAACAACTTTATGCCCACAAATTTGATGGCTTAGGCTAAGAGGATCAGTTCCTTGAGAGACACAAACTATCAAAACTCACATAAGGTAAAATAGATAATCTGGATAGGCCCTTATCAATTAAGGAAATTGAGCCAATAATTAATAACCTTCCAAAAAAGACAGCACCAGGCCCAGATGGGTTCACTGGTGAATTCTACTAAAAATTTAAGGAAGAAATAATACCAATTCTCTATAAGCTCTTTCATAAAATAGAAGCAGAGTAAATACTTCCTAACTCATTCCATGAGGTTAGGGTTACCCTGATACTGAAACCAGATAAAGATATTACAGCAGGAAAGCTACAGACCAATATGTCTCATGAACAAAGATGCAAAAATCCTCAACAAAATATTAGCAAATCAAATCCAACATTGTAAAAAATTATATTAAAAAAAAAGAATTATACACCATGGCCAAATGGGATTTATTCCAGGCATGCAAGGCTAGTTCAACATTTGGAAATCAATTAATGTAATTCATCACATAAATATGCTTAAGGAGAAAAATTACATTATCAGATAGATGTAGAAAAGGCATTTGACAAAATCCATCATTCATTTATGACAAAAATACTTAGTAAACCAAGAATGAAGGAAAACTTCCTCAACTTTATAAAGAATATCTACAAAGAACCTATAGCTAGCATCATCATTAGTTGTGAGAAACTAGATGCTTTTTCCTGTTACAAAGAGAAATAAATTGGGAACAGGCAAGGATGTCCCCTCTCACTACTCTTTTTCCACATTGTGTTGGATATCCTAGCTAATGCAATAACACAAGAAAAAAAGGAAATTAAAGACTTATAGATTTAGAAGGAATAACTAAAATTGTCTTTGTTCACAGGTGACATGATTGCCTACATAGAAAATCCCACAGAATCAACAACAATAATCTTGGAACTAATGAGGAATTGTAGAAAGGTTTCAGGATACAAGGTTAATATGTAAAGTCAATTCCTTTCCCATATACAAGCAGTGAACAATTGGAATCTGAAATTAAAACACAATACCACATTACATTAGCACGCGCGCACACACACACACACACACACACAGAAATACTTAGGTATAAATCTAACAAAATGTGTACAGGGTGCTTATGAGGAAAACTATAAAACTCCAATGAAAGAAATTTTAAAAGATCTAAGTAAATGGAAAGGTGGTCCATGTTAAAAAGTAGGAAGGATCAATATTGTTAAGATGCAAATTTTTATCAACTTGACTATCAATTCATATGATCCCAATAAAAATCCCAGCAAGTTCTTTTATGAATATTGATAAACTGATTCCAAGATTTATATGGAAAAACAAGAGGACTAAAGAGAAAGAACCAAGTCAGAAGGCTGACTTTAAGTTACAGTAATCAAGACACCACTGGTGTTAGTGAAAGAATAGAAAAATATATTCATTTAACAGAATAGAGAGCAGAGATAAATCCACCCAAATAGAGTCAACTGATCTTTGACAAAGAAGCAAAGGAAATTCAATGGAGAAAAACAATCTTTCCAACAAATGGTACTGAAGCAGACTTCTCTCTTGGTGCAGTGGTTAAGAATCCACCTGCCAATGCAGGGGGACATGGGTCTGATCCCTGGTCCAGGAAGATCCCACATGCTGCAGAGCAACTAAGCGCAAGTGCCACAACTACTGAGCCTGTGCTCTAGAGCTCACAAGCCACAACTACTGAACCCTCAAGCCACAACTACTGAAACACTTGTGCTTAGAGCCTGTGTTCCACAAGAGAGGCCACCACAATGAGAAGCCTGCACACTTCAATGAAGAGTAGCCCACACTTGCTGCAGCTAGAGAAAGCCCACATGCAACAATGAAGACCCAATGCAGCCAATAAGTAAATAAATTGATAAATAAATTTTTAAAAATGGTACTGAAGCAATTGGACACCATGTTAGGTGTCCCCCAAATCAGCCTCAGATTTAATGATTCACTAGGTCTCAAAGAACTCAGAAAAGCTGTTATCCTTGTGGCTATGGTCTACTACAGTGAAAAAATACAGATTAAAGCCATCAGAGGGGAAAGACACATATGGTGATGCATTGGGAAGACCAGGAGCAAGTTTCCAGTTGTTCTTTCCCAGTGAAGCTGTACATAGAGTGCTTAATTCTCCCAGCAACAATATGTGACAGCATGTACAAAGTATTGCCAACTAGGAAAGCTCACCTGAGCCTTGGTGTCAATCATATAAGTATGGAACATTTGGGTGATTAACCTTAATTTCTCTGTCTCCAGCCCCTCCAGAGGTAAAATTGCTATAGCATCACATAAGACCCCTAAAATAAATCACATTGTTAGAATAAACTATCTGGCATGATCCAAGGCTCCAAGTGTGAAAAGGCAGGCAGGATATCTCAAGGACTTAGAGGTTATCTCCAAGGAGCAATTCAGGAGCCAGTCCCTTCTTTAGAATGTGCAGGGTTTGAACACCCCAAAGCTGCTGAGTTAACCCTTTGCTGAAGAGATATCTATGTGCAAAAAGTAAAATAAAATGAATCCAGACACAGACCTAACATCTTTCACAAAATTAACTCAACATGAATCATATATCTAAATGAAAAACATAAAACTATAAAACTTTTAGAAAGTAGCATAGGAGAAAATCTAGGTGACCTTGGGTTTGGTGATAAGTTTTTAGACAAACGCCAAAAGCACAATGCATGAAAGAAAAAAATTTGTATGTTGGACTCTATTAAAATCAAAAACTTCTCTGTGAAAGGCACTGTTAAGAGAATGAAAATACAAGCCACAGACTGGGAGAAAATATTTGCACATCTGATATGATTTGCATATTTGATATGTGTTTAGTATCTAAAATATATAAGGAATCCTAAAACTCAACAATAAGAAAACAAACAACCCAATTAAAAATGGCCCAAAGATCTGAACAGACACCTTACAAAAGAAGACATACAGACGGTGAATAAGCACATGAAAAGATATTGAGCATCCTATTTCTTTAGATAATTGCAAATTAAAACAACAATATATACTACGAGGACCCAGCAAGCGAATGGGATATGCATGGTCTGGGAGGCAGCCATGATGTAGAATGTGGTGCCTGGCTGGGGTGGCATTTTAGAGCACATTGTTTCCCACAAAAAACAAAAAGTAATCACCCAGCCATTATCACGCACCAAAAACTTAATGTTCTGCTCCCTCTGAGGATTTTACCTAACGCTAAAGAGAAAGAGAAGAAATCCTCATCGTACACTGAACAACCACACTAAAAGTAGCCAACAGGGAAATTGACTTATGAATACTCTGAGCACATTAAGCTTTAAAGATATGGAGGTTAGCTTAAGATGGTGGAGTAGAAAAACATGAGCTCACCCCCTTCTCACAAAAACACCAAATTTGCAAGTAACTGCTGAACAACTATCAACAAAAAAATGCTGGAACCTACCAAAAAAGATGCCCTACATCCAAAGAAAGAGAAGAAGCCAAATGAGATGGTAGGAGGGGCACAATTGCGATAAAATCAAATTCCATACCTCCTGAGTGGGTGACCCACAAACTGGAAAATAATTATACCACAGAAGTTCTCCCACAGAAGTGAAAGTTCTGAGCCCCGTGGCAGGCTTCCCAGCCTAGGGGTGGAGCAATGGGAGGAGGAGCCTGCAGAGAATCTGACTTTGAAAACCAATTGGGGTTTGCTTGTAAGAATTCCACAGGACAGGGGAAAACAGAAATTCCACTCTTGGAAGGCACACACAAGGTCTTGTGTGTACCAGGACCCAGGGGAAAAAAGCAGTGACCTCATAAGGGACATGTCCAGACCTACCTGCTAGTATCAGGGGGTCTCCTGCAGAAGTGGGGTGTGACTGTGGCTCACTGTGGGGACAAAGACACTTGCAGCTGAAGTTCTGGGGAGTACTCATTGGTGTGAGCCCTCTTGGAGGCCACAATTATCCCCACCCAACAACCTATAGTCTCCAGTGCTGGGATGCCTCAGGCCAAACAACCAACAGAGCAGAACACAGCCCCACCCATCAGCATACAAGCTGCTTAAAGTCTTCCTGAGCATGGCTTTGCCCACCAGAGAGACAAGGCCCAGCTCCACCCACCAGTGGGCAGGAACCAGTTCCTCCCATCAGGAAGCCTGCACAAGCCTTTTAGACAGACTCGTCCACCAGAGGGCAAATAGCAGTAGCAAGAAGAACTACAATCCTGCAGTCTTCAGAATAGGAACTGCAATCACAGAAAGTTAGATAAAATGAGACAGCAGAGGAATATATCCCAGGTGAAGGAACAAGACAAAACCCTAGAAGAAAAACTAAGTGAAGTGGAGACAGACAACCTACCAGAAAAAGAATTCAGAGTAATGATAGTGAAGATGACCCAAGATCTCAGAAAAAGAAGGGAGGCACAGATCAAGAAGATACAAGAAATTTTTAACAAAGACCTAAGGAACTGAAGAACAAACAAACAGAGATGAACAATAGAGTAACTGAAATGAAAAATACACTAGAAGGAATCAATAGCAGAATAACTGAGGCAGAAGAATAGATAAATGACCTGGAAGATAGAATGGTGGAAATCACTGCTGTGGAACAGAAAAAAGAAAAAAGAATTAAAAAAGAAATGAAGATAGTCTAAGAGACCTCTGGGACAACATTAAATGCACCAATATTTGCATTATAGGGGTCACAGAAGGAGAAGAGAGAGAGAAAAGACCTGAGAAAATATTTGAAGAGATAATAGCTGAAATGTTCCCTAACATGGGAAAAGAAACAATCACCCAAGTCTGGGAAGTGCAGAGAGTCCCAGGCAGGATAAACCCAAGGAGAAACATGCCAAGACACATAGTAATCAAACTGACAAAAATTAAAGACAGAAAAAATATTAAAAGCAACAAGGGAAACCCAATGAATAACATGCAAGGGAACTCCCCTAAGGGTATCAGCTAATTTCTCAGCAGAAACTCTGCAGCCCAGAAGGGAGTGGCATGATATATTTAAAGTGATGAAAGGGAAGAACCTACAACCAAGAATATTCTACCCAGAAAAGCTCTCCTTCAGATTCAAAGGATAAATCAAAAGCTTTACAAAGAAGCAAAATCTAAGAGAATTCAGCACAAGACCAACTTTGCAACAAATGCTGAAAGAACATCTCTAAGCAGAAAAGAAAAGTCCCCAGCTAAAAATAAGAAAATGTTGATTGAACCTGGTGTACCCCCCAAAAATATAAAATAAAAAAAAAAAAAAATATCAAAAATGAAGACATTACAAAAAAAAAAAAATAAAATAAAAATAAGAAAATTACAAATGGAGACACTCACTGGTAAAGGCCAACATACAGTAAAGGTAGGAAATTATTCACACACAAATATGATATCAAAACCAACAATTGTGAGAAGAGGAGAGCACAAATGCAAGATATTGGAAATGCATTTCAAATTAAAAGACCAGCAGCTTAAAACAATCTTGTTTATATACAGACTGCTATATCAAAACCTCATGATAGGACTTCCCTGGTGGTCCAGTGGTTAAGACTTCAAGCTCCCAATGCAGGAGGCTAAGGTTCAATCCTTGGTCAGAGAACTAGATCCCCACATGCTGCAACTAAGAGCCTGAATGCTGCAGCTAAAAGATCCCACATGCCACAACTAAAGATCCCACATGTGGCAACAAAGATCTTGCATGCTGCAACTAAGACCCAGTATAGCCAAATAAATAATTTTTTTTTAAAAAAGAAACTTTCTTTAAAATTACAAAAAAACAAACAAACAAAAAAAAAACCCCAAAAAAACCACTTCATGGTAACCACAAACCGAAAATCTACAATAGATATACACACAAAAAAGAAAAAGGAATCCAAACACAACACTAAAGTTAATCAACAAATCACAAGAGAAGAGAACAAAAGAGGAAGGGAAGAAAAATGAGCTACAAAAACAAATCCAAAACAATTAACAAAATGGCAATAAGAACACACATATCAATAATTACCTTAAACATAAATGGATTAAATGCTCCAACCAAAACATATAGACTGGCTGAATGGATACAAAAACAAGACCCATGTTGTCTATGAGAGACAAGTGAGGGGTTGGAAAAATATATTCCATGCAAATTGAAATCAAAAGAGAGCAGGAGTAGCAATACTCATATCAGACAAAATAGACTTTAAAATAAAGACTGTTACAAGAGACAAGGAAGGACACTACACAATAATCAGGAATCAACCCAAGAAAAAGACATAACCATTGTAAATATATATGCATCCAACATAGGAGCACCTCAATATATAAGGTAAAAACTATAAGCCATAAGAGGAGAAATTGACAGTAATAGTGGAGGATTTTAACACCCCACTTTCATCAATGGACAGATCATCCAGACAGAAAATCAATAAGGAAACACAGGCCTTAAATGACACATTGGATCAGATGGCCTTAATTGATATTTATACAGCATTCCATCCAAAAGCAGTGGAATTTACATTCTTCTCAAATGCACATTAAACATTCTCCAAGGTTGATCATAGGCTGGGTCACAAAGCAAACTTCAGTAAATTTAAGAAAATTGAATTACTATCAGGCATCTTTTTTGACCACAACACTGTGAGATTAGAAATCAACTACAAGAAAAACAAACTGTAAAAAACACAAACACATGGAGGCTAAACAATATACTACTAAACAACCAATGGATCACTGAAGAAATCAAAGAGTAAATCAAAAAATACTTAGAGACAAATGAAAATGAAAGCACGATAATCCAAAACCTATGGATGCAGCAAAAGCAGTTCTAAGAGGGAAGTTTATAGCAATAAAATCTCACCTCAGGAAACAAACAAACAAATAAAAATCACAAATAAACAACCTAAACTTACACTTAAAGCAACTAGAGAAAGAAGAACAAATTAAACCCAAACTTAGAGATGAAAAGAAATCATACACATCAGAGCAGAAATAAATGAAATAGAAGTGAAGAAAACAATATAAAAGATCAGGGAATTCCCTGTCAGTCCAGTGGTTAGGACTCGATGCTCTCACTGCAGAGGACCTGGGTTCAGTCCCTGGTCAGGGAACTAAAATCCCACAAGCTGCAGAGCATGGCAAAAAAACCCACAAAAACAAAAACAAACAAAGCAAACAAGCAACTAAAAAAACAATCAATGAAACTAAAAGCTGGTTATTTGAAAAGATAAACAAAATTGATAAACTTTTAATTGAATTCATCAAGAAAAAAAGGGAACGGGCTTAAATCAATAAGATTACAAATGAAAAAAGAGGCATTTCAATGGACACCACAGAAGTACAAAAGATCATAAGCGAGTACTACAAGCAAATATATGCCAATAAAATTGACAACCTGGAAGAAGTGGACAAATGCTTAGAAAGGCACAACCTTCCAAGACTAAGCCAGGAAGAAATAGAAAATATGAGCAGACCAATCACAAGTACTGAAATTGAAACTGTGTTTAAAAATCTCCCAACAAAAGCAGGGGAAGGGGGGATGAACTGGGAGATTGGGATTGCCATACATACATTACTAATAAGAAAAAAAATATCAAACTGTACATTTTAAATACATGCAGTTTATTTTATATCAATTATATCTCAATACAAGTTCTTAAAAGAAAAAAACTTCCAACAGACAAAAGCCCAGGACCAGATGGCTTCACAGGCGAATTCTATCAAACTTTAGAGAAGAGTTAACACCTATCCTTCTGAAACTATTCCAAAAAATTGCAGAGGAAGGAATACTCCCAAACTTATTTTAGAAGGCCACCATCACCCTGATATCAAAACCAGACAAAGATACCAGAAAAAAGGAAAATTACAGGCCAATATCACTGACGAACATAGATGTAAAAATACTCAATAAAATACTAGCAAACCAAGTTCAACAGTACGTTAAGAGGATCATACACCATGATCAAGTGGGACTTATCCCAGGGATACAAGGATTCTTCAATATCCACAAATCAATCAGTGTGATATACCACACTGACAAACTGAAGAATAAAAACCATATGATCAACTCAATAGATGCAGAAAAAGCTTTTGACAAAATTCAACACCCATTTATGATAAAAACTCTCCAGAAAGTGGGCATAGAGGGAACATACCCCAATATAGTAAAGGCCATATATGACAAACCTACAACTAACATCATACTTAATGGTGAAAAGCTGAAAACATTTCCTCTAAGATCAGGAAAAGGCAAAAATGTCCACTCTCATCATTTTTATTCAACATAGTTTTGAAAGTCCTAGCTACAGCAATCAGAGAGGAAAAAGAAATAAAAGGAATTCAAATTGGAAAAGAAGTAATAAAACTGTCACTGTTTGCAGATGACATGATACTATACATAGAAAATTCTAAAGATGCTATCAGAAAACTACTAAGGCTCATCAATGAATTCAGTAAAGTTTCAGGAAACAAAATTAATATGCAGAAATCTGTTGCAATTCTATACACTAACAATGAAAGATCAGAAAGTGAAATTAAAGAAATAATCCCATTTACCATCACATCAAAAGTAATAAAATACCTAGGAATAAACCTACCTAAAGAGACAAAAGACCTGTGCTCTGAAAACTATAAGATGTTGATGAAAGAAATCCAAGATGACACAAACAGATGGAAAGATACACCATGTTCTTGGATTGGAAGACTCAATATTGTTAAAATGACTATACTACCCAAGGCAATATACAGATTCAATGCAATCCCTATCAAATTATCAATGGCATTTTTCACAGAACTAGAACAAAAAAGTCTTAAAATTTGTATGGACACACAAAAGACCCCAAAGAGCCAAAGCAATCTTGAGGAAGAAAAATGAAGCTGGAGGAATCAGGCTTCCTGACTTCAGACTATACTACAAAGCTATGTCATCAAAACAGTATGGTACTGGCACAAAAACAGAAATATGGATCAATGGAACAGGAGAGAGAGCCCAGAAATAAACCCATACACCTATGGTCAAGCAATCTTCAACAGAGGAGGCAAGACTATATAATGGAGGAGAGACAGTCTCTTCAATAAATGGTGCTGGGAAAACCAGACAGCTAAATGTTAAAAAAAAAAAATGAAATCAAAACATTCTTTAACATCATACACAAAAATAAACTCAAATGGATAAAAGACCTACATGTGAGACAAGATACTATAAAGCTCTTAGAGGAAAACATAGGCAGAACACTCTTTGACAAATTGCAGCAATATCTTTTTCCACTTGTCTCCTGTAATGGAAATACAAACAAAAATAAACAAATGAGACCAAATTAAACTCAAAAGCACAGCAAAGAAATCATAAACAAAATGAAAAACCAGCCCACAGAATGGGAGAAAATATTTGCAAACAATGCTACTCACAAGGAATTAATCTCCAAAATTTACAAACCAGTCATGCAGCTCAATGTCAAAAAAAAAAAAAAAAAAAAAACAAATAATCCAATCAAAAACTGGGCAGAAGACCTAAATAGACATTTCCACAAAGAAGACATACAGATGTCCAACAGACACATGAAAAGATGCTCAACATCACTACTTATTAGAGAAATGCTGATCAAAACTACAATGAGATGTCACTTCACACCAGTTAGAATGGCCATCATCAAAAAATCTACAAACAATAAATGCTGGAGAGGGTGTGTTTTCTCCACATCCTCTAGGAGGGAACCCAGTGTAGGAGGGAACCCTCCTACACTGTTGGTGGGAATGTAAATTGGCAGAGCAACTATGGAGACCATTATGGAGATTCCTTAAAAAACTAAAAATAGAGTTACCATATGGTCCAACAATCCCACTCCTGGGCATACATGTGGAGAAAAACATGGTTCGAAAGGATACATGCACCCAATGTTCACTGCAGCACTGTTATAGTAGCCAAGACATGGAAGCAATCTAAATGTCCATCAGGACTTCCTAGGTGGCACAGTGGTTGAAAATCCACCTGCCAACACAGGGGACATGGGTTTGAGCCCTGCTCTAGGAAGATTCCACATGCTGCAGAGCAACTAAGCCCGTGCACTGCAACTATTGAGCTTGTGCTCTAGAGCCTGTGAGCCACAACTACTGAGTCCATGTGCCACAACTATTGAAGCCCACGTGCCTAGAGCCTGTGCTCTGCAACAAGAGAAGCCACTACAATGAGGAGCCCTTGCACCACAATGAAGAATAGCTCCCGCTCGCATCAACTAGAGAAAGCCTTTGTGCAGCAACGAAGACCCAATGTAGCCAGTAAATAAATTAAATAAATAAATAAATAAATGTCCATCAATGGATGAATGGATAAAGAAGATGTGGTACACATATACTTTGGAAAATTACTCAGCCATTAAAAAGAATGAAATAATGCTATTTGCAGCAACATGGATGGACCTAGAGATTATCATACTAGGTGAAGTAAGTCAGACAGAGAGATGAATATCATATGATATGGCTTATATGTGGAATCTAAAGAAAAAAGATACAAATGAATTTATTTACAAAACAGAAATAGACTCACAGACATAGAGAAGAACGTATGGTTACCATAGGGGAGGGATGGGGAGGAGGTATAGACTGGGAGTTTGAGATTGACATGTACACACTGCTATATTTAAAATAGATAACCAACGAGGACCTACTGTATAGCACAGGGAACACTGCTCAATACTCTGTAATAACCTAAATGGAAAAGAACATGACAAAGAATAGATATATGTTTATGTTTAACTGAATCATTTTGCTGTACACCTGAAACCAACACATTGTCAATCAACTATACTCCAATATAAAATGTTTTTAAAAATTATAAAAATAAAGATATGAAGTGGTTCCCTACAAAAGATAACAATATATGCATATTCCAATGGCTAAACCAGGGACTTCCTAAGTGGCGCAGTGGGTAAGAATCCGCCTGCCAGTGCAGGGGATACGGGTTCGAGCCCTGCCCCAGGAAGATACCACATGCCGTGAAGCAAATAAGCTTGTGTGCCACAACTATTGAGCCTGCTTTCTAGAGCCTGTGAGCCACAGCTACTGAGCCCATGTGCTGCAACTACTGAAACCCATGCGCCTAGGGCCTGTGCTCTGCAACAAGAGAGGCCACTGCAATGAGAAGCCCGTGCACCACAACGAAGAGTAGTCCCCGCTCACCACAACTAGAGAAAGCCTGTGTGCAGCAACGAAGACCCAACACAGCCAATTAAATAAATAAATTTATTTTTAAAAAAAGAATTGCTAAACTAACATAAACAAACCAAAAAAAATGACAATATGAAATGTTGGTGAGGATATGGAGCTACAAAAACTCATTCATTGCTGGTGAGAATGCAAAACGGTACAGTCACCGTGGAAGAGAGTTTTGTAGTTTCTTACAAAGCAAAACCGGCTTCACATACCAATCATGCTCCTAGTTATTTACCCAATTAAGATGAAAACTTAACTTTAACACAAAAACCTGAATGTTTGTAGCAGCTTTATTCATAATTGCCACAAACTAGAAGCAGTCAAGATGTCCTTCAATAGGTGAATCGATAAACTGTGGTACAGTGTACACCCATAAAATGGGATATTATTCAGCAATAAACAGGATTGAGCTATCAAGCTACAAAAAGAAATGAAGGAAACAAGTGCATATTACTAAATGAAATAAGCCTGAAAACAGTCTGAAATGCTAAATACTGTATAATTCCAATTATATGACATTCTGGAAAAGGCCAAACTATAGAAACAGTTAAAAGATTAATTGTTGCCAGGGATTCAGGAAGAAGAGGGGGAAGGATGAATAAGTGAAGCACAGAGGATTTTTAGGGGCAAAAACTATTCTGTACAATAGTGTAACAGCAGATACACGACATTACACATTTATCAAAGCCCATGGGACCGAACCATTAATACAAACTATGTACTTTAATTAACAGTAATATGTCAATATTTTCAATATTATCAATAGTAATATATCTTGAGTTATAACAAATATACCATGCAAATACAAGACATTAATAACAGGGAAAACTGTGGCAGGAGAGGAGATATGAGGATTCTTTTGTACTGTTAGCTTACTTTTTCTATAAATCTAAAATTGTTCTCAAACTACCATGTATAAAACAAATAAGATACAAGGATATAGTGTACAGCACAGGAAATACTACACATTTTTTACAATAACTTTAAATGAAGTATAATCTATAAAAATATTGAATCACTGTTGTACGCCTGAAACTAATATTATATTGTAAGTCAACTATAGTTCAATAAAAAGTAAAAGAATAGAATTATTCTAAAAAATAAAGTTTATTAATTTTTAAAAATCAATGGGAATAGAAGTGGTCATATAGGGCACCCTGGTTGTGCTCACAATCTTAAATCTTCCAACAATTCACCATTGAGAATGATGTTTTGTAGATACCCTTATGAGATTAAAGATGTTTCCCTATTTTCGTAGTTTGTCAAAACTTTTTTTTTCAAATAGATACTAAATTCTATCAAATGCATTTTGTCCTCTCCTGAGATGATTATACTTTTTGTTTCCCCTCTACTCTGTAACTGTGGTGCATTATACTGACCAATTTCTACTGGGGAGCTGAGCTCACATCACTGCCATATACCAGCCTGGGCTTGAGTGTTGTTACATATATTGCAGGGTGAATTTATCGATAGTTTGTTTAGGACTTTTGCTTCTATGTTCTTGTAATTTTCTTTGCTCATAGTGTCTTGCCAGGTCATGCTAAGCAAGATGAGTTTCCTATTTTCTATTCCTTGGGAGACATTAAGAAAGTGTGGCATGTGGTAGCATTTGCCTGTTAAGCCACTTGTACATTTTTGAGAAAAAAAATTTTCATTACAGGATTTTTATTTTTCTGTTAGTCGTAGAACTATTCTTCACTCATTTCTTTCTATATCAGTTGTGGTAAGCTGTATTTCATCAAGGAATTTACTCATTTCACCTAAATTTTCAAATATAACATTTTCTTATCTTTTTAGTGGCTTTATGATCTATTTTGATGTTTCCTTTTACATTGCTGACTTGTATCATTTTGTGTCATTTCCCTTTTTAATCTTGCTTAGTTTTGCCAGAGGTTTACTAATTTTATTAGCCTTTACAAAGAACCAACTTTTGGCCCTGTTGACTATATTTATTTATGTTTTCTATTTTGTAATTTTCAACTCTTTATTATTTTTTTTCTACTTTAGGTATATTTAACTGTTCTTCTATAACTCATTGAGCTGGATACAAGATCATTAATATTCAGCCCTTTTTATAGAAAACATACATTGTGAATATCCCTCTAAGCCTTGTTTAGCTCCATCTCACAAGCCTGGTTTGTTTCTGTTTTTGTTTTTCCAGTGGGCTGGCAGTTCCTGAGTATATACCTCATGTTCTGGACAAATCTGATCCCACAGATTTTGATATATAGTTTTTTGTTATGCTTCACTTTAAAATATTTTCTAATTTACATTATGAATTCTTCTTTGCTCTGAAAGTTTTTTTTTTTTTTGAATTGTAGTTATTTTCTAAAAATATGGAATTTTCTTATCTTGTTGTTAGCAATTCTTGGCTTAATTGCATTGTGGTTAGAAACATTTTCTGTATGATTTCAATCCTCTCAAATTTGCTGAGGCTTGCTTTATGGCTCAGTAGTTAATGTTGTAAATGCTTTGTGGATGTTTGAAACAATGTACATTCTGTTGTTGTGTGTAAAGTCCTATATATGTCAATTAGGTCGTTTGTTAATTTCATTCTTCAGTATTTTATAATTCTTACAGATTTTTTGTTTGCTTAAATCTTTTACCAAAAGGGGGTATGTTTAAATTTTCAATTATGATTGTAGATTAACCTATTTACTTGCAGTTTAATTATTGAAAAAAAAACTAAATTCTGTACTTTATTTGGATGTCTGATTTTTCCCTAAACTTACTTTTCTGTTTTAGTTGTCTCCTTAGCCTTCTCTGATTTATGATATTTAGTTTCTCAGACTTTTTGTGTGTGTGATGACCTTACTAGTTTTGAGGAGTACTGGTCAGGTATTTTTTAGAATGTCCTTCAGTTTGGGTTTGTCTGATGTTTTTCTCTTGGTTATGATCTCAGAGAGACAGCAGTAAGTGGTGGCTTGAAGCAAGATCTTAGTTCCTTGCTCAGGAATTGAACCTGGGAAGCCTAGGTGAAAAACCAGGAATCCTAGCTTCTAGTCTATCAAGGGCTAGAGGCTACAGGCAAATTAGCCCTGGTTCTTGCCCTGTTTGAAAAATGAATTTCTCCAGGAGGCAAAAACTGTAAAACACAAGTACAAAGTTTATTATCAGAGATATAGCACAACATGTGGGAGAGCACACAGAGAAACAATTTATTTAAGACAGAAGGCAAAAATACACACCCAGAGAGAAAGAGTGTGGGCGTCCGCCCTAATGAAGAGGAGTGCAGTAAAGCAGCAATTAAATCATTTATACAGGGCAGTTCTTCTGGGTCTTTGTTTACCTTTGGCGGATTATCTCATTTCTTTTCCCACATCTGACCTGTTCTAGGACACTCCCCAATATGCATACACATCTTTGTGCCAAGATGGATTCCAGCATAGAGGCCTGTGGAAGATTTGGCATCACCTCAGGGTGACACTGTCTCCTTTTTGACCCCCAAGGAGTCTTTCTGCACCTGTGCAGTTGAGGAGTTCTCCTCAGCTGCAGGAGTGGTCATCTTATCTCTTTACTCCAGCAGAGCTCAGTTCCTGCCATTAACTTTGTCCTTGGAGTGTCTAGGGAAAACAAAGCTTCAATTTACTCCGCTTGACAAACTCTATCTGCTCTGCCCAGGGCCCATCTATCTCCTACCTCAGTTAGACAAGGGCTATGGGCTTCGGGAAGGTAGAACACAGATGTGAAGTGCTATTCTCATCACATCATAACACTTTCTTGCACATCCTTGCTTCTAGGCTTTCTCAGTGGAGAGCGTGTATATATGTATACTGACCACAAGTTCGGTCAATTTTGGCTTTATATATTTTGAGGCTAGGAATAAATAAGATAAACACAAACTTAGAATTACTATATATTCCTAGTGAATTAAATAGTTTATCATTATGAATCATTCTTCTTTATCTCTAGAAATATATTTGCTTTAAAATTTATTTTGTTTGATGTTGATAAAATGACAAGTTTTGGGGAGGTTAGTGTTTGCCTAGTATGTTTTATCCATTCTTTTTATTTCAATTTTACCATGTTTTAGATGTACTCATAAACAGAAAGTTGTTATTTTAAAATCTAGTCCAACCGTCCCCTTACATGTAATATAATTATGTATGTATGTGGATTTATATTTACCATTTTACAATGTGCTTTCTTTCTGTCCCATATATCCTATTTTCCTTCTTCCTTCTTTTGGATTGAGCATGTGTATTATTTCATTTTTCTTCTGTTAGTTTAGAAGTTATAGGCTTTTTTATAATTCTTAGGAATTACAATATTCATCCTGAAATTAGTGGGTACTTTTATCCTCTCCCCAGTAGTGCATGGATAACAGTTTAACTCCATTAAACCTCCACCCAATTTATGAATTTCTATTCTCTATATATTTTATACCCTAAAAAATTGTTGTTGTTGTCTTACATATACAATATTAGTTTAGATTTACCTATTAGTTTGGACTTTTTGTTGCTTATAAATCCTTTCATAATCTCTGAACTTCCATCTGGGATTATTCTCCTTCTGTCTCAAGAATGTCCATTAGTATTTTCTTTAGTACAAGCATGCCAGTGAAATATCTTCTCACTTTCTCTTTATCTGAAAATGTCTTTATTTCATATTTATTATTGAAGCATACTTTTGCTGAAAATAGAATTCTATGTTAGTAGTTATTTTCTTTTAGAACGTTGAGTACATAATTCCATTGTTCTTCTAGCTTCCATGTTCCTGTTGAGATTTTGACTGCCAGTCTATTTCTTACTTCTTTGGATGATTTCAAGATTATATCTTTTTTTTTGGTTTTCAGAAATTTACACTGACATATATCTAATAGTGAAATTCCTTTTATTTATCCTTCTTGATATTTATTGGGTTTCCTGAATCTGTGGATCATGTCTTTCAACTATTTTTGAAAGTTTCACATTCATTATCTCTTCATATATTTTCTCCCATTCTTTTTCCCTTTTCCCTCTAAATATACATTTAAATGTATGTTAAAACTTCTCACTCACTATATTTCCTATGTTTCTTACTTTATCTTCTGTTTTATCTCAACTTTTTTGCCTCTCTATGCTTTATTCTGGATATTTTCTTCTTATCTATCTTACAGCTCATTAATTCTCTCTCCAACTGCATCTAATCTGCTGTTAATTTTTTTTTGAGTTTTACTTTCAATTATTTTATTTTTTTTAGTTTTATAATTTATATTTGAATCTTTTAAAAATGAGCTATTTCACTTTATGTAGTTTTCAGTTCTCTGCAAAAAATTTCTACCCTTATGACTTAGTCACATCCCACAGGCCCCACTTCCTAATACCATGGTTTGAAGGCTAGGATTTCAACACATGAATTTGGGAGGGACACAAGACATTTAGTCCACAACATTTGGATAAATACATATTAGTGGAATTACAAAGTCATTGGGGAGATATATGTTTAATTTCATACCAAACAGCTTTTCAAAGTAGTTGTATCATTTACACATCTAAGAGCAATATATGAGCATTCCAATTATGCCAAATACTTGCCAGTATATGTTGTTTTCAGTTTTTCAAATTGTAAACATTCTGGTGGGCATGTAGTGATATCTCATTGTGGTTTTGCTTTTCCTTGCTGACTACTGATGCTGAGCACTTTTTCATGTATTTATTGTCCATTTATATGTCTTCCTTTGTAAAGTGTCTGTTTGAGTTTGTCATCCAATTTTTATTAAGTTGTTTGGTTTTATTACTGAGTTATGGAAGTTTTTAATATATCCTGGACAAAAGCCCATTTTCAGACATATGTATTGCAACTGTTTTCTACTAGTATGTGGTTTTGTCTATTTCTAATCTTGAGTTGTTTGATGAATAGCCGTCTTTAATTTTGAGTAAGTCATATTTCATTTTGATTAAGACTTCATAAAAGAAGAATTTCTTCCATGGTTACTGTTTTTCGTATCCTAATTTGGACATTATTTCACCATATATGCGGGGGTCTATTTCAGAACTGTTCTGTTCCATTCTGTTCCACTTCTATTGACCTGTCTTCAAATTCACATGCTTCTTTCTTCCAATGTTTCCAGTCTGCTGCTAAGCCCATCATATGAATTTTTCATCTCTGATATAATATTTATTATTTCTAGAATTTTCTTTGGACTCTTTTCTGTAGTTTTTAACTCCCTGCCGAAATTCCCCATATGCTTATGTATAATTTCCACATTTTTCACTAGACCCTTTAACATACTTAAAATAGTTACTTAAAAATTCCTATCTCAAAAAAGACAGTCTTTTCAATAAATGGTGCTGGGAAAACTGGACAGCTACATGTAAGAGAATGAAATTAGAACACTCCTTAACACCATACACAAAAATAAACTCAAAATGGATTAAAGAGCTAAACGTAAGGCCAGACACTATAAAACTCTTAGAGGAAAAGATAGACAGAACACTCTATGACATAAATGATAGCAAGATCCTTTTTGACCCACGTCCTAGAGTAATGGAAATAAAAACAAAAACAAACAAATGGGACCTAATGAAACTAAAAAGTTTTTGCACAGCAAAGGAAACCATAAATAAGATGAAAAGACAACCCCCAGAATGGGAGAAAATATTTGCAAACAAAACAACTCACAAAGGATTAATCTCCAAAATATACAAGCAGCTCATACAGCTCAATTAAAAAAAAAAAAAACCCATCCAAAAATGCGTGGAAGACCTAGACATTTCTCCAAAGAAGACAAACAGATGGCCAACAAACGCATGAAAAGATGCTCAATATCACTAATCATTAGAGAAATGCAAATCAAAACCACAATGAGGTATCACCTCACACCAGTCAGAATGGCCATCATCAAAAAATCTAGGAAAAATAAATGCTGGAGAGGCTTTGGAGAAAAGGGAACCCTCCTGCACTGTTGGTGGGAATGTAACTTGATGCAGCCACTATGGAGAACCTTAAAAAGCTAAAAAGAGAACTACCATATCACCCAGCAATCCCACTAATGGGCATATACCATGAGAAAACCATAATTCAAAAAGATATATGGGGACTTCCTAGGTGGCACAGTGGTTAAGAATCTGCCTGCCAATGCAGAGGACATGAATTCGATCCTTGCTCCAGGAAGATCCCACATGCCATGGAGCAACTAAGCCCATGCTCCACAACTATTGACCCTGCACTCTAGAGCCCGTGAGCCACAACTATTGAGCCCATGTGCTGCAGCTACTGAAGCACATGTGCCTAGAGCCTGTGCCCCACAACAAAAGAAGTACCCACAATGAGGAGCCCATGCACAACAATGAAGAGCAGCCCCCGCTCATCACAACTAGAGAAAGCCTATGTGCAGCAACAAAGACACAATGCAGTCAATAAATTAATTAATTAATTTAAAAAAGGATACATGCACCACAATGTTCATTGCAGCACTATTTACAATAGCCAGGACATGGAAGCAACCTAAATATCCATCAACAGATGAATGGATAAAGAAGATGTGGCACATATATACAATGGAATATTACTCAGCCATAAAAAGGAATGAAATTGAGTTATTTGTAGTGAGGTGGGTAGACCTAGAGTCTGTCATACAGAGTGAAGTAAGTCAGGAAGAGAAAAATAAATAACATATACTAAAGCATATATATGGAATCTAAAAAAAGGTACTGATGAACCCAATGGCAGGGGAAGAATAAAGACACAGATGAAGAGAACAGACTTGCGGACATGGGGAGGGGAGGAGGGGAAAATGGAACAAAGTAAGAGAGTAGCAATGACATATGTACACTACCAAATGTAAAATAGATGGCTAGTGGGAAGCTGCTACATAACTCAATGATTGGTGATGACCTAGAGGGGTGGGATGGGGAAGATAGGAGGGAGGCTCAAGAGGGAGGGGATATAAGGATATATGTATAAATTCAGCTGATCCACATTGTTATTCAGCGGAAACTGGCACAACAGTATAAAGCAATTATACTCCAATAAGGATCTGGAAAAAAAAATTCCTATCTCATAATTCCAACACTTGGGCCATCTTTGGATCTGCTTCTATTGATTAATTTCTCTCCTGATGATGGGGCACATTTTTTTTCTTCTTTGAATGGCTCATAATTCTTTTTAAATGCCAGACATTTTTTTGTAAAAGAACAGTAGACTTAAATAAATAAAATATATACTTAGAAAAGGGCATGCCCCTTCCTCTGTCAGGCTGTTAAAGTGGTGGACTGAGTTAATCTGAGACGTAACTGAGCTAGGTCTGGGCTTGTTGTAGCTTTAGTTTGATTCAGCTCACCACTGGTTTCAAAAGATTTGAAGGCAGAATCAGAACCTTCCCTTTAGCAGGTACCAGTGAGGTTTCAGAAATTTATTTCGGCTTTATAGTCCAGACGATACCTTTGTGAACTGTGGGAATATATCACTTTGTTTTTTTAAATGGCCACTAGATTTTGCATCCCTAGCTCTGTTCTCTAACCCCTAGCTTTCTGAGCTTCAGGAGATCCCTCTTTATCCTGATTCGCCACCCCTAGCCTTGGGGTGCTAAGGCAGTGTATTCAGTGAAAGACCAGCCTGCTTTTGAGCAGTTTACTACAGTTCTCCTTTCCTGTTCCCAGCTTATTTGCTTCTTCCAAACCGAGAAAGCCTAGGAGTCTGGAATAACTATAATCAGAAACTGAAATGTCTCTGGGTCACCCAGATGACTTGGAGCTCGGTTGCAGTGTACAAGAACTAGATGACACGCCTATAATGCAACACATTTGGATTCCAACTCAAAGTAAATGTGTGCGTGTGTGCGTGCGCGTAAGCACGTGTGTGTTGGGAGGGGAGGTAATGTTGCCAAGGCCCCAAACCTTGGTGGATTCTAGACTTCAACTCTTGTTCCCCAGCCCCATGAAGCTGTCGAAAGGGAAAAGGGGAGGTGGGATGAATTGGGAAATTGGGATTGACATATATACACTATTGATACTAATAGTGATAAAATAGATAACTAATGAGAACCTACTGTATAGCACAGGGAACTCTACTCAATGCTCGGTGGTGACCTAAATGGGAAGGAAATCCAAAAAAGAGGGGATATACATATATGCATAGCTGATTCACTTTGCTGTACAATAGAAACTAACACAACATTGTAAAGCAACTATACTCCAATGAAAATTAAAAAAAAAAAAAAAAAAGTAATGCTTAGCCTCTCACCTGCATTTTCTTGATTGGGCAAAAGTGACCCAAATGTAGGGCTCATCTCTCAGAAGACACATTTTCTTCCAGATCTTGGCCCATGATTATTCAGTACATTATCAGTGTTCCTATGCTTTCAAGCAGGTGTTTTATTCTTTTGTTTTGTCTTCTAGTTATTCTCAGAGGGATGGTTGACCTAAATTACCTAATTTGTCACTAGCGGAAGATGCCATACCCATCTCACTTTACTCCTCATTCAGTCTTCCAGAAGCTAAGAGCAGTGTTTTACAATTTCTCTTCTTCTACACCATCTGGGATCAATTTCTGAATTTTAATGTAGTATAGATTTTAATGTAATATTATTTAATGCCTTAGCTGTTATATACAAATGATGAACATTTTATACATTCTATTCCCTACTCCTTGCTTTTTTCCCTTAAATTCTACTTCTTCTGGTTTTTTAAGAAATATTTTCATTTACTTTATTTATTTTTGCCCATCCTCTTATTTTTTAACCAATGAGAAACATTTTGCTTTAAGTGTGTCTTACAAAAACATTCATATTTACTATGATTACTAGTGGATGGATGCTTCTTATTTTTAAAAATCTCTTAAATTTAGTATCGTCAAGAATAAAGCCATAGCTGTTGACATCTCTTATGATACATGAAAAATTGGACATACTCTCCTTTGCTGTCATCCAGTTTTTGTCAAAGTAATTTATGACATAAAAATCCCAGTTCATAGTCATGAAGTCTTTATTACACATAATTGTAAGAATTATTTTCATCTCATTTTCTGGAGTTTCATATCATATTAATCACAATTATTTAGCTTACATAGTCTTATTAGTTCTATTGATTAAATTATTCTTTGCCTTTTACACTATATTGTCTTTTGGGTTCTTCATTTTTATT